>NC_065404.1:6689603-7314603 GCF_024362695.1 Pectinophora gossypiella
ACAGACAGACACACACATACACTTTCCCATGTATATTAGTATGATAGCTAAATACGTAGGTAAATTACTACATAGGTCCGGCCTGCCTGAGGTCCTAGAAGGTGGTCAACTTGATGAAATATGCAAAGATGAATAAGTATTTGTGGAATAGTCACGCCCGGAATGTCGAATGAAATTCCGGTTTCATCGGTCATTACTTATTTGTACCCTCGACTCGAATATCATCCTGTAAGGGATAATATTAACATATTACCAATTACCATAGCAATGAGTTCACAATCGAGTATGAGACGTCTGGGACGTTTCTAACACAATATAATAAATAAGTATGTACGTTTATACTTATATACTAAGTACATACTCGTAATCTGTATTGGGTAGGTAAGTAGTCTGTCTTATTTCAAGAAATGTGGCAAATTGAATAGAGGTATACGCTGAGAGTTGCTTTACTGCAAAGATTTGGTTATCATTTCGAGTTTTTTTCTGAACTCCACTCTACTACAGTCATGAGCAATATAATGTACCCACTTTAGGACTCTGTCGCACTAACATATTTGACATTTAGTAAAACTTACAGTTCTATTTGTCAAAAAAGATAATGTGACATGGTACCAAAGTGTATACATATTAATGCTCGTGACCGTACGTCGTGTATACGGGTAATCGTCCTGTCTTACGTGACCGTATGTTTTTATTTTTATACACATTCACTGATAGTAAAATCATTCGTGGGCAAATAAACCTCTTCTAGTATAGTTTCACTAAAAAAATAAGGGCTTTCACGTTTCACCGTTTATTTTTGTAAATAAAAAGCGAAGAACTTGTCAGCACAAATATATTTTTGTGTTAAATCGTCTGTCACTTCAGCAAATAGCTGCAGGTTAACGAGGGTTGAATCAGAAAGGTCAGTCGTAGGATATATCCCGTAAACATCGACGGTACAACTTCTAGACCCCTAATAGCATAAGATCGTGTCCTGTCAACGCAGCTGACAGGTCAGTTATGAAGTGCTGCCGACAACGTTCGATCAATCGCGATCGCTACCATCACCTATCGACGTGTTTAGGATCTTGAAGGAGCCAATCAATGCTCTTTCCTTACCTTGAGGTAAGAACCTTAGTGTAGCTAGTCAAGACAATTGATTCCATGTGAAAAATCAAACATTAGGCGTCTATTTGGTTGTATTGTCGATGCGTAGAATATATCCCGCGGAGTTGCGTGGGTGGCGGCGCCCACGCGATCCTATGAGATTCCGAATCACACAACCGTCCCCGTTAGAAGTGTATACTACCTACTTTTGTTTTTCTTCCTCAGGATACTCAACTAATGGTTATCCTATTGCTTTCATTGATTTGTCTTTTTTGCCATGTGGTAAAAGTTTACCCACGCCTGTTATTTTCTTACTATAGGTTCGCGTTTGACCACAATCTCACCATGTTGATGTGGCGTGAGGTGGAACCTACTCGCCTAGCAAGTACCGATTCACTCTAGCCTTGAATACTCCATGATGTACTTATTGTTTTGGAAACACAGACTACGGCCAGCTGGTCCACTCCTCCGCTGTTCGCATTTAAAGAGATGAAGCCTATTGTTCAGAAGACACATATCTACCTACCAACGTAAGTACCTATAGGTGGCTATTTATTCATAAGTACTTCTATACTTCTTTTAAAACGCATTAACAATAACGTTTAATATAACAACGCCTTCAGGGGGTTGTTGGGGCTGCCCTGGCGCTGCAGTGCCTCGGGGATGTTCGCCTCTTAGAGCACTGATGGCTTCCAGACTGTTCTACGCAAGCGTGTGGCTTCTCTGTGGGGGCATGTGCGGGGTAGCAGCAACATTCTCCTGAAGGTGGTCTCACAAAGGATGGACAGTCCCATCCTCACAATAACAAATCAATATTTATAAATAATATATCAATATCAATATTTTTTACTAACTTAGATATAATATTCTGTTACAAACATTTTTTTTTTTGACGTGACTTATTGTAGATTTGCCGCAGATGGCATTAACTACTTGGCCGGACAAATGGGGAGCGCTGAAGGCTCTCACCCGGTACAACGTTTAAGACAACAGGCCTGAGGGTGCCCAGTTGGGCGCGAACCTCGGCTCAGGGCGTCGTCTGAGAGGAAAAATATTTGAAAGAATTAATCGATCCTAGTGGGTCGATAGCGATAAGCGCTGAATGAGGGAAATCGTCGACCACGCCGGCGGGGTCGGTATCGGGGTCCTGAAGTGTTTGGTGTCGCGAGCTGATTGGCTGCCTCTATGGCTAGAGTAATCGGGTCGTCGGGATCGTATATTACGTCCTTCGGACGCCGATACTTTTCAGTACCGTCCCTAAGCGGAATGTACTCGGAAGCCGCAACTACCAGGGGATTTGGGTGGTGCGGAGCAGAATCGAAAAAACGTTTGGAAGCTAATTTGAGCCATTGGGCAATGGTTGGCAGACCTAGGTCAATGTGCAGATTTTCATTGCGAAGGAACCACGGAGCTCCCGTGGCTTTCCGCATGAAACGATTTTGTATTACGTGTAGACGGTGAATTTGAGAGGGACTCGCGTGAGCGAAAACTACCCCTGCATAGGTTATGATCGGACGGATGCAAGTCGTGTAGATTTTCACCTTATTCCTAAGGGACAATTTACTTCGCTTGTTAAGGAGACAATGAAGACGGCCCATTACAAACGCGGCGCGATCGCGCACTCGTTTGATATGGGCCTTGAAAGTAAGACGTCTATCTAAGACTACGCCGAGATATTTGACTTGCTCCTCCCAAGGGATCGGCTTGCCAAACATCGTGATGACTTTAAGTTGACTGCGTGACCGTGGCGTGGCGTGTTATAATAGCCCTGTTACAAACAAAATATGGATAAATATTCGGAAAAAATATTTTATATCATTTCATTTTTAAACGCTGAGATATGGCGATTTTTCTTTTGTGAACTGTCTAGTCTACCGCCTGTCGAAGGCGTTAGGGAAGTCTATTTAAAAGCATATTATATAAAATGAAAGTTTGGAAGATTGAGATTGTAATATAACTACTTACTAAAGTATGCCGCTGTGGATATTTTTCCTTTGCCTCGGGGGATGTTACAAATGTTTTTCTCATCCTCTCAGCAGCTTTGAGTTAGTATAGGGGGGTTAAAAGGCCACATCGAAGCAATTCATCTAAAAAAGCAATATTGCAATTTGACATTTGTTTGCATTGCATAAGTAAATGTCAAATTGCAATATTGCTTTTTTTAGATGAATTGCTTCGATATGGTCTCTGTAGTTGTGTGAAATGTGTTTAGAGAAATATCTACGTAAAATCTCTACTAGATTCTATGCAATCAGTGTATGCAATCTACAATCAAGTCAGTCAATCGAAGATCAACAACAGCGACTCATTCACCAAGTCCGTTGTTTGAGATTCCAACAACTCAAAACCAACAAAACTTTGGATTCAAGTAAATAAACAATATTTTCGTCAAATAACATCAAACGATTTCCCAACTTTACTTACAAGTCCAAGATATTTGTTAAGCTTCAATAATTACAGTTTATATATTACTTGTTCGTGTAAATACGTTAAATGATGTACTTACATAAACGTCTATCTTATTATGTTACCTACTAAGTATGTTAGACTTTGTAACCAAACTTGTTTTTAAATTGAACAACTATCATATGTAGTATCAGTCAGAGCCCTAAGGTGCTCCGACTCCGCTTTTCTAGAGAAGTTATGAATGACATTCTGGGCAAAACAATAAATAAATAAGTAGGTACCTATGATAATTAAAATATCTGTAATATAGTAACCTCCTTACCAGTAAAAATACACAAGCGTTGAACATAATGTGTAAGTAATTGACATCCAAGCAAAATTTTATTAATTCGATTTTTACCCTGGCTGTTAAATACTTACACACATTTTTTTATTGCCAAGGAGGTACTGTACTGACATAAGTATGCTGACTTATTAGGGCATTGTTATTCTTTCTTTTTTGATTCTAAATTCGTGTTTACACAGCACACAAATTTCCCTTTTGGCGCAAACAGTATGTTCCACAATGTCTCGTTATTTTTAATAAACTAGACGCTCTATTCCTTTAATAATAATTTTGTTGTGTGGATGGTGTAACTGCAATGTTTAACATTTCGTGGACGTATATGAAAATAAACATTTGTGCTCATTTTAAACTTGAACAAACCGTTGAACTCTGCACAAAGAACATTTTAAAGAATTCGCGTTATTTTTATACTGTGCACACATGTTGTCTTTTGTGCTTGGTCTAGGATAAAAACAAAAACTTATTCGGTATGTTACTTTTTGACAAAGGAGTCTGACTATATAGCAGCCATTCGTACTGTGACATTCGCTACGTACAATGCTCTAACTGAAACAAAAGTTTGTTCGATGTTCAGCACAGTTCAGATGTTAAGGAATTGGTAACCTTTCACTATTTGTTTATTCAACAACGTATTAATTAGACATTGGTTACACCTTATATCGCTACAACTGAGATTAATGTCCCATTCTGCAATGTCAGATTCGTCTGCGTAGTAGGTGCGCTATCATGGAAAAATAATACTTAAATAAGAAGGTAGGTAAGTAGTAATAATAAATAAATATGATTTACGTTACAAATGATGAAACATATTCGAATGTCCGAACTTATAGGTGATGTGTGATTTTTTTAGTACTGTCATAGAATAAGGAATAATACTATGTATAGAACGGCAACTCCCCGCTCCCCACCAGCGTCTGAGCTAGGTTTACCTCACCCCCATTCGAACATAGTTTAGACTTGAATCTTTTGGAATCAGACGTCACACACGCAAATGCGCGTGTACGATAACGTCAATGTATAGTGTCTATGTACAACGAGGTTGTTTGTATGAAGTACCTATATACTGTATAAGTACCTATCCACATGTGTTATTTACAATTTTGTACCATATTTATACGATCAATAAACCCAGAATGATACGACTCTCCTTGACATTAAAGATATCACCTACTATCCGTTTACCGAATTCCTTTACCATTTAATTTATAAACGAATAAAAAATAATCTCGGACACATCCTGTGGTAATCCGCTGTCCACGGTTGGGTGTCCTTGGCATTTTATGAGCAGATGGTAGGGATGTGAAACAATGCCTTTAGTAATCTTCTTATCGTGTGGATTGTGAGGTGGAATACCAGCCGCATCAACCCTGGTATCAAGGTTATTATTGAGCCGCCCCCTGACATGACTCATATAACGACTACATACTTACATCAGTAAGTAGTAACCGGGACAAGCGGCTTAACATGCCTTCTGAAGCACGGATCATCTTACTCTTTCTCACGTTGTCAATGATCCGTCCCTTTTCTTTCCGGCGGATAAGAAAATGACAGATATAACTTAAAATAAAATTAGGAGGTGTTTACAGGAATCGGGGCCATTACTTATTTGTGTTTATACTGAAGGTACAAAACTCGAACATTTTATAAAAGTTTTTATTGATAATAATATGAAGGTAAAAGCTTGCCTTTGTACCTACATAATGTTCCCAGTATTTAATTAGTTTACATAAGGGAGGTACTTAATTCTCTAAGGGATTAAGTATAAATTATTTTTGTGAAATTGGAAAAAGGCGTTCCGAAGTTTGTAGGTGTAAATGCGTGGATATTATATATCCACTCTTAAGTATTATTATTTATTTATTATGGTGCATCAACAGCAGTACATACAAAAATACACATACTTATGGAAAGTTCCTACCAATTATAATTATAGACGCAATCAACACTGACTAAAATAATTATAAAAAGTAGAAAGTAAAGTTTACAAATTAAAAAGAGCAATAATTGTACTTAAATAAAATTCAAAAACATAAACGTGTAAACTTTCTTTAAATAATATTTAAATGGTATGAAAAAAAAAGAAAACTAAAACTATTACAAAATAATACTTAGAAATAGTTAGGTAAGTACATAAAATTATTAGTGGTGTGGGAAAAAGGTGTTATTAGCGCTTTTTGATGTAGGTATCTATAAATACCTCTCAAATTACATTTTCCAAATAAAACAATCTAATTTCGTTTTATACAATATAATTATTTCGTAAAAGACCCTTACAAATAGATTTCCAGACCCTCAAAGGTAGATTTGCTCCTGTATTTGTTTAGGATAGGGCAAATTGAGTAAGTAAATCTACTTAGGCAGGTATGTTTATTTTATGAACCTTTTTATTTTTAAACACCAATATACGTACGTTTAAAAAATAAAAATGGTTCATACGACGAGGTTTAGACGTTTTCTTTAATTTTAAGTATATTTTTATTCTTATTCTGTATTATTTTCTTTATTTTTTGTACCTAAAGTAAGAGTTTATTTTGCACGCGTTAACACATAACAAGGTAACGGACTGCAACAATAGGCTAGTTTCGAACTAGTCAAATCAGTTACTTTTTACTAAACGTCAAAACACGAAATGACATAAATGACGTCATAGAAAAACGTGATAAAATGTCGGACTTATTATTACGTTTCCTTCATTAAAATGTATAAATAAGTTCAAAAAAAAAAAGAAAAGGTTTTTCGTTAGTTTTAGATCTGTCTTTATTTAGTAACCGGAATTTCATAATATATCTTGAACCTAGAACACGAGCCATTTATGGTGAACCCCATACTAAAAACACACATGACATGTGGACATGTTAACTAGGTACCTACTTAAAAAGAAAATACTAAAGACAAGTGCTTGCATTAAAAAAAGGCTCTAGCTTATTCAGGTACAATAATACATTTTATAATAGTGACCTCATTATGAAAGGAGGTCTTCTGATGATTTATAACTATAACATTACGTCCACATACTTATAATTATAATGAGAATAGCTGAGACGGCGCCGCCATGGCTTGTATATTATAGAGAAAGAAGATCGTGATAATTTGAAGTCATAACACGCAGCTTAACTTTGTAAGTACTTACTGGAGACTTGGAAAAACATTTCCTGTTTATCTACTGTGAAATTAATAAGCGAAGAGGCATTTGTAAGCGATAGGGTCTAGGCGAATATACCATGTGAGCCAAGATGAATTATAAAATTCTGATTTAGACTAAATAAAGACAGACCTAAAACTGAAACATTTTAGTAATAAGTTCGACATTTTATTACATTTTTCTATGACGTGACTATGTGCTTTTTCATACAAATTCTATAGTAATTACCTACGTGCTGTGACGTTTAGTAAAAAGTAACTGAGTTATCAAACTAGCAGAATTACGCGACTGTTTAATTCCTTCGCGTAATTCCTTCGTTTGGGGCGGAAGGCAAGAGGGAAACCACTGCCCTATTTTTCCCTAAAAAAGTAGCATGGAAAATGCTGCACCGACAAGAGCGTGGCTTTTAAATTGATGATGATGAATTCCTTCGATAACATTGTACTTAATCTCGGACCGAAACGCGCGCGCGTGAAAAAAACAGAGGTGACAGATTTGATTTTCAATCTTACAGGATGCATGCACATTATTGCACATAAACAATAGAGAAAGAGAGAGAACCATAGCTACGTAGTATTATTCCTTATTCTATGCCACACACATATCGGTTTGAATATATTTTGATAAAAGTAAAAGAAGCGAAAGCGTCGGGCGTTGCTTGGAATTCCATAGTCTCTGCCAACCCCAATAGAGAATAGGCATGATGTTATCTACTCACTATGGCAATGAGGTATGAAGATGATATATTATGTAATCTTGGTTTATAACAAATCTAATCTTAGTTCTTCATTATCAACGAAAGGTTCTTTATTCATCCTTTGTGGTCGAGAAAAATGCGGGGCTGCTTTCACGACGAGAATAAAGACTGCATTTGTAACTATTACGCTTTCATAGAATAGTGCTGTGGCTCCGTAATGTGTACAATTTTAATAGCTTTCTATGTAAGAAATGTACGTATGTACGTAGACTGATAAAATAACGCCTTATGTTACATAGCATGACATACAGGGTGTTAGTGACATTGTAACGAATAAGTACCGAGGGGGATGATTCAGACCATGATTCTGAGTTGATATTACGTGAAATTTCCTCTAAGAAAATTCATGAAAATTTTAGTGTTTTTTGATTAATTATTTTGAGTTTCATATTTTTGCGACGGAAAATTTCCACTTGATACTAACTACTACTAAGAATCATGGTCTGAATCATCTTTCAAAGTTTTCGTTACGATGTCAGTGATAATGGTTTTAATATAATAAGTATGTATTTTTAGTTATTTGTATGCATGTGTTGTTTTATCCATCTAAGTAGGTACCTATCTAGGTTATAGGTAAAAATAACGCAGTTTTTGTTATGCAAATTAGGTACTAATCCCCCAGATGACTCAGACATCAAACGAACAAAATGTGCCCCAGAGAACTGAAAATTTTCTGGGATAAAAAGTACCCTGTGCTCCCCGGGTCATAAAGTATCCGTTGATGAGTAACAAAAGACAAACTGACAGATATACTTCACATTTATAATATATTAATGGCGATGCAAGTAGGCGCAAAAATATATTTTTATGGCATTGTTAAAATGTGTGGATTGATTATTTCACCACTCGTAGACTGTATTAAAGAAACGCTGATTGTTTTGCCACTTCGTATATAATTCAGTTTTAATAGTTAATTACAAAGGTTATAAACACGTCCGACAATAAGAGAAGATCGATGAATACAAAATTAATTTAAAGAAGTAAAGAATTAATATTTTTTTATAACCTTTTTTTAAATAGGTATTTTTATGTTGCAATTGTTAACAGGCATTATAGAATAAAAGTGTGCATCGGGTAAAACTAGGTTTAGACGGCCATATAGGCGGCCAAGCAGCTCGCGACACAATCACTTCAGGACCCTGATACCTTCCACGCGCGTGGTCGACGATTTACCTCATTCAGCGCTTATCGCTATCGCCGTTCGATTAATTCTTTAAAATATAAACCTCTCAGACAGCGCCCTGAGCCGAAATTCGCGCCCAACTGGGCACCCTCAGGCCTGTTGTCATCAATTTTGTTGTTTGGCCAAGTAGTTAATGCCATCTGCGGCTACAATAATTTACGTAAAAAAAAGTTTAGACGTATCATCCATACTTTACACAGCCTTATCTCTTGTAACTTGTAGGTATATTGCTTGTCAGAAACCTCATTAAACTGATAAAACACTTAGGTGAGTATATTGGCATTCTAATATTCTCGTTCTTATTATATGCTAAATATATTCCTTTACTGTGAAATAAATCTTAAATTATGTGAAGGGAAAGAAGTATCGTATAACTCATATAGCTACGATTTCATGGTAACAGAATTTTCGGGAAAACGGTTCTACTTTTATTATGTTGTACCAACTGACAAGCTTCTTTCGGAGAAATTGAAAAATAATCCAAGATTGAATCATTATCAGAAAGGAAGGTGAATAAGTAGATTTACAACGACATAAACATACTTACCTGTAACTTTCCTAAGAAACTCAGCTAACTCGAAAAGGCAAGCGAAATTTCTTGATTTTCGAATTCATATTTTTTATACTGATATTTTCTTGTTTTATATACCATAATTATTTTCAAAAAATAGGCCTATGTAAGGCGCTAAATCTCTTTTAGCTAAATAGGTACGTTCTTTTTTCAAAGTTTCTCGACAGTAATAAAGGAATTTAAAAGCTTTACCTACGGTATTCAGAATATCTTCGTTTATGCTGGGTATTTATAAAGTTGTAAATTAATGCAAAAATGTTCGGCGTGTGTACATATCGGGTTTATATTGAGAGATGCGAGGGTGGCGCGCGAGGGAGGGGGCCGGCTCGTGACGTCATTCCCTCGCAGATAACCCCCTGTGATCAATTTAATGGTTTTCTGATCCTAAAACATAGGCTGCCATTTGTGTGGGCGACAATGTGATTTACTGCGCCGTTTCGGTCATTTGATTGGATTCCTGGGCATAGACTAACAACTCTCATGAATTTATAGTAGGTATCGTATCGATACAGTTGATATTTAACCTTATACTTAGTAATTTTCGCGGTTAGGTTATTACGCTGGAGAAAACGGGGGGGTTAAAATGGCCACATCGAAGCAATCATCTAAGAAAGCAATATTGCTATTTATCATTTGTTTGCATTGCGCACTTACTTTTATATACGCAAGTGTCAAATTGCTTTCTTAGATAATTGCTTCGATGTGGCCATTTTAACCACCCAGGTAAGTAATGCGACTTATTATATGAAATCGAACTAAAATCCTCTTTAGTGTGAATAGCACGAAAACGCGTCGAGCCTGCATAACGCGTGGTTTCAAACAATAGTATGCATTGAGATCAAATGGAACATCATTTCAATAGCGATGTATAAATACACGGTTTTATTTTGTGGAATTTATCAGCTATTGTGCGCATAGCAATGCTTTGAGTATGTACCGGAACGTTGGAGAGTGACCACAGTGAGAGCCTAGGGGTGGAATTTCATTTATTGGTTGCACAGTCATATATAAGCAATATAATGTACCCACTTTAGGACTTCCCGCTCCACTTTTGTCTTCCCGGGCATGTCGTAAAAACCGACAGAGGGATTGCGTCCTCTAACATGATGGACTAATGTTATGGGCGATAGGCTGATCCCTTATCACCATAAGGTTCATCATATCCATCTTAGGACTTCGTATCAACAGTGGCTGCAAGTTGTCTTTGATTACTTGTGGCTCTGCCCACCCCATTTGGGATTACGGGCGTGAGTTTATGTATGTATGTGTACTTTAGGACTCTGTCGCACTAACATATTTGACATTTCAATTTTCATTGTCAAAAAAGTTAATGTGACATGGTACCAAAGTGTATACATATTTATGCTCGTGACTAGTAGTAGTCATCGTAGTAGTTTGGTTAGTACATTACAGGCTGATCACCCAATTGTCCGAAAGTATGATGATCCGTGCTTCGGAAGGCACGTTAAGCCGTTGGTCCCGGTTACTACTTACTGATGTAAGTATGTAGTCGTTACATGAGTCATGTCAGGGGCCTTTGGCGGCTCAATAATAACCCTGACACCAGGGTTGATGAGGTTGGTATCCACCTCACAACCCACACGATAAGAAGAACACATTATTGTGAAACCTTCGTGACTACCTGTTTGATGTGAAATAAATTAAAATCACATCATAATGTTATGTAATAAGGGACTTTCCAGGCTACGTTTCAAAATCAATATAGAAGGCGTAGTACAGTTTTAACGTGATAATAATAATAATAAAACACTTTATTGCACACAAATTCACAAAACATTTACAGGTTAAACTTATTCTAAGGTGGGCAAAGGCGGCCCACCGCCGCGATAATAACCGATAGGTACATAATTATTCCAAAATACAATGTAATGGCAGAAGCATATAAAAAATAATTGTTGGTTGATATTTGGATCACATTATGTATAGAAGTATGTTGCTACCTATATTGCTTCTCTTTATTTTGATCAGAATAATTGTGCCTGGGCGTAATAAATAGAGTCATCATTTATACCTAAAACAAAGATTAGAAGGATTAGAGATTAATAATTAGAAGATTAAACGAAGGAAAATGCGTATGGTGATAAACTAAACTTTCCTATGAATACGGGTAAAATAAAAAAATATGGATGAGCTATTAAGAAGGCCTAGGCACATACCGCGATCAGGATGTTTAAAAAAAGACTTTGAGAATTGAAGAAATGAAAATGCTCTGTAAGGAAGGATCGTAGTAAGTGGAATTCCGTGATCTCTGCTTACCTCAAAGTGAAAAAGGTGTGATCTTATATGTGTATGAGCAATTATATATAGAGTGAAAATCATATGAAAGAAGAATAAGATTATCCTCAAAGTAAAACAACCACTTTGTAATAAACCATTATCTTCCTGTCTCATAACAACGTACGTAGAAGATATAAAGTATACACAAACAATACCAAAGTTTTCCCTAGACAACAATTACTTTATTATATTTACTCGCTCGTTAATTACGCTCTCACAACTTACCAGGAAAATGGTGCATATCCACCGTTTTACTCGTATTGATAATATAACGTGGGAGTGGAACTTCGCAAATAGCCGGTTCAAGTTCATCGTTTCCCTAGCTAGCGGCACGTTATGACGTTTAGACTTTTGTCCCGCTCATCAAGTTCAGTTCTTCTTATCGTGTGAGGTGGAATACCCACCTCTTCAACCCTGGTGTCAGGGTTATTTTTAGCCGCCAAAGGCCCCTAACATGGCCCATGTAACGACTACATACTTACATCAGTAAGTAGTAACCGGGACCAACGGCTTAACGTGCTTTCCGAAGCACGGATCATCTTACTTTCGAACAATCAGGTGATCATAATTAAAATGCATAATAACGGATTCTTACCACGTTTAAAGCAGGGATATGAGACTCCCAATATTTCGACACTGTTGCAAGTGCCATGATCACGGGATGACTGTGTTTTAATTATGATAATAACCGCGTAAACTTAAAACAATGTATAATCAGTCTGTAATGTCCTAACCAAACTAGGGATCACAAAGTGATTTTTTTGTGATATGTCCCGCTCGACCACTGGACCACGGAGGCCGTTAATTCATATCAAGTTCAGTGTTAATTCATAACTAAGTACGTGAAAGCTGTATTGTGTTCATCGAGTTTCATATTAATTTAGATCTTATCTTCGACGTAACTTATTGTAAATTTGCCGCCAATGGCACTAACTACTTGGCCGGAAATGACTATAAAGTCATAAGACCGAATGTCCTTTAAAATCCAA
Source organism: Pectinophora gossypiella (assembly GCF_024362695.1). Taxonomy (NCBI): domain Eukaryota; kingdom Metazoa; phylum Arthropoda; class Insecta; order Lepidoptera; family Gelechiidae; genus Pectinophora; species Pectinophora gossypiella. The sequence continues at coordinate 6,702,385 of NC_065404.1, forward strand.
ACCCCGTTAACTATTGTTGTCTGGAAATCACGGAAGGAAGACGATATTGACTAAGCGAATTGCTGTATTACATTACATGTCAATAAGGCCATCATAGAGTTCTCCTGTTTTCCGGGATCCGCTTTGTTAACCTGAGGATTTGACAGGTACGTTTTTTTCCAAGTGACGATCTGATCGGAGGAAAAACCCGGCCAAGTAGTTAATGCCATCTGCGGCAAATCTACTATTAGTCACGAAAAAAAGCTGGAAAAACTATCCTAACTTATAAACAATAAAAAAATAGTTAATAATAAAAATATATTAAGAAAAAAAATAAAATAATAATTAATATTTTTTTTTTAAGCGATGAGGCCACCATGTGCCATGTACTTAGTTAAGAGTCTTTTTGTAATTATTTATTTTTATTTTGGTGCAATAAAGTGTATTTGTATTGTATTGTTATTATATCACTCCTCCTAAAAAAACACATTCCTCGGTTGTGTGGGATTCCTTCCAGCTGAGCATATGACTATCATTTAGGATGTAAACATGACTTCGAAAACACGAAGCACATTGAGTGCTGGATTTGAACCTGCGACCTCACATTGAGAGTCAAAAGCGTCCTTCCAACTGGATAGCTGGATCAAGTTGATGAATAAATATATTCTCTTATAACTTATCTTCTCTCTATATATTTCTCTTTACATATAATATGTATAAATAAATAAATAAAGAATGATCCATATATATGTATATATAAGTGTATATATAGAGGTATATTTCTCTCTCTCTCAAGGTCGACTGAATGTTCCTTACAGGGACCTAGGGGCAATTTATCATATCCATCCAACGCAGAGCCCGAGATGAAACTCTCACATCGGGGAAATAGATATGTAACAGGTAGATAAGAGTAATTGATGTTATTTGCACGTGTGAAGGTTCTGAGGGGGTCGTTATACGTAAGTTTTTGAATGATGGGATTTCAAAATGACAGTGATTGTCGTTTGATCGATAAAAGCTTGACTGTAACTCGAATGAGTGAGAGCATGTCATTCATTTTACGAGTTTTGTAGCAATTTAGCTGCATTGTTGCATATTTTATGAGTCCAACGTTTAGGGAAAGAACGAATAAGTAGATTGACTGTTTTTTTTTTATTTTTATCATATCTTTCCTTCCTCATCTAATCTCCCTAATTGTTGAATAAGTGGCCCATTGTCACCTTTTTAAATTATTCCAAGATTCCAAGTGATATTTTGCAACGGTTCTTTTGACTATAACATGAAAATTACTAACCCGATTTTGATGAAACTTGCGCTATTTCTTAAGCAATGAGCAATATAATGTACCCACTTTAGGACTCTGTCGCACTAACATATTTGACATTTAGTGAGACTTACAGTTCAATTTGCCAAAAAAGTTAATGGTACCAAAGTGTATACATATTAATGCTCGTGACCGAACTATTAAATGACCTCTAATAGTTTCATGCCGCCTAATAACACTGATTACGGATTTCTTCATACAAAAGACAAACGAAATCATTGTTATTGTTCAATAATACTGGGAAGACATACAGAGAAATAACAACGACAAGAGCGTGGTTATTAAATTAAAGGGAGAGCCCATTATATTGAAAAGCAAGAGTGTGCCAACAATGTTGTCAAGGCCAAGGATATGTAATTTCAAAATCTCGCGTACGCGAAGTAGCAAAATGTGCGGCTTGTGGCCCGAAGCGAAGACTGTTTGTAAACATTCCTCGAATTTTCTCCTTTGTGCCAGTGTCAGGCTATTGAATAAAGCGGATCAAATTCCACCCACCGTATCACCTCACGCGCAATACTCAGAATTATATTACACAGTTCAATTATCTCGCCATTGGAAACCTTATTGAACGCCACCTATCTACCACTACGACACCATATAGGTACACTACGCCACCTTATAGGTACACTACGCCACCTTATAGGTACACTACGCCACCGTATAGGTACACTACGCCACCATATAGGTACACTACGCCACCATATAGGTACACTACGCCATCATATAGGTACTCTACGCCACCATAAACACTACGTCACCGAAGAGATGCGCTTTTCCGAATAGAAGTGATTAATTGCAAAAGTAGGTTACTACCAGTTAGAAGTTAGCACAGTTCACAAAAGCAGCGATAAAATATTATCCGTTTGAAAGTGTACACCAACAAAGATTCGAGAGCGGAAACGGACGGGGACTGAGAAAGAAAATTTACTTCGGTCTCCAGGCACCGGCTAGCGGCTGTAGGATCTTGGAAGCTGCCGCTTTGTTGTTCACTTTATAACGGCTTTGTACAGACCTATTTACTCTCCCGAGTATTGGGACCCCGTCCATCGATTTTAGATCGACTTGATTCCTAAGTTTTATTTAACCCTCTAAGTTCGAGATAAAGCTATTCTTTCTTTTCCATCTGTTGTAACTGACATCGTCAACCAATCTACATAATATTGTTTCCACATAAAAATATGTTCCATCACAGCAGCGACGAGAAGTCTGAAATTACATTTATGTATTTATAAAGTATGATGGAATGAGAATTCCATTTGCACAAAAAAGGGGTTTACGATTTACTTGGATAGTAATCTATCGTGTCGGAATCGTGTATTTGTATAGGGCACTATATTAAATTGTTGGATTTCGATAACATTTACTTAAATAAGAACCCGTCGTGTGTAAACTTCGATGCAAATAGAATCAGTAGGTTGTGTGGGGAATTTGCGCATTACTTTCGGTATCGTCCCGTCTCTATAGAATAAGGAATAATACTACGTAAGAACGACGACTCTCCGGTCCTCAACAGTGGCTAAGCTAGGTTTACCTCCCCCTCGGTCTTATTTTAGTCTTCAAACGTATGGTGTAAGACGTAACACACGCAGATGCGCGTGTACGATAACGTCAATGTGTAGTGTCTGTGTGAAAGGAGGTGTTTTGTATGAAGTGTCCGGGGTGTGCCATCTCTGTATCTGAGCGATGAGAAAATATTTTTTCGGGGTGCCGACGTGGCGAGAATGGCGCAAATGAAACAGAAAGAGAGGATATCCCGTGGAAGCGGGGTGAAACAAATGGGGCGCAGCGCAGGTCGGGTCGCTCGGGGTATGAGCTCCAGGGAATATTTACCCGCCTGCACTCATACCTATTTTTTTCCTACCGTCACGAAAGGATGAAAATTCTGCAACCAGGCGGTAAATGTTCTGCATGATAATAGGTTCTAAGTTTAAATTAGGAAAGCACAGAAGCTTGTGTTCCAACACAATATCTTTTTATGTTTAATATTTACACTTGTTTACTACAATTTATTTTAGTTATAGATGTCGAATAGAATATTAAATCTAATCTAGCCTTGTGATTCCACTGCTGGGCAAAGGCTTCTTCTTTCCATAAGAAAAGGATAAAGAACAGAAGATAAAATAGGTACTTACCTACTTACTTAAATGCTAAAGTTGAATGAATTGATAAACGACAGTCTCCATTGCGTTTGAGATAACAATTTACTTTACGACATGACGCCATGAAAGTGTAATGAAAACAAGCGTCAGTCGCGATTTCCATTGAAATGGTGTCCGACTACCGACTACATTATGCTGCGGTGGGGGCTGTCGTGACGTAACGTATCCGAGTATGGAATACTAACTGCTACCACACTATATTGTAACTTTAATTTTTTCATTTTTTTTTATTTTTGTCATGCTACTTGCGTTTCATCGATAATGGGTGAGGGTTGAAAATTAGTGTTGCCCTCTGCAAATAATCGCCGAACTCTTGCCTTTTTCGGTGGACTGTGGCACAATACAATACAAAAACGCTTTATTGCACATATAAACACAACACTAAAAACAATTACAAAAGTGACAAGAGATGCACAATCGGCGGCCTTATATATGTGGTACCCATGTACGTACAGTCTTCAGCAATATCATGTACCCACTTTAGAACCTTGTCGCACTATCATCATCATCAGCCGTATGACGCCCACTGCTGGGCATAGGCCTCCCCCAAGGATCTCCACTTAATGAGACTTATGGTTTAATTTGTCAAAAAAGTTAATGTGACATGGTTTCAAAGTGTATACATATTAATACTCGTGACCGTACATTTATATTTTGTTTTTTTTTTTATTCTTAGGTTAAGCAATTACTGTTGTTAAATTGTGTAAGTAATAGGGTGTGTTGTCCGAAAGAAAAGTTTTTATTATTACTTTTACAAACAATGATTACTTACTCACGCTCAGAAGCAGACAACCTAAAGCTATATTGTATAATATGATAAATCCTACAGTGACAGGTTACCTGTCTTATATAAAACGTCCGAATTGATTCTAAGGATATTCTAACGCTATTTACTCTTATAAAAGCCACATAGATATACTAAGTAAATGTAAAGTGTTACGACCACACACCCACACAATACCACAAACTCTCGGACATGACATTTATTTTTATTGAGATCACTTCACGAGGGGAAACGGGAAATGCAATTACAGCACGAACTATCGAATTGAGTACTTGTTCAAAAGGGTGGAAATACCTACCTACCAACTGATTTATTGCAGTTTTATGGACACAATCAGATGTAGGAAGAGGAAATTAATGATTTTAGGAAATTATGACGGGGAAATGTGAAGTAATGTGCTGTGGTTTTTATATCTGAAATGTCGTGCGGCGAGGCAGTTACTTACATAGTAGATTAGTTAGATAGTACAAATGCCCGGCTGAGCCTTCCTTATTTAAGTAGGTATCTAATGGCCCCGATTCCTACACGCACATCCTTATTTTATTTTAGTTATACCTGTCATTTTCTTATCTGTCGAAAAGGAAAGGGATGGATAATTGACAACTGTTAATTTTAAAATCAATGAATAACCACGGGCGAATATAACGGGCGTCTTGCTCATATGCAACCCGTTTGACGTGTGCTGTCAACTCAATTCTGTCGGGTTATTGACCAATATAAAATTTTAGAAGATTTTTAACTTTCTGTCTAAAATTGACGCGTGTTTCATAAATTTTAGGTCCGTCGATTACTCGTCTCTTTCTGTTCCAGCTGATAAGAAAATGACAGGTAAGTATAACTTAAAATAGTATTAGATGGTGTGTACAGGAATCAGCAGCATTATGAGTAGAATGGTACTACATGTCATTAAATAACTAGATGAAAATGATGTGACTCTATAAAGGAAAGTTCCATGTAGGAGAAAGAACTTTGTACGCCTATGCTAAATATGAGATGGCTTGTTTTAATTTTGTTTGTAAATGAAAATTTTATGTTTGAGCTCGCAGTAAAACGTGCACGAATTCGTTTTAATTACATCATCTGTCTGCCTGTTAGTTTAGGTCTTTATGTTGGAAACTTGAAACACATTCATCGTGAAGTACCTACTTATTACACTGGAAAAAATGTTTGGTTATTCATTTATTATTTACTTAAAAGAAATGACTACATCACTACGTACGTATTGCAAGTAGGTTCTGTAATATTTTATCAAAGTTTATTGGTTTACTAAACAGTTTTGTTACTAGTAGATAAAATATTATATACGAGCAGCGGGCTTAGCACCGTAAGCGCGCGACTCTTTCTCGTCTCGACATACGCCACCCGTCACTCTCTTACAGTACTGCACAGAAAGAGACAGATAATCTTTGTCGCGGCGAGAAAGAGTCGCGTGCTTACGGAGCTAGGCCCGCAGTTGTGTAGTCAATTGAAAACAATAACCTAAGACCACATAATAGCGGGTTCTTACCGCGTTTAAATGGGGATATGAGACTCCCGATATTTCGACACTGTTGCAAGTGCCATGATCACGGGATGACTGATGAGATTTAAACGCGGTAAGAACCCGTTATAATGTGTTTTAATTATGATAATAACCGCGTAAACTTAAAACAATGTATAATAACCAAAGAGGTAGATACGACCAAAAAGTTTCGGTTTACCTACGTGCTTACCGCCCAATAAAACTTACACTACGTTAGATATGATTCAATTAGATTAGACTAGAGAAGGAAAACGAATTGCTTGTCCTTGTCATATAAACTCATTCAACTACCATGCTTTGACATGCACGTCGTCCGTCCACTCCATTTAGTTTGAGGACCCTGTTCTCTCATTATGCAAGCCTGTCCCTCGATGTCCCCTCGCTCAATATATTCCATTCGCCCAGAGGCTATATATTCTAATGTTACAAGAGATTGGATTATTCGTCAATTTTGTTACCAATGTCCCCTTTTTGGTATTAAAAATGAGATGATTTCCTTGTTCTGTCACGTACGAGACTCGTACGTACGTGACAGTACTCGTACTACGAGTATATGATGAAGGAAATGTCAATTATCGTTTTTTTGAGACTACACGTCCTGTCCAAACATTGGGTGCCATAGGGCTGCAGAGAAAAGGAGACTGCGGGGGAAGCTGTCCTGGTCTTGGATCTTTCGAGGGCCCTGAGTTATAATACTATTAATACTTAATCTAGCAGGATATTAGAGAGAACCCTATTTCTATCACCGTTAGTAGCAAATTGGTAATACAAGTCGATTAAGACTGTTATTCGGATATAAAACATTAAATAACCCAACCATTGATTGCAAACCTATTCTTGCACATTAGTCATAAGTCATTATGTAATACGTGTCATGTTACGCATTGTACTCAAAACAACATTAGGTAAGTGCTAACCTGTTTTTATTATTTGTCTTTCGTCAGGGCCTACCTATACCTACGTAACCTACTTACGTAGGTGCCTAATTGAGCCGATTATGCATCCTAAAAGTTGTACAGTTGGCAGTATACTCTGAGCCGAATTCGATCGAATTTACAGAAGAAGAATATTTAGCTTTGATTAGGGAACTGTTTTTATTACGTTTGCTTACAATAATATGACATTGCATTGAATAAAAAAGGACATATTTTTATTAACGACAAATCCGTTCATATCGCGAATTCGTGATGGTAACAGCGATAACATCAAGAGATAATGAATCACTTTGAAGTAATAAATAACATACAAATAAAGAGTGAGAGGTATGCAAATAAAATCAGTTTCTTATATTTGTTTTATTACGAAATGCAAATCATATAAGTACTTATGTAAGTATTATTAGGAAAAACCTAAGACGTTATAAAAAAAAACATTTAATTTGTTTGTTACAGAACTTTCATTTCACGGCCGTAAAGCGCTGCTGATTAATAATAATTTCATTTGCGAATACCTTTAAATGGCTTTGTTTTGATTGAATTTGTAAGCACTCATTGTATACTTATAGTTGTTGGTACTCAGAATTAATAAAATAAAATACAAATAAATAAGACAGTAAAGCGTAAATCAACTCCGAACTTGCTTTAAGAAGTAAGTATTACCCAAATAGATAGGTACCTATTTGGCAACTTGACAATATAGAAAATAGGTAAATATTGTATCAACTCATTCGTCGAGTTACAAGTTAGAGAGAAGAACAGAGTAAACAACTACATGCGCACTTTTAAATGCATGTTTTCTTCTAAGTTTCAATATGAATCATCTTTACGGGTGAATATAAATTTAGAACGTAATAAATAACGTTACGTAAACGGGTATTTGTCCCGTAGGGGTGACGTTAAACCAACGGTAGTACCTTCGCTAGATTTTTTTATTCTCCGCTATAAACGTGTATTCCATCAAAAACACTACTGTTAATAGGCGGCCCAGTTCCTGACGGTTTAAGCGAGTTGAAATAGTACTTATCGAAGATTTATTAATACCAAATTTAAATGATTACCATACACCAAACTTGTGATTAATGGTAGGGAATAGAACTTTGTTGTGTGAGTAAATAAGACTTTTAAATTTATATATATGTCGGAGTTAGTTATGAATTAAGAAGAGAAATTGATCAAATCGGAAAATAAAATGAAGTTACATCACTTCCGTCATGAAGTTGCAACGCTCCGACGAAAGGTGGCGTACGAGCAGAGCGGAGTGAAGTCGGGAGTCACTACAGAGTCGTCGTGTCGAGCGGACGTGCACTGCCGTTCTAGTCGGGCAGTCTACCGCGAACCATCGTCATGAGCGGACGTGTCGAATAATTACGAGGAGTGCTATAGTCGCTCACCTATAACTTGTAGGGACGTCAAGAAAGTGTGATCGGAAAAGAGTACCTAGCAAGTACGTTCACATGTCCCGATGATTCGGTCCGAATATAGGAACCATGGGTGGTGGAGGGCAAGTAGAGGGCGAGTAGCCCCTTCGCGCTAACGTCCTTAACATGGCTAACGGCTAGATAACGAGAGACTGTGTAACCGTTACGAATACCGTGACGTTGCCGTGAGTGTGTACCTTATGCTGTGACTTTATTTAATCGTGATAAAAAAACTATGTGGAAGTAAATAAAATGATTGTGATACTAATGACGGCCATTATTGTCTTCTAACGCCCACTCTCCATTCTGATGATGATGTTACGACCCGACCCACTGTTACGACATATAGAATATCTGCTTTAAATTGAAACTTTGCAAGTTTTCTTGATAAAAAAATAATTGATTTTTGTATGTAAATATAAGACTTTGTTTATAGCGATTATAAAACCCACAGGGTATTTATTGGGGGCGAGCCTATGGCCACTGACCAGAAACAAACAAAGACAAAGCCTGGAAATCACGCGATATCAATTATGTATGATCCAAATGTGAATTCAAATTTATAAAATTGAATTCAGTGGTTTAGAGCACGAGCCGGGATTCGAAACGTATCGAGACACTACGATAATTACGCGTTTTCCGAACAGCATTTGCGCAATGCATTTGTTTGCATTGCGCACTTAATTTTATATGCGCAAATGTCAAATTGCAATATTGCTTTCTTAGATAAATTGCTTCGATGTGTCCATTTTAACCCCCCAGGGCTATCACGAACCGAAAACTGATCTATATTAAGGATACTAATAAGGACTTGGAGACAGCACCGAAAACTATTACTTTGAAGTTTATGAAAAGCTTCTGTACAGATGTTGCGAACAACTCATTACCTACTCGCCATATGTTCAGACTTCATACCCATTTCACGATGAAAGGGATTCATAACCAACAACATTCAAAGGATACAATGCTTTACTTTCATCCTTGCCGTTGCGCGTTGTAGAAAATGAGAATTTCAAATATGAATCCGGTTAGGACCGGAGGGTCTAATGGTGTAATTTATAATACCTACGACATATTCGTTTTCTAAGGTGGTATATACTTATACGTTTTTTATTGTTATTTTTAAATGCTATTTTTAATAGACCGTTGTTTATGGTTAGAACAAATGCGAAAGAAATCTGTCTGTTACCTTTGAACCTTTTGGCTCTTTTAGGAATATTATTGGAACGGGGGTTTTACAAAATAATACGAAAAAATACTTATTTTTTTGCGATTTTACTAATCAATGATCAAATTACACATCAAAAGAAAAATAAAAGAAACAGTTGAACTTGCGACTCTACGCTATTTCCCGCGCGGAGCCCTGTTCTATTGCCACTTATACCGGTATACTAGACATACTTACTTACATAAACTCAATCCCGTAAGCACTAATGGGGTAGATAGAGCCAAAATTAATCACTTTTGAAATTAATAAAGGTTAGCAGGGCTAACATGCGCATCGTGATAAAATTTATTGATCGACTCAATAGATTTTGTCGAAATCGATTAAGTAGTTTGTTTTTTTCCCCCTAATATGTGTGATTGAGAGGAGGCCTGTGCCCAGCAGTGGGACGTATATAGGCTATTTATGTTATGTTTATGTTATGTATGCGTGTCACGTGATTTTGTTCGTTCCGGCTAAGTAGCTCCCAAATCCATCTGCCATCCATCAAACCCATCCATCCATCGCCATCAACCATCCCATTCCCATCTGCGGCAAATCTACAATAAGTCATGTTAAAAAAAAGATTTAGTTCGTATTTTCATAGAACGACATGACTTATTTGGGTTCACATATTAGCAATTGTAAGGAGCTCGTTGGCGCAGCGGTAAACGCGCTCGGCCTGCGACTGTTGAAGTTAAGCAACTTTCGCAAAGGCCGGTCATATGATGGGTGACCACAAAAAAAAAGTTTTCATCTCGAGCTCCTCCGTGCTTCGGAAGGCACGTTAAGCCGTTGGTCCCGGCTGCATTAGCAGTCGTTAATAACCACCAATCCGCACTGGGCCCGCGTAGTGGTTTAAGGCCCTATTTCCCTATCCATCCATAGGGAAAGGCCCGTGCCCCAGCAGTGGGAACGTTAATAGGCTGCTGATGATAAGCAATTGACAAAACTACTTAATTGTGTCGTCAGAATTGATAAAATGGCCGTGACAAAATTTTATCACGTTACGCATGTTAGCAATACAGGTTAATAGTACTCTAAACCAGCGGAAACCAGCGGAGTACAATAAGCGAGCATGAAGAAGAGAAAGTGGGTGTTGACAGGGTCGTAGTAAGTAAAATTTCGTGGTCTACCCCAATGGGAAGTAGGCGTGATGTTACGTATCTATGTACGATATGAAGTCCTAAAATGGATATGATGAAACGTATAATATTATAAAGATAGACATACATACGCGTACAAATTATTTAGAAATTACTTACACTAATATAAAACATTACTATTTTAGTAACCTAAACCTACAAATTACATTGAAATAAATTATATATAATATATATTCCATAAATATATAAACATATTATATAATTTCTATATTGATTTATAAATCACACATTATATACAATACATATACCTAAATAAATAAGTAAGCCCATCATGTTAGAGAGGACATCATGTTGTCAGTTTCTACGACATGCCCGGGAATATTAAGCAGGAGAATACGCTATATGTATGTTGTATAGAAGCATTATACTATAGGTTACCTAAGTAATTCTTTGTATATAGCCAGAGTATATTGATCGGCATATTAAACGCAAGATTGAGTATCGATAAGCAGAAGAGCCGTCTATTTTTATTTGCATCTCGTCCGTGCCGTATAAGGGCAAAGTTCGTCCTAGCAATTGATAGAAATTGGCCCGTAACTCATTCATAATCGAATCATAAAAGTGGACTCGAATACTTGTGCCTAAATAGTTGCCAACACTTTTAATTTTTAGTCGGAGATATCCTTCCTATATTTTTTCTTATAATTCCCAGGGATCTGGGTAATTATTACAAATATCGGCGCCCCAAAGAAGTAATATACATTTCTGACGACCCGATTACTCTAGCCATAGAGCCAGGATACTGACCCCGCCGGTGGCGTAGTGGTTCACGATTTCCCTGATTCAGCGCTTATCGCTATTGGTTCACTAGGGTCGATTAATTCTTTCAAATATAATCCTGTCAGACGACGGTTTGCGCCCAACAGGGCACCCTCAGGCCTGTTTCCTTAAATTTTGTACCGGGTGAGAGCTCTCAGCGCCCATTTGTCCGCGTAATTAGCAAATAAGTCATGACAAGAAAAGAAAAACAAAAGTACATTGCCTAATATAAGACGTTTCATACACAATTAAATGATTAACGACGAGTACGGTAAATAGCACAGAAAGTTTCTAATATTCATGTAAGTACCTACTTAATTTGTTTTTGACGAATATTGAAAAAAAGATAAATGACTATGAACGGTAAGAAAGAAATTGAATGTTCTTGCTTTTCTCCCCGGCCTTAGACGATTATATACACGTGTAAGTGATTTAGAACGTAATAATAATATACAATAAAACTGTATGGAATGCGAAGGACTTTCGCCCCTTTGCCTTTCGAAGTGAAACATGTTCTTTTATTTGTTATTTACTTGTTCATGTTGTTACGAAACATACGTCATTCTGCTTCCTTTTCCATGTTCTTTACAAAGGAATGTATGAGCAATAATTTACGGTTATTGCAAATCTCTTTAATGGCTTTAATGTTAATAGATACCAATTGAAGCTTTACTGTGTTGGAAATATACCTTTATTTATAAAATCTACTTTGTGAGACTGCGATTTGTTTGGTAAGCACTTTGCAGGTTTGAACCTTGATGAATCCGTGTTTCGGAGGGCACGTTAAGCCTTTGGTGCCGGCTATTAGCCGTATAACATCTCCACCAATCCGCAGTGGAGAAGCGTGGTAGAGTATGCTCCATACCCCTTGTTGATCGAGGGGAGGCCTGGGACGTATATAGGATGTTTATATCTACTTATCTCCATAAAATACTTTTATATTAAGTGAACCTACCTATATAATATGAATGGTTGAGGAAAATAGCGGAATAATATGGACTGTAATAGCAACATTCATCGTAATATTAGAATTCTGGAGGGAATAAGGTATCTATCTAACTAAGTACTATAGTTATATATTATATTACCTTCATAATAATATGACGGTAAGGAAGGTGTGAAGGAAGATAATCAATACTGAAAGTTCGCGGCTAATTATACAGGGTGTAAGTGACATCGTAACGAAAACTATGAGGGATGATTCGGACCATGATTCTGAGTTAATATCAAGTGCAATTTCCCATCGCAAAAGTATAGAATTGAGATTAATTTAAAAATACCTACACAAAAAAATCATGAATTTTGTGATGGAAAATTCCACTTGATATTAACTCAATATCATGGTCTGAATCATCCCCGTTACGATGTCACTAACACCCTTTATAAGCTAACCTAATAACCTAACATAACCATAATTATAAGTAAAGTACTTAAAAATGTCTTAGAAAAAATATTTCAAATCGCCATTGTAATATACGTATGCTCACATCGCTACAGGGTTTTGTAGTGGCGCTGGTGTTAGAACAAATCGTGGTTGATTTTGCAAACTGACGTATCTGCAATGTTTTGCTAAAATAGTTTGTGTCTTATTGACAAAAGGTGCAAATCAGGTTCGCCAAAAAATTCAGATACTTACGTCATTTAGCGATGTCAGCGACTTAATATCAAATGAGTAATTTTATTTACATTACTGCATCCACGCGATAACAATGACTGACGGACGTCCTGTCCAAATGTGTTCTCTTTTTACATTGAATTACATCAGAATTACATACATACATACATAAACTCACGCCTATTTCCCACCGGGGTAAGCAGAGACTATAGAATTCCATTTGCTTCGATCCTGACACACTTCTCTTGCTTCCTCCACATTCATCAATCGCTTCATACACGCACGCCGGTTCAGAGAAAAGGTTCAATACGATCTACATCAGAATTATATAATAAAATTAAAGCAAAATTACTTTTTTAAAGTACCTACTTATAAAGCAATATGTGAACGAGTAAATATTGAGGTAAGTTTATCTCCGTATAGTGGCCCCACACACAGAAGTAACTTTAACTATACTTAGGTACCTACTTACATTTTAAATCAACGTTTCTACCGAGAAAGGAGCTCCTATTTACTATTTTTTTTTACTTATTACGTTGACCAATACACGTTCCTAAAAAGGAAACTACCTAAGTACTCGTAAATAAGAAATAAGCCTAAGTGTCTAAGAAATGTAGGAAATAGCTTACTTGCTTCCCCTAAGGAGGTGTTATGGCCTTTGTGAATTACTGAAGGTTACCGAGAGCTTCCAAACCGTATTGTAATTAGGTATATTTAAAGTCACTGTGTGTGACAGGAATATAGGTATCACGCCAAAGTGAAAGCATCCTAAAATATTTACCGACCGCAATACCGACGACGTTCCGATTCCGGCGGTCTATCTCAACTATGACACTCACTCTATCTTCTCTATTCTTCCTCAAAGCTCTACAACTATTGATGCGTACGCGTACGTTACCAAATTACAAACGCATTGCCTACCAAATGTAATGAAAGTACGATACAATTCTATATCATGTTATCTCCCTCAAGAAAGAGTTTTATTGAAGTAATCTTATCAACGAGCAACATCAAAAACAACCCACGCCGGAGCAACTGGTGTATAGGTATCATGTTGATAGCAGAGCCAAAACCCGTTTTTCACAGGGTCTGCTTAGCTAACCTGAAGATTTGACGAGTCCGGTTTTTTTTACAAAAGCGACTGCCTGTCTGACCTCCCAACCCGCGAAGGAAAAACCAGCCCAATACAGGTTAGGTCACATACCTCCGAAAATTCATTTCTCGGGAATGTGGGTTTCCTTCACCGCTGAGAACGTGATAGTCATTTATTATCCAAACATGAATTCGAAAAACAAAAGCAGAGCCAAAACTGAAAGGTACTAAATATCCAAGATTAATAACTAACTAACTTTTGTTGTTAACATTTAATCACCAGCGCTTCTAAGCCAGGCCCTTCCATCTTCTGTAAATATTATCCGTGTTTTAAGGTGAAAACTCAAACGCAAAAGTTCATTTTCAGTTTATATCCTCGTAAGGCCCGGATTTCCAGACACAATAGTTAAACAATGGGATTTGGATTTTAAAAGGACTTTGGGCCTTACGACCATATAGTACAGCGCTTCTTTGTTCTTTAACGAAAGTAATTACCTACCTACTTAAGAAGATTGCTGTTAAAAAAGTTGGGCGTCATAAACAGAAAGTAGTACTTATTACATTACATTGGCGAGTGTTATAATAAATCAGAGAAAGTAGTAAGTAAAAGAAAATAATCAAATCGCTGATATATTGTGTAGTGGAGTTGTTTCTGACTTAATTACTAACAGGGAGGTTATCTTACTAGGACACCATGCTTGTGCAACAAGGTGAGGTAATCTTTATTTAATTAAATATATTTTATTACGGTGTGCCACCATGGTGTCCTAGTGAAAAGAGAAGGTTGGGTCATGAGACGTGACTTATTTACTGATTGTATTGCGATTTAGAAATCACTACATTATATTTGAGGAAGTCGTAAAAGTCGTCATATTTAGGGTTATTTTTTAGTTTTTTCCAGAATCTGTCTGAAGTTCTTCTATTGTGTCACCCTGGTGTCATGTAACGACTGACTACTTACTTACATCAGTAAGTAGTAACCTGGACCAATGGCTTAACGGACCACAGATGCCGTCTTTGTGTGAAGTGATGGAATGGTAATCTGTCAGAATGTATGCAGTTTTTAAATGTGGCTGCAAAGATCCGCCCCTGTTTTAACCGACTTTTTATACTAAAATATTAGTACACGCACCATAATCGCCTGTCACTATGCGGTTCATTATATCCGTTTATTTAAAGCAAATTGTAGTAGGTAAATAGAATGGTTTTAAAAATAGCAAGAATAGCGTGTTTCGCGGGAAGAGTATCTGGTAAACAAAGGAAGTAGTTGAGCGCATCTATTGACCTCACCTTGAGCGCATTCGAGCCAAGAGTGGGACCTACTATTGCGAACGCTACGAAGGTCTGACAATGCAATTCTACATTTCTTCGGCTAAATAGATTATATTCATTATTTTGTAACTAGGCTAAACCATCAACAGCAATCATTATAATCATCATGGACCTCAAACGTCTGTATCAGACGATATACATATGACATTATTGTTTTAAACTAAGTACCATCAGCTATAAATTATAACCAATGACGGTGCCCTAACGTGTAATCACCGCGTCAATCACACGTAGTCAGCAAGTTTGGCTGTTGTAGTCAATTAGTCTTATGCACGAAAGAGAAGAAAGAGTTTGAAAGGGCTAAGCGTATGTACAACTAGTTCATATTTTAACTTTGCACTCCATTCGTTCGCTAACTTTACGACGCACGGTGCTGCACGATAGTACCTATTATACAAAGGTCGTCTAATACCGACTATCATGCAAGGAGATCCCTCCTTATAACAGGAAACCCAAAAAGGTTAGTATGATTGGCTATTTATAAAAAAAAAACTTTGGTATGCAGTATCTTACGAAAAATAATGATGAAATTCCAGCCTATCACATAAAATATACATCGCCGGTAAAGTGTCTGTCGAATTTGAGAAGCAGTAGAGCTAGAGCTATCGTAGTTATCTGTTTGCAGGAGTAGCAGTAAAAGAGAGTCGAGTTGAGCCGGCGACAGCGGTTCTCATACAAAATGCGCGCCTTTCCATCTTCTTTCTTTTATTCTGTGGTCAATGGTTATATGAGTAAAACTATTATTATCACTCAGAAAGGAGTAATTCTCTAAGGTATACCTAAAAAGAGCAGTTTATGTAGCCGAAATAGGCTAAGTCCAAAGCTCACGCGATAGAAAAGGAATTGTATACAAAGAAAACTAACTTGCACAGAAAACAAGACTTAGGTAGGTAGATACTTAGATCAATAATAGATCCTGAAATACCTAACTACTTAATTAAATAGACTATAAATTTCACCAATCCGCACTGGTGCAGCGTAACGTGGTGGAGTATAATATGCGTAACTCCATACACCTGTTGTTTGAGTGGAGGCCTGTGCCCAGCAGTATGGGACGTATATATATACTGAATGTTTTATGTAAACATATTTAGGCTAATATCTGTCACATACCTAACTGAGTAGCTAACTCCCTTCGCGCTACATAACGAGCCATTATTATATCAACTAGAAGTCTCCTTATCCAATATCAGTTCCGATATAATTACACAATTGCTCATAATATCACAGGAAGTTGCGTATTATTTCCTTCCTCCCACAGTCCATGTTGCGATTAGCTATCGATGATTGCCTTTAATTTGATTAATTATGGTTAAGACACCTTCTTAAATTCTTGCAAAGTTTAGAATAGGTGCTTCCACACATATGGCGACTCTAGGCCGGTGCGAGGAGTGCGACCGCGCCAAGCGCCGAAATACGGGGGGTGAGGCAGTTTATAGCGCCAAAATCAACCAAGACTGGTTCACCCTGGCCGCAAACTAACTTCATCGGGTTAGATTGATCATACCGGCCGTAAACAACATTTTTTATTTTAGGGTCTGAGGGTTGCCACTTTGAGGTCTGGCACCACCTAAATATTTTTATATTCACTGCTTCCGGATACTCCATGTGCAATAACCTTTTATATAGGTAGGTACCTTCTGCGTAAAATAAATGATAGCTAACAAATATTCAGATGCCGAGAGTACAGGAGAATGTTTGAATATAATGGACTGTTTTGGAACAACCTTAGAAATGTCCAACAATAAAACGCAGGATGATAATGGTGAAAGAAGAAAAACGGTCTATGTAAGATAAAATGCGTAGATATTATAATTTAATTTGACGAAAAATATTTAGAAGTAAGTATTTCGAAACATTTGGTAAGTACTTGCATTCTTTAGACTTTGTATTATTTATAGGAATGACGCCATTCTGTAAAATACTGGCTACTTCCAGAAACGTTTCATAACTTTTTAATCGTTGAAAAGAAACCGTAGATATGTAAGACCTTAGAAGTTATGTTAGGAAAATAGGAAATATTTGTGTAGGTACCCATGTGAGCAGAAATGTATACAGATATATTCCTAAGTAAATAATGTTTATTAGTCGGGTGTTTCAAATCTACCAGTAACTTGTATTGAATTAAATAAGTAAGAAATTGGAGTGAGATAAGCAATATTTATAGCTGAATAATTACGAAGCATATTTTATTATATTACTTAGGTAAGTAATATTATATTAAAGTAGATGTAGTAAATAACCTACTGAGGTAGTGCATGGGCAAATAGTGGTTGTGTATGGACCCAACCTACCTACTTTACTACGAGCTGCTATCCTGATTAGAGCGTCCAAAATAAAAAAGGATCACCCTCAGCATAATGCCGTGACACGTGCTTAGGACGGTTCCCGGCGCTGGTGTCATGGGAGACCTATCGTGAACCACGGACATACCAAACTCAATTACGTACCTACTTACAATTATCAAAATATACTTACTCAATATATCATAGGTAGATCATAATGTACTACTTATACTTGATATTATACACTTAAATATACCTATCAATACTTATAGTACTTATATTATGCATAATGAATAAATAATACTTATTAAACAAAACAGAATATATTATGATAAATTATGAAGAAGTGTAACTGTGTAGTGTGCGTGTGTCCAAACGTTACTATGTATGTAAATCGCAGCGCATATCATGTGGGAAAGAAAAGGATTAGAAATGTAGTCGTGAGATTATACCTATTGGGTACTTTTGTTATGGATTTTACCTATTTACTTACTAATAGGTAAAATCCAGGTAAAATAAATGCTTGAATCTTTCTTTCAACCCCTTCCATCTTGTTGCCTCGATGGGGAATTCATCAGTACCCTAGCACAGAATAAGGAATAATACACCCTAGCTCGAAGACAGGTGTAG
Source organism: Pectinophora gossypiella (assembly GCF_024362695.1). Taxonomy (NCBI): domain Eukaryota; kingdom Metazoa; phylum Arthropoda; class Insecta; order Lepidoptera; family Gelechiidae; genus Pectinophora; species Pectinophora gossypiella. Next base: position 6,720,592 of record NC_065404.1, read on the forward strand.
TTAGGATAAGTGCGTAACTTCTTGATGTGATCATTGTAGGTTTGGTCTGGTAAGTTGTACTAAGTTTGCACCCGCAATCTTTAATTTTTTACATATTTCCTCGCCTTATGGTTTTCAGGAAGAAATCGCTTTAAGCGATAAGGCGGGCATTTGCCATATATCTAGTTAAATCTCTTTTGTAACTAATTTCTTTTATTTTGGTGCAATAAAGTATATTTTGTTTGCATTTGCTGGCCGGAGTGCGTAGGTATCAGCACCTGTGTTGGACTGGCCATACAGTCGAAGTAGCACTTGCCAAATGAGCCCAGCCTGCGCGGCTCCCCACGGGCCTGGCTTGCGGGGCTTGTGGCAACCTTAGTCCACACAGGCTATGCCCCAGATCTTGCGATCTTTAATGTAAAACTAGATCCGATAGTACTCCATCTACCGTCATCTAGTCTCGGGTCCCGGGCTTGTGGTCAGTCACCCAGGCCCTTCTGGCCCAGTCTTACCCTGACCACCACCTACACTAGGTACCTACCTACTTCGCTTGAATCCAAATCATGCGTATCAAATTCTGATGCTTTATTTTCGATAAAAAAATATTTACAGCCCCGGATTAGGCAATTTAAATACCTATATAGACAATAGTCGTTCAAATGAAAAGAGTCTAATTGTAAAACAATTTTGAACATTGAACATTTTTCCTCAAGTTTGTTGAATGAACAAATAGGTAGGTGGGTACCTACGGGAGGTGTTTATTTATCCCAGACAAGATTTATTATTATTTGTTACTTGTTTTGGACAAATGGAGGTAGGTAGATAGGTATATACCCTAGGTAAACTCACTTATTTATCAAAATATAAATAAATAGTAAAGTATTTAGAGGACGGAAAATGAGTCTATTTATTCTATATTTATCGGATCGCCGGCGCTTACAAAACAAATACCTAGGTACATACCTACCTATAACTGAAACCTACATTTATACATATAACGAGAGCGCTTTATCTCAATACCTACTAATATTTATTGCTACAATTTATTCATAACGACCTAGATAAGAAAAAAATAAACCTACGGGTATTTGCATGATAATAAAAAAATAACTACGAATAGGTATGGTCGGCCGAGTAAACAAACAAGAAAACTAGAGTTTTCCGGCGTGGCTATCTCTAGTTAGGTATCTAATTAGTGTGGTTGGAGGGCTGTATGTAGTGAGACGATCCACTTACCTCAGCGCGGGTGTGTGGCGCGGGGACGGGCGCGGGTAAGGGCGCGCTCTACGGCCGGCAGCCAGCCCAGCACTGGCGCGCCGCGGCCCGTCAGAGGGAGCCCCGCGCCGCCTCCACTGCCTCTCTACCATCGATCCACCCTCCCTCACATACCCCTACACTTCACAACGCTCCTATTTCAAAACCCACAGAACTCACAATCCCCTACTACGACTCCACGATCCCGTGTAATCTCTGCTGACGTAGAGCTTAGTAATGATGATTACTGAGCTTTATGCCACGACACTATAGTGTACAATTGGGCGACTGGAGACACCCTCTCGAATTGCCCCGTAATTGGTAGCGTCAGATTTGTTTTCAAGTCGCGTGACGTCAGAACTTGATATCTATATTTTCCATGTGTATTGGCGCGACAACACCAGTCACACTGGTTAGATTTTCAAATGTGAATCCGAACATCCGACAACGAAAGAATACTTGTAAGTTGCTAGGTCTAACTCTAACTGATACATTAAAAAAAATATCAACAATTAGTTGCAAGTTACCGAATGTTATCTTATGTTGCGACTTACACCATAGAATAAGGAAAAATACTACGTATAGAACGGCAACTCTCCGCTCCCCACCAGCGTCTGAGCTGAGCTGAGACAAGAAGACCTCACTCCCCTCGAACAGTTTAGACTTGAATTATATAATACGTAAGTAGTATTATTACAAACAGATGCGCGTGTACGATAACGTCAATGTGTTGTGTCTGTGTAAAGCGAGGTTGTTTGTATGAAGTGCCCGGGGTGTGATTTACACTCTTCGGTAAAAAAATATATATCGGTATTCCGTCTTCTTCTTCTATCGTGTGGGTTGTGAGGTGGAGTCCCAACCTCATCAACCCTGGAGTCAGGGTTACTATTGAGCCGCCAAAGGCCCCTGACATGGTTCATGTAACGACTACTTACTTACATCAGTAAGTAGTAACCGGGACCATTCGGACAATCAGATGATCAGCCTGTAATGTCCTAACCAAACTAGGGCTCACAAAGTATTTTTTGTGATTATGTCCCCACCGAGAATCGAACCCGGGACCTCCGGATCGTGAGCCCAACGCCCTACCGCTGGACCACGGAGGTCGTTACTTAGGTATATCTGGTGTGGGCGCACCATTAGTTTCGGTTAGACGATAGTCGAGAGTTCTCACATGCTAACGAGATGAGATTGACAGGGTCGAGTGTCCGTAGGAAAGGTCGGGGTTACACGCCCGAAATCGCACTCAATATTCCTAGTTCTCTGAGTACTTAATTAATTAGTTTGTCTTCTTGAACAAGAATTAGATACATTCTATGGACTCAGAGAGCGTAGGTATAACAGATTATCAAGATGACGGGAGTACGTGCTGGACTTTCAGTCTACAGTAAACCTCTACGCATCAAGCCGTTGGTGCCGGGTACTACTTACGTAGCTGTCAGTACGTAGTTGTTACGTGAGTTGTGTTCGGAGCCTTTGGCGGCTCAATAATCCTAACAACAGGGCTGATGAGGTAGGTAATCCACCTCATAACCCACACGATACACTGGGTCATAAATGGATTCATAAATTATGGGTCATAAATTATGAAATTTTGATTAAGTACTAAATAAAAACAGATCTAAAGGCGACAATAAACGTTTTCATTTTTCTGTTTAACTTATTTATGATTTTAGTAAAGAAAAATGTAATAAGTGCGACATTTTGTCACGTTTTTCCATGCCATCACAGGTTGCTTTTTATACAAATTTCGTGTTTTGACGTTAAGTAAAAAGTAGCTGATCTGACTAGTTGGAAACTACCCTGTTTAATCGTGTAACTCTCCAATGACATGTAATCGATGGGATAATAGTAAATAGAGTAAATTCCCACAGTGTAAATTCAGTTTTATAGACTTAAGTGATTTATTGTATTTGTTACAGAGCATGACAAAACAGATGGCGTAGGTAGGTAGGTAGGTAGTAGGAGTAGGCGTAATACTACACCTGTACTATACACCTGTGCCCACCCCTTTGGGGATATAGGCGAGATGTCATGTTATGTCAACAAATGGGAAGCGGTGAGGGTTCACTCGGTAAACAACAACTATTAACAAACAGTATAACTTTATTTCGTATAAGAAATGATAACTCCTAAAATCACAACATACTTCATGACAACGTGCGATGGTTCTGTAATTTGTCATATCAAACCTACAATAATTGACAAATACATATATAAGGATACCCATCAACATACAGATGCTATTATTTTGATATGTTCTATAAATTTGATATGTTCGATCACGCTTTATAAATATTCTCTCGTGTCGTTTGTTTGTCAAATATCAACATATTAGGTCACAATTATGCTCTGCGGGCTTAGCACCGTAAGCACGCGACTCTTTCTCGCAGCGACAGAGATCATCTGCCTCTTTCTGTGCAGTACTGTGAGAGAGTGACGGGTGACGTATGTCGAGGCGAGAAAGAATCGCACGCTTACAGTGCTAATCCCGCTGGTATTCAGAAAATAAATAAGAAAATAAGTCCATAATTATTACATCTTTAGGAAGACTAAAATGAAAAATGCAATACATATTAATAAAGACAATATTGCATATTGTGTGGAAGCGTCGATTACATTAGTAATTATTGCTATCAAATAATTATGTACAAAATTCATTGTTCATTCACAACATTTCTATAAAAAACAAACTAATATCTTTCCTAAAAACAAAGGTAGAAAAGGACTATGATTATTAAATGTATTTTGGCCACTATTGTTCATCGAGGTCTGAAAATCAATTCACGGCATTCGTATAGTTCTTAAATAAGTTTCTCTTTAGAGAAACTTTTCTTAAGTATTGTCTATTACTAGGGAATTTGTCCAAAATCATTAAGAATGTTGCGCATCGCAAATTTTACCTACATGAGATTAATTTGAAACTATAATCGTGACGTTATACAAAAATTCTCTAAAAATAATCAAAATCATAAAACTATGTACATTCGTGTACCAAAACAAAATGTACTTCATGTAATACGAGAAACGAATATAAAATTACTTTTAATTATGTAACATCTGACTATAATTTGTACACTTAGGTGATATATATGACTACTTTGATAGCTTATTTAATAAAAAGCATATTATCACAAGTAATACTTAAGAGAACATTATAAGTTACAATAATATACAGATCAATAACACAACGCGGGATGAAAGCGCATTATCACGTATATAACGGTCTACACTACGATTCACAACGAAAAACTATATGAAATTTATTTGATACTTGAAATAAATTTATGATTAGCCTTCATAAGTTACCAACTTAACAAAGAGTGTTAAGATTACTTAGTGCAATGTGATGACGCAGTAATTTAATTATTACAAAATTAAAACTATCACAATAATTTAGAACTGTGTACTTGTTAATAAGCGAATTTAGTCAATTGTACTTGGTTATATTCCTTACAAAACGTGATAATTATCACAATCGTTGGAGTCCGCGAGTACTGTATACCTCGCTAGAATAATTCAAACATGTACTATGCCCTTAAATTTACAAAAATAAGTAAAATAATTCGGTAGATATTTGAAGAAACTTCGTATTTTTAACTCGTGATGTAAACGTATTTAAGGACATAGCAAATGGCACACTAGGGTTCTATAAAGCGAGTTGTACACGGAACACCTCTACACACCTAGTTCCTACGACTAGTAAAAATCCTTCCTAAAACGGGAAGCAAACAAATCGCAGTTGGTCTCTCTAATACAAATGCTATTACATCAATCGTACTAATACGTTTTCAAACGTCTACATCGAAGCCTCTAATAGGACTCATCAACCTCGATGTTCTTCGAATGTTAGGCACAAACCTATAGCACCGTATAGCTACGGAATTTGTATAAAATTTGTCCAGTCAAATTGAATAAAAGCTCCTCATCGTAACGGACGACTATAAAGACCAGTTAAGTCTCGATTCGATCGTCGAAATTATGCTTCAGGTATCTTTCGCAGCCATCTAACATTGGCACAGTGGAATGTTGTAAAAATACTTTAAACAGAAGTAGTCAACGGAATACGGGCTACGCCGACACTGGTGTATTCGTAAGTGTAAAGTTCGTCATAAAACGTGTGGAAGGCAGAGCAGTGCTGAGAGCGAGGCGGCGCGGGCGGCGCAGGGGGGAGCGCGGGCGCGCGGCCGCTGCTATAAATCCGTCTCCGTCCACTGCTAGTCGCCGCGCCGCAGCCGCCGCGACGCCGCAGTGCTGTGCCGGTACAACCACACCTGCAACGTTCACATATATTTCCATTACATAACATAAAACATAAAGAGACGAGAGTTGGATGGACGCGTTTGAGACGGAATTGATAGATCGCTCAGGGAAAACTGGAAGCTCGAGCCTCGAAGGGGAGTAGGAAAATCTGAGTATCGCTGAATTTGTTTTAAATTAATATAAATGCAAAATAGTAAGTGTTTATTTTCGTAAATAACTCACTTGGAAGAGAATAATAATATCTAAGAAGACTTGTAGGCTGCCGCACACCCAGAACTGCGTGGGCGCTTCTCTCACTACGAAGTATGCAGTCTTGAACACATCGCCGCACATCCACATTACAACCATGCTCACACTGAAAACAAAAAAAAAGTACATTTTAAATTATATGAGCAATAAAAATGTTTGCTGTTTATTAGGTAGAAAGGTATCTGTTGCCCCCGATTTTGTATGAGTGGATATATCTTACAACGCTTTTACTCCCATTTTAATACCGGCACGTAGGCAGGCACAGGCACGCATGCACGCACACTCAGGCGCGCACGTAGGCACGCATGCACGCATGCACGCACGCTAGACCCTTTTTTATAACTTTCTTTTTTAAGATGTCGATTTAATAAGATGTCGACTCCAATTTGTTTGGTAGATACCAATAAGTACTTATGAATATGGAAGAGACCTTCTGCCACAGGTGTTTCACAATAACTGGGAGGCCACAACTACAAATATGATTACGTACGTACTTTCACTAATATATGTATTTATAGAAAAATTTTTTTGTCGTTACATGAACCATGTCAGGGGCCTTTGGCGGCTCAATATTAACCCTGACACCAGGGTTGATGGGGTTGGTTCAATATTTTTTGTTCTGTTTCATTTAGATAATACCTATACTTTAAGTACCTAATTCTTCACATACTGGTTATCCCCATAGGAGAAACCAAAGTCATAAAATAAGAGCATGCAGTATTTTTGGGTTTTTCTGAACATGGATAAAATGTAATTCGCTGAAGAGCTATATTAGATAGGTTAATAGGCTATCGCTTATAATACGCCCATTATCACGACGTTTCTACGAGTTATTTTTATCCAAAATTTAACACATTCTTAGAATTGGTTTGATAAGAACTTGCCTTTGAGAGTGCTTTCTAAGCTAGTTGGGAGCGAATAAAAAACATAGAACGCGGTCAGCTGCGTATTTTTTTCGGGAATGTTATAAAAAAGTATCTTTTTTCACAAGATGGGCCATTAAAATGGCTATCACTATATGGTTCATCATATCCATATTTGTATTACGAATCAAAAGTGGCTGGAGTTGTCTTCTGAATGCTTGTGGCCCCACACCTTATTCACGGCCATAATATCGAAATACACAAATATGTATCATACTGAATATATACACAATACTGTACAGTCATGAGCAATATAATGTACCCACTTACAGTTCAATTTGTCAAAAAAAGTTAATGTGACATGGTACCAAAGTGTATAGGTACATATTAATGCTAGTGACCGTACGGGTTACTAAGGGAAATGTATTGCGTCAGTCTTTAATTCTTTATATTAAATTATTTACACAACTGTTCCGATCACGGAATACAAGAAAGAGGTTGGAAAGGCCTTCACGCGCATTTTGTATGAGAACCGCTGTCGCGGGTTCAACCCCACTATCTTTTACTACTACTCCTGCAAACAGATAACTACAACAGTTTTACTGCTTCTCAAATTTAATTTGCACTTTTTGTAAAATATTGCATACATAAGTATTTTTTTGGCGACCACGTGTCGGACGACGCTCAGTGGGTAGGCCCGCTACAACGTGGACCGACGATCTGGTGAAGGTCGCGGGAAGCCGCTGGATGCGGGCAGCGCAGGACCGATCGTCGTGGAGATCCTTGGGGGAGGCCTATGCCCAGCAGTGGGCGTCATACGGCTGATGATGATGATGATGAAGTATTTTTTTTGATACACAGCCGATCATACTAGAGTTTTTAGCCTTAGGAGGGATTGCATGATAGTCGATATTAGATTTTTTTACCCTGCAGGTTTATAATGCACAAGACGACCTTTTAATATACTATCGCAGAGCTAGTCGTAGTTTGCGGATGAGTGGAATGCAAAATTGAAGTATGAACTATTTGTTCATACCTGTATGGCGCGCATTTCGCGCTCACGTGGCTCTTCCGACCTCTATTTTATTCCGCGGTTCAGATAGATCACACGTAGGTAATATATTCTTTGAGAGAATGCTTCTTAATTTGAATCACACTTTAAACGCTCATCTATCACTAACTATCCATACATAAAATGTATTTAAGTTGTAAAAGTGTCTTCGTATTAGTATTTATTTTAAGTGAAGAATCCCAGAAAATAGCAATAGGCAGGAAGAAGGTACTAGAAAATACCTACGGTTAATGCACTAATACATATGAGTATTAAATATATCTACAGACATATTATGACACTTTTCAGGCAAGTGGTTGTTTATGATAGGGGCCTAACTGTAACAGCACAGGTGGCATGAGTTTTTATCGACGTCTTTGACCATAGACATAGTTAATGCTGCCTGCGTAGATAAACGACGTACAGCTATTGGTCGAAGCTCTCGATATAATTTACGCCGTAACCAGACCCTAGGCCTCCCGGCGGAACTTAAACCGTATTGTAGCGAGAGTTAGACCCAATTATACAATGCGTGGTAATAAAATTATGCAATAGACCTTGAGCGTTCAGCGATAACATTAGTATGAATTTTAACGGGTTTCATTTATACCATTTGAATGTCGATTTGTAATTCGCAATTAGTTGTGGCTACGTAAGAATTAGTGGGAAGATTGGTAGAAAGTCGATTCAGTAAACAACGATAAAATAATAGGCAGTTATAGACAGGGTTTAGTGACATCGTAACGAATACTGAAGGGAATGATTCAGACAAAGATTCCGCGTTTTTTTCGTTGCAAAATTTATGAAAATGTTTGTGTTTTTTTTATTATTTTCAGTTCCGTACTTTTGCGACGGAAAATTCCACTTGATATCAACTCAGAATCATGCTCCGAATCATCCCTCAAGGTTTTCGTTACGATGTCACTAACTATATATGATGATGTATATAATATCATAGATCATAGGTTTTGACACCTTCCTTTCGTTTACAAAAAGAAGGGAAATAATGTGGAATTTATGTTCGAGAAAATGTATCTGGTTTTCCCTTCGGGTTGGAAGGTCAGGTGGCAATCGCAAAAACCCAGACCTGCCAATACTTTCAGCTTAGGCAAGCAGAGCAGACCAATGGAAACCGGATAAACCCAAGGGAGGAGAATAAGCCAAGTCAAACTTTGCAAAGAAACACTTTAGAAACTTTTCGGTTCGGCGTCGTTCCGTTCGAATTTCGAACGTTGTAAAACAAACACATTCGAACTTACGTGTTTCGAATACAACGTAAAGTACGTACAGGAATCACAAAAGAAACGATATTTTTCTAATCAACGATAGGTGCATTATTTTGAAATCACGAGGCGTAATTCAAATCACACAATTCGCTAACTTTTCATTTTTTCACAGCCAATTCCCTTTAAATTTCATCACGATCTAGGTACTTCTTTTCAGAAAAGTTATAGACAGTCAACTCATAAAGAGAACCCTAACATACATAGGAGAAACTTCCTTAATAATATTAACAACTCTAGTTCTGATTCGTAATTAGATAAGTACCAATGAGGAATTTCTAGGCTATGTTCCCCAAAAATAATATAGATGGAGTTGTACAGATTTGACTTGACAATTAGGTACTTATTTTCTCAGTGCTTAGGGAGGTCCATAATTATTCAAAAATATAATATAGTAGAGGCATATATAAAAAATAATTTTTGCTTGATATTTGAATCAGATATGGTATATAATTGTGTTGTTAGCTATATTGCTTCTCTTTATTTTGATCAGAATAATAATGGGTGGAAGATTGTGTTGTGACTTGTGCCTGGATGTAATAACAAGGGTCAACATTTATATCCAAAAACAAAGATAAAAGATGCACGTGTCTATTATCTATGAAATTAGAAGATTAAACGATAGCAACTCTGTACAGTGCCATGTATGTTTTTTGGGGAACATAGTCTGAAATGTAGGGGAAGACCAAGAAGAGCTTACTTGGAACACATTAAAGAAAAGGTTAACGTCTTGTCTTATAGGGAAGTCAAGGAATTGGCCTTTGATATACTGGAATGGAAAATGCTACACCGACAAGAGCGTGGCTCTTAAATTGGTGATGATATGTCTGGAAACGGCCTCGTTGATGCTCTTGTTTATCAAGTTACAATTACGTATAAGAAGCATATAAGAAGGCGAAAATGAATCACGACTTTATGTATGTACTAGTTTTGTGATTACGTAACTAGTAAATACAACTGCGGAAGCGTTTAGGATTTCACCCACTACTTAGGGAACTCCCATACTCTCATATGCTGCCACTTCGTTGATAATATAATGATATGCGGGCACAGGAACATCGTGTGGTAAGTTACCACACGATAGTAACCCACATTTCCGAGTATGTAATATAATAGAAGAATGCCGTCATCGGTAGTTTTTTCTGTTTGCAAATATCCAGTTAGAACTTACAGGTAAGTTTTAACTAGATATTTAGAAAATGTCCAAAGATTCTTGGATATTTTTGCGTTAACGGTAAAGACATTGCACTGCGTTCGAAGATCTACCATTATACCTACAAAATGTTAGTTCTTATTTTCGCCGCAAAATGGAGAAAGTTTTTATATTTTTGTTCAACCGTTCCATCATTGATTCTCACCTCATTCCCTCAGTGCTTTTATTCTGGTGGTTTTTAGCTATCTGCGGCGCACCGAGCATGGCTTCAGTGAAGACGGCGAGGAAGCCGATCAGCTCGACAAACGGCGCGAACTCAATCAGCAAATAAGTGATCGCTGCGCCGATCACTGAGAACACCAGCATACAGTCCACATAGCTCTGGAAGTCTGTCCACGCCCAGAAATATTTTCGTTCCATATCTGTAAACAATAATTTGAACAAATTAGAATAGCATGTTGGTATGACTGGGTATCTATAAGGTCGTTGAAAGGTTAATCTGATAAGTTCGTTTACGAACCGTTTATCAAAAACTACTCTAATTTAAACCTACAATGGCATAGTCACTTTTATTAGATAAAAATTGCCACATGGTTTCGTTGCATTGCATTACCTAAATATCTATAAGATAAAACGTCGATGAGAACATAATAGTGCAAGCTTGGAAATAAATTATATCAATCACGCGACCTACTATCATACGACAATCGTGACACGATACATCACAACTACGTCATACGGACCTCAACTATCGGAAACATCATGCTCGGGGTAAATGACATCAAAGATAATGTATCCGTCATATAAATATGTGTGACCCACTCGTTGCTCAGGCCAGAGATGAGATAATTATACTATGTATTAATAAGTTGGACAAGCTGATTATGAAAGAGCAATGAACCAAGTTAGTAGGTAGTAGTGATTGTACAGTTTATAAAAAATAACACCCACAGTTGTATGAACATTTTTATTAAGATTTACCACAATCCCAGTAAACAAACAAAAGGACAACAATACATCACCTTGCGTTGACATTTTATAACTCAAGAGTTTCATGTAAACAAGCCACATGCTGAGAACATAAACTGCTTATGCATAATATAAGAATACATATGAAAAACCTTCAACGAAAAGTTACCAAATGAAAAATGAACAAATCCAAAGCATGAAATCAACACCATGGTCAGCTGAAACAAAACTTCAATGAGGACAAATTAACAACGTAGAACATAATGATGCAGCAAACCATAAATCTCAGCATTGTGACCATGATGATCGGGACTCACCGTAGAAACGATGGGGCTTCTCCCCGCTGCTGAGACCGCTGCGTTGGTCCAGCCAGCGTGCCGTCTCATCTGGCTGGGCTGATCCATTCACACAACACAACAGTATATATAACATGAATATTGCACCTAATGTCACCATTACACCAACCACCAAACAAAACATAAAAATAATATTAACAAAATAGTAAAAGGAAAATTAGTGCTTAAAATAATGTGCAATATAAAATAGGTAATGTTAATGAGGTGTATAAAAACAAAATCAATGTAGAATAAAGAAATTACAATGAAACAAAAACTAAGAATACTCATATGGCAATACAATAATAATATTCTAAAAAACTTAAGAAAATACCTAAATAATTATTTAAAAATACTTCAGAAGTTGTTAATATTATTAGCATAGAGCTGCAAAATTTAGGGATAAAACTACTTCAGATATTGCAATAGCTAAATATGGTTACTAATTATGTTTAACAGTCCTTTATCATACAACCACCACCATTTGTTTTCATACCAAATGTAACCTTGCCCGTGCTATTTATATATCCAGTGTCCTTACGTCATTAGTGTAGTCAGGTTCAATACACCACAGGCTAAATAGGATTACATTTTCAGGGTACATATTATACTGACCTGTGAATATTCGCTCCCTGGCACGAATTATTTGATTCTTTTTGCGAACATTTACACATAGATGGATCATCACAAACATTGTTATGTTCATCACAATGCTCTGAATTAACAGAGGCAGTTCATAACGTTTACCAAACCTGAAAATTATATTTCTAAATAAGTAATCATTATGATTTAATACTTAAATAATATTAATAGACATGACAAATATAATATATCGAACTTTTCTAATCAAGATATGAAATCATTGATACGTACCAGAATAATATCCTTAAAGTATTTGCAATTAGAAGAGCTAAGCACACATATAAGGAAAAGCCTTCAGCATCTTGTGTCCTTTTAATTTGTCTATATTGAGGAATGTATGGAGCTACTCCTCCTATAATCATAGCACCAGCCGCCCCCCATCCGACTAAGTGACCCACAGTTAGGCCCAACTCATCAGAAATAATCCAATCCATTATTCAAGGATTAGATTTTCACACAATCTAATATCAACAAACAGCAATAATATTGTACACTCTACTTAATGGGTTTATTAGCAAGGATGCTCCACAATTCATATTTTAATATAATTTTATTCATACATGTGTTTCGTACAAAATAGAATAGAAAATCTCTTCAGAAAGATAAACTACCGAACAAACCACTCGTCGCGCAATCGTATCGATCGATGAGAAAATGTCAAAGTTGTCAAATAAACGTCAACTATTTTTTTTATAGTTTCTGGCTTGAACTGTTAATTTTGTTTGCCAAAGCTGCTCCATCCATACTTTTAATTTATTTATTTTTTATTGTGTATTATTTTGATTTAATATTATTTTTAATATATTAATATTTTAACTGGCGAGATATTAACAAAGAGTGAAAGTTTTCAGTTTGATTGATTTGTTCTAAAAACCGGTAAAATCTAACCGGTAAAACCGGTAAAAATATGACTTTAGGCGATGCATCCCTATAAGTCACAAACAGCTGACTTTGACATTGTTTGACAACAAATGTCAAGGCAACTAAACGCAAATTCCAACCTCAAGAGACCGACGAATATTCTTGTTCCTTACCAAAGTAATTCAAGAAAAGATAGCTAATAAATAGTGAAAAGGAAATATGACTATCATATCCAGGTTGCTGCCAGCAATTCACGCCAGTAGAAATGCTCAAGTATTTCCTGCCGCTGTACAAACAGTGAGATTAAGATGTATTCGATTATACGCCACTGAGAATAACCAGAAGGGTCTAGCTAGAAGCCAAGAAAGAGCTGATGTGTCTACGGATGTGCGTCCTATTGGGGAAAAGGTTAAAGAGGCTACGAAAACTGCGTCTTACACTGGCGTTATTCTAGTCGGTCTTGGAGTCACGGGGATTATCTTTTTCTACGTGTTCAGGGAGCTATTTTCAAGCAATAGCCCCAATAGCATTTACTCACAAGCTTTAGAAAAGTGCAAGAATGTAAGTACCTATAAGCTATTTTTCTATCATTTATATTTCCATTATATTTTGATGGTTGGTTGGGTAATGGCTGTGTTGAATAGCTTGTTTAAAAAAACGGCAGTAACTATACAGATTTCCTTTATTATATTCCAGGATCCAAGGGTAGAAGATGAGCTTGGCTCTCCAATTAAGGGATATGGGGAAGAAACAACCAGAAGAAGACGCACACATGTGAGCCATGCTGTGTATGAAAAGGATGGAGCTAAACACATGCGCATGAGATTCTACATCAAAGGAATCAGGAACAAAGCTATTGTGGAGTTAGATGCAAAACAGGTTAATATTAAAGTCAATATACAATCTTTATTTATAGAGCAAAATATATTGTTGAAAACTTTGTTTACATGACATCCATTACACAGACTTACAAAATCAAACTTTTTTTTTGTTGCATGAAGTTTTTCAAATGTTGTTTACTAATTTAGGTACGCTGATTTCAAATCTAGCCTCGGTTTGTTTGTAGCAGCTCTAGTTATTGAGATACAGGTACCCTCTTTAATTTACATGAGTTGTCGTTAGTTTCTATCAATAGCGGAGTAACTTAACTTGTTTATGTATAATTTTCATTATGTCTTTCTCAAGAAGGACGTGTTTAGATAATCCTGAATGTTTTTGGGTTATTTGTGGAGAATATATCTTCAAAAAATTCCGTTTGAATGTGTCGAACTTTGTTAAAAAAGCGTACTTGGACTACTTTGGGTTTCCGTTGCCGACAAATACTATACCCTGGATACCAAGTTTGATATGTAAAAATTGTGTTGAGTCTTTGCGACTATGGACAAACAAAAAAAGGCCCACTTTTAAATACAAAACTCCTATGATTTGGCGCGAACCATCCAACCATCATGACGACTGTTATTTTCTGTGTTACGAAAATCATAGGAATAAACCATAAAAAATGCGCTAAGTGGTTGTATCCAAACTTAAAATCTGCCATAAGACCAGTATTGAGTATTAGTGACAATTCAACACCAGAGCAGCCATGTACATCTTCGGAAAATCCAGACCAGTATGGTGGACCAACCAAAAACGACGACAGTGGTAGTGACAGTGATTTTGATTGTTTCGGTAGTCCCCGACCACTAAATCAAGATAATCTAAACGATCTGATCAGAGAGATGACAGGTTTCGAGAAATATGCATGGGAGGAGTTTGTTTGGGTAGTGAGGAATTTTTTGGGCAATAGGAAGTCTGACGGCTAGATTCAACACGTTGAACAGTTGCTGATACACTTCCAGCGGCTTGGATGCAACATGAGCATTAAGCTTCATTACCTTCATAGCCATCTAGACTATTTTCCTGAAAATCTCGGTGACCTAAGCGAATAACAAGGAGAGCGCTTTCACCAGGATATTCTCACTATGGTAGAGAGATATCAGGGGCACTGGAATGAAAATATGATGGCTGATTATTGTTGGAGCATTCAAAAAAGTACTCGTAATACATCTCATGCTAGAAAATCCAAAGAAAGGAAATTTTATTCAGTTTAAATATATTTTATATTTTTTTAAACACTTATAATATGCATTTTCAATGAAAAACCCAGTCACTTCATAACTCCAAAACTAAAGCTGCTATATAAAAACTGTGTATATTTTTAAAATCAGCGTGGAAAAACTATTCAGATTCATGTAAAAAATCTCATGCAACAAACTTGCTGTTTTCCAGTGTTATAGATAAATTTGATAAAGTTATTATTTTATCAAGTTATAATAAATGGCTAAATGTTTACTTATTCACAAAAAAACATTATTGTTTCAGAATGATTATGGTAATTATCTATTCCGCTACCTACTGGTGCAGCTGGACGATTATACTGGCAGAACTTTCATCATAGAAGACAACAGGGCAGAACTTGATAACCCTAATAAATCCGTTCTATCAACTGAACTACCAACTTTATCTCTAAGCAACCAATGATACTCGCAACTGCCAAGAATGCATCCTGTACAGTGTAAATCATAGTTAAGTAGAAATTTAAAAAATGCGTAATGAAAAATAAAACAATAAATTATAAATTGTATTTTATTAACTGTATTTTAGTCTTACATGAAGAAGATTGGCTTTATTGCTAGTCTTGTTTGTACTTCTTTGGTATACTTCAGGAACTCTTAGTTTTTTAAAATGACTAATGTTTTTTCCAAGGTATAACTTCCCAGGCCATTAGTAGGCGATTATTGAAAACAAATTTTTTGATCTTATTAAAAACCCAATGGAAGATCAAAGCTATGGAGAGATACTGGGGCCAAGCCCACTTTAATTCTTGAAGTAGACTTGGTCTGTAAAGTATTTCTACTTCTGGGATTCTCAAGCGAATATCTAGGTTCATTGCTCCATTGTGACCATTCTGACTTCTTGAATAGATGGCCTTAGTTTCAGTAGTTACTGGAACAATCATTAATATTATTAAGTAAATAAAAAATCTTTACATATTATAAATAAATTAATTTGAAAAGTAGTTACCTTCTCTATTAAAATAATGTTGCAAAATAAAATCCACGATGTTTTCATTGCTATCCTTAACATAATTAAACAAAGACACATTATATTTGGTGTCAATATGATGCCGTGTGCAGGGCAAATGAGTTACTTGGTAAAGCTGTAGGTCTCCAAAATACTTCAGCCCTGAAGGAGGCACCGCAAATTCTCTGTTAATTACTGCTAAACTTTGCATGTGTAGTGGACATGCAGCCTGAAAAATAATAATTTACTTTTCATTGTGTTTTCTAATTACATGGCGTGATGTGTAGGTACTCTTAAGAGATGAATTGTCTTGGAATAAGGTATTTCAGTTATAAAATGCTAATCTAGAAATAGAAGCCAGTCAAGATGATCTATTTTCGAATTTTATTTATCAATAAAAGTGTAAAGCTTTACGCTTTTATTGATTGCATCACAGGACAGTGTTTCCATATAAACTCCAAGGAAAACATTAATTTTGTTGTTTCGTAAAAAGTATCACATTTGGTTGTCAAGTAGCCTATTGGATGAGTTGGCTTTACAGTTTCTCTCTCTATAAGGAATAGGAACCACATTCCTGTATTGTTTACTAGCTTACCTAGATAGCATTTTACACATAACATAGTATCATGCGGGGTACAAAAGGGGTAGGCAGAGGTGTATAGTATACACCACCACTACTATTACTGTGTCTGTCCTCATCTGCTATGTAATAGGGGGTGAACCTGTTGTCATTCCTTTGAAGAACTTATAATAAGGAAAATACCCACCTTCAGTTGGTAGTCCAATGCCAAAAAGACAATGACAGAGGCCACTGTCCTTTGAGGAGGAATATTAAGAAGGAATTTGATATCCACAACATCATTCTTGCCATCTTCGTTATAGTCATGTTCTTGAATCTATAAAATAGCAATAAAAATATATTTAATAAATAATAAGTTTACTATTATTTTATTACCAAGTAAAATTATTTGTACCTGAACTTCTGCACAGTTCTCTCCACCATTCATGACTTCATCATCTAATATGCTGGCTTCACCACATATTATTGGTTGACTTGGGTCCTCTGTTTCTGCTATAAGCAGGAATTCATAAGTGAAGTGGACTGTTGGCTGCTCGTAAAAACTGTGTGACTTGAGCCAAAATCCTGAAATTGTATTTAAACAAATGTATTAACGTGCAAACATGGTATGGAAATTCTAGTAGGCGTTAGCAACGAATGATGCTGTAAATGCCGAGAACTAAAAAATGGGAGAGTAAGATTCGAAATAAATTGTATAACTGACCTCTGCTTCTGTAAGCTAAAATAAATGGTAAAACTATAGTCAATAACGTTGTCATCAACGTGAACAACATCGCTTTAGACAAAAAATAACTTTTGTACTGTATTTCGACATTACAACTAAATAACTTGTATAAGCCCATTTTCATCTCGACTTCAGTTGGAATATTTTGCTTATAATTAGCTATAATTTGATAAAATTCAACTTATCGATTAGAAGTTCGTTCGACTTCATCTTATCAACTGTCAAAATCAAATTTTACAAACATTCAGTCGCCTAGCAACGAAACTTTTTTCTAAACTTTGAATATTAGGGTTTTGGTATCTATTTGGGGTTTGGTCTGATATTTCTTTAGTTGTAGGTGTATTATGAACTATATAAATCAAAATTAATATTTTGATGACAAAACGCAGCATTAATTAGCAGCTGTGTAAAAGTCTGTCTGCCTTAAGTCTGTTCAGAGATATGGCAGTGTTAAAACAAAAGGATTGAAAGTGCGTACTCGGTAGCAAGTACCGCGATATCATATTTCTAGGTTTTGTCTGTTACACAATGGTAGAGTATGGCGCGTATAAAATTATTTTGAATAAGTAGGTACATCACGGTAACTATTTTCGTTTGTATCTACCTGTCTTTATAAGTTTCGTTTATCTAATATTTTGTATATTATGCTTAGGTACCTATATTAGGTATTAATCTAGGAGTCTAGGTGGAGGTCGTCGATTTGGTTGAATATCAGTTTTCAAAGTTCTTAGATCTTATACAAAAATGTTTGAACATGCTATGTTATCTGACCTAAACGTGGCGTTTTTCTATTGCGACTGTATCCTTCTAGGCTAGGTAGAGCTTTAGATTGATTAGTAGATTGTAGTGTACCCTTTTTCATTATTCTGTAAATAGTATGCCAAATGATTTTAACGAATGACTACTTACTTATATATTTTTTTCTCCCACTATTACGTACGAAAATCTTCCGATCAAGTAGTGTATTATTTTTTTGTAAACGAGGCATTTTTTTTACTACCCAATAGGAAGATAACAGATGAAGAGTGGTCTCTGCCGCTATAAACTAATTATAATAATACACAGAAAATTGTAGGCAACTGTACTACGCAATGTGCGTGAGTAGTAAAATAACAAAGAATTCTTGTTTGACTACAAGTGAGTGAGCAAAGACAATTGTCGTGCTACAAACTGGCAACTGCGGCGCCTGCGCTGACAACTGACACCTAAGCGGTGAACGATCCCTTAGGTTAGTCTACTATATAAGATGTCCTGACGATCCAACTGACAGCATTCGCTCTGGTATAATTCCGGAGCAGAGTTTAGTCCTCCATCAGGACTCGGATTTATTTAGCACACTAACCACATCTCCGCCAAGATGTCCATGGTCCGCCGGTCGAGTATGGACAGAATGTCCTCTAGCATGACCTCCAGCATGACTGGAATGGGACTTGGCGGAATAACTGGACTGACATCCGGGATGAGCACGTTGAGTTGCATGCGGGAGCAGCAGATGACTATAGGCGGGATGCCTTCCAACTACGTCCCTGGCCTGTCGGCGTATTACAACATTTCGAGTTTCTGTCAACGTCCGGGGCAGACACGCCGTTGGCCTATGCAACGAGCGGGGCCTACGGCGCAACATCGTCCAGGGCGTTCGCACAGCACGGGCTCGCTGCACCGCATGAAGCATTCAACCAGGAATAGCCCGAATACGCAGTACACTCACAACTTGATCTGCAAGCTTGCTGATCAAAATGAACGCCGCCGCCGTCAAGACACACTGGAACAACTTCCTCAAAGTTATTATTCGCAACAGCCTCTGAAAGTAGAGTTGACTGAATTTTATCCGAGAGACAACTCTAAGGATCACCACACCGAACAATATGATCTTGTTAACGACAATGTCTTACCGAACCCAGTATTGCGAAGGGGACAGAATTTCTTCTTCGCGGTTCGCTTCGATAGAACCTTCGATAAGCAGCAGGATATGATACGACTCGTCTTCTGCTTTGGTAAGTGGTTTATTAGTAATTTGTTTTGGAAATAATATGAGCTTCTGTTAATTTACCGACTACAATTAAATGTCTGTAGGTTCCAAGCCGAGCGTCACTAAGGGTACTCGAGTGGTTCTTCCTGTTAACTGGAGCACGCAGCAAGGAATGTACCCGCATTCACGTGAAATGATGGGAATGGGCATGGGTATGGGCATGGGGATGGGAATGGGCATGGGTATGGGAATGTCTCGGATGCAGGATACAAGCTCTAGCATGGCGATGGGTTCAATGGGCACTATGGGTACTATGGGACCTATGAGCACTATGCCTATGGGAACCATGGGTACAATGGGAGCTATTGGCCCCATGAGTGGTATGCGAGAAACTACTAGTTACGGCGTTCGTCGTAGCTCGTTCAGCAATGAACCCTTGCCTATACAACACAGCCCTCTTAGCCCGCACGGGCCGATGGATCGTCCTATGGCAGATCGTTACGGAGGAACCACTCAGCATTCTACGTACAATCGTGGTTTTGGTTCCCGTCATGGATCGCGTCATGGTTCCATGCAGAACTTGGCGAGTATGGCGCATGATATGGATAGATGGGACATAAGTATCCAGCGTCAAGATGGTAACACTGTCACCTTCCAAGTTCATATTCCGGCTACCGCGCCCGTGGGCGTCTGGAACTGCTGGGTTCAAACTAATCGTTTTGGCCAGCGTGATAATCGCCATGACTACAAGTGCGATGAAGACATTTATATCCTGTTCAACCCGTGGTGTCGTGAAGACCCCGTGTACATGGACAACGAATCCTTCAGAAGGGAGTACGTCATGAACGAGCACGGAAAGATTTGGTGTGGAACTTGGCGTCAACCAAAAGGACGCAAATGGATTTACGGACAGTTCGATGATGTTGTATTGCCGGCGTGTATGTACTTGCTGGAACGCAGTGGCCTCGAACACTCCGAACGTGGTAATCCAATTCGTGTTTGCAGAGCTATATCGTCTATGGTAGGTTGCGCATAAATAAAGTTAATTTTATAGTAACAATTAACAATTTTATGGCGAATTAATTTGATTAGGTATCTTTTACAGATAAATGCAAATCATGACGACGACGGAGTCATGGTCGGTCGTTATGACGGGGAATATAAAGATGGCGTGGCTCCTCACGCATGGACTGGATCAGTGGCTATTCTTGAGCGCTATCTGACCGATGGCGGACGTCCAGTGGAATACGGCCAATGCTGGGTATACTCAGGACTTGTCGTCAGTATTTGTCGAGCTCTGGGCATTCCTTGCCGCTCCGTTACCAACTATGTGTCGGCACATGATACGAATAGAACGTTCACGGTGGACAAGTACTTCGACCATGACGGCAACGAGGTACCTAACGGACCCGATGAAGACTGCTACGATTCCTGTTGGAACTTCCACGTTTGGAATGACGTATGGATGCAACGTCCGGACTTGCCGCAAGGTAAGGATAATGATAAAGGTATGTTTACTTCAGCTTTGCGTAGGATTGAATATAATTCCTGCATACTTCCCCTTATAATGCGACTACACCTAAAGGTTATAGCAGATTTTATTGATCTACTATACATTAGGATTAAGAATTATTTAAAGCGGTTTGTATGTCGAGTTCCTAACCATAACTATTGCGAATCAGGTTATAGTGGATGGCAGATTATCGACTCTACGCCGCAGGAAGAGGCAGAGTCGGTGTATCACTGTGGCCCAGCCAGTGTGGAAGCCGTACGCCGAGGCGAAGTGGGCTTCCAGTATGATACGCCCTTCATGTACTGCCAGCTTAATGCCGAACTGTGCCACTTCCAGGAGGAAGAAAATTCGGAATGGGGCTTCATTCGAATGGCCTCAAACCAATATCAGTAAGTAGAATTCTTTTTAATGACAATTTATGTTTTTTTCATACTGTTTGATTATAAATATTTATGTAATGATCGTCTCCTAGGGTGGGCCGCAAGATCCTTACGAAGAACCCGAACCGTGATGACGATGAAGGCGAGAGCGACATGCTGGAGATCACACACGAGTACAAGACGGTGGAAAGTACATCACCTGAACGCCTTGCGATTATCGCCTCCTGCCGCGGCTATCAGCGTCTGCAGCAGTACTATGAATATCCCGACCGCAACTATGAAGACGTTTACTTTGAACTCATGGACATTGACTTAGTTCCGTACGGCCAGCCTTTCGATTGTACTATGAACATTCAGGTAAATTTAGAATATTTGTAATTGTAGAATTTGTATTTTATATGTGTGTGTTAACTTGATGTGCCTTTGCAGAACAAATCCCACGAAGACCGTACTATCTGGTGTGTCTTGACGGCTTCCTCTTGCTACTACACTGGCGCCATAGCGTCGAGGCTGCGAAGGGCCCAGGGAGAGTTTGTGGTTCGTGCAGGACAGCGTGAAGTTCTGAAGCTGCATGTTACACCCCAAGAGTACATGGACAAACTTGTTGACCACACCATGGTTAAAGTTCACGCCATGGCTTATGTGAAGCAAACGCGCCAAGCATGGTCCGATGAAGACGACTTCCCGTTACATAAACCGAGGATGCAAGTGCAGGTATTCAATTACTACGTATTGCTACGTATGTAGTGTAGGTATTCTATCGTGTGAGTTATGAGGTGGATTACCAACTTCATCAATCCTGGTGTCAGGGTTAATATTGAGCCGCCAAAGTCCCCTGACATGACTCATGTAACGACTACGCGTACTTACATCAGTAAGTAGTAACCGGGACCAACGGCTTAACGTGCCTTCCGAAGCACGAATCATCATACTTCTGGACAATCGGGTGATGAGCCTGCAATATCCTAAGCAAACCAGGGCTAACAAAGTGATTTTTGTGATATGTCCCCACTGGGATTCAAACCCGGGACCTCAGGATTGTGAGCCCAATGCTCAACCACTGGACCACAGAGGCCGTTATAATGTAAATAGATGGATAATAATCATAAAAAAGTTTGAAATTAAAGTATGAAATTCTAATCAATGTTCATGTCCTCCAGGTGAGAGGCCAGCCTTGCATCGGACAGGAATGCCCCGTGACGTTCAGTTTCCAGAATCCGTTGAACGTCCACCTGACTGAATGCTACTTCAGCTTCGAAGGGAATGGTGTACAGAGGCCGCGACAGGTACGTTGTCTACTGCAAACGTAGAGTTTAGAGACGATCGTAATCGTATGTAGAGTTTGAAGTTTTGTTTGGTACCTACATCATTTAGGTATTGTAGATTAAAAGTAAAAAGTGAAACCCTTCATCGACTTCACTATATTCATTATCACTACTCAGCCGGGAAAATGGGGAGCGCTGAGGGCTGTCACCTGGTAAAATTTAAGACAACAGGCGCTCAAATTTGAGCGAATCTCGGCTCAGGGCGTCGACTGAGACTATTTTTAAGAATTTGTTGTGATTTTACAGATAAGGTTCCGCGACGTGAAGCCTGGGGAGTTCGTGAACTATCAGGACAAGTTCATGCCGCGGCGGCACGGGGAACGCCGCATCGTTGTGACGTTCTCGTCGCGGCAGCTGGACGAGATCTTCGGCTGCTGCATGGTGAACGTGCGTGGCTAGCTAGCCGGCGGCCCCCGCGCGCCCTCCCCGCGCGCCGCCTCGGGGCCGACCTCGCCGCAGGCGCTGCACATGGACCGCTCGTTTGTCTCGTACACTGCGCCGGATCAACATTTGTATGTTCAAGGGGAGGAAGTGGTTGTGTTAAAGACTATTTAATCCTTGCATGCCCCGCACTCAGGATATGCGACTTACTTTACAAGTTGACTTTGTTGGATGTGCAAATTTTGTCTATTTATAGATTCATTGTTACACATGACGACTTGGCTAGTGTTATGGACGGAACTCATGATGTCATTTTTGTATTTTCACACTTGCACATATCAAATGTAAAAACCCAAAAAAATATATTCATTTTATTAATTCACGTTTTGCACTGACCGTTTGTTGTGTTTTATTATGTTTGTTTTTAAATGAGATTCTTAATAAATAAGATGGGAACCGATGCTTCAAGTGCCATAATGTTTTTATAGTACTTCTTAATAAAATAAATAAATGAAATATTTAAATAAGAAAATAGATATAAGGAAATATACTTATTCTTAATTCTAAGTTTCTATTCTAAGTAAAAACTTTTTATAAAAGAAGAAAAAAAATATTGCACTGTGTTTGTGTGTTTTTGGGATCTCAAAAATAAAAGCATTCACTGCAGCTTTTCAAATATAACGTTTCTTTATTTAATCCTGCCTTATCTTTTAGGGATAATGCGAGTGCGTGTATGTAGGTACCTATTTAAAACACTAACAATGTTCTCCACTGACTGACCACGAAACGTGCCTTGGCGCATATTCAGCTAATCCGTGACGCTGTAATGTTGAAAGTCGATTACCTCAAAACATCTACACTACACCACGAAATTCTGTAAAATACATGTGTCACTTTGTTGTACTGTACACGCGTCATATCCTCCTTTAAGTGATAAACTTCTTATAAAAGAGGATGGGTTGGTTACAAGTGGTAGTAACTAGTAACCGAACAATAAGTTATAATAAATTGCTCTACCTACCTCTGTAAAAATACGGCTTCTTTCTTGGAGTAACCCTACCTACGTATGTGGGTAAAAGATTATTGAATCTTCGCATAGGTACCCCACACTGCGGATATGTCACTTACTTTACTTGCGTAAAACCTATTTACGTGGAAAAATATAGGTAGTCTTTTCTGACATGACTTATTGTAGATTTGCCTCAGGCGGCATTAACTACTTGGCTCACACCCGGTACACAAATTAAAGACAACAGACCGGAGGGTGCCGTGGTAGCCCAGTTGGTAGGACGCTTGCTTCTCACTTTGAAGTCGCAGGTTCGAATCCAGGCCTAAACCAATGATTGTCAAATTTGTTTTCCAATTCATGTTTGTATCATACCTAAATGATTATCACTTGGTGAACGAACACATCGTGAGGAAACCCACATTCCCGAGAAATGCATTTTTCGGAGGTATGTGATCTAATCTGTATTGGGCTGGTTTTCCGTTCGCGGGATGGAAGGTCAGACAGATAGTCGCTTCTGTAAAAAACCGGACCTGTCAAATCTTCAGGTTACCTAACCTGAAGCGTACCCTGTGGTAAACGGGATAATGCTAGGAAGATCATGAGACTGGAGGTTATATTTGAAAGAATGAATCGACTCTAGTGGGCAGATAGCCATAAGCGCTGAATGGTCTCCTTTTTCCTAATTTCCAATTTCCCAATCGTCGACCATCGGGGTCGGTAACGGGGCCGTGACAGTAAAATATAGGTATGAGTATAATATTAACGCAAGCTTTAAGAAACTACCGAGTTTAACGCCTACTTATTATCTAGATCTAAGTATACTATACTGTTCCCCAAACGATGCTGCGTGCCCGAACACCTGCACGCAGGAGGATCTGATGAGCGCTGCAGATAGCGCCATACTTGTTGCCAAGTTTTGGGCCGACACTATTTAGTTTGCCATCGACACGATAAGAAGATCTAGATCTATAAGGCTGCCCTAATTATCTGCTTATTATCTAGATATATTAGATAGATCTTGATAAGGGCATAATTATTGTCTTGTCCCTATTGGGACTGTAAGCTATAGGACTTTATTAGTAGCTTATAGTAGATACGTACCAAATTCCACCACAATTATTATCTTGATGGTGACACTGCTACAACGATTCAATCAACAGTGTTCCAATTCCCCCCGACCCGATTACTCTAGCCAGAGAGGACCCCGATACCGACCCCGCCGGCGTGGTCGACGATTTCCCTCAATCAACGCTTATCGCTATCGACCCTTTAGGGTCGATTAATTCTTTCAAATATTTTTCCTCTCAGACGAAGCCCTGAGTCGAGGTTTGCGCCCACTGGGCACCCTCAGGCCTGTTGTCTTAAACGTTGTACCGGGTGAGAGCCTTCAGCGCTCCCCATTTGTCCAGCCAAGTAGTTAATGCCATCTGCGGTAAATCTACAATAAGTCACGTTCAAATTATAAAATTATAAAAGGTGTTCCAATTAACTACCTATGTCATTATATTAAGATGACTAAGTTATGTCCTAATAATTCCCCTATAATAAGAGGTCAAGGACTTTTCCTTAATCAAACGTTTTGTTTCCTCTGAAAATGATTACTAATTCCATTGTATTTAAGTACCTAATAATGAATTGACTGAATGAGAATTACGTTCGACGTGCGCAGATCAGCGTTGGTACTACCACAAGTTATGTATAAATGTATCCGCCTATATACAATTAGTAGGGTAGCTACTACGGAATTGTAATGTATTTTGACTTTATTTATCTTATTTCTTTAAGAACTGTGTGAAATATACAGTTTATCCCATATCAAATACCTTATTCCATTTAGATATCATGGGACTTATACATACTTAGCTGGCGAACAGTGGCTTACCCCTTCGGGAATACAGGAATGTTGTGTTCAGTCATGAATGAGCAATATCATGTACCCACTTTAGAACCCTGTCACACTATCATATTTGACGTTTAATGAGACTTATGGTTTAATTTGTCAAAAAAGTTAATGTGATATGGTTTCGAAGTGTATACATATTAGTATTCGTGACCGTTCATATATCTACGACAAAAAATAACTAACACGTCCTTTGCTGCATATCGTCACGGATATCGTCGCTGACGTCGCTAACTGACGTACTTATCTGAAGTTTATAGCGAATCTGATTTGCACCTTTTGTTATTGTCAATAAGACACAAATTATTTAAGAAAAAAATTGCATATACGTCAGTTTGCAAAGTCAGCCACGAATATCATCCAGTAATAGAGGCCCGTGTTGCTCTATGTCCAGCAACAGTTACTAAATAGCTTTTTTAAGACTACTTATATACAGGGTGTTAGTGACATCGTAACGAATACTCAGGGGGATGATTCAGACCATGATTCTGAGTTAATATCAAGTGGAATTTTCCGTCGCGAAATTCATTATTATGTAGATTTTTAAAATTATTTTCAATTCTATACTTTTGCGATGGGAAATTCAACTTGATATTGACTCAGAATAATCAGCTGAATCATCTCCCTCAGTTTTCGTTACGATGTCACTAACACCCTGTATTATGTAACAATTCGTGACTTAAGTTTGTCTGATAGATAAGGTCCTTCGGTTCTGCTATATTATGCCAAACTATGACAATGTGTGTGTGGTGAATTCTGGCTTTTTCCGTAAAGCTGACATACTGTTATTTACTTGTCCATAAAGGTCGGACCGCATTACTAGCGTGCCGACGCTCCGATGATGTCACCTGTAGTAAATTAACATAATCATGTGTGTATACATATAATATCATTATGTATATTTTGTCCGTCCAACACCTACTACAATCTACATCGTCTTGTCGAACAAACACAGGTTTTATTCTTTATTGCTGTGAAGCTATTATCGTAAATGTCAGGCTGACAATCAAAATGTTCAAACTCTACATAAACTATTTTAATTACCAAGTTTTTAATCTGTAAACTGTCATAAAATTGCTCACTAGAAAAAAAAGTAAGTTCAGGTAATGCCCTGACCTTATAGATTATCTCTACCCTACTTTGGTGTGTGCGAATTGGGATCATGCGCTGTAATGAATGATTATAAAATATTTCATGCTCCATACCCCCTCCGGTTGATTGAGGGGAGGCCTGTGCCCAGCAGTGGGATGTATATAGGCAGTTTATGTATGTGGGTCGTTAAAAAATAAATATATTTATTTTGGGGTTGATCGAATGAACTGATTCCTGATTTCAGGTACCTAATATGTATTTTCGTTATAAACCCTTTGTTCAGTTGTTTGTTCATCTATAAAAGACCCCGATTATCGATTTTTTTTTTATACTTTAAGGTGGATTTTTATATATAACAACAATGGCCATTTTCAAATATATCCAAGTTTAAACCTTATAGTTTGTGTCATTTATAAGTACCTAAGAAACGTGGTTAGTCCAAATATGTTTTATTAATACGTGTTAATTTTATATTCATTACAATAAAGGGAATTACCGAGCTTTTGTAATGAAGAGAGGAGTCATTTAATTAGTCGTAGGATGTATCATCATAATGGTTTCACTTTTAGGTCACAGAGGTTGCTGATAAGAGGTCGTGTGAGAGGTACCTACTCACACTCATAGGTACTTATTTGAGATTCTGGCGCAGACGAATCGATCGGCTAGAGAAGCGCGCACGCGTTTTTCATATATTTTTTATTCTAATTAGTTTTTTTAACATATAATAGAGTATATCTGTTGCGTTGAGTTTTTTATATATACATACTTATCTATATAACGGTGTAGTTCGTACTTAATATAAACCTTGGATTTAGTATAGCCTGATCGTTAACAGCTGATCGTCGTGTTTACATAGCGGCAAACTGAACAAACTTAAAACTAGTTTGGAATTGGATATGAGCTAAGCGAATTGTTTTTGTTATTACCTTTTAATACTTGTTGTGGTTGTGAGGTATAAACAATGGGCAGTGTTACAAGTAAGCTTTTGAGTTGGTGTCCTCGATGCGGCTTGACCAGTTCGGATTCTTACGACTTGAAGGAATTGCCACGACCGCCCCAAAATGGCAATGGTAAGTCAACCCATTCAGCTTTTAAAGAAATTAAAAACACATAATTTAACGTTCTATTTTCAAAGGTCTTTTATTTGTTTGTCGGACTGTTAAAATATAAAAAAATTCAACGATTTTTGTGAGGAAAAAACTTTCAATAGGCCAGGTTTCCAACTAGTCAAATCAGTTATATTTTACTAAATGTCAAAACACGAAATTACTATGGAATTATAATTAACATGAAAAAGCACACTGTGACGTCATAGAAAAATGGGATATAATGTCGGACTTATAATTACGTTTTTCTTTATTAAAATTCATAAATAAATTAAATTTAAAAAAGAAAATGTTTTGCATCAGTTTTAGATCTGTCTTAATTTAGTAATCAGAATTTCGTAATTTATCTTTGACCTAGGAAACTACCCACTTGTAAATGTCTTTCCATAAATAATAATCGTGACTGGTTTATATTCAATTTTATACAAAAGTGGATGTGTTGTCATAGCACGCAAACTTCTGTTAGTAGGTATGTCTTTTAAGTAGATTATAATAAGGATGCATAATCTGCAGTAGGTAAAGTTTTGGATTGTAGAAAAATCTGAAGTTTAAACTTGAATCACATTAAAAACGTCGACGAGTAAACATAAATAGAACATAATAGAGACATAACGAAATCACATTCGGGAACTAGTGACCAGAGTGGTAACAGCAGATAAATAAACCTGTCAAACAAATTAGGACACTCAGAAATTAGACCAGAAAAAGAAAACATCACTCTTAATTTATTAACCACCTTTCTTGTGAAGTCGGGTAAAAATAAAGATAGTGGTTTGGCGTGATACTGCGGGCGTTCTCTAGGCCTACCTAATTTGATTCCAATTATAACTCCTAAGTATGCCGTACTGGGAGTGAAAACATAGCTCTTGCATGGCATGAGCATAGACTTTAATAGGGTGAGCAGAGCCCCGAGAAATCCGAATGTAAGATTAAAATAGCAAATAAAAAAATATTACTGAAAACCGAGAGGAAGACCGAGAAGGACTTACATTGACCAAATTGGAGATGTCCCTAGAAAAGGTTTAAATAATATCTACTCTGAACCGACGTGCGTGTATGAAGCGATTGATGAATGTGGAGGAAGCAAGAGAAGTGTGTCAGGATCGAAGCAAATGGATTTCTATAGTCTCTGCTTACCCCGGTGGGAAATAGGCGTGAGTTTATGTATGTGTATGTATGTATTTTAAATTGTAAAACAACTCGCTGCTGCTCTTAGTGGTCAGACATGCACAGGCGTTTAAGGAATACGTTCTTGTCGGTTGTCCGGCGAGGCCTAGTCTATTTGAACGTTTTTATTTACATACTGGTTTACACATTGCACAGTAAATATGTAGTAGGTACATTGTACATATTTGTTGTAGCGATTTACTTACCTAGAAGCTGCTAGTTTCGCTTATTAAATATTGAAAAACATTACTAATTTTTGTACCTATTTGTCAAGTTGCTGTATAACAACTTTGTTGACTTCTGATGAAGAATTGGAAATAACTACTAATACTTAAGTGTTACCTACTTGTTCCTAGGAAACTTCCAACAATTTTAACATTAGAAGTGCAATAGAATACGTAATATTTTTCATCGACTTCAATAATCAAGTATGCGAACAGATACAGCTTTGCTTTACGTGAAAAACTAACAGCAATGAAAAAGTTCCTAAGTGGGTATTATTCAAATCGAACGGTTTTATTGCAATTGAAGATATAATTATCTCAGGACCACCTTATGATCATTTCGATGAACATTAGTCTTGTGTTTTTGTAATTGTTTTGTGGAAATTTGATATGATGTTATTGCCTTGTTTTTTATGTGGCGCCCTTTTATATTAAACTATTTCTATTCTATTCTATAATTAGGGCTATATCTCACTTGGATACCACATTGGCCCCACTACGGTTGCGCCACCAACAAAATGCATGCAATTTGTTGCCGGCAATCGAATCCCGAACAATGTGGTACAAACTTGGTGTCTTAGGGAAATGAGGCTTTAAGAAGCGTTGCGTATGACTTGTACAAACAAAAAGAAAAAGTACTGTTCCTGAAATATTATGGTGTCGAAACATAATCCTAAATATAGTTAACATAACAGTAAAGGCCTTTCAACTATAAAGTCTCTAATAGTATTGACCCAAATACAATTCTATAAATACTTACGTACCAATCTAACAAAGACTGCTCAAACATTTTTACCAGACCCTTTTTATAAATTTCAAATATAGAATGCGTTCAGTTACTTATCTTCCCGGGAAAGTCGTAAAAAAATCAACTCAGGGATTGTGTCTTTACTACACGATTACTCGGGCCCGATGCGACGTCAGGTAGTGTAAGTATTTCACTATGATGAAAGCTACTTATAAAGAGATTCGCTTTTATGAATTAATATCACATAGTTTCCTGTATTGGGCTGGTTTTTATCTCGCGGGTCACCGGCTCAACCCCGCTCTCTTTGACTACTACTCCTGCAAACAGATAACTACGATAGCGCTACTGCTTCTCAAATACCATAGCCACTTTACCGGCTTTGTGTATTTTATGTGATAGGCTGCAATTTGATAATTACTTTTTGTAAGATACTGCATACAAAACTATTTTGTTGATAAATAGCCGATCATACTAAGGTTTTTAGCTTTCCTGTGATAAGGAGGGATCTCGAATCCTTGCATGATAGTTGATATTAGATTTTTTACCCTGAAGGTTTATGCACAAGACAACCCATTGATATACTATCGTGGAGCTTCGTGTCTCGCAAAATTTGCGGACGTGTGGAGTGCAAAGTTGAAGTATGAACTATTTGCTCATACTTATATGGCGCGCGATTCGCACTTACTTGGCCCTTCCAACCAGTTTCTTTTATTCCGTGAAATAAACTTTTATTAAATACTATGCCGGTGGTTTAGATAAACCAAAAGCTTGTTACCAGCTACACCAAGATTAAATGAGTATAATATAGCTTCCTTCGTGATGCAAATGTTGCAGTAAACACAATAATATTATTGATGTTTTATAAATAAATAGCAAAATAATACGTGTGGTAATTTGGAAATAATAATTATAATCTACCTCAGTGCTCTCAGATGATATTTCATAGAGTTGCGCAACGGTCAAATAACACAATCGGTCGGAAAAATAAAAGAGATCTTAATTAATTGTCGATTTCGTTAATGATGTAATTGCTAACATTACTTATTTTATGAAATATTAATCATTTTTTAATTCTATATTTTTTTTTGGGATTCTTTTATGTTTCACCGATTCGGTCAGTGACCTACTTTATTCTCTAGACGTTAATATAAATATTAACATTGTGGCCGTCAATCGTCTAGAGCATGCATTTTACAAATACTTGCCCATATTATTTCTAAATGTATAAACATAGGAATGTTTCATATAAATAAACATTACATAAACGATTACGATGCATGAATGTGGAGGAAGCAAGAGAAGTATGTCAGAGTCGAAGCTAATGGAATTCCATAGTCTCTGCTTACCCCGGTGGGAAATAGGCGTGAGTTTATGTATGTAGATACATAAACAACTTACCTAGGTATGTACTAGTAATCAGGCCTTCCAATCAATCAATCGGAGGGAATGCGAGTATACTCCAATTTTACATAAGCATAGATAAATAGTAATAAGTACCTACTCACATACATACATAAACTCACAGCTATTTCCCACCGGGGTAAGCAGAGACTATGTAATTCCATTTGCTTCGATCCTGACACACTTCTCTTGCTTCCTCCACATTCATCGGTCGTTTCATACATGCACGCCGGTTAAGAGTGGATCGTACTAAACTTTACAACGTAAACCTTACTATAATTACTTAATACGAAAAAAATACAAATAATTCATACACAAAAAGTGGTACTTACATCAATGTCTGAAGTTTGCAAATGATTTTCCATAAACTTGTTAGTACTAGCTGCGTCCGGCCAAGTAATTAATGCCATCTGCAGCAAATCTACAATAAGTCACGTCAAAAAAAAGCTGCGTCCTCCATTAAGGATTATGGGCTAGAACCAAACATTACGATGGTAATCATTGGAGGAATGTTCGACATGTTGACAAGTATGGAGGCTGCGTCATTCTGCTCTCAAGGTAAACCGGCGGCGGCGCCCGCGCACTGGCCCATACACTCCATACAGACATCCATCGTAGACTTTGAAGGCGATTGCAATTAGCAGAACTTGCTTTAGAAATGTATTTTAACTTAGTAAGGCAATTTCTCGATACAATGATAAAATATTGGGGTATGTGTTCCTAATGTATATT
The DNA here is from genome assembly GCF_024362695.1 of Pectinophora gossypiella. Taxonomy (NCBI): domain Eukaryota; kingdom Metazoa; phylum Arthropoda; class Insecta; order Lepidoptera; family Gelechiidae; genus Pectinophora; species Pectinophora gossypiella. The sequence continues at coordinate 6,752,811 of NC_065404.1, forward strand.
GGGCCCTCTCTTAATAATAATAAAGGGAGAACCCTCAGCGCTCCCCATTTGTCCGACCAAGAAGTTAATAGTTTGTGGAAAATGTACATTAGGTTACAAACATAATAACAAAAAAGTTGTCTGTGCAATATTCGTACTAGAATGGAGTTACTATTATCAGTAACTGCGAAACATTATAACATTTTGTAATTTTGAGACTTATTCTAGTTCTTTATTTATTTATTTTAATAATTTATTGTACACAGGATAACACAGAAACACAATATGACACAATATGACTCTCACGCGATTTCAAATACAACAGTATTTTAAATAAGTACAACAATGGCCCCGATTCCTGCAGACATCTCTTAATTTTACTTTAAGTTATACCTGTCATTTTCTTATCCGCCGAAAAGGAAAGGGACGGATGATTGACAGCTCTTAATTTTAGGAAGAATGAGTAAATAAATGAATAACCCGGGCGAATTTTTAGACGGTTGTTTTAGATTTGTGCTTAAAATTGACGTGTGTTCCATAAATTTTATGCTTGTCGATTACCCGTCCCTTTCCTTTTCGGCGGATAAGAAAATGACAGATATAACCTAAAATAAAATTAGATGGTATTTACAGGAATTAGCACCAGTATTTTGAATCGCGTGTGTTCGCTAACATTAGAAAACGTTGCGCAACAAAAAAATGTGAGATAAAAAGTGGTTTCGAATGCTTACAAGTCTACACGTTCACAACCTACAAGTTCACAAGTACCTACGTGTAAATAACGTTTATCAAAAAAAGTAAAGGGATCGTAAAATATATTTGTGAAATAAATATCTATACTTGTAACATATTATATAATTTACATGTGTAGTTTTGATAAACACATTCTTGTAATAATGAAAATGTTTTCAAGAAAATGTAATACAGAGCTTATAAGTTTTGATAAACATGGCACTGGAGTTTTATGCGAGTGTAAAGATTTGTAAAAATATATTGCACTTTAACGATAAATTACTACACGTGTGACTGTATAAAAATATTTTTCATTTTGTTTTACCGTTGCAGCCTACGTGTAAATAACGTTTATCAAAAAAAGTAAAGGGATCGTAAAATATATTTGTGAAATAAATATCTATACTTGTAACATATTATATAATTTACATGTGTAGTTTTGATAAACACATTCTTGTAATAATGAAAATGTTTTCAAGAAAATGTAATACAGAGCTTATAAGTTTTGATAAACATGGCACTGGAGTTTTATGCGAGTGTAAAGATTTGTAAAAATATATTGCACTTTAACGATAAATTACTACACGTGTGACTGTATAAAAATATTTTTCATTTTGTTTTACCGTTGCAGCCTACAATGCAGCCTACAGCCTTAAATGATTTATTACTACAAGGTTTGATTTGGCTTGAGTATATATAAGTTTTTTAATCCCAAGAGAAAATAATTTATGCCTTTGATTAAGGGAGGCTAGAAAAATATACCTGTTTTAATTTAAGAAAAATATAGGTGTTGAATTAATGGGTAGTATTAATTATGCATCCATACGAACATACTACATAAACTCACGTTCTATTTTTTTTTCACGTTTCTTATTGTAGATTTGCCGCAGATGGCATTAACTACTTGGCCGGACAAAAGTTCCATTTTCGCGCGGCGTGATAAGCATAGACTATGGAATTCCATAAGTTCCATAGTATTGATAATTAAACGTAATTAAGTGTAGGTAAATATACAATACCACTGTTGTGATTAATGGCAGTTGAAGATGTAGATTGACGGGACGATGCAATTATTTTAATCTTGTAATTTTCTACTTATGAAGTACCTGATTGAAGGAAACCAGTCCTATTCTGTATCCTTTTATGATTCATAGGTACGCTGTGTCTTTTAAATATCTATATCTACTAGCTACCCGCCCCGGCTTCGCTCGGGTGCAATGCTGAGGAAAAAATGAAATTATTTACCACATCACATTAAAAACCTCAAAAATAACAGTATTTTTCTACTATTTAATGGATGTTATTATACATATAAACCTTCCTCTTGATTTACTCTATCTATTCAAAAAACCGCATCAAAATCCGTTGCGTAGTTTTAAAGATTTAAGCGTACAGTCATGAGCAATATAATGTACCCACTTTAGGACTCTGTCGTACTAACATATTTGACATTTAGTGAGACTTACCGTTCAATTTGTCAAAAAAGTTAATGTGACATGGTACCAAAGTGTATACATATTAATGCTCGTGAACGTACATAGGGATATAGGGACAGAAAAAGCGACTTTGTTTTATACTATGTAGTGATATACTTGTACCGTGGTGGGTACAGCCACAAGTAAGTAATAAGTTTCTAGATGGATGAAATGAACCGTATGGTGACAGCTTATCGTCACTTTTTATTACACCCAGGCACAATTACAACTTCCACCCATTATTATTCTGATCAAAATAAAAGGGAGCAATATAGGATTAGGTATCAACATAATTCTATACATAATGTGATCCAAACACCAAGCAACAATTATTTTTAAATATGCTTCTGCCATTACATTATGTATATTGTGTACCCGAGTAATGAGTAAATAGGTAATTATCACGTTAAATCTGTACAACGCCATCTGTATAGTGTTTGAGGAACGTAGTCTAGAAAAACTCTCATTTCCCGCATGGCGTCCTAGTAAGATCTATAGCTTTTTTTTTTTTTTTGACGTGACTTATTGTAGATTTGCCGCAGATGGCATTAACTACTTGGCCGGACAAATGGGGAGCGCTGAAGGCTCTCACCCGGTACAACGTTTAAGACGACAGGCCTGAGGGTGCCCAGTTGGGCGCGAACCTCGGCTCAGGGCGTCGTCTGAGAGGAAAAATATTTGAAAGAATTAATCGACCCTAGTGGGTCGATAGCGATAAGCGCTGAATGAGGGAAATCGTCGACCACGCCGACGGGGTCGGTATCGGGGACCTGAAGTGTTTGGTGTCGCGAGCTGATTGGCTGCCTCTATGGCTAGAGTAATCGGGTCGTCGGGATCGTATATTACGTCCTTCGGACGCCGATACTTTTTAGTACCGTCCCTAAGCGGAATGTACTCGGAAGCCGCAACTACCAGGGGATTTGGGTGGTGCGGAGTAGAATAAGATCTATAGCCCCCTAACTAGGGGACTATAAGTTCCAAAGATAATTTTATGTGGCATGGCATGACTAATTCCTTTCACGAAAAAATCCCGAAGTCTTATTATACGTATGTTTTACATACAGCGAACTTCCAAAAGCAAAACGATGTTTATTTCCGTACAGCAACAAAAGTGATACCACATGTGGGTATGCGTATCAAAAGGGTTACTATTATACAGTTCTACATCTGATGGCGGGGTCTGCCTTCTTCGTATTTCGCTACACACACATAAGCACACATACATACAGGGTGTTAGTGACATCGTAACGAATACTGAGGGGGATGATTCAGACCATGATTCTGAGCTGATATCAAGTGGAATTTTCCGTCGCAAAATTCATGATTTTGTTTTAGTTTTTTAAAATTATTTTCAATTCTATACTTTTGCGATGAAAAATTCCACTTGATATTAACTCAGAATAATCAGCTGTTTCATCCCCCTCAGTATTCGTTACGATGTCACTTACACCCCGCACAAGTACATACTGTACCCATACAAGTAGGTGTGGGTGCTAGTGACACCGTAACGAATACTGAGGGGGATGATTCAGACCATGATTCTGAGTTGATATCAAGTGGAATTTTCAGTCGGAAAATTCATGAAAATTTTTGTTTTTCTTTTTATTATTTTGTGTTCCATACTTTTGCGACGGAAAATTCCACTTCATATCATCTCAGAATCATGGTCTCAATCATCCCTCAAAGTTTTCGTTACGACGTCACTAACACCCTATATATCGTTAATACGATTTAGGCATGTACCATCCATTTATATAGAATATTCATAGAATAAGTTATTTCTATACTATTTTCTTGCAGCTTCTTTTCCCCGGCTATACAGGTTGTGAGAAGCTGCAGTAGTTTTAGGCGGATGAGACGTTCGTTATGTAAAAATTGACGGTTCAAAGGGTAACTATGTTACCTACGGAAAAAGATATTTTTGAATTTGAATTTGACTGGAATAAGTATGTAAGGTAAGAAGATAAAACAGGTAATAAGTAATCAGATTACCCAAACGGGTAACACAAAATTGTAACGTTCACGACAGGAAATAGAATGGAACAAATACTAGTTAGGTAAGTAGGTGAACGCGTGATTTACATCTTAGTGTCACAAGTTTGAATCCCTTTTTTTGACGTTACATACACACATACATACATAAACTCACGCCCGTAATCCCTAATGGGGTGGGCAGAGCCACAAGTGATCAAAGACAACTTGCAACCACTGTTGTTACGATGTCGTAAGTTGGATATGATAAACCTTATGGTGATAAGGGATCAGCTTATCGCCCATAACATTAGTCCATCATGTTAGAGGACACAATCCCTCTGTCGGTTTTTACGACATGCCCGGGAAGACAAACAGCTGAACTTGACGTTTTTGACGTGACTTATTGTAGATTTGCCACAGATGGCATTAACTACTTGGCCGGACAAATGGGGAGCGCTGAAGGCTCTCACCCGGTACAACGATTAAGACAACAGGCCTGAGGGTGCCCAGTTGGGCGCGAACCTCGGCTCAGGGCGTCGTCTGAGAGGAAAAATATTTGAAAGAATTAATCGACCCTAGTGGGTCGATAGCGATAAGCGCTGAATGAGGGAAATCGTCGACCACGCCGGCGGGGTCGGTATCGGGGACCTGAAGTGTTTGGTGTCGCGAGCTGATTGGCTGCCTCTATGGCTAGAGTAATCGGGTCGTCGGGATCGTATATTACGTCTTTCGGACGCCGATACTTTTCAGTACCGTTCCGACTCGGGGTTTAGACCATAAAATTCGACTATAAGATATAGCAATCAAATTATGTTTGTATCATAGATAATGTGAATAATAGATATCACATGGTTTCCAGGATTTGCGCCTGGCTAAATGGCAATAGGCTCGCTCCCTGTTACTTGGAGTTGGGAGCACCTTGGAACTTAAATATAGCGGGCGAGAAGTAGCCATACTACACAGCTCTGCCTACCCCTCAAGGGATACAGGCGTGATGCTATGTTGTGTAGTTAGGTATTTAGCTACTAATTTTATGTCTAAAACATAAATGCTATCGTAAACATTCCATTGGTTATTATTAGAGTCATTAATCTGTCGAAGTATGATTGTGTATTATGATGGATCAAAATCTAGGTATAAGTGGTAATGTATACTTTATGGCTAGTAAGATTTAGCCGGCTATAATGGTGGCTGGGAGATTGTTTCGAACAGAATCGGCTCTGACTCATGTGATAGTAGTTTTGATAGTTTTTTTGACGGGACTTATTGCAGATTTGCTGCAAGTGGTATTAACTACGTGGCCGGACAAATGGGGAGCACTGAGGGCTCTCACCCGGTACAAAATTTAAGACAACAGACCTGAGGGTGCCCTGTTGGGCGCAAACCTCACTTTAGGGCGTCTTCTAAGAAGATAATATTTGGTATAATAAATCAATCCTAGTGAGTCAATAGCGATAAGCGCTGAATGATGGAAATCGTCTACCACGCCGGTGGGGTAGGTATCGAGGTTCTGAAGTGTTTATTGTCACGAGCTGATTGGCCGTCTCTATGGCTAGAGTAAGCGGGTCGTCGAGATCGTATTATTACGTCTTTCGGGCGCCGATACTTTTAAGTACCGTCCCTAAGCGGAATAATTCGGAAGCCTAATTCGGAAGCCGCAACTACCAGGGGACTTGGGTGGTGCGGACCCTAGGTCAATGAGCAGATTTTCGTCGCGAAGGAACCACGGGTCTCCCGTGACTTTTCGCATGAAACGATTTTGTATCCTCTGTAAGCGATAGACTCGAGAGGGACTCGCCTGAGCAAAAATAACCTTTGTATAGAACATGATCGGACGGAAAAGATTATTTAGAGACAATATTTAAGTAGCTACCACTATAGTTCTTGCGCTCTAGTACTACTACTACCTATCGTGCGTATGCGTATGACAGCAGAACAGACGGTCTAACGGAAGGCCACATTGAAGCAAGTCATCTAAATAGAAAACCTTGTTGACGTTTGTTGAAAGTGCACACTTTCTTAATGAATTGCTTTAATGTGGTCTTTTAGACTTTTCAGAATGATAGAGTAACCTGGAAACCACCTGGCCAGATAGACCAATAAATTGACTATTCTGACAGCTGCCCTATGAACTATGAACTAACGTTAACGCAAAACGTATACTTATAGGTAAGTAGTTGATATTTAAATATTTTTTTATGCTTATGCATATGTCCTGTGTATATGTTTTGTGTAATAAAAAAATATTGATTGATTGAATAAATATGAAGAACAGTGGCGCTGGCGAAAGTCAGTATCCAAATAGTACAGGATAAATACCTCAATATTAAATATTGCCTTCAAGGCAATAACATCTTATTACAACATACCTACCTACTAGAAAAATGACAAAATAAGTAACTTAAACACCTAAACATTGAAATAAAATTAACTCAATAAAGATACTATCAAATAACACTGTTGTGGATCATAGTCACTTCGTTTATAGTCTTTTTCGGAGTACCAACCAGGTCTCTATATCAGAATGAGTAGAAACAGCAAGCGCCAGACAAGCCAATACGAAATTCCATGGTGAATATATACAGGGTGTTAGTGACATCGTAACAAAAACTTTGAGGAGTGATTGAGGCCATGATCCTGAGATGATATCAAGTGGAATTTTCCGTCGCAAAAGTATGGAACTGAAAATAATTAAAAAAAACACAAAAAATTTCATGAATATTCAGACTGAAAATTCCACTTGATATCAACTCAGAATCATTGTCTGAACCATCCCCCTCAGTATTCGTTACGGTGTCACTAACACCTATACCTACTTGTATGGCTACCGTATGTACTTGTGCGGGGTGTAAGTGACATCGTAACGAATACTGAGGGGGATGATTCAGCTGACTATTCTGAGTTAATATCAAGTGGAATTTTCCTTCGCAAAAGTATAGAATTGAAAATAATTTTAAAAAACTAAAAAAAAACATGAATTTTGCGACGAAAAATTCCACCTGATATTAACTCAGAATCATGGTCTGAATCATCCCCCTGAGTATTCGTTACGATGTCACTAACACCCTGTATATTAATATGTAGGTATATGAGCTAAACATAAAGCAATACACTTCATAATTGTTACAAACGGTTCTTTGTTAATTTTTTGTCGAAGCTTGGACTGGGTTAGTCATTCAACTTTGTTTGAAGGTCTGTCGCAATCTTCCCGGATGGACAGTCACCTGTCAAGGTCTTAATACGAAACCGTTGAAATAAGCGTGCCAAAATATATCATCTGCTCACTATCGATTGATGTACTAATGGAAAATATATGGAAGCTGTCGTCATCAATCGGTATAAACAAAGTATGCGACTTTTAATTAAAATTGTCTTCTAAAGCTCATTTATAAAGACGTTCTTTCAAAAGTAAGTACTAAAACGGCGCGGAAGGCAAGAGGGAAACCACTGCCCTATTGTTCCCTAAAAGTAGCATGGAGAATGCTACACCAACAAGAGCGTGGCTCTTAAATTTGTGATGTGGTGATGTGTACTAAAACGAATACAATAAGTAACATAAGTATTTTATATACGTCCCACTGCTGAGCACAGGCGTCCCCTAAATTAACCGAGGGTGTATGGATCATACTCCATCACGATGCTCCGGAGCGGGTTGGTTCAGGATGTTTGGGTTTGTATCCTGGACCAACAGCCTAACGTGCTTTCCGAAGTACGAAGTCATCGTTTCGCCTTAGTGGTTTAGTAGAATAACAGATTGCTAAATTGCACTATTTAGCAGATAAATTAATTTGTATTCTTTAATGATGTGATTTATGATAACTTTTATAAAATTACACATAATGCACACCATACAATATACCAAGGTAAGTTACCTTGAATGTTAATGACTTCATTCATTGGTAGTTTTAAAACGCTTTGTATTTGCACCTAAACAAAAGTAAGTATGTTTTACTATCAATGTATGTATGGTTCGTTATGTACGGATAGCCTTATATGTACAGTATCGTAGACAGATGAAACATAGTTGTCTCCCACACATAACCGTTTGTGAAGTGTGTGGGAAACACTCTTAAATGCTTCGTTTATTTCAAGGCGAAGATACATCCAGGTATAGTGTGGCTGGTCACCCACACCAGTAATTAAGTCCAAATAAGTTATTTCTAGAAAGAATATTTCTTTATGGAGAATCATGTTTTATAAAACTTTAAATCTTAAACTTAAAAGTAACATAATACTGTGTTATTTTATTATTATTTTTTGTAGAATCTCGGACTCTGTATGGTAGAGTTTAAGTTTAAAATCTTACCAATATCTATCTACGTTTTAAAGTGTAGATCAAATATAAGTAGGTAATTATTTGCATTTTATCTTATTTTACGTTTGTGGAGAAGAATTTTTGGAACGATATCATGCCATACTTATCATATTGTGTAACGTTCTTGAGATATTAGGAACAAGTGGTTTAATTGACCCTAGGGCAAACTTATAAAGGTCGAGACAAGAACCGCTATAATTGAAATGTGTTTAATGATTTTATATCGCATAGTTCTGTTTTTCCACTATGTACACATTTTTTTTATTTTAGTTACATTCGTCATTCATTCATCTCTCTCATTTATATCTCGTTCATTTCGTCCAATTTAGTTATTCTTAGAAGTAGAACATGGCGGGAAAGTGAAAGTAGTCATGTTGATTTTCATTGCTTAGTACACTAGTGTACTTACATTTAATCCATAAGACTTTTTTTATTTTAAATCTCTACTAAAGTGCAGTATTTCGTTTTTGAGTAGGAGCTTGAAGTAGACAAGAGATTGGAAGTTATTTATACTGACAAACTCTATCAACAATTATTGTTTACAACTATTGCCCATAAATGCAATTTTATGTACGTAGGTAATTAAATGAGTAACGCAGATAATTGACAACGTGATATATTATGTAATATTGCTCTCGAAGATAGCTTATTAGATAGCTAGCTTAATTGGCTTGTTGTTTTATACTTCTCAATAATTTATGAATACAGGGCCTTTGCGGCTACAAATACGGTGACAAATCACACAAGATATGTCCAATGAATTAGAGGTGTGATGTCACCATTACAATCCTGACGTGAGTAATACAGTTCACATAGATTCGTCAATGAATATACTGTTTTCTAGGTATCGAGATGAAGCTTTTGGTACTTTGTTGACTCTATGACATCATCGTGTTGGCGGAGTTATAGGCCTGGGCTCCTTCGCTAGAACCCACAGTTGGAGTCAGGAAGCTAATACGTTTGCACGTTTGTCGATATTATTAGCAAGTTACAAAGTCACGTCGATATACCAAATACTTGATACTCTAACACAGTTTAACCTCGCTAAGCGGAAGTATGTCGGTGCTATGATGAACTAGTGATCTATCGAAATTTAAATATAGTGACAATGGAATATTTCAAGGACTTATGGAGGTATTATTTTGGAAAGCGCAGGAAATTCGTCATAGTGCCTTTTCAGCCAGGTATTTGTGTTTTAAAATACAAATTACTTTTTATTACTTACGTGAATAATTCTCGTGCCACTGATGTGAGTGTAGGGGCTAATAATTCTTTAAATAATTCAAAAGCTACAAGCTAATGTCAAGTTTACTTTAAGATTTGTTAACATGACTAGAAACAACAAAGTTGAATGTGTATGCTCGTTTATTTTCGTGACCAAAGTCGTGTAAACATCTTGTAAACGGGTCATGATTACAAATAGAAGAATCCATGAGGATTTGAAAGCCTGTTGCTATAAGCAATTAATAATCGTTTAGGACACTAAGTAGTTTTACTAGAATAAAAGAGAATAGATTTGTAAATCATAATGATTGACGTATTGGCCGGCTTCCAAACAGAAGCGCGCGCGCAATTTTAGCTGATGACGAATATTATCAAACTTTTATGAATGAATGTTAACCACTTACCGGTTTATCTCGCATGATATCATATCCACTGGTTGTAATATTAATCTGCATTAATACTTGTGACAGTTACGTGTGCGATATAATTAGATCGTATCAACAGACGCATTATTTTCTTGATCATAGCTTGTAATAAAAGCAAATTGTCCTTCCACTTCAATTTGATTGACCTTTACAAGTTGAATAATCACCTGTGTTTGAATGCAACTGAAATTGCTGTAATTAATCATTGTTTTGCTGCAGACGTCATCGATGGAACGAGACAGGGTGTACTGGCGGTACAAGGAATCGACTTCTGCAATGACACGAATGGAGAAAGTCATTATACGAGTAAATTCAATCTCATGACAAGAAGTGTCGACAAGTGTTTGGTGGTGAGAAGAGGGCAGCCGTTTAAACTCGACCTGCTTCTCAATAGACCGTACGATGCCACTAGAGACGCCGTCTCCTTTATATTCTACGTCGCAGGTATGAAGGTCGTTTTGCCGTCCGCCGTGCATATTTTAAGAACTGTGGGAATAATATAATGCATTATATCGAACAGATGTGGAAAAGCGTGGGCCGTCCGACGACGCGTCAGCAGCCGTGCCGCTATTAGAAAAGGGATCGGAATCGCCTCGAGGATGGAATGCTGTGTACGAGGGTCAGATGGACTCCCACCTGATGGTGGCGGTCACGCCCGCCTCCAACTGCATCGTGGGCACCTGGCGCCTCGACATAGACACAAAGTTGAAGTCCAGTTCGAGCTCTCTAAGCTACACACATCCGCAACAAATATACATTTTATTCAATCCCTGGTGTCCGAACGACAGTGTTTATTTGCGAGGTGATTTATTGCTTATTGTTTTATGGTCTAGCGCAATTAGCTGGTGCGTTATTATGTTAACAACTGTCGTAAATCTTTTTGGATTTAAATGAGTTTCATTTGCAGACCAAAGAGAACGCGAGGAATATGTGTTAGAAGATGGAGGTTTGATGTTCAGAGGAGTCTACAACCGAATCAAGCCGATGGCTTGGAATTACGCACAGTACGAGAAAGATATTCTTGAATGTGCGCTTTATCTAGTCAGAGACGTTGGGAAGGTGAGAATTGTACCTTATCTTCTGACCTTTGCATTCGAGGTTGGTCATCGTATACACGTTTGTTTAAAAGCCAAATGTCAAAGTTTAGCAAAAATAATAGATCTGTTATACTGTGGAAACTGTGTACCTACTGTGGAAGGCTGGGGTTATAATCTCAACCGACAATGGGTTCGATTCCCGGTAGAGTCAACTAACTTTTGATCGGAGTATGTCTTCACCGTAACACAGAAGGGGTAAGAGGTAGACTCCAATGGCTTATGGCTCATGCTTACATTTGTAACTTTTCCAGGCGAAAATTCGCTCAAGGTCTAACCCGATCGAGACAGCGCGAATTCTGTCTGCGGTATGTAATGCTCAGGATGACTATGGAGTTTTATTGGGTAACTGGGCCAAAGACTTGAGCGACTATAGCGGAGGTACCCACCCACTGAAATGGGTTGGTTCTTTGGCGATACTGCAGAAGTATTACGAGAAGAAGAAGCCTGTTAAATATGCCCAATGTTGGGTTTACGCCGGTGTTCTTACTACAGGTATTTTGTTCATTTATGTATGTAACTACTCTGAACCGGCGTATGTGAATGATGCGATTGATGAATGTGGAGGAAGCAAGAGAAGTGTGTCAAGATCGAAGCAAATGGAATTCTATAGTCTCTGCTTACCCCGGTGGGAAATAGGCGTGATTTTATGTATGTATGTATTGACGAGACAATTTAAATTCACGATTTTGTCACGGTCATTTTGTCGCTTCTGACGATATATTTATGTCGTTTTGTCGAGTGGTGCTAATATGTGAACCCAAATAAGCCACGTTGTTCTATCAAAATACGAACAAAATCACGTGACACGCATGTTAGGGAAAAAAACTTATTGATTTCGATAAAAAATATTGAATCGATCGATAATTTTATCACGCTGCGCATGTTAGACCTGTTTGGCAGGTTAATTTAGGGAACAAATTTTAGAAACTGTAAGATATTTTGGAACCTAAGTCACCTTCAAGCAATTTGTGGCACTTTTCTTCTAAATCAAAATTTGATGAGTGCAGTTTAAAATCGATAGGCTTTGACAACTGACGAAATCAACTTAGGTAATGAGGTTGATGATCGACCTCATCAACCCCAAGGTTCATAAATCTGACACCAGTTCATCCAGTGATCTTCAACCTGATACCAGTGTCAGTGTTATTATTAAGCCGTCGAATCCCTTGATATTTTTAACGGCCTTCGTGGTTCAGTGGTAGAGCGTTGGGCTCACGATCCGGAGGCCCCGGGTTTGAATCCCGGTGGGGACATATCACAAAAATCACTTTGTGTTTGGTTAGGACGTTACAGGCAGATAGATCACCTGATTGTCCGAAAGTAAGATGATCCGTGCTTAGGAAGGCACGTTAAGCTGTTGGTCCCGGTTACTACTTATTGAAGTGGGTATGTAGTCGTTACATGAGCCATGTCAGGGGCCTTTGGCGGCTCAGTAATAACCCTGACACCAGGGTTGATGAGGTTGGTATTCCACCTCACAACCCACACGATAAGAAGATGATATTTTTGGACTACCTTCCTTCAGTAAGCATTTGCTTATGAATGTATATGTTATATTCCAGTTTGCAGAGCACTGGGCATTCCCTGCAGGCCAGTGACAGGGTATGACGCAGCTCACGACAGTCAGGGCAGCCTGACTATCGACGTCATCATGAACGATGACGGGACTATCGACGAAGACTACACTCGGGACTCTGTATGGAATTACCATGTTTGGAACGAGGTAAGCACGAGCTTTTTGTATGGAAATAATCATTTATACATGAGTAAAAGTATGGTATTTCGAGGTACGACAAGCTGCAAAAGTCTAATCAGTATCTTGTAAAGTAATAAATTAACTGGTTGCACTTAAGACCTCCTGGTTACATGTCGTTTCTGTAATAGACCAAAAACACCTACACAAACATAATTTCACTACTGTTTACAAATAATTCGCTGGGCTTAGTGACTGAACTTTTGCTCTTTGATTATACATCCATCGCAAGATGAATTTATGTACCTATTGCTCACCGAGCTATCTGTAAGACCAGCGTGATAGGTGGTGAGCCGTATCGCAGTCTACGAGTATAATGGTCAAGCACACTGTGTGTGTGTGTCTCTCTGACTACCCCATCAGATTGAGATGTAGTCGTGAGTTTATGTTGTGTGTTACGTTAAAAGTGTGGTCCGGTTTATAGGTATAAATACACAAATTTATTTATTAATTGTTCAGGTAATCAACAGCTTATGCATAGTAGTGATATTATAATATTTTAAGTAAAAAGAAAGTAAATTATAGATTACATATGTCTACGGGTTACATACGGAACGAGTAGGTATCACTTAGTTTACAATTATACATAGAAAACCTTCGATATATGTATATTAAATTGTATAAAATAACGGAGTATGAAGTGACGACTGATGCTATGCAAAAGTTGCATAAGTTTAAGTGTATCCGTTTACGACTTTATGTTCGTCGTTGTCGATAGGTACTTAGTAATAGTTACGTACTTACTTACCTACTGTTCGTCAGAACGGTGGCAACTTCTCATTTATATTGACATTTAGGATGATTTCACCTTGCATAAAGACAGTAACGACAACGTTATAAGTAACATTTCGATAGTGAAAATCTGTCTTAAATAAAAATAAATATTTCCCTTTCTCGTTCCGTTTCCCCGAACCTGTATTTATTCTTTATGGTCAGGCTTTATGGTCAGTCGTGTGTAATAAACTGTTTTTTCGGATTTTTTGTTTTTATAGCACTCATCACTAGGGAAACTCATAAAGAGAAAATTAAATCGAAATAATGTCTCGGACGGGACTTGAACCCGCAGCTTATAACAATATTTACAATCATTAACACATGAAATTGTACTGTTTTCATGTGTTATGTCTGATTGTTGAAATTTTAGTTCTGTGCAATAAAGTATATTTGATTTTGATTTGATTTGATGAATGATACATTTTTCACCAGGTATGGATGGAGCGTCCAGACATTGGGCCGGAGTATGACGGGTGGCAGGCCATAGACTCGACTCCTCAGGAGACGTCAGACAATATCTACCGCTGCGGCCCAGCCTCCCTGAGGGCGGTGCGGGAAGGTGAACTGCAGCGGCCATACGACGCCGGTTATGTCTACGCTCAGGTCAACGCTGATAAGGTGAGATTTAAGTCCTTTTTTGACGTGAATTATTGTAGATTGCCGCATATGGCATTAAGTACTCGCCCGGATAAATGGCGCTCTTGGCTCTAACTTGCTTCAAAATTAGAGACAGCAACTGGCTTGAGGGTGCCCAGTTGGGCGCGAAGAGATTTAGGTACAAAACAAAATAGGTAGACTATCAGACACAAGGTCATAGTGTACAGGTTATACATGATTTATAACGGTATGCCAGTTTTACCCTTTTCATTTCGAATTCATACTTAACGTAATGAAATTATACCTAAGCAAATAGAAATAAAATATGTATTACTTTTAATTTTTTTCAGGTCCTATGGAAGTTCACTGGAGTAATTCAACCACTAAAACTGTTAGGACGTGATACCACTTCAATTGGAAGAATGATTTCTACAAAAACTATCGGGAGAATGGAACGAGAGGTAAGAAAACGCCTGCAAGAACATAAAAGCAAAGTAACAACTTGGTTGGATTGCTATAACATTATTTGTAGGCGTTTGGTGTTGCTATACGTAGTGTACTGAGTGTACTTACTTGATTTTAATGTTAATTTCTTTATTATTTTAGGATATTACAGACTTATATAAATATCCAGAAAGTACGAAGGAAGAACGCATGACGATGGAAAAAGCTTTGCATAGATCGGAGCACATATTTGCGCGGTACTATCTAAATGAAGTATTCAATGATGTCGTGTTTGACTTCGAACTGAAGGATAATATCAAGATTGGACAAGATTTCAATGTTGTGAGTATTGTGAATTATAAGCATAAGCTTCCCGTAGATACATGGATAAGCTATAAATATCGTATGCGGCGATTTCCGAAATTATCTAATAGTCTAAAAATGAACAAAATAAATCGGGATACCGGGTGAGAGCCTTCAGCGCTCCCCATTTATCCGGCCAAGTAGTTAATGCCAGTAGATTTTCCGTAATCTACAATAAGTCACGTTAAAAAAAACCGTACCTTTGATGTAATAAGCCTCATGGTCTGAAACTCATGTAAATCTTATTATTTAAAAAAAATGTCCTTGTAAGAGTATGAAACCCCGACCCTTTCGATCTCGGAAAAACCTATTAATGACCCACTGTAATTAAATATCTTTAATACATTATGTACCCATCGTCTTCCAGATTCTCCACGTAAAGAACAGATCTCCAATGTCCCCCCACAAGGTCCGGGGAGTCCTCCGAGTAGACACTGTCACGTACACCGGAAAGACAGGGGACAGCGTCAAGAGAGAGGAGTTTGAGCTGGACATGGGACCTGAGTTGAAGGAGACAGTGGTCATGCCTGTCACCTTTGATGAGTACTACAAGAGACTTGTCGATCAGGTAAGCTTGAAGTTCAATCCAGTACATGCACTTACACCACTAGATAATCTCTATCAAAGTAGGCATTCTCTCATACCATTTTGTAAGTAAGTACTTACAATAGGCTTTTAACGAAACTTCAAAAAGATACATTTTATTTAAATAGAATTTTCACATTTGTGCAAAACACACATATGACGTCATAATTGAAACGTAGTCCAACGTGGTCCACTATGTTATATAATTCTTAACACTTTCACGGACAGAAATCATGGGTCACTGAAGGTTCATAATATCACCTTGGAATGATCATAATGACACCTTGGAATCGGAACGTCGTTAGACGTTCTGTCCTTAAAAGTGTTAATAAATTCGTAAATAAGTTAAAATAAAAATGAGATTAGATTTTTAATCTTACACTGTCGTCTATTTCTAGATTAGTCTTTTTATAGTATATGTCTTTTTTTTAGTTTTAAAGTGGAACGTAGGGCTTGCGTAGAAAAATAACCAGTTTTCCGCGAAAATACATAATATGATAATACATACGTAAACCCCGTAATTCCTAATGGGGTGAGCAAAGACACAAGTATTCAAAGATAACTTACAGCCACTGTTGATAGGATGGCCGTTAGGTAATATTAGAGGGAAATAATTTCATATTTCATATTCAAGTTAAAGTAACGAATAAAATATTTCACTATAAGTAGTTAAATACTTTATTAAGTTCGAATAGTATATGTTAAGTATAGGATAACGTAGAACTAAGGTAAGATAATATTTTTTTAGGGCGTCAATACCAAGAGATCGGTTGTGCGTGATCGGTTGTGAGTATATAAATGACATAATTAACCAATATTTTTTCATCAGGCATCCTTCAACATAGCTTGTCTGGCCACAGTGGTGGACACGAAGTTCGACTACTTCGCCCAAGACGACTTCCGAGTGAGGAACCCTGACATCAAGATTACTATCGACGGGACCCCACGATCTCGTGAGGAATGCAATGTCACTGTAAAGGTGGAGAATCCTCTGCCAATACCACTGAAGAACGGCAAGTTCTACATCCAGGGGGCTGGACTCGAGAAACAGTTGAAGATCGAGTTGAGTGAGGTGAGCAGTAGACCAATAGTAACACCATTTAGGTAATGGCCTCGATTCCTGCCTACTAGGAGGTGTCTGCCTCCTAATTTTACTTTAAGTTATAAGTACTTGTCATTTTCTTATCCGCCGAAAAGGAAAGGGACAGATGATTGACAGCTCTCAATTTTAGGAAGAATGAGTAAATTAATGAATAACCCGGGCGAATCAAAAAGATATCTTGCTGGTCTGCAAACCGTTTGACGTGTGCTGCCAACTTAATTCTGTCGGGTTATTAGCCAATGCAAAATTTTATAGGGTTATTTTAGATTTGTCCTTAAAATTGACATGTGTTCCATAAATTTTATGCTTGTCGATTACCCGTCCCTTTCATTTTCGGCGGATAAGAAAATGACAAGTATAACTTAAAATAAAATTAGATTGTGTTTACAGGAATTAGCACCAATAGGTAGCCAAATTTATCGAGATTATTTGTTCTAACAACCTACCCTTCTTCCCACTATTTTGATTACTGCAGTTAATACATTATCCCGCTATATGTCGTTAGATGTTTAGAACACAGATGATTATCACGTGTTCAGCGGTGAAGAAAAACATTGTGAGGAAACCCACATTCCCGAGAAATACGTTTCGGAGGTATGTGACCTAGCCTGTTTTGGGCTGGTTTTTCCTTTGACGGGTTGGAAGGTCAGACAGGTAGTCGCTTTTGTAAAAAACCGGGCCGGGCTCTGAAAACGGGATAACGATATGGAGATGATAATTAAGTACATTAGCTTGAATAAATCTGATCTTCTTCTTCTATCGTATAGGTTGTGAGATGGATTACCAACCTCATCAACCCTGGTGTCAGGGTTATTATTGAGCCACCAAAGGCCCCTGACATTGCTCATGTAACGATTACTCACTTACATCAGTAAGTAGGAACCGGGACCAACGACTTAACGTGCTTTCCGAAGCACAGATCATCTTACTTTTTGGACAATCAGGTGATCAGTCTGTAATGTTCTAAACAAACTAGGGATCATAAAGTGATTTTTGTGATATTTCGAACCCGGGACCTCCGGATCGTGAGCGCAACTCTCAACCACTGGACCACGGAGGTCGTCGTGGGTTTATGTTATACGGGTTTACGGGTTTATGTTATACGCTTCTGCCTACCTCTTCGGGGATGGCGTGATGCTGTATTATTGTAGTTTACTTAAAACACGTACTTACCTTCCAGAACGTGCCTCCAGGCGAGCTAGCGACAGCTTCATTCAAGCTAACACCCCCGTGGGCTGGTCGTCACCAGATCACCGCCAAGTTCTCGTCCAAAGAGCTGCGTGACGTCGACGGCTTCCTCTCCTTCATGGTCGCTACCCCACCAGACTTCAACGGGATCCCACCCATAGATTCCAATGAGAGTTATCAGATCTAAAACTAAAATGTTGAAAAGACATAGGGTTGTACTAATAAATTAACCTCAGCTTCGAGACTGCTCTCAAGATCGTGTCAATGTGACAGTTCTCATATAAAAACAGGGACTTGAGCATGGTCTTGAGGGCAGTCTCAGTTGAGATTAGTTTATTAATACGAGTATCACCCCTAGAAATAGAGACAGACGGATAAAGTATAATAATACCTACTAAGAAAAGTACAATGGGTATGTAAAACGAAGTCAAGCGCCTGATGATTTTGCGTTTCGAACGTTATTTTTTTCAAAAATGTTCTTGTATGTACCGGTCGTGTGGATATGGGAAAAATTAAAATCTATTAAATGCTGCCAAATTGAAATTGGGATTTGCGTATAGGTTGTAACCTATTAGTAGCCGTGGTTGCCCAGTTGGTACAACGCTTGCCTCTCAATTTGAGTTCGCAGGTTCGAATCCCAGCATAGGCCTAAACCAATGATTTTCGAATTTGTTTTCGAATTCATGTTTGGATGATTTGTTTTGGAATTCATAAATGATTATCACGTGCTCAGAGGTGAAGGAAAACATTGTGAGGAAACCCACATACCCGAGAAATGTATTTGGGAGGTATGTGACCTAACCTATATTGGGTTGGTTTTCCCTTCGCGGATTGGAAGGTCAGACAGGCAGTCGCTTCTGTAAAAACCGGACCTGTCAAATCTTCGGGTTAGGTTAGCGAATGCGTGAAAAACGTGATAACGCTAGGGAGATGATGTAATTGTAATGGTGGCCCTTGTAGCCATAATGTTGTAATGTAAAATAAGGACAATATTTACTGTTTAAGAGTAGAATAAGCTATTTATAAATATAATAATGTTAACTTTATTTATACGGCTACTTAAACTCAGTTAATGTTGTAACAAGAAATGTTTTTGTCCTCATATTTTTGCAAGTCAATTTTATAGCGTAATATATACCTATCTAAGTGTGTCGTAAAGCTTTAATTGTTAATGTAAATACAACATAATTACTTTCGAACTTGTTTTATTTGTGAAAAAATGAATGTAGTTAAAACAAAAAATAGACAAGGCCCTGGACAAACTAGGAAAGAAATAAAGGAAGAAAAAATATTAACGTAAGTATCAATTAAGCTAGACAAGCGGTGGGACCTCGGGGTTATCGACGAAATCCTTCGATGGCTCCTTCACTTCGAACTTGAATCGTAAATCGGGGTAGTTAGCTGTTACCTTCGATTCAGTCATTTTAGTAAAATCCAGAGGGTTGTCAACAGGACCTATTTCCAAATATTCCCGCTTTGTCTGCCCGGATGCAGCGTGACAATCTTCAGCTCTGTGCTCCAAGTAATGCTGAGCTTTTCGCTCGGTTTTCACTGGTGAACCATGTACCACCTTCTTAACAACAACGTTGGCTATAGGCATCGTCACCAACAGGTGTCCGGTGAGCTGCGATCGTCTCACCGTAGAATGAGAAGTATCCACATCTTTCGGTAGATGAATCTGAAAAATCTTTCCCTTTACCATCACTCTCACATAGTTTGGCTCTACGTCGCAGTCAATAAGACTTGTATCTAAATGCTTATATACTGCTAAATCTAAAATATACTTATCTGGTTCTGAATCAATGAACTTAAAATCTAATCTTGCTTGGTTTATGTTAAAAGGACGACCGTCTGGCGCGAAAAACTTATATTGGCGCTTTTCTTCAGCCTGAGGCTTCTCAGTTTCATAGCTTTGTAGCTTCAGTTGTCGCATTCGTTCTATCTCATGTCGTACTTCAGGAGCATGTTCACATTTCTCGGCCCAGAATTTCTTGTTTCTTTCATCCGCATCCATATCCTTGTACTCATTTTCCCATTTATTACTGATGTCTTTCTCTAAACGGGTTTTCTGCTTTCTTCGTTTTTGAAGATAATTCTCTTGTTCGAATAATATATCAGCTCGTATGTATGGAAGATTCTGTAGGGCTTTAATGCGATCTGAGCGTTCGATATCCTTCCCGTCAAGGTAAGCCAGTTGCGGCAAAGTTCCAATTATGTAATCTCTGTAGTTGTCATAATCCGTGCAAGGATTTCCCGTGAGATATAAATTCTCTAAATTATAATTGTCGACAAGGTTCTCTACGCTGACAATGTCACCGATAAAATTCAGTGTCAGATCTAGTTTCTCCAAAGATTCACATCGTTCTAAGTTTTCGATGACTTCTATATTGTTTAAGGCTAAGTTAAGGTAAGTGAGATGTTTAAGTTTGTTTAGGTTTTCAATTTTACCGATGAGGTTGCTTTGCATGAGGAGTATCTTCAGTTTAGGGCACCAATCCTGGAGGTACTCTATCTTCTCGATGTTCTCCTGGTGAAGTGCGATCTCTTCGACTGGACCCAGCAGGCACTCGTGGTGTTCAGTTTTCTTGCGAACCATCTCCACGGTGATACGTACCATTTTGAATGAACTATTTAGGTCTTATACAGAAATGTGATAACAAAAATCCCTTGCTAAAACACTGTCAGTAACTTATTAAAGTGACAGCGAAACATGACAACCGTTGCTTGGTGACGAACTCTATTGATAAAATACCAAAAATACACATGATGATACTGGCTAAAAATATGCATGTAAGTAGATCTAGAAAAAATAGAAGGAAGTTTTATGAAAATACATTTACAATTTGTGTCTCTTTGGAGAAAAAGTATATACTAAAGTTTTCTAAGGTGGGAATAAAAATACCTGTAGCTGGCTGTACAGCTATTACACTATACATTCGATTTACGGCCGTAGTTCGTTAATTTTTAGGTTGCAAATGTATCCACAGTGTGCTACACGCCGGTTTTTCTGGCATGTGTATGCGTCTTTATTGTGGTAAAACTGTTCAGCTACCTATAATTGAACATTTAATTAACGTATTTATGTAGAGGCAGATATTAATTTGTTCACTAAGGGGGTGGTTGGTTGGGAGAAAGAAGCGACGAGCACGATAGCATCTACAAGATCACGGCGGTTATCTTCCGATCTCGGACGTCGGTAATCCGTCATTTAACATTCCAGCGGTGGCAACGGTCCGTTCAGCTCAACCGTACCAAATTAATATAGCCCCGATGCAGAGGGTATTAAAATATTTTAAACGACGCCATTTATAATATGACGTTCAGATATCACGTCGCAGCAACACAACATATTTTATTCCGAGAAACTGCCAAAAGACAATGAAGATGAAGGATTGCTATCATCAAGGAGTCGTTTTGTTAATATTCGGGTTTGAGTAGTTGAAAAAACGAGGATGAGGAAAAAACAAGAGATGTTGGGATGAAATAAGGCATGACAGAGGGAAGGACGGTGTTATTAGTGGGTAGGGTGCGGCGCCCCGCGGTCTGTGTGTGTTTAGGGCGGCAGCGCGGCGGGGCGCCACTGCAGCGGACGCGGCCGCGCGACGTACCCGCTTATTGAAAGCAGCCAATTTAACATGTTGTTGTTTAAACAAACGTCCAGGTGCCACGGTCTAAGAATTACAAAATCAATTTTGGAACCACCAAACATGAAACTATTCTTCGAGTATTTATAGAGCTTTCACGTCGACGAAGTAGAGCAATAGCGATTTCGTGTTAGTTCGCGTATGGTTCGCTAGATGGAGTTACTATACTTTCAGATGCCCATGATGTAAGCATACCGTTTAAAAACCTTCCTAGGTTATGCATTCGTGTTAGAACAATATTTCGTTTTTAGAATGATAAGTAAATTCCTTCTAGCTTGAAGTGGGATTGTTTTGTAAGACATGTCTAAACTATGCAAATCTTATAATTTATTAAGAAATTAATTATCGGATTCGGTTATCAACACACAATATTTTAAAATATCTATTAGAGTGACACTTAATAAAGTTGTTATTTTTGCAAATCGACTGAGACTCTAAGACTTCTTCGGCTACTGGTTCTAGCCATAGAGGCAGCCAATCAGCTCGCGACATCAATCACTTCAGGACCCCGATACCGACCCCGCCGGCGTGGTCGACGATTTCCCTCATTCAGCGCTTATCGCTATCGACCCACTGGAGTCGATTAATTCTTTCAAATATTTTTCCTCTCAGACGACGCCCTGAGCCGAGGTTCGCGCCCAACTGGGCACCCTCAGGCCTGTTGTCTTAAACGTTGTACCGGGTGAGAGCCTTCAGCGCTCCCCATTTGTCCGGCCAAGTAGTTAATGCCATCTGCGGCAAATCTACAATAAGTCACGTCAAAAAAAATCGGCTACTAGATTAGATATCTACACTGTGATGGTCTAATTGGAAAAACACATTTTTCATCCGTGATTACGATAGTAAAAAACCACCATGATAATATACGGTACAAAAACGTTTCGTTATGTTTCGTTTGGTATCAGTAGTGGCTGCAAGATGTCTTTGATTAGGTACTTGTGGTGTTGCTGACCCCATTAGGGATTACGGGCGTGAGTTTATGTATGTATAGGATTTTTGATTTTATAGCACTCATCCATGCTTAGGAATCTCACAAAGATCTCGAAAATATCAGATTCGGATGGGACTTGAATCCTTATTGTCAAGTGGGGATTTTATCTTTATGTACCATGTGTGGATAGAGACAAGATATGGTATTTGTGTGATAAACATAAATTCACGTATTTTACTTATCTAGGTTTTCTGTTACACCAACTTAGGTACAAAAACAGCTATCACATTTTACCTACTTACCTGTCTGAAAAACTTAAATAAAGTTGTGCAGAAATAACGCTCCAGTGAATCGACACTGGCCGATCAGGGTACACACGCAAATGTCAGGACCAGTCAAAACAACCGTCATCACTCCGACACCAGCTTCTTGAAAAGGAAAATAAAAATACACATTTTTTGTACATTGTCCCTCTGAGTTCTTATCTCGTGCTAAATTGCCGAGCTAATGTGATGTGATTTACGATTTTACATTTTATTTTTTTATGTTAAGTTTGTTCTTTTTAGCTTGTGATCACAAGATAGACATCCTACCTTCCTATACCTATTCTACTTATACATTTATTGACGTTACTTATTGTAGATTTGCCGCAGATGGCATTAACTACTTGGCCGGACAAATGGGGAGCACTGAGCGCTCTCTCTCAGTACAAAATTTAAGACAATAGGCCTCAGAGTGCCCAGTTGGGCGCGAACCTTGGCTCAGGGCGTCGTCTGGGAGGAAGAATATTTGTAAGAATTAATCGACCATAGTGGGTCGATAGCGATAAGCGTTGAATGAGGGAAATCTTTGACCACGCCGCCGGCGGGGTCGATATCGGGGTTCTGAAGTGTTTGGTGTCGCGGGCTGATTGGCCGCCTCTCGTAATCGGTTCGTCGGGATCTCGAGTTGTCTAGTATAGTTTCGGATTCAGAGTGATCATTTCGGTCATTTCTGTTGTAGTTATGGAGATATTCAAAAGATCAACTTATATGCATTGAAAAACTGAGACGTCTATTCAAAAGCTTTGATAGTGTCAATTTATATACGGTAGATAAAGAGTGTTCACAAAACTCAGTGATAGTACGAGTATGACGATTTTTTTGTGTTAAGAATGGCATATCGCTCTAAGGCAGTGGCTCCCAATGTTTTTCTGATTAAGGACCACTTTCATTTATTTTTTATTAGTTTACAATATAAAATGTATCAATCTAAAATATATTTTATTGTAAATCTTCTTCGTCTTCTTTTTATTGTAAATGATAACTAAATTCTTTAGCTGTCGCGAGTACCAGTTGGGAACCACTGCTGTGCCATATCTTGTAGTTTTTATAACTCTAGGTAAGTAAATACGTCAAAGACAATCGGTTCTGTAATGTACCTTACGTACACGGGAGGCGCGGCGATTTAATAGGTTACCTATATTGCTCCAATGACCCGCGGAAACTGCTAATAATTCTAATACCTATCCGTAGGTGCGTTCGTTTACAAATTGTAGTCGCGGTCAGCGGGTTGCTGGGCAGTGGAGCGTGCGCGGCAATCTGGCGGCGGCATCTCCACTCGCAATCAACGATTCGTTCCACCGCGGGAGGGGGGGTTGTTCACCGGGGAAGGGGGGGACCTGCTCCATTCTCACGTAAATAATTACCGGCGAGTCTCAAATTACAAGGCGCCGGCACAGCCTGCCGATACATATTCATCTCATGTTCGCGCCGCGCGTGACAGCTTCCTCAGGGCAGCCTTAGGCCTGCTTCTTACGATCGACGAAGGCTAGCGTCTTCGCTAGTCTTCGTGTGAGTGGGATGGAAAGAAAGCCCTTGCAAATGGATCGTCTTTTCTGTCCCTTGTTCGTACTTGGTGCATGTCCAAATTGCCTTAGGTATATACAACTAGTCAACGCTGTGATCAAGTGACACATTTTAGTTCCGAACAGGTACTGTTTTAAGAGTCAAAGATAAGCCAATGGTGACAAGCCTGCTCCCTAGATTATTGCTTGCGAGCTTCATAAAAACATTCATAAATAAAATTACTTATACAAAATACGTGTAGTTATTTAACTGAAAACATGAAATACTTTAAATACACAATCGACTTCGTAGTGTGGTACCAGCCTTACGGCCATTCTCTGCGAAACATGTCTGCAATACTACAGTCAATTAAAATTAACTCTGCTGAGATAGATCGTGATATTAATGAGCGGACAGACGTGATCCGTCGGTGGCTGAGGCAAAATGTTGTTATGTAGGTATCCTAAGAGACACGTAAAAATGAAATAAGTATTTTTTTTCCCTTGAGCTTCTGTGAAAGCATTTAATACATTTTTCATTTTCACTAGACACATAATTTGAGACCGTTTGTAATTTTTTACATTTTAACTTGCGTAGCTAACCGACTTCTGTATTAAAAATTTCTTAATTGCTTTATTAAACATAAAGCGGCATGTTGTGAGAGATAATAACAAAGATAAGTAAATCGAAATGAGAGCGGCCATAATTAATATCAGAAGGTGGCTCATCAACGTCAATGAATTTCTAATTAGAAATATCGCAACTCGCGCCGGATGCGGTTAAAGCGATAAATTATGCACTCGGAGAGGAGTACTAATTTCGATGCCGACAAATTTTCCACAACCGCGATTTTAATGCGTTTCAAATAATGTCTGTAGGCAACGCTAAATGATAAATCGTCGAAGGAACGCCCCCGAGTCGAGTTTAGTATAAATGACCGGAGGTCCCTCTCGTCCGGCCGGGGTTGGAGGGAGACAGACGCGTCTGTTAAAAAAGGAATGGTTTAGGTGAGAGCGCGATGGTGTTGAGATAATAACAGTGCTGGGGCACGCTCGCCTTTGAGCTGCCGACGCTGCCGAATATCACCATTAGGCATAATTTGAATATTATCGAGATTGCGGAATAGTTTCAATTTGACGCGGGATGGTTCAGCATTGCTCGGTAATCGGTGATTGAATGTGTCGCAAGTACTCGAACTGCTCTGCTAGATTGTTGGGACGAGATGGAATGTGTCGCGAGTCGCGAGTGGCGGCGGAAGGGTCGGCGGGGCGTAACGGGGCGCGTATAAAACAAACAAGTTAATTGTATTTATTCAAATGCGGTGGAGTCGGAGCCGGGACGGCAGCCGGTGCTCATGAATAGGCATGCAGTGGGTTCCCCGCGATGTGCAACGTCACCCGCTCCGGAATTCATCCTCGCTTGTACGACACACTTTATGCAAATATTCTCTGCGACTACACCCTTTCGTGTCACAAATGTAATAGTATGTCCTTTCGTTAACATACTAAAAAGCAAAGTGAAATAAAACATGAGCATGTCTTTTTTCTAAAGACTTCCATGGATCACGTTTGAAGTTTTTCTTTAAACCGTTGAAATCTTTGATTTTCTATATTTTTTCGACGAGTCATTTGAAATCATTTTGCAATGCCATAATACTTCTAGCGATGCTGAATTTATTCGATAGCTTAAGTAAGTAGTTTCGATAAAGAATATCGTTACAGATAATACGATCGCCGGAGTTGTGCGCGAGGCAATTACGCTATGCTATCGCTACCTTACGCCACTAATCCGATCCGCAACAGGCGCGCTCATCCCCTGACAATGGAACAAGCCGAATGTTTATTTGCACAAGATATTTAGCCACTTCCCCGCCGGATTAGTGGACGAGGGGAGCTTCCCAACAGATAAACTCGGCTAATAGGAGGGGCGGCCTCCCCAACGTTAGACGTACAATAATTGTGACTTATGAGGGATTACAAGAAATGATAGTCCGACTGAAGCAACGCAGTTGCAATAGAGAAGATATTTTTTATGCCTACTTATGATTAAGTAGACCCCTAAGCTCTTTAACTAAACTTCTTATTGGTCGAAACAGAAGTCGGTAAACGTTTTTTTAATTCTACCAACCCTAAAGGACACGCTCGGGAGATAAGAAAATAATGCCATTAGCAAATAAAATAGTTGGAGAAGCAAGACATTTTATCTCGAAGTGATCATGTAAATAAGCGATTAGTGTCTACGTCGTTCGCATATGTATAAGCTATTTATTATTCAAAACACATTTCACAACGAACACACGATTTAACAAACAATATTTTTTGCGTCCGGAAATGAAACAGCTTAAAAAGAATTTAAGGCGACGCGTCCATTGTGGGCGCACAACACGACCATAAATAAAGCGGATAGTTTAGCCATTGAAAAGCCTAAACAACATTAGAGTTGAATAGGCAAATTGTCACTTTGTCACCAAGAGAGAGACTCGGGATGACAGTCGGAGGACAGTGCGGGTGACCGCAGGGGGCGCGCCCCGGGAGGTGTCCACTCCTCATTTGCTCACTTTACTTCAGACAGCTTTTTTTAAAACGTTTGTTTTGAATTCACATTGTGAACCTTGTTCTTGGGTAAATTGACAAACAATTCAGGTTGAGTTATTGATGCGTCTATGTTTTAGTACACTGGGACCGTGATTTTAGCATAATATCTGTACAAAGCGCATTTTTATATGTCCCTACAAAAACCTAACAGCGCCGCACTACAATTCCTATTTCCGCGTTGACATCTGCAATCGTCAAACAATTTTTAAAAGGCAGCTGTGTCGACCAGTACGAAATACAGTTTATTATTCCATTATTTAATTTGTCGCTACATTGTGTCGGCCGCCGGATAATGTTTCCGACTTTACGTATTTACAGTTAGCATGCGGAATCCGGACAGAAGTCAAGTTTGACAGTGTCAACATGTCAACGTGACAATGGCCGTCACACGTCACGGGCTGTCAATCGAGGAGCATGAGAAGCGGGTTCCACTCGCGCATGCGCCGTGGGATCAACGGTGATGTACAAAAGAACGTTAAAATATACAAATTCCTCGCGTTGTTCAGCCGGTGACGGATCGCTCCCTAGGCGCTGTTCGTCGGAGAAATGTTAAAGCTTCTCTGATTAATTGTTGGAATCGTCGTTGTCGCAACCGTTTGAAGTGTTAACTCATCGCAATTTTTTTATAACAGAACAATAAATTCTTGGAATTTATTATTATTTTTTGAAAATGAAACTGTACTCGACATTGTCAAACCTTTTTCTCTTGACAAATAAAAGTTAATCCTTCATTCACTGATTAATTTACGATCTGTGTACACAGTTATGACGTATGGACAGTTATTCTCGCCCCATTTGTGATATCTTTTGTATGTGATCACACCCAGTCGGTTATAGTACAATGGCTGTGTAAACGATAGTCGTTGGTATAAATCGGGACGAGTCCGCAAACAAAACGGGACGTTTCACCGACGTCACACAATCACAGATTAATGGTCGCCTTTTGTCATCGCTCGATGGTCTTTACTCGTTTTGTGGCCTCGTTTCACGGTTTATTTAGCTGTTCAAATATCAATAAGCGTATAATTAACGTATTATGAACGAAAACAAAACACGCATTCCAAAGTTATAATAACGAAGCGAAGTTATCTTAGTTTGTAGTCAATAGCATCAAGAGTTCGCGTGAAAGCATATAAAATCTTACGATACGTTCCTATTAGGGTGATAGTTAAAAATTATTAATGATGTCCCATAACGTCAAGTGGAGCCTTATAGAGGCTCGTAAAAGTGAAGTGTGTTGCGGTGTAGGAATCCACATAAAAGCGTATGTCGAGATGAAGGCCGGTGGACTCTGGCGCTGCGTGAGAGTCCCTTTTTTGACTATAAAACGTGCGTTTTTTGTGTCGCGACGTTAACTGTCGCCTTATCAACGTGTCGAGTTGTCGACGCCTCCAGCCGGCCGCAATCAAAACACCATTCGTGTCCGCCATTAAAAATGATATAAAGTTTAATTTACAGCGCGCCATATCTCCGGATTAACGGTTATCGGGAATGTGATGTCCGCGTACGGTGTCAATGTGAAAATTGTTTTCTCGGTTAATATGCAATTAAATTTTATTACCCACGAACATTGTTTGCTCAGTGCCATTAAATGTGTAAGGAACTTCGCCGGATAATTTATTGAATATTAAACTTTTAGTATTCTATCCTAGTTAGTAGTGATAATAGAGAAAGTCAAGTTAGTTTGTTGGCTGTAGCAAAGGTGCAACGTCTGTGTGTATTACTTAGGACTTCACCAAGCATAACGGCAGAAAGCACATTGGTGCGATAATTTCAAGAGGTTTCTATAACGGTACAGATTAGCATTACTTAAGCACATAGATATATTCCTTATTCGGTCATCGAGTCTCGCCCTGGCTGCGCAAGCGGTCGCCGCAGGACGCGCATTGTTTACGAGTGTACACCAATTCCACTACAATGATTTACGAACCGCCTGCACCCATAAAAGCGGGGACAACGCACTAAAAGATACAAAAGGTGCTAAAGAAAAAGTAATATATTTTAAGTTGAACCAAACGGATATAAAAGTTTGGTGAAATATATCAGTTTTAGTGTTAGGCGCGAGTGTTTGTTTATAGGGTCGATTACGCACGCCTCTTCACACGCGGGGTAGTCTGCTCAATGGAGCATTCGTCACGAGACCGCGCCCGCGCAGCCACGAACGTTTCCGTGCCGGATCTCAACACATCCGTTCAGGTACTCGACACAGCTATTTGCAGATTTCCAATAACGAACCGTACCAAATTTTAGTAGGCACTGCATGTATTTTCAGGTTCAAGTCCAGCCATAAGACTGTACAGAATATCACAGATTTATATGCGTAACCTAAATTATATTTATTGGCTTTTATGGATACTGCTGGGGCGATTCTGACCATCAGTGCGGGCTCGTAAAGAATGCCCATAAATCGACGGGAGAGCGGCAACCCGACACCTCGGCGAGGTTGCCGTGTCGCGGAACCGACGTTTGTTTTTTCAGGCGACCTTTCACCGGCGGAGCGCGGACTCGGGTGTCGACGCCCGACTACCGCCTTACACACAAAAAATCAGTTAAACGCATTTGTACGCAATAATCTGTAAGGATTTATTCCAACCGCGACGGCCACCCACGTGGTGCCCGTATTTCTTCCTGAACGAGCTAACTTCATTATTGTGGCGTGAGATACAATAGTTAAGAGCACGATTTATAAGTCCAACACGTTGACTTCTGTTTATAGCTAGCGGCGGGTCGCGGGCGCAGCGGGGGCGGGGATTACGTGCGTCTGCGCACCGATTTATGACTGTGCCTCGATAAAAGCTTAAATACTCTCAAGTGGGGATTATTCGATGTTGGGTCTAGTCTGTCCGAAGCAGAGGTACCTATTGTGCAGTCGCAAACTTCCGTGTGGGCGATAAAACAACGCTCTCCGGTTGCAAGCTTCTACACTACTGAAGACATGAGAGGATAAATAAAGTATTATAATTATGTACATTGATCCAATAATAAAAATGCTGTGTTTATGGATTGAAAAGATATCTACGTGGACCGTATAAATCTTTCAAATCGGTTGGTAGAGCCGCTTCCCTAAATGTAACAACCTTTGAACGAATTTTAAACCACTTTAATCTGCGGCAAGGTATAGATGGCAGAGGCAGGCGTCAAGGGCAGAGGGCGCGAGCTATTTCGGTGCAGGGCGCAGGGAGTAGGGAGCAGAACGGAAAGTAAGTTGAAGCTAATCCGGCGCGCGGGTGGGCGCAACCCGACACCCGACACCGCTTGCGCACGGCTTACATTTGTCATTTATAATGCGCGCGATTTGTTGTCCCTGCCTCCTCACCTCGCGAACCACTACGCTTTTTACCTTTTTATACACACACTTATTCTTTATTCAAATATTCAAAACGCAAGATGTTCGCAATATTTTTTATGACACTTTATGGCTCCAGTTTGTATGAATGAGTACTGATATAACTTTTCTGACGCGTTACGAAGTAAATATTATTGCAGTTAGTGTGAAATAGGCCTATAATATTTTATGTCTCGTGTTTTAGTCATTCATTTTATACTTTCTATATCTCAGAGAAAATCAAATATAAGAATCCGCTTTTCAAAATGCGAATTGAATACTAAGAAATTGTTTAGTCTCAAAATATAAGCCGTCGTTTCAAATTGATTGTCGATGAATGCTTCTCGGCTCGGTTGAACACTTCATTTCACGGTTAGAGTGTGACCTGTGTTGCTGATTTGATTGCATTGACTTTTTAGGCGAAAAGTCGTAACTTGGTCGCAATATGGCTAGCGTCTTGTGTGGCCCTGTCACCATGTGTGTGTTCCGTGGCTGACAAATATTTGGCTGGTATTTCAAAGGCTCATTGACGTTTCGACGTTTGATTTTTGTATTTAAAAATCGGGCGCCTCAAACCGCTTTTGCATTGTTTTTTGCGCAACAATACCTCGTCTTTGTACCTCCATTCATACACAATTTCCTAATACTTTTATGAGCGTGTCAATAGTGTTGATTTTCAAAATGAATTATGAGTTCCGGCGTGTTAGTTGCACAATGTTGTGACCGGTTTTATGGGATTTTGGGTTCTTAAGATGTTTTATCTATAGTGACTGTTGAGAACTCTTGGGAAAGTCAAAAAAGGTACTTAATACGGAAGAATAACCAATATTACTGCACTCTGTATCTGTACTTTCAAACGAGCGTTCAATTTAATTAAGAACATCGCAAAATTTAATGAGGATCACTTGTTTTTAACGCTGAATCATCTAAACTATTGCCCTACAAGAGTGAAGGAATATTAGCTACATCAATAGCGCTCAATGACCTACAAAAAATAAAGAAAGCAAAAAAGGTAGCTAATGTAGGTAAAAGACTGTAGGGGTTGCCAAACTCAATGTCTGCACTCCTCTCGTGGTACTGCCATAAAGACGAACTGCAGACGCCATTTGGCCAAATTGAAAAACATCGGAGTGCCTCATAATGCCTCTTAATGCTTCACCCAGAGTTATGGCTCCTTAAGAGCGTAGTATTTTTCATATTTTTCGCAAATAATGCGCACATTCGACGAGAGCAGTCTATGTGACGGAGTTTTTATGCTCGTGCGGACGGTTTGCGTTCCTGGACTGGAGCTAGGGGAATGACGTCGGAATCGAAGTCTTCATCCAATATTTTTTGTCTGAAATAAAAATAATTAAATATGGTATTCATTTCTGTTTTAAGGGCAATAAAAGTCTTAAAAGTTTCTTTGTAGACTCTACAAAAATGAAATGCTACTGCAAATGGAATAATTGCAAATAAGTAGTGTTAAAACTGTTTATTTAACGCATTATAATGGTGATGTTACATTAAAATACGACTAAATTATAAAGTGCGATTTTATCACTGAATTACTAAGATACACATCCAATGTGTAATTGTGTGCAATCTTGACTCTACATCATAATAGAACATTATTAAATGAGTAGATAGGTACGCTCTAAAACTTTTTATTTACATCTATCTGCAGCGTTTATGCAGCTAGAACGATATTTCAGAAAGTTGTGGGTTGGGTTCCTCATCATCCTTTACTGTTATCCCGTTTTCACTGGGTCCGCTTACCTATCCTGAAGATTTGACAGGTTAAATTTTTTTCAGAAGCGACTGCCTGTCTGACCTTCCAATCCGCTGAGGAAAACCAGTACAATACCTACAGATTAGATCACATGTTTCCGAAATGCGTTTTTCGGGAATGTGGGTGAACGATGTTTCCCTTTATCGCTGAGCTCGTGATAAACATTTATGATCCAAGCATGAATTCGAAAATCATTGCCCGTGTTGGGATTTGAACTTGCGACCTCACAGTAAGAGTCAAGAGTCCTTCCAACTGGACTACTATAGTTTATTCTGGGTTAGATTCCTAATCGGAATAATTTGGGAAACAAAATTGTGTTGATTGGATATTGCCGCGATGCAAAGTTAGTGGTAGAGTTGGTTTCTCACCATATATTCGCGTCCATAAACTCTGTTGGTGGGCAGAGTCATATGTCATTATGAACCTGTAACCGTATTCAGATATTCTCAGCAATACGCGAGGGTGGCCTGGTTCCCTGCCTGGTCCATATCCGCATACAGAAAGTGTTTCTCAGTTGGTCGTAATGCGCGCCACGAGAAAGGTAATATTTCACAGTTTATACCTAGTACACTTGTGACGCCTAAATAGTCACTTTGTGTGCCTGTCTTATTTCGCTTAAAGGAATGAATTATTAAGAAGAGCTTTAAGCGCCGGGAATCTGCGGCTATGATGTTGAACGTCGATATTTTCAATCTGTTAAGAGTACTTGTCTGTTCAGAAAAATAAAGGGTAAGTAGGTACCTACTAGTATGAGAGTAGTATTTTTGAGAACTGTCGCTTTTCGTCGAAATGTGACTTTTCTGTAGATGATCTAGGGGATTCAACAGGCCACACCGAAGCAATTCATCTAAAAAAGCAATATTGCAATTTGACATTTGGGCATATAAAACTAAGTGAGCAATGCACACAAAATGTCAAACAGCAATAGGTATTGCTCTTTAGATGAATAGGTTCGACGTAGCGTTTTAAACCCTGGAATATTAATTTTTAGTACTTTGTAAAAATACTTATTAAGTTGGTGTCTCTCACAAAATTCTATAGGTAACAGCGGAACTGAAGATATACTATTTTACGTAAGAATTTACGGCAAGAATGAATAGGTATTTAAAGGGTTAATTACAAATAAATCAATGAACATGACGGAAAAATAGAGCTTTTTTATTATTGTAAGTAGGTAGGTTAAGACCTATTTATATATTTTTTTACAGAGTTTAATATAGCTCTACAATCAGGGCCTTGGTTCGCGTGTCATGTGACGTAAACGACTAATTATTGATTTATTCACTATTAACCCGCATCGGAATAGCTAAGGTAAAGTCACAAAAAATCTCAATATAATGAATTAAGTAAGTACATTATTTTATATACTTTTAATTCAAATTCTAAAATATCTTTATTCAGTAGGTAACATAGTTACACTTTGAATAGTAAATTTTTACATAATGAACGTCTCATCCGCATAAAACTACTGCAGCTTCTCACGACCTGTATAGCCGGGGAAAAGAAGCCGCAAGAAAAACCTCGGCACAGGGCCCTAGACGTTCTTTAAAAAAAAAACATAAAATATTGTTATACAATTATTGAGTAATTTAGCTGCTATAATAGGTCGTCAACAATTATTTTAATTGGTATTTTCAGTACTAATTGTCAAAATAAGGTATCTAATTAATTTTTCAAAGTAATTGAATACTAAAATGGGTACACCTACTTTTACTTAATTTGCCGCTATCCCAGTGAAATTATTGTTCATGTAGTTGGTGTACATCGTGTTGTCTCGTTCTAACATTATATTTATAATACCAGTCAATTGCTGCCGTCCTGCTCTAATCTAGTGATCTGTTTTATGGGCGGCGCATTCGGGGATTGCGCACGCGCTTACGTTTTGGTTGACACCATCTTGTTGGCGACTGAAAGAGTTGATATTTCATGAAAATGTTATGAAATAGTGCTTGCTTATTAATAATATTGAAATTATATTTAAAGATACGGATTTTAAATAAGGTTATTTTTTCTGTTTATGACAAAGTCTTTTTGATTACCTATCTAGGGTAAAGTATCTCGTTGTTTTAAAAGTGAATCGGTATGAAATTCAAATGAAAGTAGTTGTTTTTATTGTTATGATATGAAAAGCATGATGAGTAGCGATGAGGGGGGAGTAGTGTATGGGCCCGGGTGCGGGCGCGGGTGGCGGGGCGCGGGATGCGGCGACAGCGGGGCGCGCGGCGAGTGGCCGCGTGGGGAGGCTCCGCCCCGGGGCGCCCCGCCCGCCGCGCCCCGCGCTGCCGGCCTCAGTCCGCGCCCGGCCGTCGCACATGCATTCGCCTGTGTGCATACCGCATCATTATTTCACTATTGACACGCGTTAACCGACAATTTTAGAATCCGTCACCGACATCGAAGTGTTTTTTTTCCTTGACAAGTGCCAATTTATGTTTTTATTTTTTTTCTAATTTCCATAAAAAAATGTTGTCGACGTGAACGTTTCTGGCGTTTTTCTTTTTGAATGGGACAAGATGGACAAGCCGAGATGTGTCGAGTGCGCGCGGTGAGATGGGCAGCGGGAATCCGGGGAGACTGAACTGAAGTGTTTGATGGATGTGGAAAGCGCGGAGTGCTGGAGAGCGGGCGTGGGAGACAGGATGGTGGCCGAGGAGGGCAAAACGCGCGCTACGGACTTCTCCATCGCGGCCATCATGGCGCGGAGTGCCGCCGAGCCGCGGAGCCCCGTCGCGCGCTCGCCGCCTCGTACCGGTACCTATATAGGCCTAATTATTACCACCCTTTATTACCACTGTTACTCCTTTTTAGAGACCCTTTATTTGCTAAATAACCCTTCTTCTTTGTATTCATGTATCCGTGGTTATTATTTTCTTCGATATTGCTGTTAATAACATCTTTTACGCAAGCTTTCGGATTCATAGGGACATTTGAATGTCAAATTTAGAGTTCCTAAATGCATGTTTAGGTTATCATTACGAGAGTGATTGTAATAGACGAAGTATTCAAATGTCAAATGTAGAGTTCCATTAAATACCTATATGCAATTTAAGGAACTCTACATTTAGCGTTTGAATCTTTGTATTTAAGAACTCTACATTTGACATTTGAATACTTCGCCTATTGCAAACACTTTTCTAATAATTTTCACCCTTTATTATCATTGCTATATTTTTAAACTGTTAACTAAACCCTACTTTGATCTATTAATATGACGATTAACGATAGTTGTTGTTGTTGTATGTTTGTCCGTGTTGCTGTTTTAACTCTACATTCAATATTTGAATCCTTCGACTATTTCAACTACATTTCATACAACCTTTTAGATTCAACCATTTAGGTAGAGATGCCAGTGTGTCTTTTTGTTACTTCTTTTTCATCCTCTGTTTGTTAAATGTATTTTATTTAACGGAAGGTACCTATTTGCTAAAATAACAATACTTTGATTATTCTAAAAAATGCAATAATTGCGTACATAGTGCTCCTACCGCAACGAAATAGGTGTGTGAACTTGTGCATGTTTTCATAATCATTTGTATGACACTCACTTCGGTCATTATCACTAGGTATTTAGGTACCTACTTCCGGTTGGAGATTCGGTTTTTATTAAATTAGTGCTCGGTCTGTTTTTAACCGACTTCAAAAAAGAAAGAAGGCGGTTATCAATTTGACCCGTATGTATGAATTATTGTTGGGATTGCACAATATTCGTAGGTATATGTTAGTCAATATTATATGCGACTTCAGAATTTAGATTCTAACATTGTATCCAACCAATTTTATTTCTTCCTTTTTATTAGACAGAATTTGAAGGCGGTTTATTTTTTTTTAATAAGGTACTTACTTGTTATAACTGTACCTACCTACCGTAGTACCTACCCAGGGATATAAATATCTATACGGATTGATTAAGGGGAAGCCTGTGCCCAGCGATGGGACGATTACGGGCTAGGTACCTATTTACCCGACTACGGGAAGCAAAGCAAATAGGTAGGAAGGTTATTATGTATAGGAGGGTGTTAATTCTTATTGGTTTTTTTTCTATTTTGTGTAGATACCTTGTGTTCTTTGTGCTCAATAAAGTACCTTCCTATATGTACCTTATCTTATGTTATGTACTTATGTAGGTATGTTACATAATTTATGGTATAGCCGTCGTAATATAGCCGAGATAAAAACAATTTTATGTTTAAATTAAGAGTGTCATGTTTTTGAAAATGGAAGAATTTGATACTATTTCGGTATCTTGAACAAACAAAGCTACGTTCCTTAAATACAATAATAGGTAGATGACCCTGTAAAGATTTTCCTTCGTTTTACCTTCTAATTTCTTGGATAACAGACATATGCATCTTATTTGTTTATGGTGTAAATAAATTTTAATTCGTAAAAAAAAAAAAAAAAAAAATTAAGACACATAATAACGGGTTCTTACCGCGTTTAAAGCATCATCATCATCTTATATACATCTACACCATCATATTCATATGCATCTTTCATCTTTGATTTTTGATATAAATGATGACCCTTTTTATTACACCCAGGTACGATTACACCTTCCACCCATTATTATTCTGTTCAAAATAAAGAGAAGCTATATATACACCTATATACATATATTGCTTCTCTTTATTTTACATAATAAAACAACATAATTATTTACATAATGTGGTCCAAATATCAAGAAAAATATAAATGACAATATAGGTAGCAACATAATTCTTTACATAATGTGGTCCAAATATCAAGAAAAATATAAATGACAATATAGGTAGCAACATAATTCTTTACATAATGTAGTCCAAATATCAAGAAAAATATAAATGCTTCTGCCATTACATTGTATTTTTTAATAATGATTTACTTACTCGAGTAATGAGAAAATAGGAAAATAATTATCACGTTGAATCTTGACAGCGTATCTATATTATTTTTGGGGAACGTAGACTCACAAGTCCCTCATTTTAGTATTACCTACCTAATAACGGCCTGCGTGGTCCAGTGGTTGAGTGTTGGGCTCACGATCCGGAGGTCCTGGGTTCGAATCCCGGTGGGGATATATCGCAAAAATCACTTTGTGATCCCCAGTTTGGTTAGGACATTACAGGCTGATCACCTGTTTGTCCAAAAAGTAAGATGATCCGTGCTTTGGAAGGCACGTTAAGCCGTTGGTCCCGGTTACTACTTACCTACCGATGTAAGTAAGTAGTCGTTACATGACCCGTGTCAAGGGCCTTTGGCGGCTCATCAATAACCGTGACACCAGGGTTGATGAGGTTGGTAATTCACCTCGCAAACCATACGATAGAAGAATACCTACCTAATAGCTATAAGTAGGTAGTAGGTATTAGCATTTGTATTCCAAGGTTGACAGAATCTTACTAGGTAGGTACTATACCCATTTCTATTTAAATTCATATTTTAAATAGCATGTTCTATGTAGCAGTGTTATGACAATGAACATATTTAAACTACGAGTTGTGCAGTCGTAATTATGGTCGTAAAACAAACATTTCTTGGAACAATAAAAGTGTAGGGAAAGGGTTCGTAAGTTTGAGTTTCCAACTAATTGGGAGTGCGCGGGCGCAGGCTTCGTGTTGCGAGTCGCGGGTCAGTTCGTTATTTCGGATTAATTGCGTGGAACCGAATACATTCGACACCACTCTGCCTTGTGAGACACGCACTTTATATATTATAATAAATATAACTCCTTGTAATTTTAGGACCGTCAAGTTGAAATTACATATTATTATAATACGCGACCACATAGGGTACTTCCCATTGACTTGAAAATCTTAAATTTGTTGTTCCATCACTAGAAAAAAAATATGTTTTTGCGATTTGAAACTTATTGCAGTTGGAGGATAGAAGCAATACCTACTTTATCAACGGCAGTAAGTTACGGAACCCTTGAAGCGCGAGTCGCACTTAACCGGATTTTTTTTAATTAAATTCAAAAAAGGAACGAATAAAAATCATAAAATTATTTGTACTACAAAATAAAAAGATATAAAGGTCTGTGTGTTTATATGTTTTTGTAGACATTTTCATAGAAGGATAGATAGAAAAGAAATCAATTATAAGATGTTATATAATTAATAATTATGTATTAAATTACTCTGCGCTCTATTTTTTTTGAAAATATCGTAGTAATTAATAAGAATTTAGAAATTAATTAACAATAAATAACGTTTTTTGACACAACTTACAAATACATTATTGTAACCGTATCTTCAATCAATTTTCTCTTACAATAAGTGTTTTTATTACCTAGGTAAGAAGGTACCTTCCTGTCTTGCGGTTGGAAGCACTATGACCAGCATTATTATTGAAATGTTAATACAAAATTCACCCAAATATCATCATCATCTAGCGTTATCCCGTTTTCACAGGGTCCGCTTATCTAACCTGAAGATTTGACAGGTCCGGTTTTTCACAGAAGCGACTGTCAGCCAAAAAAAAAACACCCAAATATTCACCCTTCTATATAACACGGTGGTCGAACAGAAAGCTCGGTGAAGTGTGGGTATTCAGTTCATCTTCATACATACATAACATAAACATAAACAGCCTATATACGTCCCACTGCTGAGCACAGGCCTGGAGCATACTCCACCACGCTGCTCCACTGCGGGTTGGTAAAGGTGTTTTAATAGCCGGGATCTAAAATCGTTGCTTAACGTGCCCTCGCACGGAATCATCTTACGTTTTCAGACAATAAGGTGATTCAAGCCTGAAAAGTCCTTACCAAACAAAGGACAGTCTCACAAAGTGATTTCGACAATGTCCCTATCGGGAATCTTCTTGTCTTATCTTGCTATTGATGTAAGCACCTTGAGCAGACCAACCCAATTGGGAATATAGTCATAAACTTATGTTATATATTTGTCTTATGTCACCTGATCAAACGCCATAACAAAGTGAGCTCACTTTTCCAGACCACACGCATTTTATACTAATAGTTTTGTAACCAAATAAAAGCTATCCTAAGACTCAACTCTCAATATTTATGATAGTAAGCATAAACGTATAAATTTTCATTAAAATATCTCTACATATACCAAAGAACGCTCTAAACAACCGTAACTGTCGATGCGGAGATCTATCAAACTCGAAATAGCGTACATAAACCATTTATTATGTTCATAATAAATGTGTCGCCCGAGTCGACTCACACTTCGTAGTCGGACTCCAGTTTTATGTCACTGAGCATTTATACCGCAGTCAAGTCTCAATCCGTGCGATGTTTGGACTTTCTTATATTTTACTTAAGCATTTCAAATATATATTAGGTATACGTACAATTGCCAACAATCAGATAAGTAATTACTTACCTAAATCAGCGAAGATGCAAAGATTGCCTTGCTTTGAATTGTTGTTGATCCATTCAATGGATGATGAAAGGATGATATTCTGTTTTTAACTGCCGCTAGATACTACTTTAATTGCCCTTGCGCCCATTAAACAGAATATTAATATACTACGGTGCTAACCCAAATCAAACTTGTGGAAAAACACTTTATTTTATTTTCAAATATATTTCTTAATAACTGTCAATTATGAGATTATTAGTTACAAATAGCAAAAATCTTTTATTTCTTATTAAAAAAATACTTAATTTCTGTTTTACGATTGGATGATTTCTATTATTTTTTTCGTAACAAGCATAAATCAATTTTAGCAATTTTTTAAACAATTTCAAACAGTTGTGGCTTTTGTCTCTCTTCATGTTGTCATATTGTGTTTCTGCGTTACATTGTGAACAACAATTTTTTAAATAAATAAATAAATCATTTTCGTCAACATATTGATACTTTGTTGGCTAATTATGTAAGCATGGTATGTCTATGAAGGACGTTGTACTGTTGACGTGCTGGCGGAGTTCAAGGGATTAAAATGTCCATATCGAAGCAATTCTAAGAAAGCAATATTGCAATTTGACATTCGCGCATGTAAAATAAGTGCGCAATGCAAACAAATGTCAAATAGCAATATTGCTTTTTTAGATGAATTCGCCTTTTTAACCCCCCCTGATCACTATATAGCACTGCTTTATTGCGCAATAGTTATCTTAAAACCTCACATATGAGGTTATACGATTGGGGTGTGCAGGGCTACAAATAATGACAAGATACGACACGATACGAAGTCCCAATAGGTATTTATTTATTTTATTTTTACAGTATTACATTCAGCCATTAGGTACAGTAAAAACCAATTTGACTGAAACAAACACATGTTGACAACATACACATATATCGGTATGGATATGATGAAACGTAAGGTGCCAGGTGATCAGCCTATCGTCCTTAAAATTGTCCATTAATCTATTATACTGCCATAATGGAGCCACACACATATAGTTTGTAATTGAACAACAACTATATAAATAAAAAGAAACAATGTTTACCATAAAAGTGTTTAACTTTTTACCACCGCTACCAGCACGCGGCGACGGGAGACAACTCGATGCGACATTGGATCGTACGACACATTTCCTCTGTCAGTATTAACAACATGTCTGGTAAGATAAGCACCAGACCTGCCCTGACTCCAGGGTTGATGCGGTCCTAATCCAGCGGGCATTTATATGGCATTAATTAATATGAACACGCGTCCAAACTTCAACCGAACTTATTGTTTTCTTTCTTACCAGGATCGGTGTCAAGACAGAGTTCTCCAGCTTCCATCAGTTCAGCGGCATCCAGCTGTCGCTCCCCGCTGCCTGACGAGGACGTGGAGGTGGACGTGGAGCAGTGCTCCGACGGGGAGCGCGACGACCACACAGCGCCCTCGCCCGCGCC
The DNA here is from genome assembly GCF_024362695.1 of Pectinophora gossypiella. Classification (NCBI taxonomy): domain Eukaryota; kingdom Metazoa; phylum Arthropoda; class Insecta; order Lepidoptera; family Gelechiidae; genus Pectinophora; species Pectinophora gossypiella. The sequence continues at coordinate 6,793,730 of NC_065404.1, forward strand.
TTCATCCGGTATGTACATAACGTCGCATTAAGGAGAACGCGTAGATGCGCCGCAAGAGCCTTACGTCCTAAAGTCATTGGATTTTATAAATCTTTGTATGAATCGTATGCAACGTCGCTAACCTATCAACACGACCCGCATTTTGCCACAAAAATATATTTCCCACCGGGGTAAGCAGAGACTATAGAATTCCTCCACATTCATCAATCGCTTCATACACGCACGCCGGTACGCGGTTGTTACTCTCTATACCTTACGCTAAAATACGTGTAGGTACCCACTATTATTGGTTGGTGTTATTGGTATTTAGACAAGCTGCATACATGTATTCATTGTACTTAACGCGATAAGTTAATAAAAAGTAAATTGAAGTAGCGATTACGGTAACCGTTATTAGCATAGTAAATGAGGTTTCTCATACATTTGGTTCTCACCGTGGAACATATCCATAGTGTGGAAAACGATGATATCTAAGCAAGCAATAAACAGTGACAGTAACTAATCCGGTTCGATTGCGTTCGCATTGTTTTCTTCTTACGTGATAATTATTACACTTTCATTTGTCTTATTAGTTTTCATTTATGGTAACTTTGATCGTGATTTAGCTATGCCGTCTATGTCGAATATTTGAATAATTCAAATGTTGACTGAAGATGATTTGAATGTGTAATTTATACGGTACATAAAAACATATTTTTATATGTTTATACAGCATAACATAACATAAACTGCCTATATACGTCCCACTGCTGGGCACAGGCCTCCCCTCAATCAACCGGAGGGGGTATGGAGCATACTCCACCACGCTGCTCCAATGCGGGTTGGTGGAGGTGTTTTTACGGCTAATAGCCGGGACCAACGGCTTAACGTGCCCTCCGAAGCACGGAATCATCTTACTTTTTCGGACAATCAGGTGATTCAAGCCTGAAAAGTCCTTACCAAACAAAGGACAGTCTCACAAAGTGATTTCGACAATGTCCCCATCGGGAATCGAACCCGGACCTCCAGATCGTGAGCCTAACGCTCTAACCACTAGACCACGGAGGCTGTTAGACCACGGAGGCTGTTATGTTTATACAGAAAAATAGTAATCTCGTTGATGTCTTTTATATGGAAGATTTTTTTCTTATCGAAGTGTCTACGCTCTTAGATTTGTGTTAACTTTATAAAACAAAAAACGAAGGATGAGTTCAGAAAATCAACGAAAAATATACTCTTATTTATTTATTTATTTAATTAGTACTGCCACATGGCTTACATTTATGCAATAATACTAATTAACACTTATTATATATATAAATATGATGTAAATCACAGTTACGGCTTACATAACTTACATAATAATTATAATTGTCTTAATTTCTAACAAAAGAAAAACAAAAAAGAAAAAAAATAGCATGGAATTATTATATGGACCACCCATACAACAGCCATATCCCTGACATAGACTTAAATATAAGTATGTAGTATGTTTCAGCGTAACTGGTTTAATTAATAAGGACATTTCATTTCATTTCAACTATACTTCATCCACAGATCTAGGTGAGCGAGACACGCCTACGCTGGCTAAATAAAATTTAGTAATATAGACCAAGTTTACTGTCAAAATAACCTGATCATCTGTCTTACCAAAATAAAGCACCTAATTGGTACTTATCTACAACAACCTTACCCCGTCCACAGAGCCAGGCGATCGCGACCAAATACAAAATAGACTACATTCCCACAATATACTCTGAGATTACTATTAAAATAACCAAAAAAGAAATTATATACCAAAAGTACAGCAACCCTACCCCGTCTACAGAGCTAGGCGAGCGCGACACTCCCTCGCCGGCGCGGCCGCTAGTGCCGGCCACCTCCTGCAACTGCGAGGAACTGCTCTCCGTAGACTGCCAGCTCGAGACCAAGGAGCTGTGGGACAAGTTCCACGACCTCGGCACCGAGATGATCATCACCAAGACTGGCAGGTAAGCTAAGGAAAATAATATATACTTACTTAAGTTGTTTACAAAAAGTACCCGAGTTAAAATGTGCCCAATGTACTTATTGAGTAATATTGACACATTGTTTTGTACCTAGTACTTACTTATTTAGTAGATACTTTGGTTTAGTTCACAGTGTAATATAATAAGATATAACGATTCTTTAGTGGTAATCTTTTAAAGGCTTTGAAATAAGTAAAAACAGTTAAAGACGTACAATTAGAAAAGTCTGAAATTCCTTGTACATTACCTGATATTAAAGAAAGAGTTTCATTAACTTCGTGTTGAAACCGTCTAATGAATTGCTTACAATAGCTCATCAAAGTAATGAAATCTTTCACTTCGCGAGGATCGGAGTCAGAAACAAATTAATTCACTCGGCAATCACCCCCGAATAAAGGGTAGAGCAACATGGATTCATCAGGCAAAGTGGCCAATTCCGGAATAATTACTCCGCGAACCCGGCCGTCCTTCAACCCTTTAACGAGATAAATTAAAAGTACATTTTTTCCTAACCGGGGAGTAATGCGGAGCTATAAATTCGCAAAGCCCCAAAGACAACAAACAGCGCTTTGTCGGGAGGGGAAGATGTTTTTATAGTCACGCACGCCGAGAGGTTTATCTAAATAATTGCGTAGTCGGTGGCGGTGAGCGGAAAATTGGCATTGTGCACGGTCCGCGCGGCGCGGGCGCGGGCCCTCGCGGACATAGATGAGCTCGCTGCAGACACGACTTATTGAGATCACATTTAGAAATACTGCTATGTGTCACTTTCTTTATTATTATTCAAGTCCGGTGATCTAAATGTTACAATCAGTAATGGATAAGGCTTAGCTACTTGAATTAAATTGAACACTTCAAAAAATGTCTAATTAACACGACTGACATAGTTACGTAAGTAAATACGTAATTCAATCGCAATTTCCATTTTACCTACTTACTTTTTGGTTAAATACTTAAATAATGATGTCAAAACCTTAAACATGTTAGTGATTCTTCATGCAATATAAACTCATTTAAAAATTAAAAATTATGTATTCTGCACATTTTATATGCCTATATGAACGTTTTATGGTCAACAAAAACGGTATAGTTTACGAGCATATTTTTATTCAATAAATGGCGATATTTATTACCTGCGAAACCGTGTTATAGTAAACGATAAAATAACTTATTTGTATTTTTGTAGTTGGAGCTGTGAACAGGTTTTTCTTTAATATCACTCAAGTAGAGAAATGGCTAACTCCACAGTGCAATAATAAATATATTCAATTCATATCACATTAAGCATAGGGTATTTATTTGACTGGGGCAAAGATAAATTATTAAATGCTGATCTAGAAATAGGAGCCAGTCAAGATGATCAAAAATAAATCTCATTTTGCTTTTCGACTTATTTTCAAATTTTATTTTTGAATTAAGTAAAAGATGGCGCGACGAGTTAGACCGCTTCTCGAAACGGTGGCGCGAGCAAGCTGGGGACAGGGAGGAGTGGAAGAAGGGAAGAGAGGCCTTTGCCCTGCAGTGGGACATTGAGGGCTATTATTAATAATAATAATAATTAAGTAACAATGAGTACGATGATTGACCGCTTTTATTGATGACGTCACAGGACAGTATTTTTATACAAACTCTGAAGAAAACTTCCGTTTTGATGTTTCGTAAAAAGTATTTCTTTTGACTAGGTTGTCATACAAGTTCATGTTAGGTGTAGGTACTAAAATACCGATTAATTATACATATTTACATAAATATAACACCATCCAGATACAATAAGCCAAATGACACAAATTATTATCCAGTGCCGGATTCAACCCCTTTTTTTTTGACGTGACTTATTGTAGATTTGCCGCAGATGGCATTAACTACTTGGCCGGACAAATGGGGAGCGCTGAAGGCTCTCACCCGGTACAACGTTTAAGACAACAAACCCATAACACGCGATTTCGAAGCCAGCAAAGCAGTAAGACGATCCGTGCTTCAGAAGGCACGTTAAGCCGTTTGTCCCGGTTACTGCTTACTGATGTAAGTAAGTAGTCGTTACATGAGTCATGTCAGGGGCCTTTGGCGGCTCAATAGTAACCCTGACACCAGGGTTGATGAGGTTGGTAATCCACCCCACTCGAGAGAAGAAGTCAGTAACAGGGCTATCAAAATAATATAACTCACGTATTATGTAAGTGTATTAGATATTCAATAATGTTTACTGTAGAAGCAAGTGTATGTAACGAGTATAATCCGGATATTAGTACCGTGTCATATGTTACTTGTAAGGGGGGTCCCGCAACAAGTGTAGTTAGCTAAATCACTGTATCACCCGCCCTCCGAGATCGAACCTCAAGAGACCCTCCATTGTACTCCATTCATAGACAACATGTGACCGGGGAGTTTTGATAGGAGATTGCAAAACAAAAATTGTAAAACAGACTTCTTCTTCTACTATCGTGTGGGTTGTGAAGTGGAGTACTATCCACATCAACCTTGGGACCTGTTTAATAAAACTTACAATTGTAAATTACAACGACAATTTGGTGTTCATTACGTAGCTAATATGAAACTGCAAAGTATTCGTGATCACACACTCCGCAATGTACATCAAATTGTCATTGTAATTTACAATTGTAAGTTTTATTAAACAGGCCCCTGGTGTCAGGGTTACTATTGAGCATCCAAAGGCCCCTGACATGGCTCATGAAGCGACTACTTACTTACATCAGCAAGTAGTAACCGGGACCAACGGCTTAACGTGCCTTCCGAAGCACAGAACATCTTACTTTCGGACAATCAAGTGATCAGACTGTAATGTCCTAACCAAACTAAGGACCACAAAGTATTTTTTTTTTATATGTCCCCACCGGGAATCGAACCCAGGACCTCCGGATCGTGAGCCCAACGCTCAACCACTGGACCACGGAGGTCGTGGTAAAACAGACTTATTAAGTAACAGAAAAAAAGTTCTGTAAAATAGCAATTTTTACTTAGTTATTTTTAAGTAATAGCATTCATCAACTACACTTATACAAAATAATGACGTAACGTATTATACGTCTAAATTACTTAAACACGTAATTATATTCAGAAGTTAAATTAGAATACAGAATACAACTGACAAGCCACCGTAGGCTCAACTTTTAAATAATAATGGATGACATCGTTGAACCTCCAGTGAGGTCTGTTGAGTTATGTCAATTTACATAATTTAGCATTTTACGTTTCCAAAGTATTTGTTTTAATAATAAAACGGATCAAGATCGTGTAATCTTCCCGTTCCAGTCTAAACAAGAGATAAATCAAGCCGTCCAATCAAAATGGGATATCAGGACAAATTTTGTTAGGGGAGGGCGGCGGAGCGTGTTTTTAAATTGCTTTACAATGCATTGTCTATTAATTTTTTGTTACAACTCGTTTTGTATCTCGTGACAAATTTGTCACGTTTTATTTTTGTGATTTGTAATTGTAATGTCTTGGCGTAGTAAATGTTTTATGCTTTAGGATTGATAAGGCTCAATGACATGATGCTAGAGGATTAACATTGCTTGATCAATCAATAAAAGTCAATTTTCAGGCTTCAATCACCTGATTGTCCGAAAAAGTAAGATTATTTCGTGCTTCGGATTGCACGTTAAGCCGTTGGTCCTGGCTATTAGCCGTAAAAACACCTCCACCAACCCGCATTGGAGCAGCGTGGTGGAGTATGCTCCATACCCCCTCCGGTTGATTGGGAGACCTGTGCCCAGCAGTGGGACGTATATAGGCTGTTTATGTTATGTATGTTATGTTAAGAGTCAATATACTGAAATGTGTACGTGTTCTGTAACATCATAATAATATTAAGGTATTTACGAAAAACATGTTTAAGCATCAGCTACTTTAAATGTTAAGTAAAAATTTATAAAGGTACCAACTGAACGTAAACTAACAAAAGGGACCAATAGCCGTAAACCGTGTTACAGCCGCTCATTTTTATGACAAACTTAAATATGAAAACATAAACTGGCCCCTTATCTCCGGACATCCCGTAATACGCTTTATCTTTTTTTATTGCGATGCACAATCCGTTCCTTTCCAAATCGACTCGGTCCGTGCCCTCCTCGGCATTTATCGATGGTCGATGTCTACATACTTCTATTTATTTAAGCAATATACCTACGGTATTATCTTTAATATCTTCTATCTGCATTTTGAAATAAAAAAATCTTGAACATTGTCAAAAATCATAAAACATAGAAAATCCGTTATTTAAGCTCCCAAGTATTATCGATATGCTCGTAAATAACATTAGTATTGGAATGTAAAGGACTAATAAGTGTTGTAACACGATATTGTCGATACCGGTCGTGGGGCGCGTCACTAGCGCTGCGTGGCTCGCGAGAAATGTCGGTCTTGTCTCGATTTATTTACTTTTTTCATTTTTTCGATTCGTCGTTTTGATTTACAAGCGGCCACTTTACCACCAGTTGACTTTGTTAGAGCAGCTAACCGGTGCACGATTTATGCTGGAGCTGTCGGGACAATGAGTTGACCAAAACATTTCGAGTGTTAAGTCCATAACGTTCCTTTTTTATGATCCAAACTCGTATTATAATGTTAACAAGGTTATTGCAATACCTCAAGTTGTGGTTTCCAATGGTTGAGCGGCTTGCTGAAATGAAGACAGCTTATATTCATGTTGTAGAGTTTTTGCTGTGAACAATATGGTGCAGTTTTTAATAAACGTAACGCTGTTGTGAGTACGTCTTTAATAGACATAAAGCTCGTAAGTTATATGAGATTAATTGTGTGGAATATGTGTGATACTCAGCGCGGTGCCGTAGACTCGGGGGAGCCACAACATGCATCGTACCGCGAAATTAAATATGAACGCAAAGATGTAATCCTATAATCAGTTTTTATTGCTTAACTTTCTACCGGTGTGGGATCGGAGTCGGCCGTGGGCGTCCACGTAAATTGTTCGTATCCGCAATTTGAGCGATCGCTAGCCGTATTAATGGTTTTTATCGGTTTTTAATACCCTGCCAATTACCGGCCGGTGTCTGCGGACGTGATGGCCATGCTGGATGAGACGTGCACCAGCCATCACGATAATGTCATGCATTACTGCACCAACCTGATACCTTGCACTGAACACTTTGACAATACACCGTTATAGCACACCAGAAATTGACACTAAATAGTATGAAAAATAAAACAGAATTGAAGAATTATCCTTATGTTGTAATGTTTTTCGAACATTAGCAAATGATGGATGAATTGAACTATTATACATTGTAGTGAACTTTATAAAGTTTACGACGCGATCATCGATCGAAGCACTCGCCTCGGGGCTCCGCTCATGTAGATCGTCCGGCAATGGCAATACAATTACTCATTTGAATATTAAACCAAGAATAATGTACCGTTTAAAAGAATGTTAACCTTTAGCACCTGGCCCACCTTTCGGGTAGCTCCTACACTCCTTTGTGAGCCGCTCCAAAGGTGTTGACCGTTACAAAAAATACAAAACTTATGGCATTTAACAAACAATATTTAGTGCCGTTTTGACAGTTATTGTAGTCAATGATTACCTTCGATTATGAGTGGTTATAGCAGTTTTTTCTCCACACGGGCGTCCCAACAGGTGCCTGCGCGGGCTCCACTATAAAAGTTGTATTTTATAAGATTACTGACTGCCGTGCCGTAATAGTCAAGTAGTGTCTATAATTTTGCCTTACTCTTTCAAAATTTCAAATAATAACTGACAGGCAAATGTCAATAGTAAGGTATTATCCGATGTGCTTCTTGTTGGAGTTCATTGTAGAATTAATAATATCTAGGAGCTTTAGATAATAAGTAGCTAATACGTTTAAGTACCTCTTTGAACTTTACAATTTTTATCTCTGTAAACTTTTTTATGATATAAAATTCGATATACTTACATAATTGGGTCAGCAATCGAAGCACTGTAACGGGTTTGTGTTTTTAAATTGGTGTACATTTTTATTGGGGGAATAAAGGGGTATTATCAGCGTCGTCATAACATTTTGGGGTATAAAATGCACCGGCAGCGATAAAACAAGTGCGAAGTCGGCTGGCGTCGGCTTAGTGCCGTAATCGGTTTTAATAAATCGGGGGCCCCTCGCCACGATGCAGGGGGGGTGTGGGGGATTGGACATGTGCATTAAAGTTAATTGAAATTTTCGTGGCTACGTGTTATTTCGCGCTAATGCACCTTTCAGCCCGGCGACGGACGCCGCCGCGTCGCTGCGCACACGCGCCCATAATAAAGAGTTCAACGCACGTTCACACCGCTCCAAGCTTCTCTTTGATGGAGAATTTAATTCCAATTTCTTAAATATTACCACTTGATGCGTCGCATAAATAATTTCGAAACATGTTAAGATATTATTTTTATGAAATTAAAATAAAGTAATAAGCTATTAACATTAATTTGGGGCCGTTTATGCCGGTCGTTATTCGAAGAAAGTTATGATTTCTGCGAGTTTTATTTATTTCATATGCACGAGCACTTTTATATTATATAGCGATCGAGAGATAACTTGACAGGACCTGCAGTGAAAACAATTAAGTTCATAGTGTGGACTAATTAATGCGAGCTTCTTAATTGGTAAACGCAGATAATATCACGATGTAATCATTTTACATTGTGTCTGAACGTAGTTATTGCAGGTATTTTTCGAATGAGCAAAAGTTACTTGAAATATTACGATTTCATGATGATTAATGTTGAGCGGAGTTGGCTACCGGTTGTGTCGAGATCAATGGGAGAAAATGAAGTGAGCCCACAATGAGGTGCGCCCACGCGCGTCGCGATTCGCGCCGCGGTGAACTGTCAGCTACCGTGCGTTGTGCAACTGTCCGCCACGCCGCCGCCGCCGCGCAGTCGCACTCGCATGCACTACCTTATCAACCATTATTTATCTCTTCAACTTGACGTTGAGAAATTCTCAGATACATAATTTTATGCAAAGAGATTTATACACTACGAATTACCCGAAGTGCTTCGACGAAAACGGTGTAATTTTTCAACATAAACACCTTAAAAGTCAATTTAAGTAGGTACAAGTGCATTACCCCGCCGGAGATCGAGGACGAATGAAGGAGAGGCATCATCAAGAGGGTGGTCATTTAACAGCCATTAACGCCTAAACATAATAAGCTGCGTTAAATAATTACGAAAAAAGGTGTAAAAGGCCGTTGAATACAGAGGAGATGCGCCCGCGCCGCCCGTTGAAAGGCTGACGGGGCGCGCCGACGGAGATTGATTACGTAATCATGGACATCGGGTGATTTCGGGAATCTCATAGAGAGTAATCATCATTCATCTCACGGCTCGTTGACGTCGTATTGAAGAGGCGATAGCCTTGATGGGAGTTTTTTAAGCGAGTAATTTAGTCAAAGGTTAATCTCGAGTTGTATTTCGAAAGTTCATTTGTTTGCACAGTAGTTGTTCAGTGCGAGTTATGTGAGGGATATAGTTCTTGGTGTCAGTAACAAAGAGGTGGTATCTGTCTGTCGACGCACAATTAGCCCGCTATTGTGGCGCGGCATTGTGCGCGGGCGCCGACTGCCTGTTGGTATAACTCCTACGCCCATTGTGATCTCCTCGATCGGCTTGCCATTCCACTTACACTCAATGAGATATTATCTCCGCATTATTATACGAACATTCCATGTTTAAATAGATAATGATTTAATATTCCCTCCGCCGTGTATACGGAGTCGATTCATTGTGATTGATTGCTTTAATTCGACCAATAATTGACGTAATGCTGGAAGCTTCTCTTTCATAGAGGATGATCAATGATTGCTTTGTTAAATGCGTGTAATGAATTATATTAGCTTTCAAATTAGGCATGCGCGTTACATGTGTATTATACTCTTACAAAAGATGCTCATTTATTCTTTGCCATTTCAGTATTTAGGATTTACAAAATTCACTTCCACATTTTTTACCTCTAGATATTTAGCATGAATGCTTAATATTTGATCGGTTTGTACACAATATTACGTCAGTGCACATAATTATGTCAGCAAATATTATTCGTCATAACATAACATAACAAATACTTTATTGCACAAACAGGAAAAAACAAAATACAAAACAAAAGAGAAATAGAATAATAATCATCATGTGTCGTCATTTATAATTATCAATAAAAAGCCGCGTACGGTTTACAAGTTGAAAACAAAAGGCCTTAATGCGGAATGCAGGCGGCCACCGGCGGCGGTAGGTCACAGAGTGAGCGACGTCGCTTACGTGCGCGTGCGCGTATTGTACGGCTACAATACGCGCGTAATGAAGTGGGTGCGAGGGGGCGGCATTGTGCCGGCCAAGCTGCCAAGCCAAGCTGGAACCAAACGAGCCATTGTCGCGGCCACGACCCACGACCTGCCACTCGTTACCGCTGACTCCGACCTTCGCTGACACCCCGGAACTAGATTCTTGTTAGCAACATTAGGACCATATTTTGTACGTGTCTACTTGTGGTTTGTATGTAGGCACGCGTGTCTGAACTCGGACGCTTTTAGTGTTCTGTGAAGATAATGTATTTTTTTATCAAGTTTACGTCTAGAATTCTGTTCAAGGAACTTTTCTTATCTGGGCAGTCACTTGTAAGCACTTGCTTTACTTTACTTTTCTTAGTTGATATGTACACCAACACCGACTGATCTAAAAAAAAAAGTTATTGTTTATCAAATATTAAGAATCTTTAACAAAACCCTGGTTCTCGATCGCTTTGGTAATCATATTAGAATCGAATAACTCTATTTTGGTAGGTTTGGAAAAATGTACTATACCTACTATGATAATGTATGTCTTTCTAGCTTCTTGGTTTTTAAGTTTACCTAAGAGTAAATTGGTAGCTTATTGTGACAAAGTAATCAACAGAACACAGTGACGTTATTTGTGTGTCATCTGTCGAGTAGCTAATTAGCGCGAGTTCGTTAGAGTCACGCCACATCGCCGACACGCGGAAGCAATGCGACAGTTGTACCATGAACCTTTTTTAATCGCCTAAACCACTGCTTCAGGCAACGTCAAAAAAAATCCATCCCTCTCACACTCACGCCAAACCAGAAAGTAAAGGATAAAAAGTGTATTAGCCATCGTCATGTGGTGTCACTTTTTTCGAGCGGCGCGTTAAATTTTCACAGCTACCCTCGGTAGAAATAAATTATTTTTATGTCGATTCCGGGTGGCCGAGGTAGCTTCGTTACAAAAACGTAATCGACACTCGGAAGTAAGGGTTGCTAGAGATGTGATTACGGAAATATGAAGTGAGCAGATGTGAGACATAATTTTGTAGAGCGTCTTGACTTCTGTTTCTGAACTTGTTTTGGGTATTTAACCGCCCAGCAATGATATAAATGAGCTAAAAAAACTCCGACTACCCTTAGTAAACAGGAACGGGGGAAGTAATGACTGGCAGTATAAGTTTTTGATACAAATGACGTCTAATGCGATCAAATTATATTCGTCGACACCGCGTAGCGATGAAGTCATTATTTTCCATTTCCGCGGCGTTAAGTCGATAACTCGAAAATGACGGCCATTGGAATCAACGAGCCCGCAATCCCGCACGTGCTCATTACCGAATCATGGGACCGAGGCTTTAGAACTCGTGGCTTTCAGGCCTCGTCACTGTTTCACTAGTAATTTAAGCCACGCGATGAATGCCACAGTAGATATCTTACAAATTCATCCGACCGTCATTTCCTTTTTAAATTACGCGTGTATGAACACCTCTTGGAATTATACACTGCAGTTTAATGACAGGAGATCAGTTGGATGCTTCGTAATCATCGAATCATGTTTTATCGTTAATTACAAGTGATTTTAAATTAATTTTCGCAATTGCATGTAGCAAAGTTAAATACATAGCGTAAGTAGGGAATGCAATCCCGATCTCGTGGGATTCCGATCTCGCGAGATCTCGTCTAATTTTACGGGATCAATCCCGAAGCCATTCGAGATTGACGGGATTGGGCGAATCTCCGTGAGTTATACTTTTTGTTTTGAGTATGCTGATTTCCAAAGAAAATTTAATTATTTAGTTGGTAATATTGAAGAATAAATATATTTGCTTTCTTTCAAAAAATATTTTGTTTTAATTAACCTCAGTATCACAAACAATAGTATTCGTCGTTTTCAGCCATCCTAACTTTACATTGTTTTTAAGAACTAGACGTGATCTCGAAAATTTCTGGATTGGAAATATCAATCCCGCGGGATCTAGAATTTCGATCTCGAGTTGGAATTGCATTCCCTAGTCGCAAGTCGCCTAAAACGCAGCGTTACAGATAGTTTGCCACCTTAGCATTTAACTTCATTCTGTTCCTAACGTGTGTCGTGGAAACTTTTTCATATTTTGTGCAGTAAATCATAAAAGTGTGACGGTTGCATCGGTGACGTCACGCGAGACGGTCGTCAGACTGACGTCATAGCTCTGTACAACTCACTCGGGTTGACAGGTTACGGAAATCCACGCGTGCCAACAAATTGTACCCAAATTAACATGTTATTTCTCACTAACACGAATGTAGTGTACGCGTAGTTTTAAGGATGTGAACAATTCTCTAAATGAACTGCTTTGTAACGAGGTTTTTGATTGTGCTTTAAGTATATCATAATTATAGTTAAGTGAGATGTGTAGTGTAGAGTCTGTTTAACTTACGTATCCAAAAATATAGACACTTAACAACTAAAGTAGAAAAACATTTTGTGCACAAATAAAATAAACCATCTGAATGTAAAAATTAAAAATAAAAGTCAAGGTTGTAGTGAAGTATCGCGGCGCTACACGTTTTTGGATTGAATACAAAATAAGATCGAATTGAAGCTGACGCATCACAAACTCGGAGTGACAGCTGAACGTGTGTTTCTGTAGCATTTTGTTCGTAACCGGTTTGTAACGGAATAAAAACATGGGAAAAAACGGGAACATAAAAATAGTTGGTAGTGGTGTCGGATTCGCACAATTTGCAAATATTTTCGCGTTGATTGACATGACGGTTACATGACGCATTGACAGCCGCTGCTCGATGATTCCATGTACAGATTTTGATTCGATTTTTGTTATAGCCAAACGAAAACTAACTCAATGTAATAAAGAATCTTATTGTCTTATTCTTATTATCTGGACATGTTACAGTAATTGGAAAGTTATAAGAACAAAGAAACAGATTCAATATTTGAGCGCGGCGTGCGGTGTGTACGGGGGTATTGTTCTACGTAGTACGTGTAGGTAGCGCGGTAGAGGTAGGAACATATGACGTGAAAGTTCACGTAGACGACCCCTGTTTTCCCGAGCGAGTGGAAATATGGCGGGCGCTGTAAGTGAGCAGGACGCAAGAGCCACGGCTGGCGGTTTCGTACATCGCCACCCGTCCGCGCCCGTAAGCTCGTAATTTGCCTTTCTATTAGAGCGAGGGCGTGAAAAAAGGAAAGCGTTTACGGCGTGTTTAATGGGAGTGAGAGGGAAGAAATATGACCGCCCGTCGGGAGAAGGGAAAATTTTTGGTTTTCAGAGTTTTTGCGGAGATGTGCATCGGCTGGCAGAGTGCGAGGGGGACGGCGATGTTTGCGGAGCCGCTCCCCCGAATAATTAGCGGAAGTCGTGGCTTAGTTTACCCCCGGGCGGGCGCGGGGCTCCTCTATTTGTCGTTTAAGAGTTAATCGGACGAGCGATTCGTCACCCTCGGGAGAGCATACCGCCGGCGATATTATATCTTTATTATGAGCTCGTACCGAACGGCGGCCGCCTCGGGCGATTAACCAAATCGTGATTATTGATAACTTTGTTTGTTACAACTCGGCGCGCCGAGGGCTGCCCGCCTGCCACTCTACTCAATTATTACGTCTCCTATCATTTATTCAGTAATATTGTTTCCTGAATAGGTAGATAACGATATAGACAAACATGTGTACCTACTGAAATAGTCTATTAGGTTATTATCTACTTACTTACTTTGTTTTTTCTTTAAGAATTGTCTTCATTCGTGCCTTTCGTATTATGACTGGTATTACAAAGCATTTGTTTATTTTGAATTGGCTCTGGGGAGTATCGGTGTGTAATATGTCATTAGCGGAGGGGAAGTGACAAATGCAGCGGTAAACACACGGCAGTGCGCCGACTGCCAATTAGACGTAATAGCACGCTCCTCGCGACATATGCTCAGCGACCAACTTTTGTGTTTGTTACCCTTTTTACGATACATAATTACACAATATAAGAAAATAGTGTAGGCCTCCTTTGTGTTCAGAACGAGTATTGCGAACGAGGTAGAATTTTGTAGCCTCGGTTAAACGTAATAATCCTAAAAAGACGTCGACCTCGATGTATGAGAAAAATCTCAATTCTTGTCAGTCAATGGCTGAATGAGAGCAATGATGTTAATTAGCTGCCATAATTGGATTTCCTTAGCCGGACAAAATGTGAGTACTCAATTTGCATACGCATAATACCTGAAAGCCACTCTTTATATTTGGTCGGTTTACTGTTGGTACTATTAGGAAGGTTTGCCGGGAGCCAATCAGCGGCAAATGAGCGATGGAGGTAATTAAAACGGATCGCCTTACCGAATCAATAAACTCACGATAAGCCAATTAATTGCACATGCATTCGCTTCCATTCCCTCGAGGTCCATGCGCGATTGAATCGAACTCTGTTTCCTACGTCTACTTACTACCTAGATGAAATCAAGTATCTGGAGAAATAGCTTGCCTAAATACGGCTACATATTGCAAGTTTGTTTAGTTGTCGTTTACGTTAGTGTTAATTGTGTGTTTTATGAAATCCAGTTATCGGAGAACACCGTGTGTGGTAAAGACCAAATAGGGAAACTAGTCATTTACAGCATTTTAGCGTTCCGTAGTCGTATTTAGTCACCGCGGGTGGTTTTCTATGAACAGGACTTCCTTGCAGCGCAAGGTGTAGACCATTAATAACGCGACCAGAGCATTGTCGTGCTCGTTGAAAAGACGTGTCAATGAGCGTGCACGGCGCTTTTTTTGCGCGCACATCATTTGAGATTTGGGTTCCTTGTTTTTGCAACGTCACACCCACTGGTTTTATTAAACGATTTTACAGAAAATTGCATGTGCGTTTTTCGTGTTCTATATTTTTATGCGTCGTAAAACTTAATCTTTTAATTATTGTAATTGGTATTATTTTATTTAGACGCTGGCAATCGCTGGCAATATGTGTGGTCAACATAACATTTTTAAAACGTTTTCCTTGTTATATTAAAAATATGAGCATACCTGTAAAAAGTAGTAGGTATTGTTTTTCTGAATGTGTACAGAACCCTCGCAAAGGCTGGCGACGCGGTTGTTTCGCGAGTGTGGGTGGTATCGCCACAATGGTGTTTGGGTTGGCATTCGTCACGGGGCGCCGCGGGCGGGGCGGCGGGCGGGGGCATGATTGATGACCCTCGCAGCCGAGGAATGAAGAGCCTACGCCTTACAAGCCTCGCATGGTCGCAGCATACACTCATTATGCAGAAATGCTACGACTATAAAACGTCTTTCGAACTTATTTCTTAGTCGATCCTGTTGAAAATGAGACTCAATGATCTTCGGAAGTTGAAAAAAAAAATCTCAATATTGAGAGTAACATAATAACCTACAATGTAAGCCAGACATTCAATAAACATACTGACAAAGCAATCAATTTTTATAGACGAACAGTTACCTTACAGTTTTATTACTTAAAACGTAACACGAGACCTCTATAACTCCGTCAGAAGACTACTAGAGAAGGCGTCAAGTGAAAATTATATTTACAGAGGCAATATACCCAGTGCGGGACGTGTCGCGTCCAACGTAAATTATGGATCGTCATAGGTTACTCGCCGTAACATAATATGCGGGCCGATGTCGGACCCGATAGCACAACGAAATATTCATAATCTCCGGAGGGCTTCGTAAATAAAAATTATTCAAAGACAGGTGGGGCGTCGGGTTACGCGCCCGTTCGGATACTCATTAGCATTCGGACGAATTAGAGCGCTGCACAGGTGCAGGCTCGTCACTCGGACGCGACATGACACTATCTTACCAATAATCCTGCTGCTTAGTAGCTAATAATCACTTAAACATTCTCTATTACCGTTTGATAACCCATTTTTTCCGTAATACCAGACAACTTCCTATACAGTAAACAGTGAATTTAAGGATTACATACAAAATATTACCAGTAACGCTACAAGTCGCTTTCTCTTACTTTCGTGCCGTGGTGTCATCATGAACTCTGACACCGCTGACTGGTAATACACACTGTGTCGCTAATAAACAACAATTACTCGGTCCTAATTAGTTTTACTAACGGACTTGATAAGTTTTTATGTCTTAATATTGCGTGCGGTGGTACAGTTTGGTGGAAATCCGGGAATGTCCGAGGTACGTTTTAGTAGGTAGATAGGCACGCGTTTCCTATTTCGTAAATAAACAGTTAGGGCTGGAGAGGCGAGTTGTTTGAGTGGGTATTATAGTGGTAGATTCCGGCGAGGCGACGCACACAGGCGCGCACCCTCGCAGCCCCGCTGCCAACCCGACTGGAACCCTACATGGGGCTGGTTGGTACATACCTACTACATGTACCAACACATCCACCCGGCAGTTGTTTATGCTCACATCACAAACCGTGGTAATTTTAGACCGATGCCTCATTAAACCTGCTTAACTTTTGTAGTTATTATTTTATGATTGTAAATTATGGATGAGCTGTCCGAAGATAAAAGAATTTATAGACATCATTTTCATAATTCGCTTCCGTCAGCGGTGTAATGGCAAAATTAACGACGTATTAGCGGCATATGAAGTAATTAGCCGGGTGCAGCCAGTGGAAACCTCAAGATGTCTTCATCGCTAGGAGTTAAGCCGAGCAATTAATAGAGATATTTCTAATCTTTTAATCCGTCAGATTACAAGTGAACAAGTAACTTGTCACCAAACGCTGCTAAAGTGTGTTATCGGTGACGGATCAGTGTCCTCTCCGATCACACGGAATTCAAATGTTCGCTCACAGAAGTGTATTATCTACCCGATACTTTAAATTCGAGGAAGGAAAATGCACCTTATTTCATGTGATAAAGAGGCTCGGGTGGCGTGCTAACGGGTTACGATGTTTCTTCGGCGGAGGCTCGCCGTGAACTCGTCACGTCACTCGTTTTGTAGTTGTCGCTTAATCCTGCGCTTAGCTAACCGTTTTGACAAGATTTCTGATTTGAAGATAGAGACCCGGGTCATTTTTTTTGTAATTTAAATAAAAGCTTTGCAGTGAAAAACTCTTTTAGATAGTTTGAACTAATTCGTCCGTAGGTAAAGTTTAGACGAACGAAGCAGACATAAAGAAAATGAGTCTTAAGAAGTAAATACTTAGTTTTTTTTGTCAATACTGAAGTACACACTCTTGTCATGTCTTGTCTAGCTTGAAGTGTCCCACTGCTGGGCATAGGCCTCCTTCTGCTCCTTAAAACTTTTCTGCTTGTATTATGCCTGAGAAGATGAATCGAAATTTGACTTCAAATAGTGTAGAGATTATAAATATTGTCGATCTATCTATGTCAGATTAAACTTTTTTTCTTATACAAACAGTCCGTGTCAGGAGAGTGGCTTCCTAGTCCGTGAGGCGAGATAATATCGACGTGGCAAGGGCTGGCAAAGGCACCGACCACAGTGACAGCTCCCCACAATACAGTCGTTTAACACGCTCATCGCATTCGGACGGTCTCTTGACAGCTCACATGTTTAATACGAACGTCTTTGACCTCGTGAGAGAAGCGAAGCCACTTTCCAGTTGATAAATGTGCGGGATGTTAACTCGTCAGTGGGTAGTACGTGTGTGCGAGGTAGTGATAGCGTAGATGAAGGAGCGGCGCGGTTGAATCAACAATGAGTGGAGCGGTGCGGCGGCGGCGCGCGAGGCGTGTCCGCGCTTCATCGATCGCAGCCTCCGACGCTCCTCGACGACGTCTGCCGCCCGCGCCCCCGCTCTCCGCCCCGCGCACGTTAGCGCCCCGACCGACTGCATTTACCACCCCCACCCCCGTCATACATACAACCTACCTGTCTACCGTCTGCTCCCGCGAATAGCTTTCCCAAGCATATTTTGGCAAAGTTTGCGGCCATTTTTCCCCGTTAATAATTCAGACAAGTAAAGCTATGACGTAAAAGGGCATTTTCCGTTTATTGTGCCATGTTTATGTCTCGATTCGGATCGGAGGTGTTGATTCGCCGGTAGCGGCGGCGGCGCTCCGTTCTCAACATACATACATAAACTCACGCCTATTTCCCACCGGGGTAAGCAGAGACTATAGAACCCTCCGTTCTCAAGCTGTAGTTAAAGCAGTTTACATCTCTTCGCGAGCGACCTGTAAATGTTATTTGTGTTCATTAAAACTGAATTACGTTATAAATTTTATGTTGCGAGCGCTATAGCCACCTTAATGCGTTCGAGAAATAATCGAAACATTGTAATGCGTTTATTAGCGGCCGTATATACGTAGCAGGTAACAGCAATGAGCCAATAATCAGTTGAAAGTAAAGTTATTTCTGACGAAAGCATTAAAATTTTAATAAAACCGTCACTTCGCAATCTGTACATGTTGCTCTGTGTAACAAAAAAGATTAAATCGTCTGTAAATGTCTATTTTTCTGACCGTTATTGTTACTGCACTGCTTTATAGTGTTGAATATTGAACGGAAGAACTCTCGTTAGTTTGCGAAATTGTGACCTGAAAAAAAAATTGCGCGACCCCCGTCACTGTCAAAGCGGGTAATCACTTTATCTGCGAGTAACAACACAGAACATTAGTGGTCTAAATTAAATTTGTTGGGTGTCGGATCGGCGCCGGCGGCGGTTATCGATCATCCGTAATGGTACACTAACGACCGTCGACCGGCGACCGTGCCCTCACCACGCATCTCACGGTCGTAATAGCCGCTGTAAAGTAATAGCCTGTGCACCCAATAGAAGGTATGAAGGCAGCTTCCTTTGCCTTAGCTAGGTCTTAGCACACGATCAATTTTGCTTGAGCGTGTGCGGGTGCAACAGAAGTTGGCTGTAATCAACATAACACAATAGACTACTTCTATTTAAAATCTATGCAATTGACGACGTGTTTTGACGATATTGATGGTATTTTGTTTTTTATTGACTCAGTGTAAATATATACCGACATGGATTTGGAAAAATGACAAAGTATTACTTATTAATTTATTCCATTGTTGACTGTCAAAAGAAACGCGTAAATTATTTCTGCTCGGTAATTTTATTGACAAAAGGTGTTCGTGTGTTGTCATAATTTCACAGAACTTTAATTTACCGTCAGAAGGTTTCACAATAACAGATATTATAAAAAGAAAACGCGGTTGACGTTTATTTTATCATTTTCATTAAATTTCAATGCGGGGTATGTCGTCAGAAGAATATTTATTGTCATAATTTATATCAGTCTGTTTGTTTGTAAAAGTAAGGGCGACAGGTTACAAAGGACCTTTACGCTGTCAAGCATTCACAAGAATGTACGCGTATTATTTTGACGGCTACCTTTGAATTTGCGTATTACCTTGTCAATTATTGTGCGACGT
This sequence comes from Pectinophora gossypiella, assembly GCF_024362695.1. Lineage (NCBI taxonomy): Eukaryota > Metazoa > Arthropoda > Insecta > Lepidoptera > Gelechiidae > Pectinophora > Pectinophora gossypiella. The sequence goes on from NC_065404.1 coordinate 6,813,308, forward strand.
AATTCAAAGTGGATTAGGATAATGGCTTTGGATTTGCCACACCTTACTTAATAAGGTCTTATTATTGTAATAAAGGTCCTGGTTAAGCTTATATATATGCATCAAGTACATTTTGTTATAATGTTTACTTTATGTAATGACACTCGTAAGTAGATATCAGAAGTGTCAGTTAGGCAGATTGTTTGAATTTCATTTTCTGATACATTTTCATGTACTTATGGTCTTAAGGCCCAAAGTCCATTTAAAATCCAAATCCCATTGTTTAACTATTGTGTCTGGAAATCCGGGCCTTACGAGGATAGTTGAAAATAATTTAATGGTTATTAGATTAATGGTTTAAAATAGGTATTTATTATTTTGGTAAAGAAAAATATGTAAGTAATTTGATACCTACGTTTTATTTCGCCATCATGGCTAAAATGTTTCTTATCTATTCATTAGCAATGGAAACAAAATGGAACTCTAGTAATCAATAAAAAAGAAACAGCGTTCGAATTTAAATGTTTTTTTTTTTGTACTTTTTAAAAGGTCTTTTATACGTGCGTGTCCTTTGGCAGTCATAATTTTAGTTGTAAACGATTAAAAGTAAACATGAGTCGGATAACTAGGTGCCCGGGGCAGTGACATTAAGCGCGGTATGTGGTCGCAATTTTTCATCAATTCAATTTGCTGCTGTATCCGATGAGATATAGAAAGTGGAGGACATGCGGCTTCACATACATTACGTATTGCTACTCAAATGTTGTGTAAAGAAAGTGAAGACGTTTAAGAAGTGTCGCAAATTAGTACCTAAGTACCTCATTTTAATAGCAGCTTAGGATCGAACCATTATATCATACCCACGAATTGTGGCAAATCATGATGCTCCACTGCAGATAAAGAAAGCACGTGACGAATAGTAGAAATGAAGTACCAAAAAAAATGTACGGACATCGGTATAGTATATTAAAATAACAAAGTAGATATAATTAAAGATAGTAGATAACATAAAAGCTAGAATGAAGAAGAGCTCATAAAATATAGATATAAAACTAAGACTGTTATGTTAGTAGAGTTAAGGCAGACATTTTAGTAACACCTTTCCTTTTATGACTAAGTTTTTTGCATAAATGTGTTATAAATGGATAGTAAATTTCACTTGACATGGGAAACTAATTTCGCTGTAAATGTACGAGGTAATATTTCAATTAAGAAAAGTTTCAATATGATCTAGTAAAGCACTGAGTATTTACTAAAATATTGATGAGTGAAAATAGACCTTAAGTTATATATATAAATTAAATAAAGTTTTTTAGCACATATATACGGGTACCTACATAACATACCATATTGGTCAGACTGAAAGTGGAACATCATATCTTGATGACGCACTCCTATGTTAGATACTAGAATTTATATCTACTTTATGCAAAATATAAGTGAAGGAATGTTAACATTTGAATTGAATGTAACACGACCACGTGATGACGCGACGTGTTTTATAGAGAATCCCTACGAGTGGCGTCTTTACTCTGCCGCCTGCTAATTGCATCAACAGCTGACTCTACTAAGTGGCGATATCAATCTAGACCGCATGTGGGAACGCCGCCTTGCCCGGACCAATACACTGCTGTATTGTCGGCAGTACGGTCTGCAATCGAAAACGTACAGCCATCAATATAAGCCAACCATTACTTCAGCATTATCCCGTTTCTCACAGGGTCCGCTTACCTAACCTAAGATTTCACAGGTCCGGTTTTTTACAGAAGCCTGTCTGACTGTCTGTCTATTCGGTATGTTTTAAAATGTAAACAATTTGTCGCTGACGTCGCGAACTCTCGTATCTGAAATTTTTAGCGAATCTGATTTGCTCCTTTTGTTATTGTCAATAAGACACAAATTATTTTAGCAAAAATTTGCAGATACGCCAGTTTGCAAAGTCAGCCACGGATTGTAGGTAGGTAATCCAATTTCATAGTGGATTTAAAATAATTTCATATAATTATTTTGATTAAATTAATATGATTTGATTGAGTCAGTACAATACTGATTGATATAGGATGGATTTAGCTGAGCAGTTGTGTGTCGAGGAATATCGTGATTTTTTAAATTATTAATAGGTATCTATAAGTAATATACGTAAATATTTAGGAGATAATTCGCAGTTACTCGTCGAACGGTTTTATAAAAAAAAACATCTTTTTTTATACCTACGTTTGCAACTGTAAAATCTACTTTTTCTTTTCTATGTATGACTCGTCGTCATACCCGTGACGACAAGCAGCATTGTATTTTTTCTTTTTTGTTTTGTTTTTTTATGGATTATTTTACTGTTTTTCAATGCACATACAACTTTCTTACCGGCTGTACACATATAATTACCGGAAAGAATACGAATAAAAACGTAAAGCGCTCCGTGGTTACTCCTTGACTGTAATTACCTCCGTGCCATCTAATATTTCTACCTCTCGATCGTATAGTTCACGATTATCAACGTATTATTAATATTCTATGCATGTCCAGATACGAAAAGAAAACAATCATGATAAACATGCTGCTTATTACCCCGTGAATGTCGACTAAGAAACCATGCATTTAGGTATTTGAGTGACACATAATAACGGGTTCTTACCGCGTTTAAATCAAGGATATGAGACTCCCGATATTTCGACACTGTAGCAAGTGCCATGATCACGGTATGACTGATGAGATTGGAGTGAGTTGGTGGTGGATTGGGTTGGGTTGGATTGGATTGGTGTTGAACCCGTTGTTATGTGTTTTAATTACGATAATAACCGCGTAAACCTAAAACAACGTATTTTAGAGAGGTTTTATAGACGTGTGTCTCTTTTCATGTAGATGGCATATATCGTGTCGCTGATGAGCAGCCTATGGCGGAGTGCCCACGCCATCCTTCTTCTATCGTGTGGGTTGTGAGGTGGATTACCAACGTCATCAACCCAGGTGTCAGGGTTATTATTGAGCCGCCAAAGGCCCCTGACATGACTCATATAACGACTACATACTTAGATCTTACGTAATTAGTAACCGGGACCAACGGCTTAACGTGCCTTCCGACGCACGGATCATGTTACTTTTTGGACAATCAGGTAATCAGCTTGTAATGTCCTAACCAAATTTGGGATTACAAAGTGATTTTTCCTGAGGATCGTTGATAAGCCCGACTGCTACATCCTCAGGCATTAGGTACAATCGCAAGTGCAAGTATATACGTAGTGGTTTTAAATTGTGGTGTTAATAACTTAGTTTGTAGGCCATTTTGTACTTACACTATACAGTCCTAAGGTAAAGTAAGGTAAGGGAGCTTAAGCTGGATATAATATGATCCACGCAGGTTATTTTATTTTTGTCTGCCATACGCAATACTAACAGGCCTAAGGTATGTAGTAATGTTCCTTATTCTATGCCGAAGGTCTATATTAAAGATATAAGTATATTTTTTGACCTTTACAGGCTCATCGCCTATCACGTTGTTGGTCTAACAAAAAGTTGTCGGTGAGTACATAGTTACTCATATCATATATATATATATTCCTTTTCGGCGAATAAGAATATGACAGATATAACATAAAATAAAATTAGATGGTATTTACAGGAATTAGCACCGTTGTCTTTTCAAGCGTCAAAGTTGTGTGCAATTGGGGATTGCAGGCGTAAAATAACCTTTTATTGAATAAAATATAAACTACTTACTCCTACTAACTAATAAATTGTCTATACGTACTTTGCTCAATAATAATTTTCTTTGCAAGAACATTTATAGACTAAGATATTTGTAGTATGTACGACAGGCGCGAGTGAAAAATGTTAAATGTTAAGCGATAGTATCAAAACACGCTTGTAATTTTATCAGTTCTCGCTATTTCCCTATAGGGAAGGCAGAGGTGAAGAAAAGCCGTAGTTACCCTTTAAATGTACTTAATTACAGACATGCTCTTTAATGTTTCTGTCTCTTGTTTCTATAATTCACGCGTTATCGGCGCATGAGTCGCTTGGTTATTGTAAAAATTACTAGGACTTTTTATGCTATCAGGCTTGTTAGGTTAGTAATGCAGGTGTCTGGAGAATGTGTAATGTGATTTAGATTACTTACTTGGCTACCTACTCTATATTATCCTTGTATGACCATATTTATCATTTTCTTGGTACATCTTTTTTGAAGTACAGTCTGTCGCACTAACATATTTGACATTTAGTGAGACTTACAGTTCAATTTATCAAAATAGTGTGACATGGTACCAAAGTGTATACATATTAATGCTCGTGACCGTACCTACTTAGGTTGAGGTAAAAATTAAGCAGTACCTACTCTGGCAGTTCATTCAACATAATTTACTACATATCTAAATTTCAAGTGAGTGAAAATTTTGGAGTGATCCAAATAGGCGCTCAGACGTCAAGTTGCGGAAAACGGTCCACGAATACCAATACCAATACACATCTAAATAGGAAAGTATATATTCAATTTTAAGGGCTTCTGTATTGGTAACTATATGTTAAGGAAAATACATATAATATGACAATTCAATATATATATCCATTCAATATATATATACATTATCTATACAATATGTGCCTAACTCGTAAGCATTTAAGTAGTTGTTTTAAGTGTATTTATTACAACAAAACAAGCTATCTACGCCCTCCATAAATGCAAACATGTATGAACCTTCATTACATATTTTTTTACGAATCACTTCTCACATAAAATGTATTCTAAATGTATGTTAGCTATCTATCGGCCGATCGTCGATCGTTGGCACCTGCGCCCGCGCCTGCCACGGTTTATTGGCACTACACGCTTCTGCGGTTCATTCGCTTGACGAGCGGAATGTGTTGAGATGATAAGTACACTCACCTGCTTCGATTTTATATTTGTAACTTGTAGTAGTCACTATTAGGTCCATACATAACCTAGGTACATATTTTTTAAAATTGTACCTATAAGCAGAGTCGTGTTAAAAGAGGGCTAATCACGTAGATCTTTCCATAGAAACGAGCTTGTTGGAAGTAGTAAAATTTGTACTATATATATATTACATTCATATATTGACTGACTACACATACCTGACGAACATAATATTGAAATAAATACAACATGAAAATATATTTCAATAAAACCTAGTTAGCACGCAATACAATGATAAACATATCGCTATTGACAAGGCTGTTGTTAATTATATAGTATCAACATTATTTTACTGCTGACAACCACTATTTACGGTACAGGAAAAATATGGAGACCTGTGCATTGATTGTTGCTTACCGACATACCGACCTTATAATAAATGCGACTATAAAAGCACCTCAACCGTGAACTCTGAACGAAAACATCGTAAAAGAATGCAACATACATATTGTCGAACAATCGATATTAAAATCTTGTTTGAAATTTAAAATGGTCTTTATGAGCGGTTTACGGTTTACGACCGGGAAAACCGGCCAGATTAGCGAATTATTACCACAGTCGACAATTATATGTACCTACATGCGCCTGTTACTGAATGTTATATTACAGATTTCCGGTGCGGAAGGTAGGTTCGAATCAGAATCAGAATCATTTATTCAACGTAATTATCATGGATAAACTTGTTGAAGGTCAATGTAACATTTTTGAATTTACGTCATTTCGCAAGGTGTTATGGCTGAGGAGAAGAAATGACAAGTAACTGCAACAGCAACACATCTTTTAAATCAATGAGGGTACATTACAAGTTATTTAATAACTAGAGGAACACATTCAATACCAGTCATTTTTATCATTTAGGTAATCATTAATCTTATAATAGGCTTTTTTACATAAAGTAAGCTTCACGTGAGCTTTAAATTTGTTCTCTGACAAATTTAAAATATTATCTGGTATTTTATTGTAAAAACGTATATATAACCCCAAAAAAGATGAATTTAATTTACTTAATCTAGAATTTTGAACAACAATTTTATTTTTATTCCTTGTATTGTAAGTATGCCTTTCACAGTTTCTCGGAAGGAGAGATACATTTTTACGCACATACATAATGTTTTCATAAATATATCATACATTAATATGAATAACCTATATATGAGTAGATATGTATCCTAACAAGTGTAAGGTCAATTCTAATCGAGTAAAATCTCACGAGTAAAATGTTTACGAGAGATTGCAACACTGGCCGGAATTAAAAATACGGAAAAAGAAAAATATTTGGAGGCGGGAGATTGTTTTTTTTTGGTTGGAATATGGAGGGACGTGGATGCAAATTTAGATTGTTATAAAATTGTACTATATGCTTAAAAGTATTTGTTTGTCAAAAGTAGAGGAGAATATATTTATATAAGGTGAGTTTTATTATATTTCTTCCTATTATGGACATAAGCATGTCTTTAATCAATCGGAGGCGATATTGAGCATTTTCCACCACACAAACATACTTTTAATAGAAAAAAGACATAAGAGATTTGAAGTAACATCCTATTATGTATTGTAAGATATGTAGTTGAAAGTAAATAGTTATTAGTAAAATATAGAGTTGAATAAAAATAGAATTGATGCCAGTCTATACCATAGAATGTATCGCTCTAAAGCAAACTGTTTACATATAGAGTTACACAAATCAACTTTGTGTAAGTAATTGAAATTAGTATCGTAGCAACAGTGTGGGGTGTCCTCATGGTGATTAACTGTCTTCCATCGGTGTGAGCTGGTAGCTATTTGTTTTGAAACCCGGTTAAGTACTTTATTTTTCTGCCGAAATAGAAGGGAAATTGACCGATTGTAATTATGTACAATGTGTAATTAAACTAGATGAATATAAACAGCCACAGGTATATTTGATGGTTGAAGTGAGAAACAAGAATGGTTTACAAAATATTCTTATGGACGCCTGAATGGACTGGATGGAATGGAATAATGTTAGGTATATATATTTATTTGCATGTATTTATTGGTAAGTTGTATTTATGATTTGTACCCGCAATCTTTCAATTTATTTTAATTTTTCCTCACCTTATGGTTGTCTGGAAGAAATCGTTTTTATCAATAAGGCCGCCATTTGCCATTTACTTAGTTAAGAGTCTTTTTGTAATTTTTTCTTTTTATTTTGGTGCAATAAAGTGTATATGTATTGTATTGTAATGGACGAGTTTGTGATTATTCTGACTACGTGGGAACAAAAATAATTTCCTAATCTATGTACATAGATCAACCCGCTAAGAGCGGCAATTTAAAACTATGTATCACAGAAGCGTTTCTTTAAATTATATCTCTCGTTACAAAGATATATACACTTCTAGACATAGGACGTACTCGCGGCTAATGCAGTAATAATTGCCGACGATACCAGCAACATTATATTGCGTTGATACGATAATTGCACACCCGTTGACAGAACCGCGTCCACTTTGCAGCAAATTTGATCACATTTGTACTGGATAAAAATATCATTTATTGTCCCTCATTATGGACGAGATAACCACTGTTGGTTTTTATAACTACATCATAATGAATTGGACGAACATTAACGTAATAAGTACGTTTGTACTTGAAGAAGTTCTGTAATTTTAATTTCTGACTGTACAATTTATTGTTAGTTGTATAAAAAATTGTGCTTGCGGGTATTTTTAGTATTTTTGTTTCATGGTAATTGTATGAGTACAATTACCTGTGAGCAGTTACCTGTCCTATAGGACACGATAAGCACACGATGTTATATATATATATATATATATAACATCGTGTGCTTATTCTCTTAATCTTATAAAGTTATTTTCCTACAATGTCAATTTATTATGGTAGATACTCATTTAGTAGCCGTCGAAAATCGTAGTAAATCGTATAAACATATACATAATGCATTCCACTATATTGGCTATATGTAGGTAAGTTCTCTGTAGCCTATGACATAAACATACACAACATACATACATAAACTCACGCCTATTTCCCACCGGGGTAAGTAGAGACTATAGAATTCCATTTGCTTCGATCCTGACACACTTCTTTTGCTTCCTCCACATAAGCAAACACCTATCCTACCTGTCCTGACATAAACTTGTGCTAATAATAATTAAATCAAAGTGGTCCCAGGTCGAAAAGGTTGGGAACCACTGATCTATAAACGTTATGTTTTCTAAATTAAAGACGAACAATAGTACCTGTGTGGTTAGGTTATGTTCGTTGATTTTTAACTGACTTCAAAAGAAGGAGGAGGTGCTCAATTCGCCGGGATCGTTTTTATTTTTTTCTGTGTATTCCGCGATTACTCGAAGACGCGAATCGGTCCCGATTTGGAAAATTCTCCTTTTATTCAAAAGGGTATGTTTCGTCCCGTTGTCAGCATGTCATGATCTGATGGTGGGATCCCAGAGAAATCCGAGGATAACTCTCAACGTTTTTAGGCACAGGTAATGTGTTTAGTGTATTTTTCAAAGCTACTTTCGTTTGATCGTAAAAAAAATATGTCGCTGAGTGATGGTCGAAGGTCAACTCCTCATTGGTTAGGAGTTAAAGGATAATTCTTTCACCACTCTATGCATATTCATTCAGAGCAACATTAGTAATACTCTCATAAGGTAAGTAGCTACTACACGACGGGTTAATGCTAGATCTAAGTAGTTAATCAACAAGCAACGAGATAAAACAAATCTGTTATTATACGTCTCTAGCAAGTGTGTCGAAGTTCCTCTACCAAATAAATGTTTTGGCGACACCGCGTCTCGTGCACTAATTACAAAGATTATTATAACTTCACCCCTAGTTAAGAAACACGAATTATACTCTGTCATTATACGTGTTCATAGTAATCGTCGCGAGTATCTCCCGGGTCGAGATTAGAGCGTTGTAATTATCTGTTTTACACAGTCCTAATGGCTTCATTCCGCTAATGACCGCCTCATCTCCTCCTATCTCTGTTGACTACTACAGACGATATTACAAGCGAATTTATGTTTTAAACCCGAACCCCTGGGAAGGAGTTTTGCGTCCACAGCGGGTTTTATCGAAGCATGATGAATTGTTCTTTCGGTTTTATTTATAGTAGGTTTTCTTAAGACAACTCGATTTTTTTGTTCATAATTACCTATGGTAGATAGATGCAAGAAGGACGGAAGGCAAGTCAAGAGGGAAACCACTGCCCTAATTTTCCCTAAAAAAGTAGCATGGAGAATGCTAAATTAAATTAGTAGAGGTAGATGCAGATGAAGTAAAATTGAGAATAGGTCGCGAAGCGTTCTGATTCTCTGTAATTTCATCATATTTATTTCATCTGTAGTACTCGTAGGTACGCCTGTGATTACCGGTAAGTACTTCTTATTTTCCCACGTCCTTTGTATTTTATCACTTCTTTTAACTACTTGCAGCGTCTTGACTACCTACCTTTAAAAAGCTTTTCTTTCTTTTTAATATGGTATGTCTCATATTAATTAGCTGGGTTATAATATCTCGGTTATTATGGTACAATTTGTAGGAGCTAGCCGGTGCGAGTTAATCGCGGAGACCTATCACGTACGGTGTGGATGGACCATAATCGATGTCGGTGCGCCGGCGACGCTACGTCTGCCGGCCTCCGCTGTATATTGCCGTGGCATTTTATTTATAAAACATTATTTATAACTGTTTCGTTTTAATATTAAAACATATGAACACAAGTTCAATGTTAGTTACAGTAAAACTGCATAAAGATTTATAGAAGTTAGATACTGGTCTCGGAGTAAACTGTACGGTCACGAGTACTAATATGTATACACTTTGAAATTGAAACCATGTCACATTAACTGATTTGACAAATTAAACCGTAAGTCTTATTAAATGTCAAATATGATAGTGCGACAGGGTTCTACCTGTAAAGTGGGTACATCATATTGCTCATGACTGTACGGAACTATTTCTCCGGCCAGAAAAGCTTAGGTATTGTTGTATAGGAACCTGAACGAATCGAAAGTAATTAGCCTGTAGCAAGTCGACCGTAGGTATCAATTTTCCAAAGAAAACCAGTAAATCAACTAACACAAACAGCGATGTGTGTCACGTATCGATACCAGCCGTCATACCGCAGCCCGTGGTAATTATCGTAGAAACCACCGCAGAGCTAACATGCATGAAATACAACCAGATAGGTAGAATGCTATGACACGCAAATCGATCATGTGTGTGTGAAATTGTTTAATTGTATGTCGACGATTGATTTACGGTCGCCTCCACACTGCAGGCAATCAACGTTCATCTCGCGTGTTAAAACAGATTTAATTGTTTATTTCCCACTCAAATGTCTATTTACAGCAATTTCACGTTTTTGTCTCTGTGAAAATTGCCTAGTGCATGGAAATTATAGCGCATGCTGCTCCTCATTAAAGGCGAATGATTCTTCGATTTTTATGATCGCCCCCAGTTTATTGTGCTACTGAGTTTCATGCAAGCGATCTTAGACTATAAATTGTTCATGGCGATTTCTCTATGTTGGTTTTATGTTGTTCTTCACGGCAATCAGATTATGCGTAGGTGATCGGTGACATTAGGGCAGGTGACGATAATAGGGTAGTTTCCAAATAGTCAAATCAGTTACTTTTTTCTAAACGTCAAAACACGAAATTACTTTGGAATTTGTATTAAAAAGCAACCTGGGACGTCATAGAAAAACATGACAAAATGTCGCACTTATTCTTTATTAAAATTCATAAATAAGTTAAATAGAAGAAATAAAACTTTTTTGTCACCTTTAGATTTGTATTTATTTAGTAGTAATCAGAATTTCATATTTTATCTTTAACCTAGGAAACTATCCCATTGAAGGCCCGCCCATCAGCACTCGCTTTCATTAACATAATCCGTTTTCTTCCTGCGGCTCAAATTTCCAGATACAATAGTTGAACAATGGGGTAAGTTCGTATTGGTAGGTATCAATGTCACAAAAAATATACAAATTGCATTAGCTAGTGAACTTACAAATTTTTCAAAATTATTCTTTATTGCATGTTCCTAATTTGAATTTGCAAATAGGACTTAAAAAATACAATTTACGGTTTTAATGCTAAATAGTAACTTTTTAAAATTTTTGGTAAGTACTACTTACTCAAATAAAATACTCGGTAAGAAATCTACTATTTATGTCTACTATATTTACAGGCTCTTACAGACTGTTTAGGATTATGTCATAATACTAATAATATTCATATATGCCACATTTTATCGTCACGAACCTATTATTAAAACAAAAAAATATTTTTTTTAGTCCATATAAAAAATAATATTTTTAGTCCATAATTGAGTTTCTAAAAATATTTTAGTGCGTTTGTAACAACACAATATGTTATACAACTCGCGATTATAACTTTGTTTTTTATTATTTACAACTGCTGCATATCGAAATGTAGAGTAAGTTTATGACGAGTTTTTTCATTTTTTACGACCTTATAAAGTTATATTGGGTCATTCGATGTTTTAACATTTTGTCGAGAGGCACACTATCAAATTTCAACGTGTGCTTATAATTTAGGGCGAGTGCACACTCACAATGGGCAAGTGGGTTGTATTTTTAGGTCAGTTTCGTTTATGGTCAGTCGAAGGGCTCGACCGGAAGTGTCGTAAAACCACCGTCATCGTCAGATTCCACGATAATAAACCTCCTTGTTAATGTTAACAGTTTTATAATTACTGCTTCGTAATAATTAACTAGGCTAGACACCGCTCCGTTGGCTAATTGAAAAATTCATTCGTACTTGAAGGGAAAATTATGTAGGAGGCCCTATGTAGCAAGAGACTTTGTGAAAGTGTAGATTGTTATGTTGACATACATATTCGTACAACGTGAATATGTAATTTAAAAAAAGAGGAAAAATCATGAATTTTGCGACGAAATATTTCACTTGATATTAACTTAGAATCAATCTCATCAGTCATCCCGTGATCATGACACTTGCAACAGTGTCGAAATATCGGGAGTCTCATATCCCTACTTTAAACGCGGTAAGAACCCGTTATTATGTGTTTTAACTTAGAATCAAGGTTTGAATCATCCGCCTCAGTATTCGTTACGATCTCACTAACACCCTGTGTGCATTGCTTTTCTTAGATCGGTTTAAACATTTGGGTAATTATTAATTGTGGTAGAAATTAACATAACACCATGATTTTGCAGTTAAACGCTGCGTAAACGGTTATAATGTAAAAATATAACCAAAACAATATGTTTGGTTACTGTAATAGTATAGGGAATTTAAAAAAAAACACTCAACAGTAGCGACACCTGATGGAAGAAACAGGCAGTTTTTATCCTCAGAAAATGTAGGGATCACAAATCAAATTCAAATCGCCTCAAATTTGTATAAACTGACCAATATTCTGTAACAATAAAGGGCTACACAAAACACTTGCCCTTATTCAAATTAACTAAGAATTTTTAGAATAATTTATTTTATAGAAAGGCTGTTTGAGCTTTTTCATTATTGTAGTTAGTTTTAGACTAGCAACTTCCTCCGTTTTGTGGTCGTTAAAAAATATAACGTAACACCTGAACAACGGCAGGCGAAGCTTTTCTACGTCGTAAAATTTTAATGTGGCAACCCTAAATCATCTGCCGCACACCTCCTCATTTGCTTATGTACTTTCCTGGGCTATCATAATGTTATTAGGTACGTTTTATTGATTATTGTTGATACTATTACTTTTTGTATTTAGAAATCGAATCTACAGAGGTGACCAATTTATAAAAGTATTAAATACGGTAATTAATTATTTACGATCCTAATAAATTATTCCCTTTGGACCACTGCTAAATCATTACTAACGACGAAATTTGATTCCTACGTTGACTGTGTTAATAATTTTCTAATTATGTAAAGCAGGCAATATCCAATTAATAAGGAATTTCACACATAGGCTTAAGTGGCTGAGTCGGTCTGTAAATTAGTGTGAATTATAATAATAAAACATTTCTCGCATAACTCCTATTTCATTGCTCAGAGCAAAGAAAAAACAACAAAGAATTTTTAATTAGCAAAACGTTTTCCTGTAGTGTGGCGCCCCGCGGCGTCGCTACTTTATTCACATTGCGTTGAGGTCGTTAACAAAACGTCAGTTTTCACAATATTTATGTCTCCATTATTTTTCATTTATAACGACATCATAAAATTGAAATCTTGCTGATGAACAAGCTTCATTAATCTGTTAAGTACATATGTTGTTGTACACAATTAATACATGTCCACAAGATTACAATCTTAAGGCTCCTTACATATCGCTGCGAGTGAATTTTTCGCAAGGTTGCAAACTGCTACCGTTTTGTGAATGCTCTGGAGTTCAAGGTTTAAAATACCAGTAGCTAAAAAAAGGAAACCATTAAACGAGATCGAATGACGAGATAGCGACGTGAAGACCCTCTTCCATTTTACAAAAGTAATAAAATGAGAGTTCCATTTCGCACGATTACCCGGGAGACGACAAAACATGTCAAGTGTCAATTTGTATAATTTACAGAGGAATTAAAATGGCGGTTTGACAGATGACGGCTCGCGTGGCGCTCGGCGCAGCGCCGCCGCCGCCGCGTACCGTCTTATGTCCTGTTCCAACCGTCCACTTGTTTATTTTTTAAATATTGAAACAAGGAACGTGACTTAATACAACATTTATGCGGCATCTGGCTCAGACGCTTAATGTCGTTCATGCAAACTATCGAGCGTGTAAATGCGGTGATCAGCTGTCGTTAACTCGGACCCAGCTCTACTTTTCCTGAACATTTGTTTAGTTTGATTATTAATTGGTTACTCTATAGTTGGTGGGTGTTTTCTCATGGCTAGAGTGTGAGGTAACTGGATATTTGTTTTGAACGAGGAGATTAGCGTCGCGACGCCGCGTGGCGACGTAACGAGACGCGAGAGCGACAGCTGACGCGCGCACGCGACGCCCCGTGCGAACTGACACTAATTCCACCCTGCGAAACTTTAATGCCGCCGACTGTACTATAGAAATCTTGTTCTCACTTTTAAATTCACACCTTTGACTTAAGCGGTCGATATTAAACTGGCATAATTGTTATAATTAGCCGTAAATGTCACGCATAATCGCTGGTCCTGCATATCCTGTTGACGCAAAACACATATGGCACTACCGACCGACCGACCGGTACACTGCTCTTACGTGTAATGTAAAATAGGTTGGTTTTAATATGGTGTTGGTGAAGAAACTTATCATCTTTGTAGCTGTACCTATTTAAATAAGAAGTGCTATTATCATGCTATAACACTGTGTGGTCATCTTAGTGTGATCAATGTGCATGTACCATAATCCCTAAGTTCCCTAAGTATACATATTATTATGTGAAAGTTTCATCATAGATGTAATTTTCTATACCAGAAACCGTTACATACCCATAACTTGAAACTGAATGATTTAAACATTATCGATGAAGACATAATGTGTAGACATCCCACGAAGGAACTGACGTAAGAAAATTAATAACGTGCCCATTGTAACTTGAAGGTAGAGCCGCTCTATTTTTTTGTTAAAATACTTTATAATTTTTATGAGATAGTTTTGCGGTCGATGTGTAACGCGAATTCGCACATAAACGTGTGTTGACTAACACCTTTGTGGTTATTTATGGTTAAGATAAAGGCGAGAGGTAGCCGTTTAGAAATACCTCATTTTAAACTCACAGTCTGTATTGCAAGCACGTATGTATCTATAATGAACGTGTGTTTCACTAAAGCAACGTCATAATCAGCGTAATGTGATTATAATCAACTCGTTAATTAAGTTATAGTGTTAAAAATAGCCGAAGCTCTCCAAGAATTTGTCCTTATTAACTTTTTGCTAGTTTTATCGGAACCAATTAATATTGTAGTGTTAAACAGGGACGGATGGTTCTCATGTAATTGTAACAAAAAGGCAATTGTAGCAATTTACTATAGATAAGTAGAACGGGTGGAAGTTCGCTTGTTGGGAGCGCGCACGCAACGCGCCCGCGACGCGCTGCGCCCTCGGAACGCATGGAACTCAGAAAAACTGTTGACAATGATAATTAATACGCTTCAATTACTACTTGACTTGATAGGCTTCTTTACTTGCTTACAATGCAATTATATAAAAGGTCATACTCACATAGTAAATCGTTGGTAGTAAATAATTTTGACGCGGCACTCAATCATATCTGTTTGTCTACTCACTCGACGACAATTTACAGTTTGCTTAATGTAATGTGTGTGAATTGAGCGTGCAAATAGCATGTAACCGAGCGTATTTACTTGGTAATAAATTATCAATACCTAGTAGTGTCTGAAACCAATAACCTGAATCTTGTAGAATGTAAGTAAGTAGTAAACCAATTCGTTGTATGGGGGTCATACAACTTCACCATACTTTATAAACATCACCTATGCTATAACATAAAAATATGTAGGTAATTATGTACATACATAAACTGCCTATATACGTCCCACTGCTGGGCACAGACCTCCCCTCAATCAATCAGAGGGGGTAATTATGTATTTCCAAGCAATAAAGTGAAAGTCAATTTTAATTTGTTTGGTTTTGTAAAGTATAATAAACAAAAGCATCAGCGGTAATTGGCAAGCATTGAGGAAGCGGCGAAACGTGCGACTCCTGCGCATCGGAAGCGGTTGTCCGCAATTGGCTCGCTTACCCTACAGAAATTAACCTCCATTCATGCTTAACTTGACGCAAACTGTCACTGAGTGTTCTCCTGTCGCACCAATGTTTTATAGTACTACTAATTATTTGCTTATTTTTTTATTTCTTATAGTATCAAATATTATACTTAAAATTGTATATATCCATTGTACCTAAAAATAGGTTTCCTCTAGACATTCACGACGATTACGAATTATAATAGAAATGGCTTTGAAAAGAATGCCTTTTGTTTTATTGGAATAGTGTTAGTCTTTCTAAATGTATCGGTTTTACAGATAAGTGTTTAAAATTCCTAAAGGATAACACTTTATGCGTCTCTGGTATTATCATTTGGTATAGATCATTGCAAATTGCGGTCACTGTATCAAGAAGTAAGTATCTAGCATAATAAATGGTGTTTAAAAAACACATTAAATAAGTAGTACTTAATTAACACAATGTCATTTTATGGAACAAATACAAAATTACGATGTCATTACGTGACATCTAAATGTCAAATAATAATATTTCTACAAAATGAAATAATAAATTACAATTTTATTTTCATAAACTTCTAATGTACTAATTACATTTTGGTGCAAAATTACGGTTCGTGACTTAGTCGTAACGTCTTTGAGTAAAATATTTTATTTAATAATGAGCGCAGACATGTCAATGAAGTATAAGTTAAATAAACGAAAGTGCAGATTCACGTGATAACTCTAGAAATATCTAGAACGGCGTCCAGACATACTTACCTATGCCTAATCTATGTCAGTGTCTAGGTTTACATGAGAAATCAACCAGAATCGTGACTTTCTGAAGAAATGTCGCCATATAAGGGACTCTAATGACCTGAGTTCTAATGGTTTCTATGCCTTAATAAGACTCTAGACCATATCGGTCCATAGACAGAGTGCGGTCGATCTCCAACAGTATTCTGAAAGTGTTTTTTATAGCACTGACTTATGCTGAAGGTTTTTATGCAGGTGTTAATAAGGCAGTCTTAACTACTAAAGCATAACGTGTATTTTTAAAGAGAATGCAACTAACGAGTGATTTTAACTTATCATGCCTATTATAATTATTATAAACATTCTACATTAATGTAACTGAAAAAACAAGACTGTCCAAAATTCCTTTAACCACGAAAAGGTATGCGAATATTGAGTTTCTAATACATATTTGCTGATCTACAACAGAAATGACTACATAGGCTCAAACTGTATGTTGCTCATACGACTTTACAAAACACTCGAAGGCCATTTCAGCAATTCACCGTCTGCCCACAGCTAGATAATGCTCGTTCGGTATTAGTTAGGCTTATCCGAGGGCATCAGTTGACGTTTATTAATGAATTATGTAAATGTTCCCGTCGACTCCAACTCGCTGAATACAGGCTTTATTACTCGTTAAAAGCCTCTCTGATATTGCCTTTTGTTCCAGCAAGGACTTGCTAAATTGTTGAAATTGATGACACTAATAACTCGTGGAAACCCGTCAAATGCTTTCAACGGTTTGTTACCACGATTACTTTATATTAGTGTGAAGTCTTCTTTAGTTATTGCTGCAGATCATTGTAATGTACTTGCGTTTACGCAAATGCTGAATGAGGAAAATGAATTCATATTTGGTAAAATGTTGTAGTTCAGCGTTTTAGAGGTTGTTAAACTAATGCACAAAGTATTTTTGAGTGCAATGTGTCATGAATGTTAACTTTTGAATAAGTACATACCATCATATTGCTGCTGATGGCATATTTGTGAATAACTAGTTACTAAGTATAAGGCATTGTAATAATTAATTAAACAGCAACAGTATAAAATATTAACGAGTGCGAAACAAGTTAATGTGACGACCTATCGTCACGGTTCTTCGTTTAGTATCTTTATCATCATCTTATTTATTAACATGTTGTTCATTAACCTTAACTACATTGAAAGGTTACATTATGTTAACTAATAGAAGTTTTACTAGATTTACTGGGATTTCAAGGATTACTGAAATGTGACACAGCTTCAAACATAAGTCTTGTACAGCTTTATCCGTAGAGTATCATCATCATTATCTTTAATTTAACTTTGTCGGTGTAGCATTCTCCATTCTTGTCTATCAAAGGCCAATTCTTTCCCTTACTTGTAAGACACGACGTTCACCTTCTCTTTAGTCTGTTTCACGTAAGCTCTTATTGGTCTTCCCCTTCCTCTCTTTCCTTGTAGCTTTCCTTCTATGATGTTTTTTTTAATAAATTCGTCGTGTTTAATAGGTGTCCAATCATCTTGCCTCTTCTGTTCTCGATAATCCTCAATATATGCCTCTTCTCCCTTACTCTTACTAGCACTTCTTCATTAGTAACCCTTTCTGTCCAACTTATTCTTTCCATCCTCCTCCAACAGCAGATTTCAAAGGCTTCGAGTCTCTCTCTGTCTTTCTGTGTCAGTGTCCAAAATCAGTAGAGTATGAAGACCCCAAAACCATACACATATGTCATGAAGATATTTATGTTGTGGGATTGAAGTACGGTCGCGATCGATGGTTATCCATGATGGATGCGACTCATTACTGACGCGCTGTGGGTGGCGCGGTGAGCGGCGAAGTTGTCGTCGACTTGCGCGACAGCGATACTGTAACTACAACCCGCTTACAAAATGACTCCCGCTTAGGCGCTGTGCAAGCGGTGGACAAATAGAATGTACGAAAACTTACGCAGAGAAACGTCACCATGGACAGAGACGGTGAACTTGTACGCCGTGTGTCCAGCGCCTTATTGTACGCGACGATCCCGCGACCGATACGGAACCACAATTCAAAACACACCTTATTACGATTTATTTATAGCCAGTGCTTAGCTCGAGACCCTCCTTGCTCCATGCTTTATCGTCGCACCGTTCTGCCTTCGAGAATTTTATAGGTATCTTCTATTTATTATTATATTATCATACTTTTCTCATAGCACGGTTGACACCGCAGCCGTGTTTTATGGACGCTAATATTTCTTTCTTTCACTCCTGGATTTTATTGCGCGTTCTTATAAAATTCAATAATAAATCCCGTGAGTATCGTTATGTTCAGGCAGCATGTACCTAGTATAATGTATAAATAACCACCGTATAGTAAAATTTTATTGAAAGAACTGTGGCGTGATGAACATTGTCCGATCAAGTTAAGACGGTCGGACAAATTGTTGCTTGACGGTTATCTAATCTGACAGGCCTTAACTACTTGTTTAAGCTTCGAAATTATAAAAGTGCCGTTTAAACTTAAAAAAAAATATTATTATCAAAATTTGTGTATAAATGAGCAGCGGTGGCGAGATGTTATCGCGGCGCAGTCGGCAGGAAGCGCTTCGACCCATTTAGGGATGCATTAAAATCGAATACATCATATTTGTTTGATTTCCTAGTTCCACGTTTCACCCTGTAATTATACAAGGCACCGTCCGTGGCCGGATCTCTGGCAGTTTTTGTAAAGATGCATTAATCATCTTTTTTTATTGCGAGCATATGTGTTTTCGTCCCGTGAAACACTTTGGGTTCACCTCCGAGCTTTTTGTATTCTTAAATGTCTAATTTAGTTTCAGTGGTCCCTGTTACGTCATTAGCGCGATGACCGTTTTGTCAGTGGTCATAGAAAATTTATAGTTTACAGGTTACAGTTTGTGCTGTTATAATTTGACGCGATAAAACAAAGTATCCCACAAACGCTTATTTCTAGTTTTACGAGAAATATAATATAGTCGTAAAGATAAGAATAGCAGTTATCCTGTTTGCTAAATAAGTATCTCAAATTAAAATATAGTGAGTTTTGTATTGTATTCATATCAGGTACTTTTTGATATTTAATCTCTTAAAGTTGTATAATAATATTATGTGAATGTCGTACCTATGAGAAAGCTTAATACTGAATCCAAAAAGTACCTACCTATTTCAGAGCAGTAATTGCCAACACTAGCTAAGATAATTTAACGAACGAAGAATGGGGGTTCAGCCAGTCTGTTGATCATTAGCCTACATGTACCCATAGAGTTACCGTCTTTATAATAGATACTCTTTTTTATGTCTGACCCTAAATGCCAAAGAGTAGGTACAGCGCGTGGTAATTGTATGACTTTTGCATTGTTGTAGACGGATGTTCCCGACGGTGCGCGTGTCGTTCGCGGGGTGCCGCGCGGAGGCGCGCTACGCCGTGCTGCTGGACGTGGTGCCGGTGGACGGCAAGCGGTATCGGTACGCGTACCACCGCTCCTCGTGGCTCGTGGCGGGCAAGGCAGACCCGCCCGCGCCCGCGCGCCTCTACCCGCACCCCGACTCGCCCTTCTCCGGGGACCAGCTGCGCAAGCAGGTCGTCTCCTTCGAGAAGGTCAAGCTCACCAACAACGAAATGGACAAAAATGGACAGGTTAGTCGCTACTACTTTAAATACGTTACTCGAAGTCAAATCCCTATTGTTGGAAAATCCGGAATTTTTATGTTAATACTTTTGATGGAGACTAAACTGTCTTACCGAACGCTTCTCAGTTTCTGAGTATTCTGACAATAATGACCAGTTTGTTATAACAGCGGCAAATGCGTTTTACTTCTATTAAAGGTAATCGTCATGCAGTCCTGAAATTCCCTATCTACAAAACGTCCTTATTTGGCATTCCTTGCTATCGCTTAAAAGTGCATTTTGACAACGCTCGAGTCAACAAAAATCAGATATAATATGCAATATCTGGGGTTATTTTTTTTACAAATGCAATAATTTGCCTCACAATTTAGGTAACTAACCTAACCTACTCAAAAATATGTTGACTCTCAGACAATCCTCCATCTGTGACGGCAACAAGACGGCAATATGTCAAAATGTCTTTCAATATTCATGAATCACAAATACAAACAGCTGTCTAGAGAAATATGAAAATGATAAATGACATTATGGAATTTTAAATCGTTACCGGAACGAAATCATAATATTGTACTAGAATTCATGGATCGTGGCGTAGCCAGTGCTTATATTTATTAGAGAGTCTATGAAGATATCGCAACAATCAGGGCACTTAATATCTATGGCTACTAGAACAATTATTGGTCAGCAAAAATTTAGTATCGATCGCCATCGACTCGCAAAGAAGAAGAAGAAGAACGTAGTGAGTTATATTCTCTTTGATTTCTACCAGTTGGTAGAAACAGAGCATAATTTATACCTAAAACACATAATAACGGGTTCTTACCGCGTTTAAAATAGGGAGTCTCATATCCCTATTTTAAACGCGGTAAGGACGTTATTATGTGTTTTAATTATGATAATAACCGCGTAAACTTAAAACTGTATAATTCATACCTGTCAAGGACATCATACCTTAACCATCGATTTACCTATATGTAGCTAGAAAGGAACGGCCTATGTCACCATAATATAGGGAATAGGGACCTTTTCGCCTGTTGAACTTTCTAAGTTAAGAGAAACACGTTAGTTTAGAATGATCTAATATCATACCTATCTTAGTATAAGTCTATGAATAACGACGGGGACTAAGATTTATCTCGAAGAGAACGTCGATAGGTTACAAGTACGTGACAAGGTGATAAAGCGACGGGCCGCAGGATGAGCTATAAAGTGTTGAAGCAATGAAGATTTATAACCCAATATGACCAGTTTAGTCTTAACCTAAAACTAAAGGTCTGTCTATAAATAAGTGTTAACTTTAGGTACCTACAGTTTAGCCTTTGGTATCACTAAACATAACATACGCTCAACGACTATGACTAACTTGGATTAGTTGAATAAAAATAAGCAAATACCAGTTTAAACCTTTTTTTCATATATTTTACATCGAAACCCTTTTCGTGCTCGGTTTTCCCTCGCAAAGATTCAAACTATCTTATTATCAAATCATAAAATCATAAACAGCTTATATACGTCCCATTCTAGGCACAGGCCTCCCATCAACCGGAGGGGGTATGGAGCATACTCCACCACGCTGCTCCACTGAGGGTTGGTGGAGATGATTTTACGGCTAATAGCCGGGACCAACGGCTTAACGTGCCCTCCAAACACGGAATCATATCACTTTTTCAGACAATCAGATGATTCAAGCCTGAAAAGTCTTTACCTAACAAAGGATAGTCTCACAAAGTGATTTCGCCAATGTCCCTATCGGGAATCGAACCCAGACCTCCATCCAGATCGTGAGCCTAACTATCAAACCACTAGACCATGGAGGCTGTTTCAAAATTTTAATTTTAAACGATTCTACTTCATATATCCGTACATATTCTTTCAAAATAACATCCCTATTACGAACCCTAATTAATAAACAAAATCTCTATATCTTGGTCGAGCTGTAGGTAAAGCAGGTACAGATGATACGCCATAATAATACTGCACTGTAAGATATAAAGGAAGTTTAAAATATCCTATTATATCCTACTACGTATCGTTGTAATATATTAAACGGTAACTTTGTGCTTCAACGATTGCTGATTTAATATATCGTTATCAGTATGTCGACTGGATTGGACGTTCATACCAAACCGTTTCCCGTTCGTTACTTTCCACATGCAACTTTATTAATTATCCATCATCATTTAATTACACACTGGCCACTGTAATTTAATTCAAAGATGGTTGGAAAACGAATTTTATACACATTAATGTTTTAAGATAAAGTTAATGAAAACTGGAATGATGGAGTATTCTTTTAAGTTTACGCTCCCGTTATCTTTGAAATATGTTTCTTTTAATTATTTAGCTATGTTGATTTTAATGCTTCTGTGAGCTTGAGTCATATACCTAAGGCATGAAAGAAAAAATTGCATAATAAGCGTCTACGAGTGCCTCGGCGCTACATTTCACACTATGTCAATTATTATGACACGTTCTTCGGATGTCACGTCACGTGGCCGGTCGCTTCTTTATGTGTGGCAATTTATAGAATTACGGGTAAAATTGCCGGTGTCGACGACACCCCGGGCGTCGCGGGGAGCGTAATGAGCGAGTTGTTGGCAACAAATTAGTCGCACATGTCGCGTCGTGGCAGCCGGCACGGCACAGCTACTTACCTCCGCGCCGCAGGTGCCGCGGTGCAAATGTCAAACACACCAACCAAGTTCTCTAAACCCCACAACGCGAACAAAACATTCCACAACAAAGCTCTACATTAACAGGTCGATATTCTCCCAGGCAGCCAATTCAAAAGACCTGTTTGTTTAACTTCGGTGGAACGAAGTCGGGGTCTTGGTAAACTAGCCGATCTATTTGTTCATCGTTTAGTTCAGCAGCGCGACAGTTACGCTGCAGTAGATCGTATCGAATTTTTTCCTAAATTGATTTCGATTTATGAGTAAACACTTCAATAGATGTCTCATTAATGGTCGATGCATATGCATCGACCATACATATATATACATACATGTACATATATATGTACATGCTTTCTTAGAAATTAAGCGAAAATAGTTACTTCTATGCAGCTGAGTAATAATACTTAGCTTAAGTAATGATATACTGGCTGTTTATTTCGGATATGAATTTTATTTTTTCTATAATTAGGTAAATAGTGCGTGCAACAGAACGGAACGCGCGGGGCGGGGCGCTGTGATGGATGGACCTGACTCTGACGAAAAATAACACCTAATTGGCTTTCCCATAGCCAGTACCGATGGCTATCACGCTCCGTGCCGTGCTCCTAACAAACAGCTTATTAAAACTTACTTAATTAAATAGGTCAAAACCAAAAACCATTTCATTCCAAACGCAGGAAACATTGTAATATACTCCATATACGGTGTAATATATCTAATAATCTTCACTTGGTTCGCTTGAAAATGCTCAAAAGATGAAATAAATGTATATATAAAACCCCTAATTAACAATAAATTACTAAACACGAAAGCGGTGCGGGTCCGCCATTCGTTAATATTAGGACGTAACAATGTATCGGCCACGCAAGTCACGCGCGTCCCTCAACCTCCTACCTAATTGTAGAACAAAACCTCCATGAAACCGACGAATTAATCATCAACCCGCTACTTAGTATATTATTTGAATAATACTGAAATAACTGCAGCATTCACAAACCTTGTAATTTTTCTTAACTCTCCAAGCGGCGCGGTCCAAGTCCGGACAGGTGCTTTAAAACTGCTAGAAATAAAGATGTAAGTATGTGAATTTCAAACAGTTATGAGCAATAATCGGCTGGTTCATCATAGGTCATTAAACAGGCCTAGCAGCAGGTGCAAAAATATTCTATGAGTTAACGTAAACATAGAAAGAAACTTAGGTAGTTAATATTTTTCATCACACAACAGATTAACAGTAATGATATTTGATTGGATTTTGTTAGGTACATAAAAAGTCGATACAGGTAACTTCTCGTTTGAAGTCACTGAAGTGTTAACTAAAAGCTTTAACATTATTTCGTGTGTCGAAAAGGAGGTCAGTGAATTACAATTCATGAGAACGGTCGCACGAAAGCGTGTGGCGATGACGGGCCGCGATTGTGCCCGCGAGTGTTGAGCTATGTCCACCGGCGTCGCGTGCAACCCAAACGTCCAACCACGCTTTACGGGCCAAATCAAATAATTCCATACTACCTTTAATACTACTTAATAGAAAAAATCCAGCCATTACTACCTGTAACCATTTAATTAATGAAAATATGTAAATTCCCTCCAGAGTATTATGCCCCGCGCTAATGACGGACTCCGACCGTCCTCGCGATGATTTATGAACGGCTTTTTGACCGTTTACTGAAATAATGAGAATTGTTAAAACCGCATATGTAATAAAACGTAAGTTACAATTATAATTCTATTTTCAGAGTCTTGTCGGGAGTTGATAAATGACTGTGCATTCAGTTTAATAACGTGTGTAACCTCAAAGTTACTGTATTTAATGGGATAGTTTTTATGACGACAAGTCGTAAAGAGCGTTTTGACGAGAGGGTCGGTAATGTTGCGTCAGGTGTCGCTGGCCGACTGCTATCGCCCGACCAGCAGCGCACCATCACTTTGACGGTCACGTAAATAAACCATCTCTATAGAACGGTAACGAACGCGGTATGTACGAGCGAGCTCAGCGCGCGTCACAATACAGATGCATAAAACGGTAATGGCTCAGCCAACTTGGGCTGCAGCCAATGTTGAATCAAACGAGTTTCGCTATTTGCCGTTGGGCCATAAGCTATCTAGATAAGATACACGCACACATGCTAGAAGATTTCACTGCCGATCTATGGAGATGGTTTTCTTATGTTATTGTACTGTGAATATCAGTAGTGAGCGGACATCGCACACCGGGCAATGGTCGCACCGCCGCGGGGCCACACACGTCCTGTAATCACTGCCATTTATCCCATTTATTACACCGGGAATTATGTCGTTAGACGCGCTATCGCTGTATTTATTTTATGCAATGTCCGACTCAAGTAGGTCGGCAATTATAATGCACTTAAGATGTGTGCATAGCGGCGTTTATCTCGTTTACGATCCGCTTTTTCTCGTATCAAACGAGGTGATTATGCGTTACATGCATCGACAGCGGTTAGCGCAATATTTCACGTTTTAACTAGAGGCTTTAATGGCGATCATTAGCCAAAAAGCCGATGCCATTAACGAGGTTGTCGCAGCGCTTTACGAGCGCCCGATCGCCGCCGCCGCCGCCCTGCCCGCGCTCGTCGCGGCCGCGGGTCGTGCGTCGAACTCACATCCGCGAAATTCTTTCATTAATAATCCATACTTTATTTACGACTGTGTCCGACCACTCGTATGGACATACGCGCCAATAAAATTTAATAAAACGCTCACCACGCCGTCCAACTCGTCTTAATGAACAACGACAAGCATCAATTCTCAGCGATCATTTGCGTTTTTAATTACTGTTGATATTTTCACGTCGTTAACGTATTCGAAGATAAGGGTTTTTAAAAACAAACATGCTAGACAGGTGATTTTAGTGGGCAGTGAATATGAGTATGGTGTAATATAAATTAATAAGTTATTCGGCGTCGGGTGGACTCCTGCGGCGCGGGCAGCCGCGGGATACTTTACACCAGTTGCACTCTGCCACACGTTGCAGCCTTCCTAATACTCACCTCAGCTCAATCGACAAGCTTTCCAAGAAAAGTTTCCTTCAACACGACACGTTTTAATATCGACCATAAATCATACGACCTCACGGTTCCGATTCAGAAAACGTTATAAAACCATTCGTCAAAGTTATACTTTTACAAATTGACACAACATGGATCGAAATAATCGAACGTGTCACCGTATAATGTTTTGTTATTGTATAACGAGCGCTTATCGACGGTTCCATCTGACAAATCTATCTATCAGTAATAATATTCATCGTTGTTGAGGAAATAATCGACCTCAGCCCTCTCTCGACAAACATACCTGCAAGTAGGTACTTCTATTACTTATTCACGACGCCTAAACCGCTGCTAGTCGCATTGGCTGCAATAATTATGATACGTTCTTAATGCTTGCGCGGACGACGACTTGAGGCATAAAACGGAATATAGAATTACGTTTTTGTTGGAGGACGGACCACAATCCTCAAGCTCATTATTTGCTCCGACAATTATTACATTCAATGAAATACATACAACGGTGAAACTTTATTACCTTCAATTACGGCGGAGCGCGTATGGAGTTTCATTGTTTCTGCTCACATTAAATTAGTAATGAAGAAAAAACAGCCATCATGGCGGCTCGGTGTTAACTCAAATACGGTTAACGGCTGTTAATATACTTTGTGGCAATGTTAACAGAGAGTCTCATGAATTATTTTTATGTCATAATAAGGCCAATCGAAATAAAGAGGCGAGCGAGTGGGGAGCGGAAACGACGGGTGCGTCTGCTCCTCCACTGGTTTTATTACTTATAATTGATCGTTTACTGCGATCAAACCTTGTATGTGTACCGTATGATGCACTCGTTTGGTTGACTACAACAGGAAGTCTACAATTTGTTAGTCAACAACTTACTATACCTAGAACCAACAATCCTGTATTAGAAAATTATTTAGTTGAACCCTATAATCCTTTTTTGAAACCGCAAGCCAGTTGTAATTTTAGCGTCATACTGCGAAATACGTAACCTATAAACTTAAGATGTAACATGACGTAATGAAACGCAGCGCATCTTTGTGAATTACTTATTTAGCTTTTTAGATATTTATAGAAAGCCTATATTTAGAAGATATTCTCGGTTCGTCATAGTCATTATCCAAAGCTCGTTGTGCTCCGACATATGGTCGCTAATAACATAGCTTGTCATCGTAACGGAGTCGGGCTTACAATTTGCGACCATGTTTGTAAAGATCTTTCAGTTTATTGCACATATCTTCTCTAGAATCAGCCATTCAAGCGGAGGCTATTTGACAGCAATCGTTAAGCCGAGGCTTCGGGCGCCTTGACAACTGACAACTTTCAGTATAGATAAAAGTACTCTGTGCCGACAACTGAATCGGTCACTACCCCAATGAACTCTACCTCTACTTACATACATTCCTTCCAATAACTTGTTTGTGTGGTAAAGTCAATATAATCGAGGTCTTTGTCGATTCGGAAAACTTCCATTTATCATTATAACAACCAAAGCTCAAATGAAAAAGTAGTAAAATAATATCTACTTCCAATTATAAAATCATGATTAAAATAAGAATTAATTTTAATTACATTACTATTACGCATCGTGAGGAAACCCACATTCCCGAGAAATGCATTTTCGGAGTTATGTAACCTAACCTGTATTGGGCTGGTATTCCCTTCGCGGGTTGGAAGGTAAGTCAATAGCTTCTGTAAAAACCGACCTGTCAAATCTTCAGGTTAGGTTAGCGAACCCTGTGAAGAACGGGATAATGCTAGGGAGATGATGAGGACTATTACGCAGTTACTTGCAATAGCGTGAGTGAGTAGGTATTCAATATAAACAATTTGGCACGCTCGCGTTCTCTTCCTTGTTATGTTCCAGTGCGTAATAAAATAAATGCTTTTGAATTTGCATAACAACACTTTATGGAAACTCATTTAGATCTAATGAAGTGCGAATTTTATTTATTTTATTTATTTCTTAGGTTTGCCAACAGACAAAACACTAAACACGCTTCACATTTACTTATTTTGGATTTTGAAATATGTGCCATTGTTTTTAAGATATACTTAATAGGTACTAAAATAGCCGATATGTTTACGATCTGGCCTGTTGTTACTTCTATGTAAGGCATCACTAAATTCTAATCTTTATGAAGTAGTGAAAAACACAGATTTACATGCTGTTTGGAAACTAAGAGATGTGTAAATATAAAATTTGCAACTAAGTATACACTGTCTGGTTGTAAATAATTCAAGAAATATATATTATTTAAAGTAGACAGTTTAAATATTTGTCGGCGCGTACCTACTGGTAAAACTTGACACTTAATATTTATGTTACGTCTTGCATTTTTTGTTTAAAACTACACGACATGAAACAAATCATTCTTCAAGTCAAATCGATATAATTTAATATGATGCGAGTTAGTTCGATGAGTGATGGCATGCTAGTGGCTCAGCAAAGGTCCGGGCTGACGGCAGGTAGTTAGTTATTGTATGCAAATACATCTCGGCGCCACCGAAGACTTGGACTCGTTTAGCAGAGTTATGGTTCCCGCTCACGGGCCCGACGCACTGCCAGTGATAGCACATACCGTATTAATCAAACAGCATAATGACGACTTTAAGGAACTCAAAACCTCTTAGCAGAAGAGCAGCCACGCGGGGGGCTACCGCCGCGACATCACATTTCTCACTTCAATTTGTAGTCGTATTTGTTTTTCTCTTTCGATCGTCTCACTTCATTTCAATCGCGTCGTTTTTTTAGTAATCCTTTTCTCTTTTTTCATTCCGAGGTGACGTTTATCTCTGCTCCCCGGGTGACGGGGCCCTCTAGTTAAATGACGACTTACCAGTTTTACATTGGACTCCCGATGTCAGTCTCTTTATGAGCGAGTATTTTATTTGAAGGTATTTTACTGCCACCGATGTTATGATGAACGTTTACGTACGCCTAAGTTATTTTAATGTCCCACTTGAGTTTGTGAACTTGATACGCTAAGGCTAATAAAACATGGAAGGTATTAAATTTAAAGGTTACCTTAATGCACATATTTTTACTATAGCTGTTATGATTTATACATTTGTAGTATGAGATGACATATAAAACTTGATTGCTCCGTTGATTTATAATTAAAATGCTTGTTATAAAATCAGAATGTTTCTATCGTTCACAATTAAATTAAGATTTATTTTATTATTAATAAAATACCTACAGAACCACAAATTAAATTAAATCAAGTAATATTTATTTGTAATGGAGCAAACAGAACAATGGATGTCGACAGCTTTACAATTCTGCAAAATAAATACTTACAAACCAATTATCATTGCATGCAATCCGACTCGGAATAGAGTGGAAATGTATTCGTATTGGCAACCATTGCAGTTTGACTGATTGCTGTTGAAGTAAAAACTGAATCGTCATCAATCACCATTGAGCGGGTCAGCGGACTGTGACGTTACAAATCGAAGAGTAAGTATATTATACATCGTACACAAATATAGCCTTTTTTGTCCTCATCCGATTTGTAAACTTAAAATACCTGTCCGCTTAAAAACATCAACGCCAATTCATATTATGCTCACTACTTTTATTTTTACAAGTTTGTAACGAGAAAATATTAAAATACGTGTTATAAATTTTATTATGGAGATATCTACCCAAAAACGGTGTGCGAATAATATTAAAATTTGTGTATTTATGGACATAAGGTTGTGTATAAAAACGGATGGTTGTTGGGATAACTAATGTAAATGCAGAGAAATCCGCTACTTTAGAGGATCGTTTCTCATCGCTTACTGCCGCTGTTGACTTAACCTCAATGTCATTGGACAGACGTGCGCGGAACATTATACTTTTTAGTATATATTTTTTCTTTTCGTTGATAAAATCTTACTTAGCATAATTATGTCATTAAAAATGACCCTTTTTCGCAAATTCGCTAAAAGAATGTTTTTGTTTAAAATGAGCAATGAGTATAATTAAATCTACATTTTGTTTGCTAATTGAATCGCAATTTAATTCTATCTCATCATTTGTCAAGGTCTACCCACTGAAATTAATGTTTTACTCACTTATAAAAAACTTCATTATCATTTATTTTATTACTCTACTGTTTAAGATAGAATCACTCCATCTACTATAATAACCATGTTCTACCGTGGTATTAACAAAACCAATGTCAGATTTTGTAGATAAAATATAGGTGTAGTGAGTTGTAACTGCGACTGTACCGCCCACGCCCGATGGCTGTTCAATCTGTTGACATCTTATATTGAATGTGCACGCGCCGTTTGCATATATAAATTCATTATTTTTTACACACCTACAGAAGCCATTTGTCTCTTTATTTATAGCACCAATATTTGCTAATAATATAGAAATTAACATGCTATTCGACTCTAAATTATCATTCATGACTTGCAAATTAAAGATTTAATCAAAATCATTTCTACTGGTTTTCATCGTATAGATTTTTCTCAGGTCAGAATATTTTGGTGGTTCGGTGATTTATTGTGATTGGTTATCATATGTTATTACTTCAATCCTATTAATTATATTAACATACCTAATCTTACTTCTCGTATTCCGTTAATTCCATATCTCTACTTATGTAATAATTATATATTGATCGTTTACTGACTGCTCAGAATTGATGGATGATTCATGTACCATGATTCCGAGTTGATATCAAGTGGAATTTTGGTCTGAATTATCTCCCTCAGTATTCATTACGATGTCACTCTTACGATGTATAATAAACACTTAGTTGTAGTTACTGATCAACTTCTATAATACAATGACCCACGTTATCGTCATAATCAGCAACATTTATTAGTCTACTGTCTAATTGTACCACTGATGTTTCACAAAACAATTCAGGCAGCTCATCAAATCCTAAATCTAATAAGAATAAAGATATATTAATGCGTGAAATTAAATTTGTTATATTATGTAGAGTCGGTTCCTAGATTTTTTTTTAAATAAAGGCAAGTAAAGAAGCCCCTGTTTATAAGGACCTTTTTCAAACTACACCTGTGGGTACATAAGTAGTGTCAGTTTCAAAGGCTGCGCCTTTAGATAATGTCGTTACGTAGGCCCCGGTCAGCGCGGTGAGGTACAAATTGTTCAATTTGTCGCGCGGAGGCGAAAAGCCTCCGTAATCCCGAACCGGCTAATCGAAATATCGACGCAGCTTATTGACAAGTCCACTTCGATACTTTGAGCTCCCAATTTTCAGTGTAACCCTTCAACGATTTATTGGGATTTGAAATAAATGGACGGGCCGCGTTGACGGTTTGTAAATTTGTGTATTAGGTTATGTTAGGTTGTGGTGGTGATGGAATATATTATTATAGGATCTTTGTAAATCGTGTTTAGATTCAGTTGCCAGTATAATCAATGGTGTTGTGACATAATACTTATTTGAAACGTTTGTTTTTGGAATTAAAAAGATAGTAAACAATTTATATTTTGGATAGACAATGCACCTGTGCATACAATAAGGGACCAAACCAAAAAATATAGATGGTGTTATACAGATTAACGTGATACTTACCTATTTTCTCATTGCAGGTAGGTAACAACTGTTACTTGATATCTTGATCAAAATAATAATGGGTGTAATAACAAGAGTCATCATTTATATCAAAAAGCAAAGATAAAAGCTGCACATGTACCTATGTTATCCACGATTAGAAGGCGAAACGAAGGCAGCTCTGTACAGCTCTATCTATTTTTTTTTGGGGAACGTAGGTAACCTGGAAAGTCCCTCATTCCATTATTTTTTATACAACAAAATCACTCTTTGGTTTTCTACTAAACAACCTTATCAAAAGGCGTTTCAATTGAAGATACATAGTCTGATTCAACTCATTCCCACTCCTGAATTTAATTCTGATATTCATTTTTGCTTATCCATGGGGACATGTACCTCGTTCGAAGGCCCGCAGCCGAGTGCCCCCTCCGGCCGCCATGTTCCGCCCCACCCCGCGCCCTGCCCCTCCCACCGCCCCCCACCGCAATTACAACCAGTCTTGCACTCGCCGAGCCATACATTATCTTATACCGTTCATATTAAAGATTAATATTGCCCGGTGACCTAACTGAGGGGTTCGTAGTGGGTTGTCCCGCATCCCTTCAGAGCGACTGATGTCGTCGCCTACGTTGTACGTGATGCTATCACATGCTATTTAGATGGTTCCAATAATAAATGAACTTACATTTAAATATATACCCTCATACTTAATTTCTATATATCGATTCCAGTGAGGTAGTCAGAAATACATCCATCGCAAGATAAACTTGATTAATTAACCACGCTTTACCGGGCTGGACTTTATAGAGAAGTATGAGATTCCAATAGGATTAATGGTACAATAATTAACCTGTTATCTATAACTAAGTAAAAAAAATATACATAACTTTATGATAATGGTCCCAAAACGTTACCCTGAGGTATTAGGTACATATTTTTCGCGCTGTTATTGATAGTTTATTTTTTTCTTGATTTTGATTAGTATATTTTTATTTAACAAATAGGTAGGTACTTACATGAACTTAAATAATACAATCATCACTTAGGTAGTAAAATCTTTGGTCATTCAAATAAAACCATTTCATTTGCTTTGCAAAAATCTATTACCACAAAACTACCTAGGTTCCTACTTTGTACAAAATCTTTATAATTAATGTTTGAAATGTCGCAACTGATTACTATTGGGGCTCAATAACATGTTCTGTATCACTGTAGGTAGATATCTGGCAATTATCGTGGAAGATTGAAAACAAATCGGCGTGATTCGGGCGGGGGCGATAATTCATTAGGCAGGTGTGGAAATTAGAGGCACTGTAATGACACGGGCCACGCCTGCTAGCGCTCTCTAATTATCTATCCGACTATCCCACCGGCAGAGAGTGGTGCCTACTATTGCAATGTTGTCTAGCTGTAACGTGTACTTAACTAGATTTGTTAATAGGCAATTATTTGCGAATAGGCAATTAAGAGGGCTCTTATAAAAAAATACAAATTAGAGGAATGCACTATTTTGACGAAATAGGAAATAAAATAAGTATGTATGATACTAAAGTATGTTTTATGCGCAACGAGACCAATAATTAGGTAGGTAACTATTTGAAAGAAATATATGAATCTTTTATTAGATTAGCGAAATTAGAAAATAATAATAAAAAGACAAATAAGATAACAAAATTGTTAGGTGCAATACACTCATAATATTGTTGTATGAATGCGAAGAAGATTCATCACTGATTTAAGAGCTACGCTTTTGTTGGTGTAGCATTCTCCACGCTACTTTTTAGGGAAAAATAGGGCAGTGGTTTCCCTCTTGCCTTCCGCCCCGCAATACTCTGTCGCGAGTGGAATGGCGCCCAGAGTAGTCTATTTAAAGCCGTACTAGGACTCCTGCCCTCCGTCTCTTAATAGTACTGGCAGTTACTGCTGCCCTCTGTCGGGTTCTCGGTTATAGTCCCTGTGACTTGTTCCTTCCGTACTACATTGCCGTACCAATGGCCCCCATCTACGCCTCTGCAACCGTTGAGGTCTTCACCCGTATCCCCGACCAAGGGTTATACGTTATACCCCGTAGGTCTGGTCCCTATCCAAACTCAGCCACCATCTCATTTCGGCCTACTGAAGTAAGAGACACTCACCCCCGCGGCAAGGACGCCCCAGATAGGACATAATAGTGGAGAGCAGAGAAGAGAAATGAAACCAAAACCAAATACCTGAAGAGAAGAAGATGTCTACTTATCTATTTAGTGTTATATGAATTTCCACTTTATACTCGTGCATCATTGCATGCCCCCACCTTACACATCATCCATAATATGAACAAACAACATCAAACTCTGACAAAGAAAGAAACAAACAGTAAATGTTCCTATTTTAAATAAATAAAGTTAAATGATAAAAGGATAATCAAAAATGTTAATAAATAAGAACAGTTGTTTTCAATTCCCTAAAATAAAACGATTTCGTAAGTGTAAACTTGCTTAACGAAAATTATCTTTAGCAACAAAATGATGCAGCACTTCTACCACCACCATTAGCACGGTTTCCTAATACAAAGTAAGTAGGCAGTCAAAATAATTAATTTACAGACGTTAATTATCTCGTCAGGGCACAAAGTCATAAGCAATTTGGCCGGGCCGGCTTATCAGCTCGTCACATCACTGACGCCCTCCAATTAATTATCTACGATGTTACTTGATGAGAAATCACCGACACTATTATTATGGGAGATAACAGTAATGAAACAAGAGAAGCACATTATGGCTTGCTTTTGTTTTAGAAGGAGACTTTTATGAGTAAGAATGTTCCTAGTGAATTTTTAGTATTGTGTGAATGTTCAATGTTGGAAAAGTTGTGGTCTTCAAGCATAGAACTTAAAATAAAATGACGAACATGAAAAGTGCATTTAAAAATTTCGTAAACCTTAAAAATTCTGGTTAAACTTAAACGTACTTAATAAGTAAAATGGAGCTGAGAATTGAGTCAAACCTGATTTACCGTTAGCTCTACTTTTACGAAACAACGTTCACAGATTTCGAAAAATAAACTTAATTGATAAAGTATCCTAGAATCGATTGATATTAGGCTGTCATAATTTGCATAATGGTTCCGTGATCTCGTGGGGCTATTACTACTAATTCTATATTTCTAACACCTGACGTTTCCATTCGATAAACATGTTTTTTGGGTAATTATGATGCATAGGTTAAAACGTGACTCGATATTCTTTTTATTTTTAGCAATATACCCAATAAGTTTTCTGTGCTTTGATTACATAGATCAAAACACATAAATAAACTTATAGCAAACAATTTACAGCAGACCTTAACTCTTGTTTGATGCTGTTTAATTGATATTTGTGTTTTTTTTTTATATTTAACATTATTAATCGTCTTATTCTAGCCGCTACAAAGACCACTGGTATGGCTTTCTCCATAAGAAAATATACTCTTTCATAAAAGGTCTATCAAAACTCCTGCTGGACTTGATAAAGACAGAGAAGATTTTCTAACATTGCAATTTCCTTTATCCCCAGATTGTGCTGAATTCAATGCACCGGTATCAGCCGCGCATTCACCTGGTGAAGGTCCGCGAGGGCGCAGGTCCTATCACGGACCTCTCCCGCGAGCAACACCGCACCTTCGTCTTCCCAGAGACAGTGTTCACGGCCGTCACCGCCTACCAGAACCAGCTTATCACCAAACTCAAGATCGACTCTAACCCCTTCGCCAAAGGCTTCAGGGACTCATCGAGACTCACCGATTTTGATAGGTGAGTTTTTTGTTTCGTAAAGGTTTCTTACAAGGCCAAAACCGTTTTTAGATTGAATTCACCATTTGTATGAGTTTCAAACACCTTTGTTATATTATGTTTTCAATTACTCTGTTTTCTTAATGGTAACTTGCTAACATGCTAAGTAATCACTTCACACTATTATACGTTCGATTACAAACCTCGAGTGTTCAAGCGCAATTTAAATCAATTTTATCGCTTTAATTATTAAAATTTTATTAGGCATATTCAATAACTTTGCTTTAATAGTCGAAGGCTGTTCATATAAAGTAGCCACAGTGTCATTGGAAGGGTACGTGGCATTACTTGAGGCAACCACGTGGTTCTTGCAGCGTTAAAGCGGTCAAAAATCGGCGGTGCGCGGCGCTCGAGGCGAATTTGATAAATTGGCAGGTTATTAGCAACAGTTGAAAGGCATTAGGGCGGCCGCCCTGCAATTTGCGGTGCGAGCGGCTCCGACATGAATAAAAGATTAAAAACGCGCCTCCTCGCCTGATTGCGACCGATACGTGGCTCAATGCTGATCGCAACGCCGATTTAGGGATGCCCGCTGTTGTTATCCGCCCTATCTGCTTAATCGACCCGCAAAAAATGAGATTATAGGTGTAAAATATTCAAGCCCGCAAGATATAAATTGATTTACTAAACTGTTCGATCCCGGACGACCTGCAGACTTAACGATTTTTGGAGGTTTATGTTTTTTTTCTCGATACTCTATCAATGCTTAAAAAAAATTGATAAGTCTTTACATCGAAGTTAAAGGTTATAGCATTTTATGACGTTAAATATTATAACATTCTAAGATATCGTCTATATTGTAATGATGCTGTTAATTGCTAATTGAATGTAAATAATAATCAATTGCAACAGTCTTCGTTTAAATTTAACGACTCTAAGTAATATACTCAAGATCCTCTACATTATCTATATAAACAACTTATAAATTGATATTTCTTAGTCTCTGGGCGAGGCGTTATAACTAATATTATAGGGAATGTTAGTATATACTTATACCTAATCACTTACCATTTAAGATTACTTGATTGCTATGCATGGGAAGTAAAACAATATAGTAAATGCGTTTACTAACATGACGTGAATATGAATTTATACTTGTTTATAATGTTCAGTTCCAATAAAAAAAATATGTTAAGGAACACGACGAACAAAGTTCTTAAAACTCAACCATCCGTTCACTACGATTTTGTACTTCATAAACTAACGTGTGTGGAGAGCATGAACCGCTAAATTACGATAGCGTTCATGTCCAATATCCCGCTACACGACGAGTAGCTGTTCCACACCAGCCGTGTTACAATAACGCAGTCGAACGTGATATTCGTGGGAACACACTGTCTATTGTTGGCAAACTCAAGTGCAAAACGAAACCTTAGCCTACGGTATGGTAATTCCAAGAAAGCTAAATCTGAACCGACACATACACCATTCATTTCACCAGTCAGTCAACTTACAAGTATTTTAAATTGATCTTTCGCAAAATTCCGTTTTCCACTCATTAAGTCGAAGGTGTTCGAAAGATTGAAGTGTGCGAGGCGAGAATTTGCCGGCAGGCAGGCTGAACGGGCGCGGGCGTTCCCATGAGCGCCGCTACTCTCGGCTCTCGATAGCTGCGAGGTTCATCTGTGGGGTTTGCGCGAGGAGGGAACGCGTGAGGTGGCGTGTGTAGTACGTCGAGTCGGCACGTTCGAGGACGCGTGGTTGGGGGCGCGGCGGCGTGTGGAAACAGCTCACGTCAACAGCGCCGGAGCCGGCGGCGGCGGCGAGCCGCGTAATCACAGGGCTCGCTCCTCATTATGCCCTAAACGACAAATTAAAGCGCATTTCTATTATCTGCCCATCGGTGTGATGCACATTCGGCCGGACCGGTTCCCCGGAGGCGAGATGTGGACCGCCGTTTTCTCGCTCAGGTGTTTATCCATGTTTTACCTTTTGAAGCAACCTGTCGAAGAATTATGCAAAAAACAGTCATTCATGTTTTAAAATTTGTTGAGAGCCGTGTAGCTAATAATGCAACCGATGGTTTTGTAAAAAAGAAAAATTAATGTTTTCATCGAGTTGAATACTCTAGAATACTAAGTTTGATTAGTTTGAGTAGTAGTTTTAACTAATTTTATCTTCCCCCTGCTTTCTTGATAGGTACTTCCTTGTAATATCGCAATGGCATAAATTTGCAGAATCATGATGGCTGTTAATAATATAATCTGTGCCGTCGTAAGTGCGCGGCTTCCGATTTGGTCTAACACTAATTGACGGAGCAGAGCGTGATGATAGCCTGCGAGATTGACGGCTAATACGAGATGTTATCGACGCAATTACTTGGCTTCCAGCATCCGTGAGACAAGGCTTTGTAGCTTTAGGTACCTAATGAGAGCTTTATGGAGATTTGATAAACTACTTTTGAGGAAGTAATTACATAGGTGCATAAACGGATGCCCAATGTGGACAAAGCAGACAACTGTTAACGACGCACCAACATTCTTATATGAGTTGTACTTAGTATGTTTTTAGTTTTACTTTTTAGATTTTTTGTACAATCTCCTTAAATTATAAGAATTCATACAATACAATACAATACAAAAACTCTTTATTGCACTTGAATCACATTATAATTCATTTGTTTTATTCTTCGGTACGTCTGTCATGATAGTCATTTGTCATTTTTTCTTGTCCAATTTTTACCGAAAATCGAACGTGGTTTTGTATTTCTTAATTATTATTTTCGATATAACTTCTATTTTTCTTAATAAATTTCTAGGTAGGTATAGTAAGTGTTGCGCATAACTATGCGCAACTATGAATTAACTAATTCATTATCTCTATTCCTTCGACCAGTTAAGTAGGTAAGTACAACAACTTTCACGTATGATACAAATTCCTAAGATGAACAATGATAAACCGAAGCAACTATCGAGGAACTTCAAATTGGTGTAGGTAAGAATTGTGGGCTCTATTTGTCTTGTTGACATTGAAAAAGTACTACTTTCAAGTAGCAATCTGACTTCTTACATTTTATTTGGTATTATATGATACCTACGTAATGTTTGTGAATACTGACTCTATATCGATCGCCATCGACTCGCAAAGAAGAAGACTGACTCTAAAGTTTACAAATTTATAATCTGTAGAAAGTTGTAGACACATTTTTTATACCGACTTGATATTGTTTTACTTTAGTGACTGCGCTACTACATAACAGTAAAAAAACTGTTAATCCACCAATTTCAGCTTCAATTTCACAAGTCCCAAGGTAGTTATTATAACATCTGCGGCTCCTTTTTGCCGTTTTCATCTTGTCACGATCTCGGCTCTCACACGTAATGGAATGAAAGGCCGAATAATTAGAGGCTTGGTATCTCGCGTCAGTTTGATCGCTGTCAGTCAGCTCACAGCTACTGTACGTTCAATTCGATCAACCATTTCACTGCGCATACGCACCCGATAATATCAGGACGCGAGTCGCCGCTCCGCCGTCTGTCACTCGGACTAAAAGCCCACTCGAGTACTTCCGCGGCCGGCCATTGTTTGCCGTAACTTATCAGCCCAACTTTCTATCGCGATTGCCGAATTCACACCGTCATAAATATAAACGTTTCAAACGAGTGCCTAACGGCGTTCAGCCTTAATGACTTCCTTCGCTGACGTCCGAAATCGTCAGACAATAAGTGTGATGAATTGCCATTGTGTGAGACTCGGGTGTTATTTGGCCGAGCCGGGTTTTCATCCATTAATTAATAAGATACGCCCCTCGCTCAATCAGGGCCGATATTTAGCCGGCGAGTTATATTTATGCTCGGACGCACCTCTTGGTTAATTGTATGCGATTCACTTACAGACTAGAAACATCTTAACGACAAGTGCGTGCTGCCCGCAGGCGGCAATGCGTGCTCTATAGTTATCACTTTGATTTCAGTTTTACATTGGTAGGTATTTAATTGTTCTATAGAACCTACCTACCTACTAGTAAGAAGAAATAAAACTTTTCATGAGAATAAATTTTGCGGCTCCTAAAGTTATTTTGGTTGCTTGGAAGAATTTACAAGATTGAACGATTTATTGGATTGATAGTGTTGTAAGTTAAAGCAGTCTCGATAGAGAAAGCAAGTAGGGGAGAGCGGGGCTGAAAGTGCCGATTTTGACAAATCCTTTTAAGATTCGGATAAAACAAGTACTATGTCTGAAAGTAGTGGTTCATCCTAAGCCAAATTTAATCTATTTTACGAATTTAACTTCAGATTTCGCACATTTTTAATAGTTTTTATGAAAATGCGATTTTTTTATACAGAGGCGGCAAGGCACTACCAACCCCAATCTGGGGCAAGTTGTGCCGTAGCTGAGGTCGGTTGTGCCGTTGATAATTCTGGGAGTTTGAAAATTAATTAGGAAATTAAAACACATCAGTTTTATAATAATATATTTATTCGTTATATTTTTTAATATAAATCAACAGTTTTTAAAGTTTAATTGTATATACTAAGTATTATAATAAAAAAAGCACAAGGAACCTTCTTATGTAATTATTCAAACATAAAAACGTATTTTTAATCAATAGTTTGTACTTATTTTTATGCAAATGAGATCAATTATTAAAAATATCAGTCTATCAGGACTAGTAAACTACCTGCTATAAACAGTAAAGATTTCTCTTTTATTACTTGGTTAGGGGTTGGTTGTGCCGCGGCACAAGCAGCCCCACATGAACGGCACATTTTACCCCGTTTATGATAGTGTGATATTTTGTCTCACATATAAAAATCACTGTACACAAAGCATTAAAATTACACTGCATTACAAACTAGGATAAATAACAAACATTTTACAAAAACTCACATATTAAAAGCACGAAAAATGCTAGCTTGAGACCAAAAAGTATTGAAACGAAAATATTTACTTACGTGGCGCTGGAGGACCCTCACATGCAGTTCGACTTGGTCCGCGACGCTGACGCAACTAAAATGGCAGCCGCGTGTGCGCGACTGTTAGGCCTTACGCGACACAATACGATCGTATATCTATCTCTTTCTGTTTTTGAGATATTCGCGTCGGCACAATTTACCCCCGGCACTTTCAGCCCCGCTCTCCCCTAAGCGTTATGACTAATTCAAATATACCACTAATAGAAACCAACCACCAGAAATTGCATGTAACAATGTAATGTAAAAGAAAGTAAATGCAATTAAAAAAGCTTTTAATTACGCTTTATGGTAGTAGAGCGGGTATTAATGTGGTGCTTAAATTATTGTTATCATATTTTTACGATTACGTGCACTAAAGCGAATTATCATGACAAAAGGAAATTATATTTCACTTTTTATCTGATAGATGCATTATGCATTCGCGCACGTATCGATAAGCGTTCTGCAGTGAGATATCGATAAGTGATGTGGCGGCCCTAGCGGCGCGCTCTGAGAACCGAGCCGCCCTGTAATTTGCCGGCGGACTGTTGGCTATTACAGCTGATACCGAGATCATAATAAATACGCCATTAACGCCCCTACAGCACCCGAAACGACATAACCACCAAACACAACAGCCTCCGCTCCACGTACGAATACCTCCGCCACTTACGACCTTTCGCGTCCCTACAACAGACGTGTAAATTTAAAAACATTACTGTCGTGGAATGTGTTAGTTAAAAATTTACTACTTGATTTGATTAGTTGTTGCCATGCAATGTATTCCCAACCAATTCGACGGCGGCGTGTTGTGAGAAGATAAATAATGATAGCCCACAATCTAACACCTCTCCGTGGGTACGGGTGGCCCCGAAAGCGGCAAGTCGAGTAGAAACGTATAATCTAGGCGTAATTGTCGCATTGCAAAAGTTGTAATTTTGTAATCGCCTAAAGAAATGTCGCATGTCGAAAGTATAAAATTACTGGACTCAATTCTGGGGCACGTGAGATAATGACATGGTTAAAATAGTAATAGCGAGGTCCACTGTTATTAGTTTTTATACAGATTAGGGTGCCAAGTAAAAAGTGTATATTGCGTGTATAGCGTGTGTGGGCACTACCTGTTTTAATTCCCGGGACCGCTGATCGCGCCGGCGCCCGCGGCCGCCTCGCCGGTGATAGATTAAATTCGACACGGGTTCTCGTGATGTCATGCCAATTTTGAGTTTCACCTCGAGCTCGCCGTGTCGTCACGCTCATTTACCGCTCTCAGGCTATCGCTCGTACCTTAGGACGCATCGCCATTATTAATAACACCTCGCCAGATCTCCCTCTCTCGTGGCACGATAAAGTTTGATTCGCTCGTCAGAATCGGGAAGAAATTACGGACTCGTTCGATTTCTATTGAGCAGGCGTGAATGATGCATTATTGCACGCTTGTAGTGCGTCGATAGTTTCGAAGAGAGGCGAAAATAGCAAGTTAGCGGGAAGCATGCTCGGTGGCGGTCGCGACAACCTCCGGGAACCGATAAAGGGCATCGCGTACCGCGGCAATAAAGGGCGAGACGGCCTGCGCGCCTCGTTAACTGCCGGCGCGAGCGCAGCGCGCAGCTTCGACGAAACAATTATCGACATTACACTGAGATTCCGTCACCACATGATATCACACCATAATTTAGAATATTACGATCTTGTTAGATTGCCTCGAAACAATGTTGCGTCCATATGAAAAGTGGCCGGTTGACGGGCATACATAAAACGAGATGATATCACGTTCTCAGTGTTTGTGAATTTTACGAGATAGCGTCTAGCGCGATGAATATTAAATATTTTATGAGATTCGCCAACAGCACGTGGCCCGCCAGTGGCTGGCGTTCCGCGAACAACTTTATAGACTATGGACCGCTGAAAACCAACGAACAGGCGAGCTCGACAAATGCCCACGTTCGCGGAATCTGACGCCCGCAGACTGCACTAGTTTACCAAAATAGGACTTATCGCTATCTTGAAAAGTTGTTACTGTTCTTTAGAACGGACTGTTTTCCTAGAAATGTATTTTCTCACCAAGGAAGTATGTCGGTCGCTCTAAGTAAACATTGCCGTCTTTGTGCTGATCTGTCATAAGATGTGTTCCTTAAAACTTTGAACATACGTTTTGAAGCTTGGACTCATGAAAGTTGTTTGCGTGTTCCACAGAGATCCGATGGAGCTGATGTTGATGGAGCAGCAGCTGCTGCGGTCTCCGCTGCGGCTGTACGCGGGCGGCGCGGGGGGCGCGGCGGAGGAGGAGGCGGAAAAGCGCGCGGCGTGGGCGCGCACCCCGCCGGCGCTGCAGCTGTTGGCGCTGGGCGGCCGTGCGTGGCCCGCTGCCTGGCCGCAGCCGCTGGCGCTGCCGCCGGACCTCTGGCTGCAGAAGCCCCCCGCGCCACTCCGCTACTGCCCATACCCGCCGCCGGCTCACCCCTCCGCCGCCCCCTCGCGACCAGATCACTCGCCCTCGCCTCGACATCCCCAGTGAACGTTCCTCGACGCCTAAATTAAGAAAACAGTGCTGTGAAGACTCAACGATTTCGCCGACTTCGAGCGCATCACTCAGTGAGGCGTTCGTAAAAATGTGTTCCATGTACCAAACTGTTATTTTGTCAAAGGTGAAATCAAACTTGTGACTGTGACACTTAGCCGAAGTGAGTTTTAAAATAGTACCTTTCTAATGTAGTTAATAGCTAAAGAAGTTATCGATAGTGTTACTGCATATAAAGTAAAATATAATTCCAAGGTTCCTACCCGAAATAATAAGTCGTATTGTAGCTTGAATTTTATTAATATTAACAATAGTTACCTGCACTTTCATTTCATTTTTAT
Organism: Pectinophora gossypiella; assembly: GCF_024362695.1. Classification (NCBI taxonomy): domain Eukaryota; kingdom Metazoa; phylum Arthropoda; class Insecta; order Lepidoptera; family Gelechiidae; genus Pectinophora; species Pectinophora gossypiella. Next base: position 6,856,091 of record NC_065404.1, read on the forward strand.
ACGTACCTATCTAACAAATTGCAGGGAAAGGGAAGAGAAACTGTTCGAAAATTTAAAATTTGTTATTAACCAAAGAGTTAAGTATCTATTGTTTAAAATTTTCCTATATAAAATCATTTGCTACACAAACGCCACCAATAGTGATGCAAAAGTTTCTTAATTGTTTATACAAAGTGAGAGCTCATTTGTGAATGTTTGTAGAACCAAAGGTTGAGTGCACTGCAACATTATTATGTTGCATAATATTCGACATGTGTGAAGCGCCCTTTACTTGATAAGTACTTAATACAAGTATTAATGTTGGTACAATCAAGTAAGGGATGCTTTACACACTATCGGTCGTTAAATATATGTAACCGCATATGATTTGGACTGCCTACATGAACAAGTACGTATTGAGTTAAATACAAAGCTAGATTGTGATAGTGGTGTATCGAATTTCCTTGGTCAAAGTGTGAAGCATTCTTTAATATTTTCGTAAAGCTATATACTCAAACAGACAAACCGAGGAATTGGTTTTGTGGGGCTTTTATTGTATCTACGAATTTTGTTTATGAAAAATAAATATTTACTTACTGCAAACTCGAAGTAACATTCCAGAGCATCCTCTTTAGTTCACGTTATTAAAATCGTATTCAATAAGAATTGCGGTCTTCATCAATAGGTACCTAATGCATTCCTCATCTCATACTTAAGTTATGTATGGAGTTTGTAAAAAAAAATATTAATTCCTATAAATTCCAAATAAGTGATAAAATATAACTTACATGTAAGTATGTATTTGTGTGTATAATATTTTAAATTATAAGCCTATTTATATTCCGTTAAAATAAGTTGTATTGTAATGAATTGTATGTATTGTATAGTGGTTGATTAAATTATTTTTGTAGGGTAAGCACTGTATATAGAGGGTCACTTAGATGTCTGTATCTATAAGGGTTTTGAAAAGTATTGTCCTAGTTAAATAACTTATGTCGCGTTGCTGCTCTGGTTCCGAAATAATAAATGCCACGCGATCTGTTATGGACTTAGTTATATTTAAAGTGAAGGTACATTACTGTTCGAATAATAATTATAACTAATAACGCTTTATTACCGTGTAAAATTACATAGCCGGTATTATGCTATCTACAAAAATTATTCTTGTGAGACAAAATTTCTCATTCATCTTACAGATGACTAAATTCACTCATCACCTTGCATTGAATTAAAATATTATATTATTGATATTTTGAATAAATAACTATTTATTTCTGTACTAGTAATTGTAATAATAAAATAAGTAAAAAATAATATTTTTGAAATAAAAAATACATTGATAATACTTTTCGATTTTATTGAACAGTAAACTCAGTTGAAATATTTTTAGTAGATAGCTAAATTAAAATAGAAATTGGTAAACATTGCAATTTTTTAATTCCCTATGTCTGTAACTAAGAGTATGATTGCTTACCTTTAAAATATATTATATTTTTCACTTAAAATCACTAAAATGATTTTTATTTTAAGGAATGCTTTATAATTATGTTTATTAATTCTAAATGTGACTTGTTTTTGTTTAAAAATGAAAACACGTGAGCAGCACGCGCTTGTAGAGACACATATCAGGGCTCAGCCCTTGTGTTAATAAACTGAAACCAATCCAATTGTTGTTTCATTTCCTTATTTGAAAATAGTTCTGGTTCATAAGTCAGAGCAACGTGGTGGAGTATGTCCCTTACACAATTGATTAAGGGAAGGCCTGCCCTTATTAGTGAAACATGGTTAGAGAAATATACCGTTTAATGTCATCATCCCCTTAGCAGTATTCCGTTTTGACAGGGTCCGCTTAACTAACCTGAAGATTTGACAGATTCAGTTTTTTACAGAAGCGCTTGCCTGTCTGACCTTCCAACCCGTGAAGAGAAAACCAGCTCAATACAGGTTAGGTCACATACCTCCGAAAATGCATTTCTCGGGAATTTGGGTTTCCCCCGATGTTTTCCTTCACCGCTGAGCACGTGATAAACATTTATGATCCAAACATGAATTCGAAAATCATTGGTTTTGGCCTGTGCTGGATTCGAACCTGCGACCTCAAAGTGAGAGGCAAGCGTTCTACCAACTGGGCTACCCCGGCTTATATACCTTTTAATTTAATAACATGAAAATAGGTAGCATCAATACAATATTTTGATACCTATCGACAGGACCGCGGATAGAGTAATTCTTAAATTGATGTGCCCAATCCGGGTCCATGTGTGTTACTCGCCTTATGTTAGCAACCTACCATGTGGAACGCCATAAATTATATATGAAAAAGATGGAAATGTCAAAGGAGAAGCCTTTATGTCCAATAGTAAGATCTCTCAGCCTACAAAAGAAGATAATGAATAAAAAAATAAAAGTAGTTCTTTATTAGTCTTCTTCTTCTTATCGTGAGGGTTGTGAGGTGGAATACCAACCTTAGCAACCCTGGTGGCAGGGTTATCACTGAGCCGCCATAGGCCCCTGACATGGCTCATGTAACGACTACATACTTACATCAATAAGTATTAGTACCGGGATCAACGGCTTAATGTGCCTTCCGAAGTACGGAACATCTTATTTATTTATTAGTAGGCTACATTATAAATACTTTATATTCATTTCTTTTATCTGGGCACTCTACAAAACTGGACCCGTCAAATTTTCAGGTTAGATAAGCGCACCCCGTAAGGAACGGGATAACGCGAGGGAGATGAATGATAGACCTAGTATTTCTTGTATGTATGTGCATTCATTGAATGAAAGTAGACTTACAAAAAAGATTACCTAATGCTGCGTGTGTAAGTAGTAGAAATGGAAGAGAAAGGCCTAGGCGTACACGTCGAACAATGTCTGTGTTGAAGATAATTATCCAAGAAGGACTGCGCCGGGATTTCGAAGGGTAGGTATAAATACAAATATATCTCTAGTTATATATTAACTATGAAGATAATTCTTGAAGTTCTTTCCTGACAGGCGATAGTTCAACTAACCGTGGCCCATTCTATCATCACTGAACGATCCATCGCCCGTGGTGACAAGAGGAAATTCATTCACATATTTATAGGTAACCTATACGAACTCAAAAGACGTAACAGTAATGTAAAAAATGCTTTATTGCATAGCTCTTAGGGAGATAGAAACAGCGTACAGGAACTAACAATTTGAGAAAAGAATTTTTATAAAAGGAACATTCCCACTTTGGGAACTTTCCCGAGAACTGCACATAACTGATGGCACCACCAAGATCATACAGAACCCTTAGAACTATTGGGGTGAATATCAAAATTTCAAGTTCGGTGGCGAACTTTCATGTTATTTTTTTATTTTTATTTATTTATCGTTGTTACAATTTAATGTTACATTATAAATAGTTAACATCGGAAAACCCTAAAAGGGTTTGTCCCGACATTAAAACATTTTCGTGACATTTTCGTGAAACCCAGAATCCTTTTGGATCCTTTTTCATGTCGGAACCTAATTTTTCACGAAAAAATAATATGAAACGATCGCCACCAAACTTGGCACATTTTAAGATTCACCCATTGCCCTATAAGTTATAAAAATATGTATTTGTAAATATATAATTGTAAATAACATGTATATACCTAGCTGAAATATCGCAAATTCCAATCCTGTTTCCCTTCATTTTATTACCGTATTTCCTTACCATATCCACGTTTATTGTATTTGGCTAAATTCGTAGCGAAGCCATAAAAAATACAGGACCCTTTAACTGCTATCGGGATTAACAGAGACACAAATCATCAATTATATAACTTCACTTTTTAAGTTACTTTTTTAACATTGAAAGAAATTTAGATGATTAAAGATAAAATCAAGAAGCTCAAATGTAGGCGGCAGCACTGTTGGGTGTTTCTAAACTTTGACAGTTCTCTCCACGCTTTCCAGCTAAAATTCGTGATAAATTGCTATTAAATGTGGAGCAACGTGGAGTGTATCTCGTCTAAAGGATGAGTTAGGAAAAAAAAGCTATCAATGGCATTGGAAAAAGGTTGTTTTGATTAAAAATAAGTTTTTCTAAGTTTTCATCTTTCCGATCTTTAGGGAATGAATATTAATTACACTATGATTTTGCAGTTATACGCTGCGCAAAGGGTTATAGTGTAAAAATATAACGAAAACAAAATGTTTGTTTACTCTTTGACTCAAGTAATACGGGGAAATGTCAAAATTGTGAGAACACTTAACACTAGCGACACCTGGTGTAAGAAATAGGTAGTTTTCATCCTTATTGTACAATGTCAGGATGTAAACCTTTGCCCTTTTATCATCACATTGGTGCTAATTCCTGTAAATAACATCTAATTTTATTTTAAGTTATATCTGTCATTTTCTTATCCGCCGAAAAGGAAAGGGACGGGTAATCGACAAGCATAAAATTTATGGAACACACGTCAATTTTAAGCACAAATATAAACCAACCGTCTAAAAATTTTACATCCGTCAATAACCCGACACAGTTAAGTAGACAGCACGTCAAACGGATTGCATACCAGCGACGTACCTTTTGATTCGCCCGGGTTATTCGTTCATTTATCTTCCTAAAATTAAGAGCTGTGAATCATCCATCCCTTTCCTTTTTGACGGATATGAAAATGACGGATATAACTTAAAATAAAATTAGGCGGTGTCTGCAGGAATCGGGGCCATTGTTGTCCTTTTTCCCGTGACACCATGGTTGCGGCGCAACCACGGTCGCGGCCCCTACAAAAATATGCAGTTGTATAAAACGCAACCCTATCTGGTGCCTTGTTAGTTGCGTAACCAACAATCTTACTACTAAAAAGTAGTATCACTAACACACATATCACTAAAAGAGAGGACATATCAGTAAAATCACTTTGTAATATGTTCCCAGCGGGATGCGAACCTGAGCCCTCCGGATTGTGAGCCCAACGTTCAACCACTGGATCAGAGAGGCCTTTAAAGTTGTATTCGAATTTGTATATTTGAAAATGCATTGAAGTGATGCAAGCGATTTGTTAGCCCTTTGTCCCACACGCAGTTACAATGTGGAGAAGAGTAGTTAAGCCACTTTGATAATAAAATGCTCGTACCCCTATCGGGCTGGCCAGATATACAAGTTATTAACAAAATAGCGCGCAACTATTCCTGATATCTCTGTAGTCCTAAACTGGACATTTGTTTGTCACTTACGCCGTGATATCATACTACAATGATATTATTATTGATACATTTGGTTGTAACTTACTTTAAGTTTCCGTCAGGTATCCTTCAACTACGATTATTAGTAGAAAACTATTAATCGGAAATATAAATAAATGATAGGTAAGTACTCACCCATAACGCTGATAAATAAATTCAAAACTAAGCTATCATTGCTCCGGCACCGCTGGATATTTAACTCGCGGTTATATTGCAACCGTTACTATTTACGAGACAGATAATAAATAATCGTCACACTTTTATTTTCCGTCTTTATTAAGTGTCATTAGGCATTATTAAGCGCGTATATCGATGATGATCGGCCTTCCGTCCGGACGGTAATTGCCGTCGATGTAGCGGCCTACAAATTGAAAGCGGCCGCGGCCCCAGGCGGGTATTGATGGATCTGCTGCCATCGGGAAATTATAGCTGGCCCTTGCGACAGCTTCGCAAATTGTGCGTATAATGCTAGTAAATAATACAGCATTCGCTATAAATTCATAAGACGCTAGCATATAAGTACACGTCTCACGTCGCGCGTGTTGTCGAGTCCAACACGTCGGCCGCTGCGACTGATTCGATTCGCGTTTTGCAAAAAAGTTAGTAAATAATGTTACATAGTCCGCAGCTTTGCATGTGCTCCAGACGCGGCTGCCTCGTTCTTTGTCTGCCCGAAGACACATTAAAGGGAGGGGAAAATAACGCGCCCCGGCACAGCCGTACATAAATTAATGCGAGCGTATTTCGCAGACACCGACTGATTGACTCCTTTCATTACCGAGTCGCATTGTTCGGTGCGGGAGAAAAATTGCATACCCTTTTGGAATCACAACACATTTCATAATTATGGACTATTGTGGAGTTGTCGGGACTAATTCCTCGGGGACGAGCGCTCTCCTCGCCCGAGGAACCTTCGAGATATATTGGTGGACGTAAAGCCGGAGCCTGATCCCATAATGGCTGGCGCTGATTAGCTTTCAAGAGAAACACTACTTCGAAGAAAGCTCTCGCGATTTAATGTCCCGTCAGAGAAACGTTCGTCAAAACATTACCAACATAAAGACCGTGGTCCTATTCATGGCGTGGACTAAAATTTTATACTTTCAGTTCTTTAATAGCTTTGGTGCGTCGCTGGAAATGCTGGTGTTATTGGTCCAGAGACAATGTTTATGACCGGCGAACCATTTGGAATTACTGGCATTAATTGCACTCATTTGTCGGGTACATTATGGCGGCATTGTTCTCTGGCGCAGATTATCAGTGATTAAGGGCGATAGACGTCTTGGTTCCATGTGCGGTGTGCGCTGTGCCCGGTCGTGCCCCGCGAGAGATCGCGATCTGCCCATACATTTAGACCTTGTGGGAAATTGTACTAATACTAAGTATTCGTCTAAGTTTTAAGGTTTATTATAGAGTATATTGAAGTTCAAGAGTATTGAAATACTTGGAAATAAGTTTTTAATAAATCCTACAAGATACAAGTTAAAAAACTGCTTACAAATAACATGCACATTTCCAAGCGAGGCAATTTACCGTCTATTTTCAAAGTCCAATCAATCGAGGAACGGTCTCGAGTCCGACGCCTGTCGTTCAGTCAGGTTAGCACGGTCAGTTCGGTTGTCCGAGGCAAACGTTTTTCTAAGTCGACGCAACGGTGTCCGTCTGTCGGGCTCGTCCGGGCGTCAGCTGCCAGCTCCAGCAGATAGACAACTAAATAGAGCTAGGCTAATCGTCGCGTCCAGCAAGGGAAACGACGAATTACAGCGTCACGGAGTTCCCAACAATTGCTTTGTTTGGCGATAGACGTCCGGCGATTGATACGGCTTGACACCTCCTCTTGGTGAATAGAAAACAGTACCTAATTGCGCTGTTCATTGACTATTTTTGAGGAGATTACTCGTAATTATGCGTAATTATGCGTTTTTGTAACAGCCTTTAAAAAAAAAGGTTATATTTTTTGTAACATAATAATGATCAATGTTGTAACATTTTAAATGCAATGACGTATGTTAACCTGTTATAAAATATGTAATTTCTTTCTTGACTCTTATTTCAGTGTATTTGTACCTATTGAATGTAGGTAACTATTTTAAAGACAAAATAATTAATAATTAAGCAATATTTGTTTCAAGATTTGTTTGCACTCCGCATTTACTTTGTAAATAAATGCCAATGTCAAATTGCAATATTACTTTTTTAGGTGAATTTCTTCTATGTGACCGTTTTAACTCCTTTTATTATAAAATCTTATAGAGCAATTTGAACAGCGATCTAGTCTGTCAATTTTGCATATTACACAGAGCAATCGTCAGCAGTATTATCTGGTGGGTTTTGAGGGTATCGCAGTGTGTGTTTAGCCATGATTGACGGAGTAGTTGCTGTGATTACTCGCCTGGTGCGGAGAGCAGCCGTCGTTAGCTTGTGATCGACATGAGACGGGGTAACTACGCTGATACACTATACCTCTACAAAGTTTGTAGTATAAGCCTGTTTAGAGTGTTTACTTTGAGTAGAAGGGATACTTGTTCCATCCTATTTGATTCAAATAACCTACCGTCAAGTAATAGGGTAGTTTCCAACTAGTCAAATCAGTTACTTTTTGTTAAACGTCAAAACACGAATTTGTGGAATTTGCTTCTATGCTGTTCTGGGAGCAAATAAAAAACATAGAACATGTTCAGCTGCTTGTCTTCCCGGGCATGTCGTAAAAACCGACAGAGGGATTGTGTCCTCTAACATGATGGACTAATGTTATGGGCGATAGGCTGATCCCTTATCACTATACGGTTCATCATATCCAGCTTACGACATCGTATCAACAGTGGCTGCAAGTTGTCTTTGATTACTTGTGGCTCTGCCCACCCCATTAGGGATAACGGGCGTGAGTTTATGTATGTATGTATGTATGTGGAATTTGTATGAAAAACCAACCTGTGACGTCATAGAAAAACGTGACAAAATGACGCATTTATTATTACATTTTCTTTATTAAAAGTCATAAATAAGTTAAATAGAAAAAGAAAACGTTTTTGCTCACCTTTAGATTTGTCTTTATTTAGTAATCAGAATATCATAATTTATTTTTGACCTAGGAAACTTCCCAATTGTAAAATCTTTCAGGAGTTTAAAAAGGTGATGAAGACCAGAGGAAAAAGGTGAGCTCGGTAATCGCCTCTTGTTTATTTTTAGATATCAATAATAAATGACTGCAAGTCTTATGACGACTAGTAAGCATTTTCTATAACAAAATAGATAAAGAATTCGGCCTTTAATTTATGTATCTACTTATGTATTTATTTATTACAATAAATAATCGGAATCTAATGGATGTATATGACTACAACATTTGCTTTGCGTGTAATCTTTGTGCATATCATTTAGGTAGGTTAGGTTAGGTACGTATAGGACGAATGAACTTATAGTAGTAGTTGGTACGTCGTATACCTATGTACGTTCTGTCAATATAAATTGCTAGTTTGCGAAGAGAGGCGAATGATATTAATTGACATGTGATGTTCTAATTTTCGTTGTTGACTATACCTACGACTGCTTTACTAATTTCCTTAAGTACGTCTTTCTTCAACCCGCATATCTAGTCGGCAGTTGATTGAAATACTCCTTCAACACTCCAGATTTTCTGCGTTCTTTGTGATATTTTTGTCTAATCCCTTCCGGCGATCTTGGCAATCGTCTATCCATCAGCTATTTGTCGACCTACATACTGTTCCGTCTTGTTTTTCGTCTCTATTGCCAGATCTAATTTATAACGCCCGCGACCCATCACACTTGATGCTCTAGTTAAGTAGTTAAAGCCACTTGAGGAAAACTTACAATAAGTAACGTTGTAAAAGAACGCCAAGGGATTTTTTACAACACAAAAATCTGCGAACCCTTCACACTGTTATTTTTGTTGTTGTCCATATTATACCTAACGCTTACACTTGTTGTAGACAACCTTAGGTACATGTCTCCCCGATCCCGACCCCGCCGGCGTGGTCGACGACTTCTCTCAATCAGCGCTTATCGCTATCGACCCACTAGGGTCGATTAATTCTTTCAAATATTTTTCCTCTCAGACGACGCCCTGAGCCGAGGATCGAGACCCAACTGGGCACCTTTAGGCCTGTTGTCTTAAACGTTCTACCAGGTGAGAGCCTTCAGAGCTCCCCATTTGTCCGGCCAAGTAGTTAATGGCATCTGTGGCAAATCTACAATAAGTCACATCAAATAAAAGGTACATGTCTAAAGTGCCTTTATTCATCCCACTGGGCACGGACCTACCTGCATCGATTGGACATGGAATCGACTCCGCCACACTGCTCCTTTGAGGTGGTATAGAACCACCCACACTTAAGCCACTTTAGAAAAACTCGTTTTCTAAATTATCAAACGACTGGTTCACTCAACACGAGCCCTAACTCATTTAAATAAACGCGAATAAAGGCAGCTCAAGGCGATTAGAAAATTAAGACGGACAGACAGACTGAATCCCAGCCCTTCGATAATAACTTTAATGGCACGAACGTGGCCACTGCGGCCCATTTATTGAGCCAATGCGAATTATAGCATTCACCGGACTTATTCTAAACTTAGTAAAGAATGACTACACTCGTAGATAGATAGATAATTGTTTTTCATTTAAGTTGTATATGAATTCACGTCCATTTTATCGGTGATTAATTGTCAGTGATACGGCTCACCACCTACCACGTTTGTCTAACAGAAAGCTCGGTGAGGTGTGGGTCCCGTGTGGGATGTACTTGTGACTATTCAACTGCGATATATTCCTGAGCTTATGTTATAGTTTGTTTTGATGTTACGGGTAAAAGATATCATAAAGTTGTACTAGGATTTCCGCTCAACAATTAGGCAGCCTCAGGCCTGTTGTTTTAAATTTTGTACCGAGTGAGAGCCCTGGCGATGGATGTACCCGTAACTATCCCAATTGGGATATAATTGGGATATTATGATGTAGAAATTGGAGAAGATTTGATTTTTGACTTGACTTACTGTAGATTTTGTATGGGACATACCTAATAGTCTACCATTTATGGTCAGTCACATCTCTAGCGCGAGCAAGCCAACGCGTCTCAATGTTTGGATCTTGTAATTTAATTAATATCCTAAGTAATACAGTTCATTCAATTGTTTGTGTGGGGTTTTATTAAAATTACTAGCGCTCCCTACAGATTTGCCGCAAATATTAACAAAATTGGGGAAGAAGGATTGCAAATGATGTACCTACGTACGTTAAGTATTTATATTGTTATAAAGTTACTAGCCCATTGACCCAATAGAGTACTGTTATGCTATTTTATTTAATATACAGTTATTTTATATTTGTATTAGTTGTAGCTACCTAAACTTTTCATATTATTATATTCAATGGATTTTCATAGGCCATTTGACTGGGTCAAAGATACCTAAATTATAAAATGCTAAATTAGAAATAGAAGCCAGTCTAAGATGATCGAAAATCAATTTCATTTTACTTTTCGATTTATTTTCAATTTTATTTATGAATTAAGTGACAATGAGTACAACGTTGAACCGCTTTTATTGATGACGTCACAGTATTTCCATACAAACTTCGAAGATAACTTTATTTTAGACATTTCGTAAAAAGTTTCGTAAGCATTTTGACTAGGTTGTCAAGTAGCGTATTGAAGCAAACAGCTATGGTCACCAAATGACTATTTTCTTATGTAAATAGGTACAGTCATGAGCAATATCATGTACCCACTTTAGAACCCTGTCGCACTATCTTATTTGACATTTAATGAGGATTACGGTTTGATTTGTCAAAAAAGTTAATGTGTCATGGTTGCAAAGTGTATACATATTAGTCCTCGTGACCGTAGATAGGTACATTTGTATAGCTGAAGTTCTTTGATTATTCATAGTAAATCAATTTTATTGATTTTATTTGCCCGCAAATAATACCTGAGCAGTTCTACATATTAAGTATTAATGTTTTATGAAACTTGCTATTCTTCAAACTCCAATTGCCTTGGATCGATTACGATTTTTTTTGTTGTCAGCGTAATGACAGAGGTGCAAGCGTCTTTATGCGTTTCTGATTGTAACAGCACCGTTTATTGCTTCTTAATAGCTTTAAAACCACGCAATAGTTCGATGAGCTCCCGGTCGGGCTGAGGACCTATCATTCGTTGCAATTACTTTGTTAGTTATGGATTTGCAGATTCTTGTAATTGTCGTTTTGTGGCGGCCAAACGATCCATTAGACTATATTCCAACTGTGGTATGGAGTGTGATTGAAGCCTTTCTGCGTTTCTTTGTTCTCGTGGGGCGTGCTGTAAGATTGAAAAGTCAGTATTTATCAAAGTTCCGTTGAATGTTGTTTAAGATTTAACAGAGCAGAAGAAATCAGTGATTGAAACAATGGTTGCGGTGATATTGGCCGCTTTTTCTCTCGTGTGGGTCCTGGTGTCATGGTTACTATTGAGTCGTCAAATTACTTACTTACATCAGTAAGTAGTAACCGGGACCAGCGGCTTACCGTGCCTTCCGAAGCACGGATTATCTTACTTCCGGAAAATCAGGTGATCATCCTGTAATGTCCTAACCAAACTAGGGATCACAAAGTATTTTTTGTGATATTTCCCCACCGGGATTCGAACCCGGGACCTCCGGATCGCGAGCCAAACGCTCTACCATTGGACCACGGAGGCTGATATTGGCCGCTTGGGAGAGTATTCGCGAGCCATCGTAGCTAAAGAGGCCGCTAATGTTCACGGTGCGTAATAATGACGAATCGTTGATTTAGAGGGTTAGCAATTCACACGCATTACGAGTTGGTATCAGCAGCGGGTTATCTGGCGCGGGCGATGCTGGATCACGGCGAGGTGATCCCTCAGGTGCGCCCTCCAACCCCGCCCCCTTGTTTATTGCTTATTAGCGGGCTTGCGGCGGCGCTTTTGAACTGCCGCTCTTTGTTCTCGCCGACAAGCACCCCCCTCCCGGCCGGTCACGACGCCCGCGCACCGAGTATGCTACGCGAATCATAAATTCTTGCTATTTGACGTGAGCCTGTGTAGGTGATACCGATCTTAGTTCAATGATATCGGAATAGGAAGGAAGTGCAATTGCATGTAAGTTATGATCAAACGCTGCGATCTTAAGTAATACGTAGGTACCGGTTCGTGGAGGAATGATAATACAACGTAAGGATATGATAAGCAGCTCTCTAAACAATGAAGTCTAGAACTGTAGCACGGACTATAACTGAGTTAAAACCCTTCTTTCCACTATCAGGTACCTACCTACCATAACATACCATCACCTTACTTTCGGACAATCACGTGATCAGCCTGTAATGTCCTAACAGAACTAGGGATCACAAAGTGAATTTTGTGATATGTCCCCACCGGGATTCGAACCCGGGACCTCCGGACCGTTAGCCCAACACTCAACCACTGGACCACAGAGGCCGTTAGCGAAGCCTTTATAGAGTCAGTGATTCGCGCAACCATGTGCTCGAAGTATCATATAACAATGTAAGCGAGATAGGAAGGGTTAATTGCACATATACATTAATTGCGGTTTTTTCACAATACATTACTTAGTTACAAAGCGTATAAAAAAAATCGGAATGTTGCATGCAAAATAAGCGTTGAGTGCATTCGTCGAGTGTAGACGTTGTGGTAATAATTTGCAATTAGCACGCTTGCTCGCTACGTGTAACAAGCGCTTATTATGGAAATACCTACTAAGCCATACGTACCTCACGCAGATAGCCAATGGTAGACAGATCTGCAAGTTGGGAAAAGATTAAGATTTTATGGCAGTTCACTCATGGTATGACAAAACCAGGTATGCTCAACCCTATGACAAGCCGCCGTTGCTAGTCCTTTGAAGACGTAAGTGTTACCATTAAATTGGTATCTCCAACATTCCAAGGACGTAAATTTTATTATTGAAAATGAAATTAATTACAGACTACTACTGACTATTACTTGTCACACATAAAAATTCTTAAAACTGTGAGTAACTCTTTTAATAAGAGTTCAAAATTTCCTTGCAAAGTAAATATAAAAACATTCGCCGTGGGTAATTTATTTTTTAGGTCATTGAAATGTTTGCTGTCACTTTTGAGCATACCTGGTTTTCTTATACCATGAGTTCACTAATAGAGTCCACGTGATCCCTTAGCCTACTTCAACGACATTCCTGAGCTAATGAGCAGAATTGTTTAATTCCATTTTTTAGTTGTTCCGTCAACTTTTAATGGAGTGGTCGAATATACCTACTCCATATTAAGTAGCATGCAGGCTGATAAATTAAGTTTTAGGCAGCTTTCTAATTAAAGCTAAAGCAGGGAAGACTAGGATGTCTGCACTTATTCAACATCCAAGTTGCCTACACATTTAAATATAAGTATGTTACTTTACAAATTCTTAATATTTGTCAAGACTACAAAAACCTTCACAATTTATGATATTAATATTTCATACGACAACGCCGCCGAAATTCTGGGAACGAGATCGATATCAAGGTTTATTGAATAGTGAACGCATTAGGCACCTACGTATTATCTGTTGGCGTGGGCGAAACATTCCCCGAATAGCTTTCTAACAAGAGAATGACAGAACATTTGATGGCGGCCGTTTGACGGAGCTATCATCATACAAAACAGCTGCATCACGCAAATTACTCGCGCGATACGCATCGCGATAGGCCTACACGAAAATCTACTAACGCGGAAAAAAGTGAGCGCACAATATTATGAGGCTATGATTCTGAACTGAGAAAGATGAGGCTCATTTCTCGTGGCTCATCTGATGGTGTATAAATTGCTTCGATACGAGTTGGCAACTTGAGCTTTATGCTGGAGGGTTAGGTGTTATTTTGTCGTAGATAGGAGGGGTATTATGATGTTTAGGCCGGTGCGAGAGAGGCACGATGCGGCAGATAGTGGCTGGGCGCGGTCCTTGCTAATGGGTGTGATAAGATCGCGCGACCACGCCTTGGCCAGCGCGGTACGCTTGTGCACCAGCTATCTTCGCACTCAGAAATTCTTTTAATCGAGATATTCAAATGTTTTCATTTCAAATGGACATTTGTTTCGTAAAACACCCTTACAATGACAGTTCTTGGGCCCTGTCGCTTATGACAAACAAAAATGTTATAGTAATTATCACATTTGTCCTACAAATTTTACTAAAACTCTACTACAAAACGAATTATCGTAAAAATAATATGTAAGTACATATTTAGATATAATGCATTGATACAGTTTAAAACCGCAATACGCTAATCAAAAACAGGTACGGGATTCTTGGCTTGCTCAGTCTTCTTCAATAGGAATCACGCGCATATTTTACTTTATTTATTAGTTTAGTTCTCAGCATTAAATAGTTGTTGACTATCATCACATAGAATCAAGATACATTGTAGGAACTAATAGTGTAAAGGTTACGATCGTTTATTGTGAGGTTCTGCGTGACGACAGTTTTTCCCGGCGAATGATAATTCGAGGCAATAAAATCTTTATTCAACTCTTTACAGCCGATTATATCGTCGGTTTCTCAGCAACAAGCTACTTTTTGTGTTGTAATTAAAATGAGAATGCTTAAACGGGTTTTTATTGCACTTAAGTGGCTGTCTGCGGAAACATTCTGGGTTACAAAGAATGCCAACTTTGGATAGGTATTTAATATTGACACCACATTTATAAGTAAGTAGTGCTTTCAATACTATTGTACCTAACTATAATACCTATTACCATTAATGTATTATATGTTACAGTAGTAACACCCTATTACAGATAGGTTCTATTAATTTTTCAGTAGCTGCTCACACTTGCCTAGGTATAGAGTTACTGCTTCTTTAACAATGCATGCTGTGTTTACTTATTAGTCACTACATTTAGCTTATAAGTTGCAAATGTGTTACTTATTACAAGGTATTAATGTACTTAAGTGATTGTTAGTAAACCAAATAAATAAAAAAAAATAACTTTTCCATTTATCCTCTATGTTAGAAAAAGCCACCGATATTGAGAAATGGACTCTGCTACTTTAATTTTATTGCTTTTGTGTCTCAGAGGCAAACAGACGTACCCTTAAGTAAAATCACTCGTAATAATTGTTAATTTCATAATTCTTCACATAACCTAACATTGTTGCTGTACCAACCTCGTTTCGAAACATTATTGAGATAGTTTGATGCTCATTACTCCACTTTAAAATTGATATTAATTAGTTATTGGCACAGCAACTTTGTAAGATCTCTTACTAATTACCCTCAAATTGTGAAATAATTACAAATAATTGACCAACTTGCGTGATTCTTGTGGATCATTTGACTAGATAATTCGTAAATTAATTACCTGCATATTAACGGTCATTCGTAATTCTTTAAAACTTCCTTTTATATACAATGATAGGCTAGTCTGCTTGTTCATCACACGAACTGTTCAGAGATGGATTTGGGATAATTTTATTTCAAAAGCCGGTAGCCAAATATGACTAAATGCCGCTCTGCATCTGGCTGATATTTATTTTCCATCCGTCCAGTATCTTTGAATTGCAATGTAGAGACATTACAGGGTGTTAGTGACATCGTAACGAATACTAAAGGGGATATCAAGTGGAATTTTCCGTCGCAAAATTCAAGATTTCTTTTGTGTTTTTTTTTTATTATTTTCAATTCTATTCTTTAGCGATGGAAAATTCCACTTAATACTAACTCAGAATAATGAGGTGAATCATCCCCCTCAGTATTCGTTACGATGTCACTTACACTCTGTATATGTTTCACTGCTGGGCACAGGCCTCCCCTCAATCAACCGGAGGGGGTATGGAGCATACTTCAGGACGCTGCTCTACTGCGGGTTGGTGGAAGTGTTTTTACGGCTAATAGCCGGGACCAACTGCTACCTAAAAATGTCACGAGTTACTGTCCATGTTATTTTGTTATTGAGTTATTGGTTACCTAACTGGCGGACCCTGTAAAAAAACATTTTTTTTTTTTGACGTGACTTATTGTAGATTTGCCGCAGATGGCATTAACTACTTGGCCGGACAAATGGGGAGCGCTGAAGGCTCTCACCCGGTACAACATTTAAGACAACAGGCCTGAGGGTGCCCAGTTGGGCGCGAACCTCGGCTCAGGGCGTCGTCTGAGAGGAAAAGTATTTGAAAGCATTAATCGACCCTAGTGGGTCGATAGCGATAAGCGCTGAATGAGGGATGTAAAAAAACAGAATATTGTCCTGTTATACTGGTTTAGAGATACGTTGTTGAAATTATGTAGTTACTTAGATACACTATGCGGAGTCAGAAGTAAGTAATCATCGGGCCAAATAGTTATTGCTATCAACTGTGGCAAATCAAATGTCAAACGTCAAGCCACCACAATATACCTACTCAAAAAAACCCAGAAGTACGTTTTTCACAAGGCCCGCTTACCTAACCTGAAGATTTGATGGGTCCGGTTTTTACAGAAGCGACTGCCTGTCTGACCTTCCAACCCGCGAAGGGAAAACCAGCCCAATACAGGTTAGGTCACATACCTTCGAAAATGCATCACTCGGGAATGTGGGTTTCCTCACGACATTTTCCTCCGCTGAGCACGTGATAATCATTTATGATCCAAATGGTTTAGGCCTGTGCTGGATTCGAACCTGCGACTTCAAAGTGAGAGGTAGGCATTCTACAAACAGGGCTACCACGGTTCCAAATAAACAAGACAAGAAATAAAGTGAGTATCAGTACTAAATGTCAAGGGTAAAGAAAGACTTCTATCAATCAGCATGTGCATTTCTTTCAGTAGATTTCATGATAATCAATTAATAATCAGCATAGTTACGGCGGCCATGCTGATAATCTGTATATTTTTGCAAACATACTAACATGACTGAAATCTCAATTTTCATGCTACTCGCCTAATGAAGGGATGTATTTAAGGGAAGTCTGCGATACGTTGAAATGATGAAACATCCAAGTTTTTGCTATCTATATGTCTTTGACGCCCTGAGCCGAGGTTCGCGCCCAACTGGGCACCCTCAGGCCTGTTGTCTTAAACGTTGTACCGGGTCAGAGCCTTCAGCGCTCCCCATTTGTCCGGCCAAGTAGTTAATGCCATCTGCGGCAAATCTACAATAAGTCACGTCAAAAAAAAAAAGCTATCTATATGTTTAATTCGATCCTGGCACAAGAGGTGAGTTTCATCACGTTCCACAACAATGTTGCCATGCTGTTTATAATCATACTATACTACGCAATTTACGAACCATGAAAGGAAATATTAAAACGGTCTAATAATCTAATTGTAACGCCTCCATGTAGGGAGTAACATTGTAATATTTTATAGCTTTGTTTTAATGTGCCAATAGGGCGTCACGATCAATGAACCCAGTTGAAATATTAACTCGTAAAACTGCATTTGGATTGACTCAGTTTGATAAAAATGAGAAAGTATTCCGTAGGAAATAAACGGTTGAGCTAGTTTTATCGTTTTATTATATTACCTTCTTTATAATAAGTATTTAGAATGTTATATAAGTACCTACCTACACCTTTTCTTGCAAATATTATCATAAGTAAATCCATTAATTTGACCAGTTCTAGTATAAGTCCTTTATAAACCATAATACTCGTGCGTGTGCCGTGTTAGCCCAGTTGGAAGAACGCTTACCTCTCACTTTGAGGTCGCAGGTTCGAATGTTCGAATCCCACATTTTCGAACTTGTTTTCGAATTCATCTTTGGATCAAAAATATTGTCATGTACTCAGCGGTGAAGGAAAACATCGTGAGGAAACCCAAATTCCCGAGAAATACGTTTTCGGAGGTATAATGACCTACCCTGTATTGGGTTGGTTTTCCCTTTTGCGGGTTGGAAGGTCAGACAGGCAGTCGCTTCTGTACAAAACCGGACCTGTCAAATCTTGAGGTTAGGTAAGCGGACCCCGTGAAAACGGGATAACGATGTTTATAGTATTTGACGGCATAAAAATTCCTCGGGATTCCTTTTAATTCTTCACCTGAAAGCTTTACCGTTTAAAACAACTGTACTCAACTGCTTTATTCTTCAACAGCCAAGATAAAGAATGAACAATACTTATGTTTGCCATTTACAAAGTCAAGTGAAGGAAGCTGTTGATCGGCAATAACTTAATAAATAATAATCATCATCATCATCATCATCAGCCAATTAACGTCCCCACTGCTGGGGCACGGGCCTTTCCTATGGATGAACAGGGAGATCGGGCATTAAACCATCACGCGGGCCCAGTGCGGATTGATGGTTATTAACGACTGCTAATGCAGCCGGGACCAATGGCTTAACGTGCCTTCCGAAGCACGGAGGAGCTCGAGATGAAAACATTTTTTTTGTGGTCACCCATCCTATGATCGGCCTTTGCGAAAGTTGCTTAACTTCAACAATCGCAAACTAAGCGCGTTTACCGCTGCGCCACCGAGCTCCTAACTAATAAATAATATGATGGGTTAATTGATGCTTCCGGACATAGTATAACGTGCTATCTCATTACCCTCCGTTTGATGTGGCGCGAACTATGGTGATAATAACAGACCGATGATCAGGACACCTTTGAAGTGCCAAGTTAACGGTTCAAATAATTGAAGCTTTGTGAGTAACCAAACACCGAAACTAACGGTTAATAAATTATGACATAGTGGGGAATTTATGTTGAAACAATAGGGAACGACGCCGAAGACAATGGCAATCAACGACGCAGAAATATTAGTCGCTATAGACTAAGATATCAGAGACGAATAAGCAGAGAATATTAATAAGAAATCGGAATGAATGTAGACCGCCATTTAACCGTGATAAGGGTTAAAAATAATTCAATACTTACCTACACTTCACTAACGATACTAGCTAAGTAAGTAAGTACTTAGTCTTTGATATGATAACCAAAGCTTAAAGCAAATGTTGTCATATTCATGATTCTGGAAGAATACATCGTCTTCTTATTTTGCTTTGTACTTATTTTGTAAGAGCTAGGAAATAAAGTAAGGTGCGTTTTACGTTAGTAAACAATTAATTTTCTGCCCAAGAGTATGAAATGGCAACCACCTCATAATTATTACCGCGCTAAACTGAAATTACGCAATGAGAACAAAAAAGTTCCTTTTATTGCTCTATCATGCTCTTTTCACAAATTATTCATATGAAGAAAAAACGCGTTACAAAGTAGAGCACTATATAAAGGTCTCTCAAACCCATAGTTACCATATTTATAATTTTATTACGTGGTTACTACCTTTGACTATTGATTAGTATCTAATGTGTAATGAGCAGATGATTTTACTATGCTTTAATCAGTCATAATTAGTGGGGAAACTTGCCGATTGTAAAAAAACGGTTGAGGACGAAGCATCTTATTTTGTTGTAGACTTACATTGAGTAAAGATGTAATCAGAAAATTATACTTATAATATAAATTGTTCCAATGTTATATTATTATACTTTAAATTGCGTTTGAAAAACATCTATGTTGCTGCTTCTTCCAAAAAGTACCCATCTATACAGGATTTCAAACAAGTGACAAAAGAGGCAACGCAACCGGGTGAGAGTCCTAAGCGCTTCCCATTTGTCCGACCAAGTAGTTAATGTCATCTGAAGAAAGCCTAACAATATCCAATTTGTAAAAAAAGGCTGAAACTACCCAAATAAAATAAACTAAATCACGTCAAATAGAGGAGTACTTAACTCAAAATTGATTGATTTGTGTGTTATTTGACGTAATAACAGTTTTTGGGCGACGACGTGGCTCAAGATCAATAATGATTCTGAAGCACTCGTTTTGGAATGTAACTCTATATTGAAGCAGACGGGTGACTTGATAATTCTAAGCTACTAGCACTATCATCATCATCATCTCCCTAGCGTTAAACCGTTTTTTCACCGGGTCTGCTTTACCTAACCTGAAGATTTGACAGGTCCGGTTTTTTTACAGAAGCGACTGCCTGTCTGACCTTCCAGAAACAGAACCTTCTTTCTGAGAAAACCAGCCTAATCCAGGTTAGGTCACATACCTTCGAAATGCATTTCTCGGGAATGGGGGTTTCCTCACGATGTTTTCCTTCACCACTGAGAATTCGACAATCATTTTTATTATTAGGTTTAGGCATGTGCTGGATTCGAACCTGCGACCTTAAAGTGAGAGGCAAGCGTTCTACCAACTGGGCTACCACGGCTTCGCACAAGCTTAGTAGCTAAATTGCTAGCACTAAATTGGTAATAATAAAAAAGTGCATGAAATCTATAACCCAGGAACATCCAGGAAGCATAACGTTCGTATAATAGTCCTAACGCGCATAAAGAAGCGTCGTATCTTACATCAACTAGAGATATGACTCCCAATAGCAGTCCACATTGAGGTGGTATTTGCGATATGTTACGGTACATAATTACATGTAATTCCCCATATCTCCACGATTCAGGATGTAGTATCTCAAGGCGGTCGAAGGTCTGAGATGCCATCTACGATGAATCGATAGCTGAACGTTACTCGATGCTAATGCCAATAGATACAGATAGCTCCATCCGGGAAACAGTTCAAGTTGTTTGTGAATAATTTTCGCATTGATTCATTAAGTATTTCTTGTAACAATTATTTTATTAATTTATTCAGTTAGTTCGATCATTATACTGCGATATGGCTTACCACCTCTTCACGTTGTTTAACAGAAGGTTCGGTGAAGCGTGGATACTTACTGCATCTTGCTATTAATTGGGTACCGAATTATTTATTCGTAGGGTACCGATATACAGGGTAGTTACGATGTCAAACAAAAACTTCGTGGAAACTTAACATCAAGTGAAATTTTCTGTCCAAAAGTATTAAACTGAAAATAATTTAAAAAATCACAAAAAAAGTAATGAATTTTCTGACAAGAAATGCCACTTGATATCAACCTACGATATCAACTCAAAATCATAGTCTGATTCATCCCCGTCAGTATCCGTTACGATGTCACTAACACCCTGTAGTCGCGAGCAAAAATTATGTAATGTAACAATATTGTTCTTAGAGGTATCAAGTATCTCTAAAAAAATATAAATGACGAGTTAAAATAAAGCAGTTGGAAGTACAATGCATGCACAATGTACTTTTTAACGCGAATAATACCTACCGAAAGTGGTTACAAGTAAGTAGATAAATTCATTACTCTAATGCCAAAACTGACTGTAAATACTTAGGCTGTCTTATTACGACTTGTGGCTCTGCTCACCTTAATAGAAATTACGAGCATAAGTTTACGCATAAATGTATAATCACTAAAGGAGTAAAGGGAGAACTCATCAAGAAGATCACCAAATTATATTACATCTATTTTTTACGTCGAGTCATTAGCGCAATCCCTAGTGATTTGTGACATTGTGTCGGCATTCACAGACGTAGAGTTAGTTCGTCAACGTATTTGGTGTTGGTATGATCTTATCTGAGGGACAAGTGACGTCGCACCTTCACCGAAAGCTATCAGTCTCGACATCTAGAAGTCCATTGTACGTAGTCTGATCCCCTTCATCCATCACCAACTAAATCCCCCAGTCGAAGCCGCCGCGAAGAAAATATTCAACGTCGAACCGTCGAACGAAATCTTTTGAATTATTACCAGAATGAATTTGCAGTATTTTGATATGAGATGATTCAAGAAATAGGTATGTCCTTATTCAAAGTTAAGACAAGGTTTGATTTATATAAAACCGTTTGGGAAAGTCAAGATTGACTTTTCGCAATTTACTTTTGTTTTCATTGTCGTTAGATTGACGAATTAAAACAGTTAAGAAGATATGAGTATTATAAAGTTATGTTTTGATCTATAATTATTTCTTCTTCGTCTCTCGTGTGGATTGTGAGATCAATGACCAACCTCATCAACCCTGTTGTCAGGTTTTCTATTGAGTCTTCATGGCTCATGTAACAACTACATAAGTAATATCGTCTTGCGATGAAGTGCGATGAATAAAGTCAGAAGATGTATAAGAGAGTAAACATTCAAAAATAGTAACCATTCATTATTTTAAAAACAATAACAAATTATTGATTTATTTAGTATTTAAATCTTAATACTACTAGATATACAATTTAGCAATGCCTTCACTGTTTAGGCACCTTGCACAAGTCGTTAGGCATCCGACAGACGTCACCTGCTCAATCCCACTTCAGCTTGGCGCATGCGTGGACCACGTCCGCAATTTGAATATTAGAACGCAGCATTGTGTTTCTGACACGATCAGTCCGTTCAAACTAATAAATAAATAAAATGAATTTCAAAAGACACAGTATTTGCATTGAATTTATCAACACGCCAGCACCCACTTTTTATAAGTCGACTCCAATTAAATACAATGACATTCGTTTAATTATAAAAGTAATTAGTTCTTTCTGCAAAGTCCGTTGGGTTTATAACTCATCCAGCCACACCTCTCAAATTAATCGTGCCTAAATGTATTTATTGAAAGATCTTGTCTGTGAAATACATACAGGGTGTTACTGACATCGTAACGAAATTTTTCATTGCAAAAGTATACAATTGAAAATAATAAAAAAATGATTTTGCGAAGGAAACTCAAAATCATGAGCTGAATCATCCTCTCAGTGTTCGCTATGATGTCACGAACACCCTGTATACATTGTGCTGCTATACAATGATACTGGTTTTCGCTTTTCTAGATCTACACAGTTGTATTGACACTAAACTAGTGGTCAACAATTTTTTTAAAGCTATCTTTAGAATCGTAATACTTAGATAGCTGGTTGAAATCACAGAATATTATTAGTAAAAAATAAATTAATTAATACACCGGTGTTATCAGCGATTATCGAGAATAATAATCATACTGCAACGTTGTAAGATTTTCTTCTTGTCTGCAGCTTTGCATTAAATAATCAATTTCTAAGATCCAACTCGTGCTTTCACTTAGGTTTACGAGCTGTAGACCAAAGTTGAATGATAAATTACTGACGACAGTAATCTTATGTACTACTTGTTGCATAGTGAAACTTGCAGAAGGTAATTGACTTTTACCAAGTGAAACAGCCTCACTGGTGCAGCGGTTGAGCGAACTCACGATCCGGAGGTCCCGGGTTCGAATCCCGGTGGGGAAATATCACAAAAATTACTTTGTGATCCTAGTTTAGTTAGGACATTACAGGCTGATCACCTGATTATCCGAAAGTAAGATGACCCGTGCATCGGAAGGCACGTTAAGCCGTTGGTCCCGGTTACTACTTACGTAGTCGTTACATGAGTCATGTCAGACACCAGGGTTGATGAGGTTGGTACTCCACCTCACAACCCACATGAAAGAAGAAGAAGACCAGAAAGAGGTTAAACAAACTGCTTACTAATAAAGGTAGCATGTGCATTACCATTGAGTTCGGTCAAGTAGTTAATGGCATCTGAGGGAAACCAGCAAAGGGTCATGTTAAAAGAAAGAAGCTCATATTAAGGGGCCATGTCGGAATTTTCAGTTCCTGGTTTTAGTATGATAAGGGACTTTCCAGGCTACGTTTCCCAAAAATATAGATGGCGCTGTACAAGTTTTCCTTCGTTCTAATTTCATGGATAACAGACTAATAATGATTCTAATGATTCTTTTGTAATTATGCATCTTTTATCTTTGTTTTTGGGTATAAATGATGACCACCCAGGCAATAGACATATTCCTCCCTTTCTCTCTCTCTCTCTTTATTTAAGAGCTGCGCTCTTGTCGGTGGAGTAATCGCCATTCAAAATAAAATAAAATATATTAATTATATAATTATTAATAATAATACAAAATAATAAATAATATAAATATTATATTTTCTTATTTTATTTTTTCATAAGTATAAGTATAATAATTATTACATATGATTAATTTATTTATTATTATTTATATTCTGATCAAAATAAAGAGAAGCAATATAAGTAGCAACATTATTATAAGTAACAATTGTCATATATGCTTCTGTCATTATATTATATTTTTGATTAATTATGTTCACTGAGCAATGAAAAAATATGTAAATCTGAACAGCGCCATCTTAATTTTTTTGATGAACGTAGCCTGAAAAGTCCCTCATTTCTCAAATGTTTCTAAATCTATCCTCTTATTTAGTAAAAGTAGACACTTAAAAGTTATAATCAGTTAACTAGGTACTTGACCTTGAATGTTATTTCGTATTTTTTTATGTTATAAAAATGCGTTAGACTAAGTATCTCACCTGGTGATCACAAATGAGACACATGCCCCAACCCAAAGGAAACACCACAAGATGTTATTAGAGTAATTACTTCTAAAAGTATTCTACAACAGTGTTGTCAAACTTGCATTTCTTTTTAAACAATACCTTGGGGTATTGAGTTTAAACAAAAATGTTCATACCTACTACTAATTAATCTACATCAGCTGACTTGCTACTTAAAAATAACTGTACATAATATCGTCATATCTATCAAGAGCCGCAATGTAATTCCATTTTAATTTAGCCAAGGTTCTTGATATACTGGTTTATAAAGGGGTTAGGCGCAATCGCGCAGATGGCTGTATAATTCGATTGCACTTCGGGACCCTTCCCCTTCCACCCTGCAATTAAATGATAAAGACACAAGTCAAGAATGTGGACTTAAACAAAATTAACTTGTAGCATTCATTATGAGGCAGTTTGTTTGAATGGCCTGTTCATTTAGTTAATGGTCAATATTGTAGTATAATAAATTGGTGTTTTTAACTGGCTCGTGACAAAACGTAGTAAAGCAATGTACAGTAAGTAGACTTCATATCAAATATCGATCGTGGATGTCCTTAATGTTGCTAATGAACTTGTCACTTTAGTAAGTTACAACTTGTAAAACAAGTACATTATAATTACAATTATTTTATTATGTTTGGTTAGGACATTACAGGGTGATCACCTGATTGTCCAAAAGTAAGATGATCCGTGCTTCGGAAGGCACGATAAGCCATTGGTCCCGGTTACTATTTACTGAGGTAAGTGAGTAATCGTTACGTGAGCCATGTCAGGGGCCTTTGGCGGCTCAATTATAACCCTGATACCAGGGTTGATGAGGTTGGTATTCTACCTCACAACCCACACAATAAGAAGAAGAAGAAGATTACAATTCTCATAAAATTATATCGACTAAAGAAACATGGTAAATTTGTAAGCTTTTTATGAAACTGAAATTTACGAATGATGAAGACTTCAATACAAAATAAAGTACAGCATATCAAAAATGGTTGGAAGATATTTAGCTTGCTATTAAATAAATAACTTAACACTTATCACTTTAGGTAGGGTGTAATCACTTCTACTAGAGTCATTCGGAGTCCACAGTGGTCATGTAAAGTTCGCGTCGAATATCTCTGATCCCAACCCCAGACAAGTTAATTTTACGCCTCCACACTCACTCATTTCATAACAATAAAATAGCTGCGACCAAAACCCCGTTGCTTTATTTGCAGAAATCCCTTCCTCTGGAGAATAACTTACTGAAGACTGACATAACACAGTTGAAATAGGGTGCAATTTCGAGGGTTAAGAGTAGAATGAGAGGGTGTAATGATTAGTATATTATAGGTAGTGAGTGTGATTTCAGACGCCGACATTGATACACTTGTAACCGAAATTGTGTATCAAGGGTCAAATTTGTTAGTGTGTCTATCTCTCGTACAGATTAATGTGTGTGTGTGTGTGTGTGTGTGGGAGGGTAAATCACCCCGGAACAAGTTTACAAGTGTAATTGTTGCGGCGGGTGTCCGTAATTGATTTATTTCTTGCTTGCTCGTCATTCTATTGAGCTGCCCGCTTCTGTTTGAGATTTGATTTTATTATTTTATCCGGCCAATGAGGTCAAAAATAAATTAGTGCTGATTTAGAAATAGAAGCCAGTCTTAGATGATCAATAATCAATCTGATTTAACTTTTTTACTTATTTTCGAATTTTATTTATGAATAAAATAACAATGACTTAAGACGTTTGAGCGTTTCTATTGATGACGTCACAGGGCAGAATTTCCATACAAAACCAAAGAAAACTTTCGTTTTGACGTTTCGTAAAAAGTATCTCATTTGATTAGGTTGTCAAGTGGCCTATTGTAGCTACCTTCCTTACCATAATGAACGATTAGGTGAATATTACCTTGATATTTTAGCTTTTTAATTAATTGTAGCACATAATTTGTTTAGGTTTTATTTGACTATCGAAGATTTATCATATTAATCATACTCATGTTGTTTGTTTATAATTTTCTTCTTAATTATATACTAATATAATTAATATTATACTAATTAAATATTTTTGCAGTAACACCATACCCTAGACACTTCATACAAAACACCTCGTTTTACACAGACTCTACACATTGATGTTATCGTACACGCGCATCTATGTGTGTGACGCCATACGATTGAAGACTAAACTATGTTCGAGGGCGGGTGAGGCAAACCTAGCTCAGACGCTGGTGGGGAGCGGAGAGTTGCCGTTCTATACGTAGTATTTATTCCTTATTCTATGGTAATACGTAGGTTTTTCTTTAATAGGATCTAAAAAAGAACTATGGCCAACTATCCCTTATTTACCGTATCCTACTATATTATAAAGTTCTCAGTATTTCTCTCATTAAAATGTGATATTGTTTATAACTACACCCGTTTTAATAGCTGGCCACTGTTTGGCTTAAGGCAAGTAGCAAGCAAATAGACAAAAGACGGCCGTTTGAATGTATTGAGGAAGAAAATGAACTTTACCTCTACACAGTTGAAGCACCTATAAACAAAATGATTTATTGACGACGTTCTTTAACGAAGATTCATAGACTACGACATGGGCAATAAAAGGATATTACTAAAGGCATTACATTTTGCGGATACCCGCAATATTCAGGGTCCATAAATATTTAATAGATATTTTCCCACAATAGCCACCCCATTCACACCACGGATCTCTTGAGTAACATAAAATGAGAGTGATTGGAATGACATCAATTTTACTCGGCCCTAGGAGAGATTACTAAGCAGAATTATTTGCTAGTGCCACTTACATGTGACTTTTCAATTGTATTGTGTTGGGGATAAGGGGCAAGGTTTTTTGTTGCGATCGATTTGAAAGTTACCCTTCGGTGCATTGGTTTATGTGATAGCGATAAGCTATTTTGTTAGGTAAACTTTTACAAAAAAAAAAAACTTGTAAAATCTCCTTCGGCCGCCATCGCAACCACGTTTTGCAACCAGTTGCAAAAGAAGAATTTTACTCCTTTGTTGGCAACTAGTTGTGAATGAAGAATGTTTGGTCTTAATACGCAACGAGTTGCCAGCTAAGAATATTTTTAACAGCATAGTTCCTACAACATATTTTTCATTTTAATACGGGACTTAGTATCACGGGTTCAAATCTCGGCTCGGGCTCTGAACTCTAAACCACTGAATTCGACTTTATAAGTTTTAATTCACGTTTGAAGCATAAATAATGAATATCACGCGATTTTCATGATTTGTGTCATGGAAATAGATTCGATTCCTTTCTTCCTTCGCTTCCTATACATGGGACTTAAACATAGCCAGCGAGGAGAGGAAGCATAAGTATACATAAGTATACACCTCTGCCTAACCCTTCGGGTATCCAGGCGTTAATGCGTTATGCTTGTTATTAAGTAAAGAGTACAAGTAAAATATTTATAGAGTTTGGTAGAGAGTTTGTACGTAAGAAGTCGTTACATGAGCCATGTCACAGGCCTTTGGCGGCTCAATAATAACCCTGACACCAGGGCTGATGGGGTTGACAATCCACCTCACAACCCACACGATAGAAGAAGAAGGTAGAGAGTACCTATACCAAATACCTAAAAGTACTTTGTGAATGAATCGACAGAACGTTGATTTTACGGGTTTTTGTAGTGTGCCTAGAAAAATCTAAAAATACTTCTTATTAAGAATTCAATTCCTTTAATTTAACATTCAATGAAGGACGTTTTAGGCTACGTTCACCAAAAACAATATAAATGGCGTTGTACAGTTTTAACGTGATAATTACCTATTTTCTCATTACTTGGGTACATCATTATTCCAAAATACAATACAATGACAGCAGCATATATATATATATATATATATATATATATATATATATATACACAGACAAAAGATAGACAGACAAATGCATCTTTTATATTTGTTTTTGGTTCTATATGATAACCATTAAAATTATTATATAATTAAAAAAAATAATTAATTAATCATTATATTTTTTTTATTTAATTATTAATATGTTTAATTTTATGCAGATGACGTAGCGATTTGCACATCAAGCCGACAAGAACTGGCGAATGCCCTCGCAGCGTGGAAAAGTCAGTTGCAGGCAGGTGGGCTAGTACTTAGTGTA
Source organism: Pectinophora gossypiella (assembly GCF_024362695.1). Classification (NCBI taxonomy): domain Eukaryota; kingdom Metazoa; phylum Arthropoda; class Insecta; order Lepidoptera; family Gelechiidae; genus Pectinophora; species Pectinophora gossypiella. The sequence continues at coordinate 6,884,654 of NC_065404.1, forward strand.
GCTAAAACCCAATATATGGAATGCAACGTCAAGAACCCTAGCGCTGACCCTATAGTGATAGATGGACAAGTTGTTCAACAGTGCGAGGAGTACAAATATCTGGGGACAATAATCTGCAGTTCCGGAAATTTGGAGAGCAACATACAGCACCGTATATCAGCAGCCTGGCTCAGGTGGCGTGAAGTTACTGGCGTTACCTGTGATAGCCGAATGCCTGTAAAGCTGAAGGGGCTTATCTATAAGTCAGTAATAAGACCTGTCTTAACCTATGGAAGCGAGACGTGGGCCGTAACGAAAAAACATGTCCAGTCCATCCAAGTTGCAGAGATGAAGATGTTACGTTGGATGTGCGGCGTGACGAGGCTCGACAAGATTCGCAACGAGTATGTGCGCGGTAGCCTCGGTGTACGTGACGTGGCTGACAAACTGCAGGAAAACCGGCTGCGTTGGTATGGGCATGTTAAAAGAAGACCGCCTGAGTACATTGGCAACGTGGCACTCGACTTCAATATTACTGGTCAGCGACGTAGAGGAAGACCTAAGCTGAGATGGTTGAGTGTCGTGGAGAAAGACATGGAGAGTTGCGGGTTATCCGAAGACGATGTCCAGGATAGGGCAAAGTGGAGGAAGAACAGTAGGAAAGCGGACCCCGGCGCAAGACGGCGGGATTCACGCTAGGAAGAAGAAGAAGAGATTAATATGTTTAATTTTCTCACTGGACCTGGGTCGGCAATATTATATTATAATTATTTTATTATTACGATCAAAATAAAGAGAAGCAATATAGGTAAGTAGCAACATAATTCTGTACATAATGTGTGTGTGTGTGTGTGATATATATATATATATATATATATATATATATATATATATATATATATATATATATATATATATATATATATATATACATACATCATATATATATATACACATATAGCAACAATTATATATATATCACACACACACACACACACACACACACACACACACATCATCACATCACACACACACATTACACACACACACACACACACACACACACACACACACATTATGTACAGAATTATGTTGCTACTTACCTATATTGCTTCTCTTTATTTTGATCGAAATAATAAAATAATCTATACTTATAATAAATCTGTAGAGAGGTCAATTCTGTACATTAAATATTTTTTCAAAATAACTATCAGGGGGTGATAAGTGATCGATACTGATGCCAAAAATGCAATCAGTAAAATTTTTGTCTGTCTGTCTGTCTGTCTGTCTGTCTGTCTGTATGTTCCTTATAGAAACAAAAACTACTGGACGGATTTTAATGAAACTTGGTACAATTATTCTTCACACTCCTGGACAGGTCATAGTATACTTTTCATCACGCTACAATCAATAGGAGCAGAGTAGTGAAGGGAAATCCTTTTGTATGAAAAATCTAAACCACTCAAGTTAGACGTTTGAAATTTGGCATGCAGGTACCTTAGATACCGTAGAGGTGCACTAAGAAAGGAATTCCCGAAATTCCTACGGGAACGGGAATTAGCGGGAAAATCCTTTTGTATGAAAAATCTAAACCACTCAAGTTAGACTTTTGAAATTTGGCATGCAGGTACCTTAGATAACGTAGAGGTGCGCTAAGAAAGGAATTCCCGAAATTCCCACGGGAACGGGAATTAGCGGAAAAATATTTTTGTATGAAAAATCTAAACCATTCAAGTTAGATGTTTGAAATTTGTCATGCAGGTACCTTAGATACCGTAGAGGTGTACTAAGAAAGGAATTCCCGAAATTCCTACGGGAACGGGAATTAGCGGGAAAATCCTTTTGTATGAAAAATCTAAACCACTCAAGTTAGACGTTTGAAATTTGGCATGCAGGTACCATAGGTACCGTAGAGGTGCACTAAGAAAGGAATTCCCAAAATTCTCACGGGAACGGGAATTAGCGGGAAATACCTTTTGTATGAAAAATCTAAACCACTCAAGTTAGACATTTGAAATTTAGCATGCAGATACCTTAGGTACCGTGGAGGTGCACTAAGAAAGGAATTCCCGAAATTCTCACGAGAACGGGAATTAGCGGGAAAAAATCCTTTTGTATGAAAAATCTAAACCATTCAAGTTAGACGTTTGAAATTTGTCATGCAGGTACCTTAGGTACCGTGGAGGTGCACTAAGAAAGGAATTCCCGAAATTCCCACGGGAACGGGAATTAACGGGAAAATCCTTTTGTATGAAAAATCTAAACCATTCAAGGAAGATGTTTAAAATTTGGCACGCAGGTACCTTAGACACCGTAGAGGTGTACTAAGAAAGGAATTCCCGAAATTCCCACAGGAACGGGAATTAGCGGGAAAATCCTTTTGTATGAAAAATCTAAACCACTCAAGTTAGACGTTTGAAATTTGGCATGCAGGTACTTTAGTAAACTTAAAGCTTAGTTGCAACAGGATATTACAAAATTCCCACGGGAACGGTAGTTAGCGGGAAAAAACATTTGTATGAAAAAATCAAATCTAAATAAAAGGAGAAACTGACTGACTCAGTGACTGACATATCAACGCATAGCCTGAACGGCTAAATGTAGGCATTTGAAATTTGGAAGGGACATAGCTTAGGTACCGTAGAGGTGCACTAAGAAAGGAATTCCCGGAATTCCCACGGGAACGGAAATTAGCGGGAAAATCCTTTTGTATGAAAAATCTAAACCGCTTAAGTTAGACGCTTGAAATTTGGCATGCAGGTACCTTAGTTAACTTAAACCTTAGTTGCAACAGGATATTGCAAAATTCCCACGGAAACGGGAGTTAGCGGGAAAAAAACATTTGTATGAAAAAATCGAAACCGCGTAAGATAGATGTTTTCAATTCAATTCAATTAAATTATTTTTTATTGCATTCCATGTAGTACAATGGGGTGTTACATAGGTATAGGAACTAAAACATGGACCCTGTAGGGCACAGCAACGTTGAAGGGAAGAGAGGAAGTGTGTATTAAAATTAAAACTCAATGAACAATCAATTAAAAAAAAATCAATTCAATCAATTGATTCAATCTAGCATGCATGCATACCTTAGTAAATATAAAGTTTATTTTTGGCTGTATTTTGAAAAATGGGAGTTATTGGGAAAAAAATTGTATGAAAAAAACTAAACTGCATAAGTTAGATGCTTGAAATTTGATATGCACTCCCACACACACAAAGATCTCTCTCTTATATAACACGCCACGCGGACGAAGTCGCGGGCAAAAGCTAGTTATAATATAATATTGCCGACCCAGGTCCAGTGAGAAAATTAAACATATTAATAATTAAATAAAAAAAATATAATGATTAATTAATTATTTTTTTTAATTATATAATAATTTTAATGGTTATCATATAGAACCAAAAACAAATATAAAAGATGCATTTGTCTGTCGTTTTATCCATTAAACTAGAAGGTTGAACGAAGGAAAATCTGTACAGCGCCATCTATAACGTTTTTGAGGAACGTAGCCCGGACAGTCTCTCATTAAAAAAAAACGTCAGTAAATATTCAATTACCTAAAATAATATATTTTACTACAACTTCAACTTACGCATTCTGAAGTTGAAGAATGGATTGACATAACGTCTAGATAACGAGGTATGTATTCAACTTGTCAAATGGCTTTTAACTGTGAAGGTTCCGCCTATCGCTTGTTTATTGCCGCCTACAACTCTGACGTTTGACTACAATCCGGGTCACAGTGGCACTGTCTAGCTCATCGATTGATTTGCGAGGACACATCTCGATTTTCAATCGCTACTACTCCGTCGAAACACTGTATGAACACCTACGCGGTGTAGCAGGTTGGGTACTCGTAAGTGTAGGGTATTAGGTGACTCTCACACTAAACACTACTTTGTTGCTGAAATTTCTCACAGTAGGTACCTATATTCATATAAATCTTCTTCTGTCGTGTGGGTGGAGTACCAACCTCATGAACCCTGGTGTCAGGGTTACTATCGAGCCGCCAAAGGCCCCTGACATGGCTCATGTAACGACTACTTACTTATATAAGTGAGTCCGGAGTATTGAGTCCGTGGTCCAGTGGTTGAGCGTTGGACTCACGATACGGAGGCCCCGGGTTGAAATCCCGGTGGGGACACATCACACAAATAATTTTGTGATCCCTAGTTTGGTTAGGACATTACAGGCTGATCACCTGATTGTGTGAAAGCAAGATCGTCCGTTCTTCGGAAGGCAGGTTAAGCCGCTGGTCCCGGTTACTACTTACTTATGTAAGTGAGTAATCGTTACATGAGCCATGTCAGGGGCCTTTGGCGGCTCAATCATAACCGTTGATAAGCCTGATATTCCACCTCACAACCCACACGATAAGTAGTAGTAGTGCTGAATGAGGGTCAATCTTTTTTTTGGTTGGTTGCACCACAGCCATGTAAGTGCTCAGTGTTATACCGGCGTACACCAAAGTACAAGAGACTAATCTAGGAAATGACGTTTGCTCGCTTCAGAGCTGATATTGTGATTGGCTGTCTTTGTATAATGAATGATCAAACGCGCGTTTGACGTTGGTAACGTTGGCGTAGGTATATACCTACGCGATGTGTAAGTATTATGTGACGATACAGTCTGGTACGCTATACGTATTCACTATCATCATCATCATCAGCCGTACGACGCCCACAGCTGGGTATAGGCCTCCCCCAAACGAACTTTCACTATACTCATACCGCTACAGAGTTGAAAATAGTGTGACTATCATAATTAAAACACATAATAACGGGTTCTTACCGCGTTTAAATGGGGATATGAGACTCCCGATATTTAAATTATGGATCTACCTACTCCACTCCAATCTCATCAGTCATCCCGTGATCATGGCACTTGCAACAGTGTCGAGATATCGAGAGTCTCATATCCCCATTTAAACGCGGTAAGAACCCGTTATTATGTGTTTTAATTATGATAATAACCGCGTAAACTTAAAACAGTGTGACTATCATGTATAAAAGTATAACTAAGAAATCTTTCGCTTGCTCTAAGCACGCTCTAAGCCTCGTTGGCATATTACCTTAACAATTGGTAAAACTTCTGTACATGTCAAAACACACCCAAAATGAATACAATACAAGGTGCCTTAAACACAAAAGTAGCACGTGTACCTTCGCCATTAGACAACACTATTCACGCCTCCGACTACTATCAATACAGCAATCTCCATGCTGAAATGTTACTTATACATGCCACGAATCACACTATTCTCAACTCTGTAGCGGTATGAGTATGGTGAAAGTTCGTTTGCCACAACAATTCTTTTCAATTTTCCTCCAATCGAATTTGGCTGTAACATCAATCGAGTTCCCACATTTTCCGGGAGCACTTACACAATATCAATCAGGTTTTATTGGTGTTGCCGGGGGTGCGGGCGCGGGGGGCGGGGAGGGACTATTTGTATCAATAACCTGTCAATGGCCCGCGCCCGCGGGGACCTCTGCCCTACGAGCTCGTTGCGTGCTGTGACCGCACGGATTTGATTAGAAACCCATACGATAGGCGTGTGAAATTATTGCAAGTCGAACACTTGTTACACACATTGTAGAATGTGGGAGAGTTCGTAGGCAATAAAACTACGCTCAATGCCGATATCGAACGTTATGAAAGCCCAATTACCTACTCAACCCTACCTCTCTTTATGGGCTCGTATAATTTATAATGAATTATTTTCACTGCCCTCAAAAAGCACCCGAAATTATCATAACGTTCAAAGAGTAAAAAGTAAAAAGGTTTCATTTACAAAGTTTCCTCGTAACACTACATTATCTGCTATCAGTGGCGGGCGACAAAGTAAAATTGGGGGACACCTTATTCCTCGGTTGGTTTGCAAAACACGTTCACGCTTCCCACCTATCCCCACATCTCAACGCTTATAGATAGTATCTGTTACACCTATTAAAGTCCTGTATCCTTCACCAGGAAATTTGAGTTTCCACTACATTGCTGTTTTCGTATCGTACTTGGATAAATGGTTTAAGCAATACAGGTAATGGATAGCGTGAAAGTCGTTTGCTTCGTGAGTTGAAGTGTCGTTTTTAAGTTCAGGATGTGGGATCAGGTGGGCGCCGTCTTCACTCCGCCGACGCCGATAACACGCTAATGCCCTCAACTTTGCACCGCAACGGGTGGAAGGGGGAGGGATAGGTTGGGTAAGGGGGAGGCCACTGCTACGAAAAACGGGAAAAGTCAGATCACTCTTGTTATTGAACGCAAATAACTTTGTAAGCTATGATGATCGTTTAATATTGATAATACACATTTAATAATCTTTTTTCAGACCCCATTTATTTTGCTGTAAGTACTTATATAAACAATGGGACTGAATACCTACATAGACCTGAGCTCATAGGCTTCTGTTACAGAATCAATCGTATGAGTTATGTTCCGCCATTATAAACTGACAGTGAAAGCACCAGCGTATGAACGCATATGCGTCTAAATGACGGCACTCATAAATACCTGGCAATAAATAAAAACGTTCAATTCCATTAGCAAACCATTCTGATAATGTGCCCACCTTAGCACGAGGACCTCCGCGTTACTCTGTAGCATTGTTTTAACGAAACGCGCGCGTTAACGTTAATATTTCATAACGCACGATAGGTAGATTCCGCGCAAACGGCAGGTCTGCGATTTGTTCCGGTAGCGACTCACTGCTCAGGTAAGAGTACATTATATTTGCGGTAATAAACGTGAATTTATTGCCAGTTACGTTTGCAGTTTTACTGAAACGAGGAGATGTGTGCGGCGACATTAGCACCGGCTGCTTCCCCTGTTACCCTATTGTTCACGATATGCGTATACTTAGGCGCCCAATACTTTTTTATAAAAGAATTACTTACGAATGTAGTAAGTACCTACTTACTTCTTACATAAGTTTTCCTACATTTTTTTTAAAACAAATACAATACAACAATACAAACGGGATAAAATAGAAAAACGGACTCTTAGGTGAGTGCAGCCTGTTGGAATTAAAGAGTACTAACAATCAATATTTGTAATGGAAGTACTGTATGTAAGTATTGTAACTAAACATTATTATATCTGGAAGTGCGAAGAAGTTCGATGAAAAGTGCGAAGTCTGCCGTAGGCGTGATCGCGCAACGTTCATTTTACACGATGTGAAGATCGAATCCCGCAATCTTTTGAATGGTAAGAGCTTATTACGATAAAAAACCTTTTATAAATAACGATTAATTCATCCAAGTCATCATCATCGTCAGCCCATTAACGTCCCCACTGCTGGGGCACGGGCCTTCCCTATGGATGGATAGGGAGATCGGGCTTTAAACCACCACGCGGGCCCAATGTGGATGGTGGTTATTAACGACTGCTAATGCAGCCGGGACCAACGGCTTAACGTGCCTTCCGAAGCACGGAGGAGCTCGAGATGAAAACTTTTTTTTTGTGGTCACCCATCCTATGACCGGCCTTTGCGAAAGTTGCTTAACTTCAACAATCGCAGGCCGAGCGCGTTAATCGCTGCGCCACCGAACTCCTCACCATCCAAGTCATACACATCTGAAACAACGCACAGTCTGTTGTCGTCGGCAGTGGCGGTGCGCGAACGTTCCTAAACGTTCCCGTCGGTATTCTGCGCACGTCCGCGACCGTCCGCAGTTAAAAGGGGATTATGGGCAGAGTAGCCAATAACACGGTATTACGTGCGATACGCAAGGAGGCGTCCCGATAATCCCCGCTGAATAAAGCTTTGTTTTACTTAGACTTTAGGTGTGCTTACTGTAAGCTTCCTGCTCTTTTGGGTTGACGAGGGCAATAGCTGTTATGTTGAGAACGTTAGATATAGTATTTGTTATTGTTACTGGTAAACGAATGAGAGTAGTCAGAATTATGCGGGTAGGTTTCTGTGTAGTTACCTCTTCAGAGTAGTTGTTCAAGAATTTTACAGAGAGGATTCGTTCTTTACATTTGACTACCCACCAACGATTTTAAAGTCGTTCTAAGTGTATGTATACGGTTGGGATACAATATTAATATTTCCTATCTATTTATTGTTAAAAAAAACATGGTACTCATACTCGACATTACAAGAAGAATGGTTTTAGGATTCAATATGTGAAGAAATGCACAAATAAATTGGATTTGTGGTGCGCTACAAATTATCTAGTGACATTCGAACCAGCAATTGTACCCCTCAAAATTATATTTCATTAGCAACATCACATTACCACCAGCACGAAATTCAAATGAAGAATTCACTCGCACGTTAAATTCAATCAGAGTTTATCGAAAGCGTGTCTCAATTTCTCCGATTGGAAACAGTTTTACAAGCAATAAATTGTTGCCCCCGCGTCACTGTACGTATAACATTTATTAGCTACAATCCAGATTAGATTAGCGTTGCATCCCTAGCCCGGGGGACCAGAATTTGTCCCAGTAATGTGGCCACGCGCCGCACTAATTCGATGGACTCCGACCCTTGCGATGTGACTCGCATCTCCCTACTGTTTCATTTTAATTGAATAGTTGGAAGGGACCCGTTGTTTTCCTAAAGATAACTTTATGTCGCTTTGCATAATTGCCGGTCGTGTCGCTCTAATTTGTTACCATTTCGCAATCTGTCACACTTGCACTAGAATTGAATCAGCAGTGCAATCAGCGGACAAAACTATAAATTATAGAGGGTATCTATTTTTTTTCCACTACATGAACAGTTTGATTGTTGTTCGTTTATTTTCTGAGGGAAAATAAAATTGTTTCTATAAAAGTGTGTTTGGAAGTAGGTTGGGTGCTTGTAAGTTATATTCTTAAATAGATTACGGGTAGATTTTAAAATACCCAATATTTTGAAATAATGTAGTTTCCTAAATTGTTTACTTATAAAATAATATTTGCACGTAATGTAACATAAAATTTACAAGATGTGATAACTTTAACAATGAAATTATAAAATTTATTAAATGTATAGCGAAATTTAAATCCTCCAAGCCTTTGCAAACTCTACAATGGCCAAACCGCAAAAAGCTTGTACATTTTCAGTTCAACGCAACTGCTAACGCCATCTACCGGCAAGACAACAAACACGAACCGGTTTTCATGACCTACCGCTTGAAGAAGGTCGCATTACTCAGAGAATACGACGAACGATCGTCCTGGCAAAACTGTAGGGGTGGAGCTTTGGAGGTAAATGATTTTACGTATGATGATAAACATTTAAAACATTCGAATCTATTTATTAGGAAGGTGCATTATAGATCGTATTCGAAATGTTTAAAGTACAGGTATCTATCTAAGTAGTTTATAAAACATTTCTTTATGTACTAACAAATATTACTTACCTACTTACCTTTTATAAAAATGAGATTGTAAACTACCCAAATAAAATTAAAATATTACTTACCGACGTAAAACGAAACATGAAGGACTTTTAATGCGGTAAGCTTTCTTGTTATGTGTGTTGAATAGTTTTCAAGGTTTACACACTTCTTTTGCCTGGCATTTATATGCGCGCTAATTTCAATATAATTTTCCTTTTATTTTTTATAATAAACGCGTAACAATAATAGACGCGTGTGTTTATAATAAATATTTTTTTTAATTATAATTCATTTATTTGCAATATAGTACGAGTACAGTTTAGAGAAAGTTGTCTCTTTTAGATTCTCGATGCAAAAAAGTTATTAGGTAGGTATTCATTTTAGTTGTCATTTCTCTCATCTGGCTGATGTTCATTTTAGGTTTAAAAGCCAGAGAAAACGCACTTGGTCGAAATACTGCTTATATCGCAGTTGATTCAGACTTTTTTCTTAGGATAGCTTTTCTAGGAATCACGCTGGAATTAACAGGTTGATGGTATACCATCACTGCATAGTATAAAACAAAGTCGCTTTTTCTTTCCCTATATACGCTTATATTTTTAAAACTACGCAACGGATTTTGATGCGGTTTTTTAATAGATAGAGTGATTCAAGAGGGAGGTTTATATGTATAATAACATCCATTAAATAGTGGAGAAATACTTACTGTTATTTTTGAGGTTTTTAATGTGATGTCGTAAATAATTTCATTTTTTCCTCAGCATTGCACCCGAGCGGAGTCGGGGCGGGTCGCTAGTTCTACTTAAAGCGGACCTATAGGTAGGTATATTTTAACGTGATTTGTTGTAGTTTTGCCTCAGATGGCATTAACTACTTGGCCGGCCAAGGTCGTAGCTCTGAGGACTCTCACCCGGTACAAAATATTTAAGACAACAGTCCTGAGGGCCCCCAGTTGTGCTCGAACCTCGACTCAGGGCGTCGTCTGAGAGGGCTATATTTAAAAGAATTAATCGGCCCTAGTGGGCCGATACCGGTAAACGCTGCATGTGTGAGGGTCGTTTATTACGTCCTCATTTGTTGAAATAAAACAAAACACTATGTTAACAAACATTTAATTTCGCATTTTAGCAATATATTATTTATAATAACTATAATTTAGCTACAATGTAACTGTGTAGGTACTTCTATGTGTCCTTTTGAAACTTATCTGCAATGGAATTAACCGAGAACACAGACAGCAATTATAATCTCTACAGTTTAAATACATCTACTCTTAAATTACTCTAAGATCGAAAAAACAATTTAGTTTCTCTGATGTATTGCACATTTACCTAACCAAGTGGAAATCAGGTGCGTCGAACATAGCAAATTAAAATATTATCTCAGTGGCTATCACTGCCACCACAATAGCCACTCAATAACAGTAGCCAAATGTTTGAAATGCATTCCAATGCTCATTATCCTACTGCTACAACTATAACATTAATTTCGCGTAAACCATCACTACTAGACAAAACTATTAGGAACATATAACATGTAGTTACAAATTTAAATGTATTTATAATTATTTTACAATATCATACAAAAAACCCATATTTCTCTTCAGATAAACGGCCGTGTACCTCACAAGAAGTAGCGGTCGAACCCCATACAAATCACGTGTCTTTTCAGTTCACACTCAAGTCATTTTCCTGTTTCACTTCAGACTGTCGGTACATCCTCGTCGTTAAGTTCAAGCACAACGCGTTCCATTGCTATTACCGCAGGGCGGCTCGCGCCGACGCACATGCAAATACCTTCTTCATTTTCTATCAAAATGATCTATATAAACATTCTTACATCGCATCTACAGAGATCTTGGGGAGTTTTTTTTTACTCTTATCACTAAGTTGGGCTGTGCGGGGGGTGTGGGGTGTGCGGGTGCGGGGTGTGCGGCGGCAGTGGCGCGGGGTGCGGACTGGCGTCGCGCAGCGAGTCCGGGGACGAGCCGGGGGACGCGCGTCGCGCCGGGTACGGTGAGAAACGGTGCTGCGCCAGCGGGCTGGCCGGCACGCCGCCCATGCCGCCCACGCCACCCGGGTACACGGGCCGCGGCAACTGCAACCCCGACCCTGACGCGGCCAGGTGCTGCTGCGCCAGCAGCTGCGGCGCCAGGCACGCCCACTGCCCCCACAGCGCCGCTGCCGGCACGCCATACAGCGGGTACGCTGCCCGCAGGAACAACTGCGACCGCGCTGCCAGGATCGCCTTCTCCTCTAACGTCAGGTTGTTGTTGTGCTGGTCCAGGTCGAACGGTCGCAGCGGCGACCGCAGGTAGTGCTGCTCCGCTAACATCGACTCCATCGTCTCCCTGAAATCCCAAACATCCATACTTAGCCCACCTTCTATCGATTAAAGAATAACCTTATGATGTAATGATTGCAATAAATGAATATCACCTATGATTGGCAGCGCTGATGCGCGGGTCGTCGGGGAAGACTGATGTTCTTTCGTGTTCCCCCGTGATATAGAATCTCGACAAAGAAACAAATTTCAAATCAAACATTTAGCACTTGTATGATTCAGTTAGCTTATTGATCAATAATTTTTTTGCCACAATGATATCAAATCAAGAAAGCAAGTAATGATAAGTTATGTTAGCGAATGTTCTAAGAGAAATCGTAGAATTACAAATTACACGGATACGAACGTACCATCGATCTGTGCCAACAATTAAATCGATTCGATTGCTAAGAAGTAATAAAGATGGAGGTGTAATTGGGTACACGGAGGCATCAATCAGTGCCACTGGACTCGTGTTTGTTTCTGAGAGCGTGTCGAATGCGCAATCGCAGAAACATCCCAAATCTGTCATATTCATGATGAAATGGAATATTAAGATAATGAAACCGTTCATAATAGCAGATAAATATAGACGTTTGATTATCATTTGTGCACAGATTATTGATGTAACGATCGTACTATAGTCACGTAAACATCCGACACCATACAATAAACATCTCAAAGTTGATAGTCACCTTTCGAATTCAGTGAGACGTGAAGAGTCACGGAACCCCTTCGCGAACGGATTACTGTCGATTTTTAGTTTCGTGATCTGAAACAAAAGTTATCAGAAGTTAGTATAATGTAAGCGTTTCATAAATTGCTTATTAAATATTTGTTTACCAAATGGTATGCTAAATAGAGTAAATCAATTAAGTGAAGTGTGGTATGGACACGGATTCAATTAGACACATTACGTTGCTAAGAACATGGGCAGCGATTATCATAAGTGGTCGTTCAGAGTAAGAGAGCAGGTTTTATGATGCAACAGTATAGGTGTCCGCCGGGAGGCGCGGTGCGGCCGGTGGCGTAGTGTGAACACCGCGCCCGCGCGCCGAGCGCCCGCCACCCGCGGAGCTACGTACCAACTCTAATAAGGTTAACTTATTGACGACATTCCACATCTATTTATCATTTTAGTTGGCTCGTACGATATTACGACGTACGGAGTTTATCCATTATCGACACTGAGCTTAGCATAAATATATTACATTTTAATTATAACGTGACACGTTAGGTAAGCCATGTCGTTATAATCTCTTAAGTTTTTATAATCGATCGAACATTCTAACGAGAAACTTTGTGTATTCGCTTCGTGCATTTATTTTTTCGGTCATAATTTTACACTTGGTGTTACAATATTTGCATAACTTAATTATTTCATGCGATGCCAAGTCCGTGCAGATTGTTAAGAAGTTGTGTCGATGCACCCATAAAGTAAATGTTTGATTTAAGTGCGGGCCGAGAGGTGTTAAAAAATGTGTTTGGCCGCGGAGGCAGCACAGGCAGCTCGTTGAGAAATCGCCCCCTCGCTGAGTGGCGCTCCCGCTGCGGTTCCACACAATTTGTGACTAATATTTATGACAAAGCCTTCCTCGGAAACCGGTCTCCATTAATAGCCCTCGCTCGCCTAATAGCCTAGCGCATTAAACCAATATTGATGTTTAGCATATTCTTAAAAGTTTCAGAGGTGTTAAATTCGTAATGTTTTTTTTTTAAGAATTCGCAATAAACAAGTCATCGGTGTATCGCGGTGTCAGTCTGTCAGCGCCGCAGTCGGCAGCTAATTACCTGCCGATGGAGCCGCCTCCTCCACCACACCTACATGCCGTGATGCCGCACGCCAGGTAATTGCACCATACTCTGGCAAATTCGCACTCAGCTGATATTTTAGGACGATGAACCCAATCAGCAGATTACACTGATAGCATTTCTGAATTCAAAATTAACCCACAACATTATAATCTTCTAAAGAGATACAACACATGTACGGGCTATGAAGTGGAACGAAGTATCGATTAAGATATGCTAAATTCGCTCTCTACTCCAATCACTAAATTATTGTGAGAGATGATCGCATCCGACCAGGCGTCTCATTAATTCACTTTATTTTGAGACATTCCTCAGTAGCGTCGATTAACTTCTTAATTTTTGTAAAGGAATTTATGCTTCTGTTTGATGTGTTGTGTCAGGGGCGCGTTAATCTACGAACCGTCTTGATAAATGTCCCGCACAAGACAATGGATCAAAGCGGCATAATAAACAGTTACAAAATATTGACCACTCCGTGACAAGTCTTCGGTGGCTCGGTGAGTAATTTCACAAAGCGCGTGTCACAACCAGACTAATGATTTCTAAAATAGTTCAGAGGAAGCTTCACAAAGAATCATACTGTACTTGTTGTCAGCCGTCGTTCGTGTAACATGGATTCTATAAATATGTTAATATTCTAAGTAAAAAGTGTCGCAGGAGATACTGAAAATGAATGCGCGCATTGTCAGGTCGGTATGAATAACATCTTAGCGGGCCATAACGAGATGTGTGCTAACACGGCCCAGGAGTGGTACGGGCTGGTGGATGGTAGACGGTCGCGCGTGTCGGGGGTCACCACCAGCTACTTACACTTGCACACCCACCTGGCGAACGCCATTGACTACAATGGCCGCGCTCTCGCCTCGCGCCTGCGCCTGACGTAATGAGTGCGCCTACAATACGAGTAGTAGCTGACAATATTGACGTATAATACATTATTTATGCCTCGCCTCGCTGTCGGGCCGCCCGTAATTGTTTTCAATGCCTCAAGTTTGTTTAACGCATTCCTTCCCCGTGAATGATATTGAGTATTGTCTATTGGCACGGCACGACGATGGGACTCTTTGCATGAAGCTACTGAAAATATATCACAGAGAACGCGGCGGTGTAATGAATGGGACGTTTTCTCGCTACCGACGTTTATTAGATTTAGTACAAACATAAGAACGAGGCGTGTCAAAACAACCTAATTTAAGTATCAACAAACGTTCGCCTTGGGCGGCGGGCCGCTCCGCTCACTGACAACATTAAAGGCGCCATAATGACATTATTCCCGGGCGGGAAACAAAAAATGTAACAAAAAGGCGTCAAGGAGAGAGATGAGCGTCGCCCGCCGCTGCAAACGACGCTCTAATTATTGGAGTGGTGATGTATTGTTTATGGAAGCACTCGCAGCCTGCGCTACTCCTCGCAGATTTAACTCAGAAACATGAGCACTACACATGTCCTACACGTGCGGTACAAAAAAAGCAAATGAGAAATTCGGTATTTTTAGATCCGTTCTTATACCTAGTTAATTGGCTACTTCAGGAAAGTTGATATCAAGTAGTTGAATCTGGTTAGTAGGTACATTAAAGCTTTTATCCATATGATCAACAATGATCATTCAAAATGATACCACATTTAAAATTACCTACAAGGATAAATATTTCTAAAGAAAACTAAATAGCGAGTTGAAAGAGAAGCACTTTCTCACCGGGTGTGCTCGTAATGTAAACGACAAGAAAGAGACGCGACGTCGACACGACGGGAACATTGTCAGGAATAAATAAATGTCACGTTAGCTCCCTGCATATCTCGCGGTAGACATACTGCGGTGACGAGAGACGGCCGACGGGAGGACTCTTTAAAATCTACAATCCTTATTAATAGAAGGATAATAGGATTACGAAAGCTTACGAGGGCTGGCAGAGGAAGACCAAGAAAGACGTACATTGACCAAATTGGAAATGTCCTTAGAAAAGGTTCAGTACGATTTACTCTGAACCGGCGTGCGTGTATGAAACAATTGGAAGCAAGACAAGTGTGTCAGGATCGAAGCAAATGGAATTTCATAATCTCTGCTTACCCCGGTGTGTGTTTCTGTATGTACAACCAAATCCCCATTCATTATCCTTCTATAGTATTATCTCTTACTTTCTTATCAATCTTACGTTCCGTTCTTCACATTTTCCTACATGTATAAATTGAGAAATACTACACATGAAACAATTAGGGATAAAATAAATGTTATAAAGAAAACTTATCAGAATCAACGTGTCGATAGCAAACTGGTACAGAAGCCGATTTCAAAATGGTACCTACTAGGTCGGTACAACGATTGTGGTCGATCAAGCAAGAGCTTGTTTGAGATTGTTTATTCAATAGGGAAAGACGACGATTTGATATTTTGTTTACACAGTTTAATGTTAGTTAATAGACCCAAATATCTACAATGTAATGTTCCATTCCCATTATTAAATGTAATCACCGACAAGAAATAGAAATAAACCCACATCTAAGTTCCGAAGCTGTTATTGAACGTAATGATTGTGCAAAGACTGACACTTGTTAGCGAAGCAACTTCGTAAATTTGAAACGACCTACAGCTGTGAACAGTTATGTCTTCCAGAAAACCAGTGCGATGCTTTATCGACAATAAATCGCGAATACAAAGTTGCATGCGGCATCGACAACTCGCCACCATAATGATTCCACCAAACGGACAGTGCCAACAATTTAACGAATTAATAGTATCAAAGTTTTCAATGTGAAACTTTGAGTTGTCGAATGTTAATTGCAATAAAGATAGAAGACACCGCTATTGATGCATATCAATAATTCTAAGACAGGGGTTTGGTTATGCAACCCTGGTTGCAGCCCTGGTTGATAAGATGCATCTTATCCTAGAAACATTCGCTAACAGGCACCATAGTAAAATATACTAAAATATCCTTCTGGATGAGCAGAACCTGTATCTCATAGAATGAATAAAATGTTGTACTGTACTGTAGTACTGTACCTCTACAATTAAAAAACCTCCGTCGTCTAGCGCTTACAGCGTTAGGCTCACGATCTAAAATCAACTGATTGACTGAAAAAGTAAGGTGATTCAGTACTTTGGAGTGTAATTAAGCCGGTGGTCCCGGCTATTAGCCGTAAAAACACCGCCAACCCGCAGTACGAGTCGCGTGGTGGAGTATGCTCCATACCCCTCCGGTTGATTGAGAGGATGCCTGTGCCCAGCAGTAGGATGTATATGTCACCGTAAAATTGTAAATAACGTTAGATTATAATCTATCGTTAGTTAATCTCGCGAGATTGTGAACTGTCGAATAATTATGAATCGTATCATATTGCTTACAATTTAACGTATTATTTTTCGGTAGATTATAATTTATCGAAGTGAAACCGTCAAATTGTGATACGAAACGCACCTCGCGTGCTATACCATAGAGTTACAAAACTATTAGAGTGAGCATAATGTTAATTTGGGATTCTCTTAAAATGCATAAATGTTTTTGTCATAATTTTAATTATCATAATCCTTTTTGCATAACGTTTTTTAGCATAATAGTTTTACTTTCCCATAATAACATCTAGGAATACTGGTTTGTTAGGTATAACTTATTTTTGGGATTAATAAATAGATATCCATAATTCTTTTTTAGAATAATAGTGTTTTGTCATAATTTTTACAAGGCATAACAGTAGGTTAGGGTGCGGCGGGGGTGGCCCTTGGGCCACCCCTATGCCGCCAGCATGTTTATCTTACACACGAAAAGTATACTGAATGATACGTTTCAGATTTTTTAATTTTGATACATTTTTTCTTACCATGTGATGTCAGAATTATTGATTACTTACTAAATAATTAATAAATACGTACTTGATTTCACAATCTTGAAGAGCATTTATTTTATTTGACTGACACCTGTGTTTTATTCCTAACTCTATGGACACAGAACGGTCTACTGTAAGGCCGACCAATCAGGGACAGCCGTCGGACAGTTGACAATTTGACAATTGTAAGATTGTGATTTAACAGTTTTACTTCGATAGATTATAATCTGACGAATAATAATACGTTAAATTGTAAGCAGTATATTACGTTTCACAATTTTTCGACAGTTCACAATCTCGCGAGATAGATTATAATCTAACGTTATTTACAATTTTACGGTGACATATATAAGCTGTTTATGTGTACAATTAAAACTACTAAACATTTTTTTTCCATTATTGTTTTTATTACAATGATTAACTACGGACGTATGGATTGAAATGAAGCCACATCACGGTTACGTTCGTATAATTTCATATGGTCTCATCCTCGTCCAGTATTTCGATCAGCTGCAAGCTTTCCGAGATGCTCCCAATAGACAATATAAATGAAATCATGTGTATGTTGTAAAGGTCATCGGCAATTTGTGTTATCACTTTCAGAAGCATTCGACACATCCACATATCAAGAAAGTTTAAGTTTCTTGTTACGGAAGCTCGGCAGTATAATAAAGCTGCCAGACTCATCTCGATGTGGCTTGTACATTCGGGAGAACCTTACTTATATCGTTACAACGGAAGTGTCTCTGTTGAGCCTCGTGAACAGTTCTTTCAAAGGGCCCACCGATAATATAAGGTCCACTTTACACTCGTGCCCGTAATTCAGACTGTAAACACGAAAGATCAATGAGTAGGCAATTTGCCACATTTCCACGGTATTGCCTACAATTGCATTTATTTTATTGAAAATCCCTGAAAATTCGGAAATAAATTGACAGCCGTCAGGGTGACAGCACTTGGCATAAAGCACAGAGGTTATAAGTAGTGCGTTTTATACTGGTAACATGGTTTTTATTTCAGTAAAAAAGGAGTTACTATAACAAAATATTAGAACACCTACATAACTTAATCCCGACAGTCATAAAATTAGAATTGGGTAAGGTTCTTTTCCTTTTACTTTCTTGTGGAGAAAGAGAACATTTCATCAGTTCAAAAATAATTAAAAGCTCGAATGCAACAAACGTTCAGTTTTTCTCTGGTGACTAGGTGCGCAGACGCAATAAATTCAGTTGGGCCGCACACGACGGCTCTGCGTGACGTCACACCTCTCGTGATCGATAGCGTGTGCGAGAGAGATCGTACTACAACACTCGCCATAAAATACAGTAGGCAAGAAAGAGATACAGGCCCAATAAATTATTTCGTCTTAAATTATTTTAAATCCACTTTAACCAAGTACGTTGACTTCTTGTATTTTTGACTTATGTGAGGTTCGTGTTATCGAGCCGTATAATTTGTTGAAAAATGTACGGATGCAATGACAATTCATAAAATTGATTTTCTTGTTTTCGAAAAATGCCATGAAATTATAATTGATGAGTCAAGTAATTACAGAAACAGATACACGAAAAACACTGATGAAGCAAACAAAAAATATTGCAAACATAAACCTACTTACCTATTGTGAAAATGTAGCATTATCATAATTAATTGACTGGAATACATATAATATACGATCGATTCATTCATAAATCACCATCATAATGACGATATAATCAAGTTGAAAGTAGAGCGAGTTATACTTAAGTTAACAAATGCAAAGGATCACATTGAGAAGAATGAATCGATTATTGAAGAAAAAGAAGTGTGGTGAGGCAAGGCGCGGGAGGGACGCGCGTGACACCTGACCGCAGCCATTTTGGCCCGTGAAATATGTTTATTTGTCATGGCTGCCCTTTGTTATTGAAATTGTGTTTGCCTTTACTCCTTCATTATATTGTTCGATTATACTCGAAGAGAACTCGTTTGTGGACGCTCAATGTGAGAATAGCTTCGGAGATTTTAGAATATTGATTATTGATACTGAGAAATGAGATATAAATTTCAATTAAGCGGCTATTGAGAGTCTTTGTGTGCCTACATGTCGCTGTGCTGGCGCAGTTATTTCCGTGATTATCTGCTCAAGTCGTGTAACAGTCCCTATAGCATGACCAACAGAAATACTAACACGATTTCTCTAATCGTTTTATGCTGTTGCTTGCCTTTTATTATCTAGTACTATACTGTTATGAACATACTTAACATTGAATCAAGTAGGAATGTCGCAAACTCTTACTTTGCTCTTTGTATTGGTGTCAGCTAAAATATTGTCTAAGATAATAAAGCTTTGGGTAAAATAAACATGTTTTTCTATAAAAGTTCGAAATATCCCGAATCCCGACAGGTTCTATCCTCGCGTTTTTCTCAAAGATGCTCTCCAAGGAGCGATCAATCATAACAAATTCACAAGTCATCGGGTACACTAAAAAACTTATTGTGATCGTGGATGATGCGTAAATGCTAACAAACATTGTCACCTCGCTGCGAGTCGAATTCCAGACAAAGGATTGTACACAGGACGAGGAACACGACAATAGAGTGGTGGGTGTAAAATGTTAAATATTGAAGCAGGTCGGGCGGCCTACGGCGCTTTCCCGGGAAACCGCCCCGCGGCGCGCGCGCCGGCGACGCTCAGTCTCACACCGCGATACACACACAAAAAACACAATTCTCATTTTTTATACCAGCCTTTATCTCGTCTTATATCAACGTTCCAGTATGATAAAGCACCAATAATGATGTTTCATTCTGAATCGATTTAACAAACGTTGCGTACGTATAAAAATGTGGTGACACTTTTTTCATTCTCCACTAAAACTAGCGGTTTTCGATTAGTTACAAGATTTCAATTTGATATTCAGTGCTATCAAGCTGATGTATGTGCGATGGTATGATAATTTTCCCTACATTTCTTTTTTTTGTTAAAGTAACTTTTTTGTTCGGCGAGCATAAGTCATATCGATCTTGTGGTGGGCGCGCAGGTGCAAACATGCTAAGTGTGTTCTTATTGTTGTAAGGGATTGGGTTATCATTGACACTATCTCCGCTGTTCGACAAATGTTTTAGCTGTCAGAGATGTGACGTCAGCCAAATCGGGGCAGCGAGGTGCGCGAGCGCAGGCCGGACTGCGCGATCGATTCTCCGATATCACGCTCTTTATTTTGTAAAGTAGTTACCTAAGATATTTTAAAAATTCTACAGTCATTCCATAAAAAATACAAATTCTATTTCAATCTTTGAAGAATAAACAATTATGTTATAAATAGCTTCCTAGTGGTACCTACTTAGGTGATACAACCGGATATGTCAACTCTACAGGTCAGCTAGGTAAGCGGACCCTGTGAAAAGGGGATAGCGCTAGGGAGATGATGTGTGCTTAGGTGTTAGCAGTAAATCTAGAGAGGCGTTAGAATCTATCGAAATCAATAATGGCTGCCCTAGGGAGCCATTTGAAGCCGATTGCAGAGGTGGAGCCTCTATGATCAATCGATAGTTGAAATACCGGTCATTTTAATTTAGAAATACCTACACCAGTTGAAACTGATCTATTTCATATGAAAATTAAATTTTGTTGCGTTTTATTACGCCAACAATGTTTATCTAATCAATTTACCAGTAGTTTATGCAAATCACGTACAAAGTAGTGAAACTTAACTGTTATTAAAATTGCAATATCTGTTTAATAACGCAAAGTAGCGACCAATATAGATTACCTATTTAGATGCTAATAAGGCCCTATCTGGTACTACGACAGATAGAAAATCTATTTTGAAGTTGGTTGCTCTACCTAACATTATAAAGTTAAACTCTTCAAATGATTTTAGGCGAATAGGTAGGCAGTAAACTAAACCGAAACAGCTAATTAACGAACGAATGAAGATTTATGTACCGCGTTGTCGATATAAAGTAACGCTTCCTTTATGAACCTCAAAACGTCCTAATTATTTTACTACGCGCGACGAGACAAAACGAGAAACTTGGAGACGCCCAAACGCTCTTGTGACAGAGAATTAATTGCGCGTGGCGACACATGCGCGGCGGCGCGAGCGGCGCGGCCAGCGGACACACGGCCGCAGCGGCCACCACCCTCACTCACAGAGAAAATGCACAAAATATATTGCCAATTATCTTGCGTGTCGTTAAAATACAGCATAAATGTTCTGCCATAAAGACCGCCACAATCTGCACCTAGAAACTACTTCCGAGTTTGCCCTCCGGCGTGTCACTGTTTCGCAACGCCAACTTGACTATGGCTCGACAAAATTCTCACGTGTGTTACAAATGTCAGATGAAAGAGGCTATAATTTAGGGTTCCTAGAAAATCTTTGATGAGCAAATTAGCGATACATGGAATGCATTAGCGGTAATAGAGTTGCGAACGTCGAACGCGTCGGGCATCGGCGAGGGCCTATATTTAGCGCGGGTGAAAACTTTAATCGTCACCGTCGGGCACGCGTCAGCCGCGCTGTCCGTCCGTCGTCGGCGTCGCCCGCGCCCGCGTGTGGCCGTCCATACACAAAAAATTATGTGCCACCTCCCTTTGTTCGACTGGACATACCTTTCAGCGAGATGCAATTAGTGTGCTAGAAATAGAACTCGTCGATAGTCAGCCGACATCACGACGCGATTTCAAACGTTTGCTCCTCTGATCTATTTTCGAAATCAAATGATAGAAACAAGAAGACACTATGCCAAATAAACCGCTTAGAGTATTATTTATGCGCATATCATCGGTAAAGTGGATCTGCGGAACTGTTAGAGTACTCACCAGTTGGTTCTGGTACGCGGTGACGGCGGTGAACACGCACTCGGGGAATACGAAGGTCTTGAACTCTTCCTGTTCTAGATCGGTGATGGGCGCGTTGATTGCGCCTTCTCGCCGCAGGACTAGATGTATGCGCGGTTGGTATTTGTGCATGGAATTTAGCACCAACTGCAAATAAAGTTAATTTTGTGAATTGTTGATGTTAGAGCTTCTAGTAGGTAATGTGTGTTAACACAATGCTGTGATAGTGCTTACCTGTCCATTTTTGTCCATTTCGTTGTTGGTGAGCTTGACCTTCTCGAAGGAGACGACCTGCTTGCGCAGCTGGTCCCCGGAGAAGGGCGAGTCGGGGTGCGGGTAGAGGCGCGCGGGCGCGGGCGGGTCTGCCTTGCCCGCCACGAGCCACGAGGAGCGGTGGTACGCGTACCGGTACCGCTTGCCGTCCACCGGCACCACGTCCAGCAGCACGGCGTAGCGCGCCTCCGCGCGGCACCCCGCGAACGACACGCGCACCGTCGGGAACATCCGTCTACAACAATGCAAAACATGGTAATTGCGGGCTACTCTTCGCACCAAGCCAAGACCTCTATTCAAAGTTAATTTGTTTTTTTGCCTTTACCAAATTCTTGTACTCCATTTTTATCATAACCTTCATATAAGTAGGTACTGTACCTAGTGCACCTACACTTTTTAATGAAAATCGTGTGTCAGTTTATTTTCCAGCTTGCTGAAGTAGAAAAGGTTTAATAGATAGAAACATTCACCTATACAGAAACATGGATTCGGTGCTAAAATCTCAGCATTTCTTAACGCAAAATAACAAAATTATGAATATACAACCTTTTATTCCTGCGTATCGAGTTCCCCTTTCTATTGTTATGTTAAAGCGTGTATTTTCACATTAGCGCAATTATTCGACAATTACTTGGTTGAGGTGCAATTATCGCATGCTGAGACCGACGCGAATCGTCTTTTGCTCATTACGGCCCGGGTTATCGCAAATTATCGCAAGTAATTAGTGCAGTATGCGCCTGCGCCGACGTGTGATACTGTATGCCACGCTCGCCGTTCCTCCTGCCTGCGTGCGGCTAATAAACTATTAGAAAAACTTAATGGTACACCGGCGGCACAACAAACATTCTAATGCTCGCCTTGAAATAGAATTTTCTAACTACAAAAGCCTGCACAAACGCACAGTAACTAGCAAATGTACAATTATTTTTAGGGTTCCGTACCCAAAGGGTAAAAACGGGACCCTATTACTAAGATTATCTATAAGAGAAGTTTATCTATAACAGATACTTTTTAATCATTGAAGTTGTTACTTTTTCTAGCTCTAATTTAATTTTGTAATTAAGTACCTCAAGTATTTGTGCATATTGTGTCCACCTGTAAGTGGCGAGGCGCTTAGTTTTTTATATGTATTAACTGCAAACTGTAACCATGTATCAGTGTACTTGCCGTTGGTTGACCAAATAAATAAATAAATAAGACTTCGCTGTCTGTATGTCCGTCCGTCTGTCTGTCGCCAGGCTGTATGACAAGAATTGCGATAGTTAGTGAGTTGAAATTTTCACTTATAATTAAACAACAAATACAAAAAACAAAATAAAATAAATATTTAACGGGGGCTCCCCTAAAACAAATGTGACTTTTTTGCCCTTTTTTGCTCGATATAAATACCTAGGGTAAGGTGGTGCAGGAGTGCGCACTTAAAGTTCAATTAGTTCTAAAAATAAAACAAAAGCAATTAGGAAAAT
This sequence comes from Pectinophora gossypiella, assembly GCF_024362695.1. Lineage (NCBI taxonomy): Eukaryota > Metazoa > Arthropoda > Insecta > Lepidoptera > Gelechiidae > Pectinophora > Pectinophora gossypiella. Next base: position 6,908,492 of record NC_065404.1, read on the forward strand.
CAACTCTATTAAATATTATACAGTAACTAATAGACTATTATTTGGAATATATTATTTTTATCTATAATAATTATCTTTGGACGTATTTCAATTAAATCACAAAACGAGATTTGCGCACTCTTACACTCAGGTGTGTGTAAGAGTGCGCTATGAGACGGATAAGAGTGCGCAGTTTATTTGTCCACGCAAAAGGCACATATGTAAGCTCCTACGCCTGTATACGCTGTACATTTTTCATGCCACCAGTTTTTGCATCCGGAGCACTCAATCTAGTCTTCATCAATAGGTTTTTTTATATATTACGTCGCACCCTCCACATTTCCACTTTTTTATTTTGGGAGCATTCTTAGGCTTTTTAGGCGTCTTAAAATCTAATCGAGGCTTTTTGGTTTTTTGTTCTACTTCTATCGGAAATGTAAGATCATATATTCCTGATTTGATTGCAATTAAAGTTCTGAGCAACCTCTTTCTTAAAGTAGATACCGCAATTCCAAGAGATTTAGCAACCGATCTCTTACTTCACCTCCATTGACGCATTTACGAGCTTCTTCTTTCTAATAACGAAAGTGGACAATTTTGTCGGTCAGTTTTCCTTTATCTTCTGGTAATGCTGCAAGTCAATAAAAATTGCATAAAAATTAGAAATCACTAAAATATCCACCGTAGTGTAAGAGTACGCACGCGCCATCTTACACACCCTCGTAGTGCGCACTCTTACATTTTTTCTCAAATCGCAGTAATGACTTTACTAGCACCATCTCTGCGCAGCGATTATAATTATTTCTTTCGAGCGGCAAGTTGACAGGTTAGGTTGTTTAATAATTGTAATCAAATACTTGTAGTGGGTTGTTTTTTTAAAACAATCACACATTGAAATAGTTGATATTTAACATAAAAAGCATTAAAAAACTTCGGGCTTACCTGAGAGACACAGTTTTCACTCAATCGCGATTATTTTTGGGGAGCGTAAACCGGCATAGTAGGTGTTCAAAACATGATTGAAATTAGCAGCAAATATCTTTCAGTTTTTGCACAGAGCCATATGCGCACTCTTATCGCCTGCGCACTCTTGCACCACCTTACCCTACTGTTGTTTACGTAGTCAATGGTACGGAACTGTTTGCGCGAGTTCGACTCGCACTTGGCCGGTATTTTAGTATTTACTTACAAGATTTTTATACGACAGTGTTAAAACTATTTAAAGTAATGCAGTAGTGTTGTGATTTACGGGCAACCAAGCCTAGAAGGGGTCATTAGAACAAGGCGGGTCCGGAAAATCCAGTTCATATTTCACAAAATGGCTGCTGTATGCCGCCGTCCCTCAGTAACTAGGTGTCCCAACTCACAAGGAGAGATGTCGTTATATTTACACTCCCCTCCGTGAAGACATTGTCAGCAATAATAAATATTAAGAATAAAAAATACTGCAATAAAACCTGCATGATATTAACCACCGATAAAGTTCAGAATCCTCTCACCCATTCTCAAGTTCCATAAGCAAAATTTAAAGCCCCAGAATGTATTGCTGCATACAATTATAGCTCTTACCGATCACTCCCCTTCCCCTTCTTAACGGAGACATTCTTTAATGTCTCCTGTTGGAGAAAGATGAATGGGTAGACATTTTTGTAAAGGTGTATGTTTTTGTTTACTGTTAGTAAAATTGCTTGTGGTTGGTCGACATAATGGCCCTTATTACACTTCACTATGTGACTGCGGTTTCCTGTTGTTTTTTACAAGGGGGCTATACATTCTCAACTCATCTAATTAAAGACTGCAAGTAAGAATTCGTAAAAAAAAGAACGCAACACGGAACAACGAATATTGAAAAAGATATAACAAAAACAACGCCTAAAAACTGATCGTCGATAATAAACTCGTTGTGAGCAGAAAGGAGTGTCACAAAAACTGGTGTCGGTAGCGGGCGCGTGAAACACTATCTTCTAATCGACATAAAATGGTAGTCATTGAGGCGGCGAGAGCGGAAACAACAAATCTTTAGCTGTAAGCCGAGTCGCGGCTTCTCTAGCGACCTCTCACTTTTTGTCGACAATGCCGGAGGCTCCCAGCCCGCAGGCGAGGCGCGCGCTTGACAATTCGCCATCTCAACTTGCGCAACGGCAATTGGTATGCGGCATCTGACCCGCGAACTACCATAACAACATCCATAACAAACGATACGACCACCCAAGTCGTTTACGGAGATTGTGCAGATGCATCATAATTTACAATAAGAATTTGATTGGCATGATTTCTCTAGGAAATTTTATGTTCAGCCACCATAATATAACCGAGATTTAACTCGCATACACAGCTGGACAAAAGCGGGACGATGTTAGTTACGTTCGTCCTAACAATTTTACAGGAACGAGTGAGGACGAAAATAAGAATACCATTAATAAGATTTATGCACGTTTAGCTGTGGTCGCGCGCGTCGATTTGTGCTCTCGAACACGGGCAATTGCGCGCATGCGTTAATGGCGACACTCGGCGCACCGTACGATATATTACCGCAATGATATATGGCCACCGACATCGTCCATCATTCTACCACCCAAAAGTTAGCGGAAAAGTCGAGAGCGAGCAAAAGAACATCGAGAAATGCATACGAGTCGCTTTAATGAGCAGATACCGAAGACAGAAATAAGGAGCGCCTGTTTACAACGTCTCGTTATTGTTATGACATTGTTAAAGTGCACGTCCATGGTTGAAATGCAGACATTTCTCATAGATTAATGCCACACGGAGCTCGGCGCGTGAATGAAAGGTTGCACTATTAATAATGTTAAGATTGTACATTCTCACAATATGCGTCGGAAACTTGGAAATACCGAACATTCCTAAAACGACGCTACTCAAATGTAGCATCTACAACTTTGCAACTTCTTATACTAAGATTGTTTTAAAATGGCTAATGATATAATTAGTAGAGTTGCACACGTTTAAAATTAGTGGGTTCGTAGCTAAACGAGCGCGAAGAGTTGCAGCAGTGCGCGAACGCATGTCGTCTTAATTAGACCGGCATGAGGCGAGGTGCGAACTCGTCAATCATTGTTCCCTGCGCCTGCGCGCCGCCGTAAGATGAATCTGCTCAACGGACTATTGGAACTTTCTCGACCATGCATCCTTGTAATCCTTTTATTAAAGACAGCTCACTTGTAAAATTACCGTAGCCAGCAATAAACGATGTGTGAGAGTAGTTATCTTTCTTACTTTGGAAATATACATAGTTTCGTGTTGCAGTTGACGTTGCGACCTAAGTACCTTTATAAAAGGTATCATCTTAGTGTTGTAACTTCCTCAATCGCCACCATCTTTTGCGCGTTAAAGACGGCTGTTCCTCTAATGGACTTTTCATCAAACTCTAGTCGAGATGTTGAACGTAGAGGTTGTGCCGACGTAGATAAGCGTTGGAGCAATATCGCGTGTTGGTGCAATAGGGAGCCGTCACACCATTAGCGCATGTTATCACGTAGCGATAGACCCGCGCAGCCAATCCGAGCGCTGCCGTCTAATTACACAGGAAAGCGCTTTATTAATAGCAATTACACCGGCCGCCATATTGCCGCGATTTAATTAACTTATCGCTGATTACAGACAGATGGCGCGAGTGCAGATCCTGACCGGCCTCTCATTAGACGGGTTTGGTACTCAACTGGTACGTGATAATGATTTAGAGTTTTGCGAGACTAGAGCTAAGAGGCCAAGAATCAATTAATGCTGCTCAGTTTGATAATTATGCTGTCAGTTAGGATATTTTTATTGAGTTGGTACTATAGTAGGTGTATCGCAGTGCTCTACGTAGCTACGTGTCTACATTCTATAACCGCGCTTCTGTTTTTCATACAACTTTAAAAACAAGCTATAGCTAAAATAGCCGTTGGTCCCGGTTACTACTTACTGATGTTAGTACTCGTTACATGAGCCATGTCAGGGGCGTTTGGCGGCTCAATAGTAACCCCGGCAACAGGGTTGATGGGGTTGGTAATCCACCTCACAACCCACGCGATAGAAGAAGAAGTATAGCTAAAATAATGCAAATTGTAATGTGCTACATTAGACATGAGCAGCGCTACACGTTAACACTGTATAATAAGAAATAATAAATTATTTCACACAGAAGCATAAAGAACTCACTAAAGCACTGCACTTGACCACATATATTATACAGTGCGTAATGTAGTGCTTATGTAGCTAGGAGCACCGCACTCCCTCTATTACCTCGAATTAGCCCTAAGTGATTTTTGCCGCATAATACCAGTGACAACAATCCTTGCCGGTGGCCAATGAATATTTCATACCGTATAATAGGGCCACTTACAGCTAATTTTATAGTTTAAACGCTGACTTACAATATGCCACACAGAAGGGAAAAAATCTGGTTGCGTTATCACCGTGATCTTGAGTTCCTTGAGCTTTGCCGGTTTAATGTAAGTTTATCGCATGAGTAATAATAGAGTGCCAATGTTTTTGCACTTTAGAGTGTATATTTTGTTGTGACATAACATAGCTTTACGCTTGTATTCCCGAGAGGTAGGTAGAGGTGCATATACCACACCCACTCCACGTCAGCTATGTTTAAATAATAGGGAGCGAGACTATATAAAAAAGCCTATAGAAAAACTTAAATATCCGGAAATATCTTTCACGTGGTCATTGAGGTATTATATAATAAGCCAATAGTTTAACATCCTCAATTAAAAGATATATATCTACCGGTATTTATAATATAGTATAACGTAGTACAAGCAGGCCCTAATAACACAACAGAGACAAACTACTCAAGACGATTGCAAATCATCAATCTTTTAGTGTGAAGTTCGAGTTTCAGTGTCGTATCACGGCGACGCGACGTCACAGCGTCATGTCATGACGGATGCGCGGGTGTCGTGTCAGACACGCCAGTCTGGTGTGTCAGATATTATTTGACACGACACGACACGGTCACGACTCGTCGACTGCAACGCGTTTGAAATCTCACACCAATACTGACTATTAACATCACATTTACCTTATGCATCATTTAAGTTAATTAAATTTTGGCTGCAGTAATAGTTATGAATAAACTGTAGACGCAAAATAATACCAAGGTTTTGGTTCAATGAGACAGATTTGAAATATACATAATATTATACAGAGCTAAATAAAATTAAATATCAAATAATAATATACCTACCTGAATACAAAAATTATTGGCTGGAAAAACCATAATATGTATGGAAAATTAGTTGTTCGCCGTCTGTTAATTTAAGGCTTGGAAAATACGTAAATTTTAATAGATTGAAACGTGGAATTTCACTGAACGTATCCATGGGATATGGCTATAAAGGAAAAGGGCGTATCAGTGGCGCTGACGCGTGAGTGACGCGATGACAAATGACCGCGAGTCGACCTACGAGATTATTACTGAAGAGCCACCAAGATCGCTCGTACTGCTGCAAACTGTCATTTTTTATCCCCGTATAATTAATTACACCATCATCAGCCTGTCTCTCTACATCAACAGAGTTGGCGTGATTCAATCAAATAATTAAATTAAAACTACAAAAAACTGTGTTGACTTTATACGCTCTCACGCTGTCTCGCGTTAGATAGTGTCGTTTCCGTTTCAGTCAAACCGAGTTATTTTAAGACTGAAAGTATACTATAATAAATCATAGCGTTCTGTACAGTTTGATATCAGATGAAGATGTTGATAAAGTTCAATGTTGTGTTAGTTCCACGTGTTAATTAAACAGAGGCTTAAAATATTCTTCATATATGGGAGAAAGCAAGATTGATGTGTATTAGAGGCACCTAATGAGTGTAGGGGCGGGGCTGGGCGGCGGCTGCGGCGCTCAGTGAAATATCGTCTTCCTGGGAGGTCCGGGTTCTAGGCCGCGTCACATTTTCGACACTCGCACGATTTTGTCAATCTCGCTGATTAATATCTGCGCCTGCCCAAACGAGATCTCAGATAAACTCCCGCGCGGTGTGGTGCCGTCACGGCCCGATACACACTTGCCAATGCAAGTAAAAAACTAGATACAACAGATACGAAAAACAAACCATTTGAATAAAGAACAACCTCGAATAATTAAGATTTGTTTAACAAAATGTTCAACTGATAGTTCAACGGAGTTTCGAAACAACATGCTGATCACGTAAAAACCGTGTTCGCACGAACACAAATTATAAGTTTTGTCGACGAACGCGCGTAGCAAATAAAACATTTCTACAATGCAACACGGTAGCCATTATACAGCAGATGTTGTGTGTAAGTATTTATTAGCGGCGACATAATTAGTGAATTTAAACAAATATTACTTAAGCGTACAATTTTAATTGCGGTTTGTTGGTGTAATGACACACTGTGCTTTTGCCTATTCAAAACCGCCATGCGTTATTTCAATTATATTATTGGCTTAGGGCGAAATTTAATACTGAATGTGAATAAATTTCATAGTCTATGCCATCTAAAATTTTGCATATTGCTTATCATCTCGAGGTTTGTAACGTGATGGTTTTATAGGTATTGGGTTGTAACCTATTGTCATTTTATTAAACGATTAATCAAAATCTTTGAATAGAACTACCAAATTAGCTGCAACGTCTTGTATGTATTTGGTTACCGCACGATCGATCTAAGATGCACATACGCAATATCAATGAGTAGTCACTTCAAAAAAAGGTAACTGCTGTTGCTGTCGGAGTGCTAGGATTCTACAGTGGGGCATTCCAGCGGATCATTGTTGGTTGGCATTAGAGTGATGAAATGCCAGGATTGCTAGGAGGCGGAACTGTCTAGATGTGTGGTATCCGCGAGGAATGTGGCGCGGATGGCGACGACTTGACAAGAAACCTACGCAGACCACGTCATAACCAAGAAATAGGTGACGCTAGACACGATAGTTTGAGATAATTAATGTTCTAAATTCAAAATATATATTTTTCAAAATTGGCTTACAAACTTAGCGCTATTTGAACGTCAAAAAATTAAATAACATATTATGTAACTAGCTGTAAAACTACTACCACATCGGAATCTGTAACGCTGAGGGAAAGACGTGGCCAGAAAACCTCCCAGCACAGGGCCCTATTCCTTTCTTTCCTTTCTTTTCTTTTTTTTTAAATCCAGTTTGTATTACATAATTTATAGACTTAAATACAATGGTATTCCAGTTACAGTCGGTGGAAGGAAAGTGAAAAATAAAGAGTTTGTGTGACTGTGTTGTATTGCGTTGCTTTGAAATTTAAAAAAATCATGTCGTTGATGAGTTCAGTGCCGTGTCTACTCCAAAGATAAAAGTGATAGAGCGTGAATTGCTAGCATTATACAAAATAATACAATAACGAAAAGTTTTTACACTATGACAAAATTTTACCTGTGAATTTCAATTTCTGGTAAATTTAAAATGGTTACTGTTGAGTTGAAATAGTGAGTTAACAACAAAACAAGTAACCAAATTACTGCTATTGGAACACTTACGATGGGTAACTGTTATAGGTGGAAATTAATGGTAGGTATCGTGTACTAGTTTCACAAGTGTTGACTTTAAAGACTGATAAAGAAGAAGAAGTGTTGACTTTAGGGAAAGAATTTTCGTTTGTATTGTGATGAACATTTTCTTGTAAGCATGAATTTTTTCACTTCACATTCCTCATGATCCTACTCTCATGCTGTAATCGACATAGTGCTAGGTAAGCTTTGTTTTAGTAAATATTCTTATTTAGTTAAGTAATTTTTATTTAATAATGTTGTAAAAAAGTAAACATTTTAACCCGTGCAGGTAGTAGAATCACGTATCACGACGATTTAACTAACATCATCTTATCATCAAAATTTTAGTTTAAACACATGGAAGTGTCCATTAACTTCTAAAGTGAAGCTGTTTGAACAGGAAGCAGTGGCAATATTTCAGCGCATAAACTAGGTAGTTGGTCACAGAGTAGTGGCAATAAGTAGGTATAATAAAGCTGGTATAATCTCGAAGCGACAGAATCTGGAGGCGGGGACGCGGTGCGGCGCGCGCGAAATTCCACCACCTCCTGTTGTTTCTATTGTTCGCGTTTTACTGCACTAATGGTGTCACATTGCATAGCGAACGATGTCAGAACGCGATCACACGTTTTGTTCGTAGCGTATTTCGGTCGTTTCGGAATTTTTACCCGATGAATAACGCTCGTTGGTCGATTGTTGAACCGTTCGAACGTGGTTCGAACTGAGATATTAACAACTGTCTTTGTTAATGTTTCATATTTTCATGATTTGACAGTTTTTCTTCATTTTACCTATTTTCTACCGTCTAATCTAAGCAGAGTTACTTTCGAAGTGTAATTAAATACGTCTTCCAGTTTTGTGTTAAAGTTTTATTATAGAAGAAACACAAAAACCTTAATTTATTTTACCGTATCGCACAGTTACAAAATACAAGTCAAAAATGTAGTTCAAAACTTCCTATTCAAACCGTAGCGGAGTTGTACGAATTATTCCTTGCAAATCCGGCGCTAATTCCCGCAAAGCCCCCAATTTGGAGTCACGTTCGTACATACGCCGACAGCTACAACCTACTTATACGAGTACGAAGGTACAACCACACCTGTGTGCTTACGTTTAGCGCCGAGGAGTTTCGCAAGTCGACACCGAAATTGGGAAGTTTGGCGACAATATTGCGAAAACTGTCGCCCACCTCACCCCTCCTCCTTTATTTAGGTTTCGCATCTTTACTGCTTCGTGTTAAGAATGCTTTACCTCGTTAGGTAGGTACTTGTATTTCGTACATTGTATTTTTGTTTTGAAATATAGACATAACAATAATTTTAAAGAGATAAGAGAGGGAGCTAAATGTAAAAATTATTCAAGTAAATAAGACGAAATATTAAAAACGTATTAGTATAGCTGGTTATTAGTAATTTTGAATTACGCGTCTTAGCAAAAACATCACGCCTATTTTTTACGAGTTAAAATGTATGTGTATGAACGACATATGAGGCATAACATTTGAAACTCATACGTGCATGTCCCATATGTGGGGCACATTTTTTCTTGCCATAATGTGTCTATGTATATAAATTCCAAAGTCTTTATCGAAAAATAACATTGCACGTGAGGGGTTGATATCTAATTTTCAGTTACACAGTGAACGTGTTAAGTTTAGGTAGTACCTAACACTGAAACAGCGGTTTCACTTTACATTTTCGATCATTGTTATCAATAAACGATGATTGTAGGTAGTTCTAAGGTCTGTTTTTGAATTTTAGTACGGATCACTAAAAAGGGTGGAACATGTCTAGTCTGTTTTCATTTCCCGAGGGAGGCATTGCAATGGCGTCCGGCTCATATCAACAATACAACACTGCCCTTGCTATCTCTAAACTTTTTCTGAAAACATTTCTTGTCATTTCGGTACTTATGTTTTTTAAGTACCAGTCGAGTAGACAAATGTTTTTCCATTTCAGATTCAGTTTATACCTATATGAACATTATAGTAGAGTCAGTTGAAAAACAAATTAAATCTCAAAAATAGAAATATAATAATATTGCAATGCTCTAACTAACAGAAATCTCGGTGAGCGCGGGCACTTAGTTCAACTTGATCAGATGTACCTCTGACCACCCCAATTGGGATATAGTCGTGAGATTATGTTATGTTGCAAATGAAAAATCCGCAGGTACTAATAAGACAGCCTTGATACAGCCTTATGTATTTTTAAAACTATCATGCTTGTCTAACAAAATAGAATACAATAGAAATGCAAACAAACCCTAGCTCCCCGTTTTCAGTAGTCAGTCACATCTCATATATGATCTCAACATTAGGTACGCCGACGTCTGGACGTGCCTTGTGTCTGCGGCTGCTAATGTCGTCAGTTGGGGGAGTGGGGTGGCCCCCCCTCACGTACTGACTGTTAAAACGCGACATGTCAACGAGGGGGGGTTCAACCGCGATGGAGACCCGCTGATAATGTCGCGACCTCGAGCTTTACGAGACCTAGCGATTGTTTTGACGAGATACATGAATATACTAGAATGTTCTCGAATTTTTCGTGATTGGTATTTATGGGAAAAGGATTAAAATATTTAATTTAAATCAATCTATCAAGAAATACCTCCTTGTTTTGTTGTAAGTGCGATTCCGTTTAATAAAACAAAATTTAAGAATAAGTATACGTGTGTAGGTGTTTAAAAAGTATTATGTAGCAGGATTTTCAACTTTACGGTTGATATAGAAACACTATTATAAAAAAATATATTTAAACAATTATTTTTGTGTACAAGAAATTGTTATGTCTATTGCACAGGAACATACCGAAGAATGTACTTAACTTTGAGGGACGGAGTCATCCCCCTTGTATTCGTTAAGATATCACTAACAACCTGTATATCGCTTGAACTCCATTCAGACCCGTGTAGAAACACAGCTCATAGAAATAACTTGCCACCGTTTTGGCAATTCAATAAACATACCTATGTCTAAATTAATTTTCCTACATTGCCATTGCACAATGAATAATATCAAAAACAAAAGAGTGCCCACGTATAGAAAGAGTTAGGTCACCGGCGCCAACGCGAGATGAGCAGCGAGTATGTCACTCGTCAGTCTTTGATGGTGCATCAAAGGCTCACGACGTCGCCACTAGTCACCAACCACCGGCACACTTGGTGGTCGACTCAGAATGTTCCAAATACGAAATGCAATAATATAAAAAATAAAAATATTTATTCAGAAAAACAGTATCAATATTTTAAAAGGACAATATTATATTGAGTCTAAGTTTACATTTTGTCGTAAGAATCATGTGCATTGGTTAATAAATACTGTCTAAGTCTGTTCTCTCGACAAAAATGGAGAACAACTAATAGGTTGTGGTGGATTATGTTCTAAGTAAGTGATATGGGGCATTTATTGTATAATTTTTGATATGTGAACGAAGAAAAGAACGAAAATAAACACAAATTGAGAAAAGCTAAAAAAATAATGGATATCGAAACGGACAAGACTATTTTCAATATACTTATGGAAGAAAACGGAGTCAATCCAGACAATTGTAAACGTACTTATTCTGGTCATTTGAATAATTGAAAATCACATGAGACTTAGTGAAAAGATCTCTTACGTTTCTCAATACCTTATACCGTAAGATTCCGGTAAAGCGTGATTACGACGTCACACAATTACTAGGCTGCATTCTGCACTGAAATTCATTCCCCAAATTACTTGGGTGTCCAATTAGTGAAATTGCAGGATGCACATGCAAGTCTCAGTTGCGTAATTGTAGTAATCACTTTTGATTTAGTTCCGTGGCGAGCACATTAATAGGAGCGCCGGATGTCAACAGAGCTGGGCGGTAGGGCCGAGTACCTACATAAACATTTTCCGCGTACTTACTTCCATAAATTAGTTCCCGCGAAGGCGCGGTATAAATATCCGCGAAACTGCGACCACTCGCTCATTACGTACTAATAGTTTTATTTATCGGCTTCCTGCTCACTCCACAACAGGCAACCAGCACCGAGAACTTCCACTAATTGCTTGTTACAGTATAACCACCTAATTTACTAAAGAAACAAGCGCCCATGAATTTATTATATCTTACCCCTTTTACTAAACAATCGACATTATATTCCAAGGTATCGATGTAATAAACGGTGCTGTTACAGATAGAGAAAACAGTCATCAAAATAATAAGCACCTTCCGCTGTCGAACAACAGCCGTAGTCTGGGCGAAAATTCCAAATTACATGTTACTAAGTTTCCCAGACGTTTATCCGAAAAAAAAAGTTGTTCGATAATCACCTATCATTACCAGCGGGAGGTGTCGGAGTAACGCGCATACAAAGGGTGCCACCACCGGAAGAAAACGACGAAAATTAAAAGTTTCCTCCAAACAAACCAACAGCTGTCATATTAAACCGTCAAAGTAAAGATTACGAATAAAATATTCACGGTGAAAGCGGGGTTCAGTCCGTGGTTATGTAAATAAGTGGCTACGAAAATGTACATAATTAGTTTACACGTTTTCTCCGAGACACCCCGTTGTTGCCCCCGCCTCCCCCGGCATATTGCGGCGAGGGGTGCGCGGGGGCGAGATTAGCCCGCGATACACTTGCTAAGGGTACATTTACATGAATCACACATCTATTACACGCTGTATTCAAATAGGCTGCATGTGTTCTCTTCACATAACCTAGATAACAACAGATAGGGTTGTGCTGTGTGCTTGAAATATTAATGTATGTATCGGAAATTAAAAACACATGTTGTCGTGGAGGTTTTTAATTTTCTTTTTTTATTCTATTATTATGGTTCTCCACGCATTTATAATTAATGAGTTAATGGAATGTCAAAGTGGAATTAATGTCAACTAATCAACTTATAATGCTAGGTGAATCAACGTGTATTTTATAGGAAGGACATAATAAAGTATGGGGTTAGCATGTTTATCTAGCTATTTATTTAAATAACTGGTCTAGGGGTTGCCATCCCGGTTGGCTCGAGTGACAGGTAATTTCTTAATAAGATGCCTACAAAATAAAGTGAATTCGCGATGTGACGGGTGCGGGTGTCGGGTGTCAGACGTCGGTGTCGCCGCGTCAACGTCGCCGGGTGTCGTCCTGTACCTAGAGGGCGCGCGGCGCGGGCACGTCTTCCTTAATTCTTTTGTCGTTTTCAGCTCCGTCAAATATCGTGTTCCCCGTTTGCATATATTTTCGCCGGCAGCCGCACTCAGTTCCTGCCCCGTCGCGTCGCCGTCTTTCACGAATAACATTAGTGTCGGCAGCGTGACACCAACTGAATTTAACCGTAATAAGATATTTATAAAGAAATTTCCGATTCAGCGGCAAAGTTCAAAATTTGACTCCGACTCCGCAAAGAGTTTGGTGGCGTTTTCAATTTAAACTTTGAGCAACTTAAATAATGTGCGAGCTCCGACCAACTCGATTCATTTAAGGTTTTAGTGAAATTAGCTTTTGAATTCGAATGACACTGAAATATTCGCGGTATCTGACGAAGTTTTAAGTCTGTCTGTACTCCGTTTGCATTATTAAGCTGGCTTTATCAATAACACTTTGTGTTAACCAGAAAGTTTGGAAAATTAATAAAGAACTTCTGTATTACGACGTAAATACCGGATTAAATTGCGGAGTCTGTTTGGATATTTATGGTGGTGGCTTTTGAACGCGTGTTTTCAGTGTAGTTGTTTCAATATAGATTTAAATGCAGATTCGTTAGCTAGAGGCGTATGAACGGTATGAGTGGTAAGGATTCGCGCACTGTGTGTGCATTTCGCGAGTTGCGCCCTCACGCCTAATGTCGAACATAAATCAGAGGTAACTCGCCCCCCTCGCCCACCTCGCCGATAAAATTCCAAATTGTTTTCTCGCCCCCGGTGGGCGCCGCCCTCGGTTCGCTCTTAAACGCCGCTTCAAGTTGCACTTGTGAATCGCACCTTTTACTGTTCTTGAAATTGGCGTTGCGAATTGCTTTTCGAGTTCGTTCGTTCGACGCCTTTTTTAACGAAAACTTTTGTAATGTTTTACAAAACCGAAATTGGGGATTTACTTTTTTGTGTGTGATGTTTGTGAACTATCAGTGTGGAGGCGACACGCTGGCATTGGTAAATGCGAGCCAATTAGAAGATTAAGCGTTGACAATTACGGTGTCGGATCGCGATCGTATATCAACAATTATCGCGTGAGTGCGACAAATGGCGAACAGGCTTCGCGCACGTGTAAGCGCGGTGCACTCGCCGCTGCCTGCAGCAAGAAATCACTAGAAAACCTTGGATATGACCAGTTATAACGAAATTACTTACAACATTTACTGTTTTTATGAAGACATTCAATACAGTGAGAACAATACATGTGTCAGGCATCATCAAAAATACTATATTAAGTTGATTTCCACTGTTAAGAAAAGCCTGGTGGAATCAAATATCGCACATTAAATTTTTAACACGTCAGAGTCTGTAGCATTATGCATAATGTAAATTTATATTTTACAACAATATGTAATATCGGGAGTCTCATATCCCCATTTAAACGCGGTAAGAACCCGTTATTATGTGTTTTAATTAACAATATGTATTTATACCTAATACATATTTTCTCTTTGCGAGTTTCCCTAAGCACGCGTGAGGGCTATAAAAACAAAAAATCCTTTAATAAGTACATAATAATATAATATTCCATTTCTGAATTTGCGTTGTGTTTCTTCCGCAAAGCATAAATTATATTACAACTGCTGATTTATAACCAAAAATATTCGAAAAAGATATAAGAACAGACACATCCAAAATTATTCTTCACGCTATGATCCGATACAGGACACATGCGACTCGACACAGTGCGATAAATTTCGCGAACCTAGTTATGGGCCGACGCTACCTGCGTATACGTTTCCAATAAAACGCCTCTATTGACAGAAATTGAAAACATACACACATTATAGGTATTATTTTCATGCGATTGAAATACAAGTATTATTGCATGAAAGAAAGATTTTATTTTATAGTATAAAGGTAACTAGCATGCCAAGGTTTGTGAAAGACAACTCGTGAAGTTTTGTAAACAAAGTAACCTCCGGTTGATTGAGGGGAGGCCTGTGCCCAGCAGTGGGACGTATATAGGCTATTTAAGTTAAGTTTAATAGTCAAGAATTAATTTATAGGTATGGTTCTCCATCAAGAGCGTGGCTCTTAAATTAGTGATAAGGCAATAGTCAAAGGATCTATTATTTGAAAAAAAAAAAGAAAAAGAAATTGTCTCCGCATTTAATACATGGCGGGACTAAAGGGGAACTCTTAAGAATTCTCATCCGGTATATGATAATTCTTTTATCGTGTGGGTTGTGAGGTGAATGACCAACCTCATCAACTCTGGTGTCAGATTGAGCCGCCATAGATCTACTTACATCAGTAAGTAGTCATCATCATCATCAGCCCATTAACGTCCCCACTGCTGGCGTGCCCCGGCCTTCCCTATGGATGGATAGGGAGATCGGGCCTTAAACCATCGCGCGGGCCCAGTGCGAATTGATGGTTATTAACGACTGCTAATGCAGCCGGGACCAACGGCTTAACGTACCTTCCGAAGCACGGAGGAGCTCGAGATGAAAAGTTTTTTTTGTGGTCACCCATCCTATGACCGGCCTTTGCGAAAGTTGCTTAACTTCAACAATCGCAGACCGAGCGCGTTTACCGCAGTAAGTACTCGTACTAACTGAAACCAGCGGTTTAACGTTCCTACTAATCATCAGATCAGAATCATATTACTTTCGAACAATCGAGAAATCAGCCTATAAAGTCCTAACTAAACTAGGGATCACAAATAGTTTTTTTTTTTGTGACATGTCACCACCAGATGTCGAACCCGGGGCCTCCGAACTTGTGAGCCTTATGATAATAAAAAAAATGGATAGAGTAGTTATACAGACACGCAAACGACTTGATAAAAAATAAACAATATCTTTTAATCTATGAAAAACCGCCGCTAATCTGTGAACTTTTCAAATAAATGATATACGTCACCTGATGATATTTCATTTCAGTAATATTAATTATAATTTATTATGATGTCTCAAGATCAAAGTATTCTTTAAGAAAACGTAATATAAAAGATGGATGTGAGGTGAATATCACAAAGATCAACATTTTGATACGTTAATATAAATTGTTATTTGTTATAATGAGCTTTAAGCGAAGGTTATTCTTAGGGCTGGCAGAACCTAGAAGGACGTACATTGACCAAATTGGAGATGTCTTATCCTGATTAATCTGTATTAGGCTGGTTTTTCCTTCGTGGGTTGGAAGGTCACACAGGCAGTGGCTTCGGTAAAAAACCGGACCTGTCAAATCTTCAGGTTAGGTAAGCGCACCCTGTGAAAAACGGGATAATGCTAGGTTAATGATGAGTAAAGTAGTCATTAGACTTTTAGCAATAGTCGTAGAAATATGAAAATGACGAGAAAGTAGCCGTTACTTTTATAATTAATGTGAGTTTTAAAACAAAGAAATATAGGTACTTGTAGTGAAGGGTTTCACTTCTAATTTGCCAGGGACAGGTCCGATTTTATTGAATTTTTCTTTTGTCGGAGTAGCTTTTTATATCATTTAAAATAATCAGATTTTAAGTGATATAAAAAACTACCTAGAAGTTAGGAAGCTCCGGCTTTTTTGACTCCACTACTATAAGTAACAGAAAGCTCGATGAGGCGTGGGTGCTTAGTTCTGATGAATTTACCTTTGACTACCCCAACTGGGATGTAGTCGTGAGCCTATATTATGCTATGTACATATATATGTATAGTTTTAACAATTTCCTGTCTATTTCAAACATGACTCATGTGACTAAACATAATATTTGTTATTCCATTCTATATTTTACGGCTGAGATTTATGATCGATCGGTTGGGTGGTGAGAAGTAAATCAAAGAGGGTAGTGGTTGCCAACTCGCGCGCCGATTGAACGGTTGGCAGCGGTGAGACATCTTCACAATGCGCCCGCGCACACTCACTCCATTACGAAAACATGTTAATTTAAATCTGTTCACACGCATTTACGATCACTAGAACCTTGTCTTATAAACGATCTTCATTTCGTAACACTTCCTGTCAAAAAATTTTAAAGCATGTGTTGAAATAGAGGAAGGAACTTGTTTGACACAGTTACATTTTAGCAACGCATGCGACCATTATTTATAGCGGTAACGGGAAGCGCTAATAGTTTTCCAATACAATAAATTATCAATTGGTTCCACTCTGTTACGCGCTGATGTGTAAAACCAAAAGACAGAATTTTCTCGAATTCAAACTAATTAAAAAACAAGTTTTGTTTCAAAGTGAATATACCAAATAATATTTGCCAGAGACAATAATAATAAACCGAGGTCTCATGTGTTAAAACTATCGAACAATATAAAAAAACATCGCCAACAGCCGTCAAAATATTTGCCGAGCGAATGAAAAATCGCTCCCCGCTGAATAAACTCAGAGATGCATACAAAGAGACAGGTTTTATACGGAGCTTACTGAATTAGCTACCGTGCGATTAGCATTGCAACTGCTGGGGAACCAACCAACAGACAGACATATTTACATTATTCTATTACGCTTGTTATGATAATCTCCTAGGGGTGAATGTAGATAATGTGCGCGGATTTAGCACCACGAGTTTCCCTTTACTTTGTGTACAAAGCATACAAAATTACTTAATCACATCAACTAAACCAGTTTCATTACAAAGCGACGCTTTAATGTAAAGAAAAAAGCTCTCAATAACTTCATTGAATGACTTGGTCCATTCCAGATTCCTTTGTGAGTACATTAAAACTAAGTCTTCAAACATTAAGCCGCGAGTATCAAGTCGCATTGAGTTCCGCGAATGCACCTGACTCGACAGTATGTCCGCGCTATATTACCCGACAATTCGGCCGATCTCTGCGGAGCAATTCAATTACAGTGAAAGATCCCTCATAAGCGAATCGTTTTTCCGAGTCATTAATTTTTTCGAACGACACAGGGCCGCGTGATATGGCGGGGTGGGTCCAGGCGCGCGGCTATCTCACCAGATAATGCTGATTTATGCGGGCGCGCGACGGTCGCGATTCGTCGCGCTGCGCGTCGCCGCGACGTGCGACGGCGTCCTCGCGTCCTGCTTGTTTAGCGTCGCTCCCAGCCCGCGTCCGCCGCTCATTTGTGACGGTTAGTTGGCGAGATTTATGCTAATCGACGAGGCCGACTCGGATAAGCGCGTGTGACGGTGTGTGGCAAATTGTCTGCCATTGCGACTTCCCAAAGCCCGTTATAACGTTTGCACTCTTTTATTAACTCCCATGACCGTAGCTAAAATATCGATAATGTGAAAAAAGAGATATCGTGGGCGAATTATGAAGATATATCGGCGATTAACATAAAATAACACACTATGCATTTGAAAGGCTCTGTCATTTGACAATGTTTATTGCGAGAGAGTTATAGCGAATCAACACAGTATTAAAACATGCTCGGGGATTGTTCTGGGCCGCTAAGTTCGGAAATAAATGCGACCGGAATACATTTCCAGATGTCGTATTTTATGGTGCGTGGTGGAAAAAACTGAATGCCCGAGGCGTCGTTAACTCGAGAACATTATAAGGAATAAATAAGTGAGGTATTAATACGGCTTTATAGTCCGTGAAAGAGCCTTCATTGTTTAGTGTGGAGCACTCGAGCTTTGTTCTTATTTATTTAGTTAGAGGTGGCGTATAATAAGTTATAAGGCTGTGAAATGAGTTAGTGCTTTAATTAGGCTCAAGTGTCAGATTTACCGCTGCTAATTAGATTTGTAGAAATAACGGAAGGAAGCAGCTGTAACGTTTCTCCTTTTTCATTTAATGCAGTTTAAAAACTTTCGTAATGAAAGCAAAAGGCTGACGTTATGTTCGTTATCGTCTCGTCTCGGTGATGTGAAGGCGTGAGTGTTATCAGAAGATTAGGTTAGCGAATTTGTCACGATCGGTGGGCTGTCGCGCGCTGATTTACACTGCCGACGATAAGCGGACGTCGCTGCCGCCCGCGACGCGACTACGCGCGATCTAACCGATAACCTCTACACTTACATACATTTTCATTTGCATTATACTGTTAGCACCGAAATATATTGCTTTTTTACTTTTATATATTAACTTCACTAGGTAAAGTATGTAGTATTTGTTACGTCACGACGAAATTCCTCCTTCAATTTGTCATTTGAAAAATAATAAATTATGTTTTGCTTTATCTTCAATACCCGTTTTACACCTTTGCACTTATGATCATATTATGCAATGACAGCTTGTCTGATTTCACTTTAATTTGACAGTAAACTTAAATATTGCATTGAATATGAAACTCCGTTAGTTTATTTACGAATGAATATAAATGTATGAATACAAAATACTGATAAACAAATATTCGCTTTAAATGATTTATAAGTAAGTACTTAAATATTATAAACGATTTCCAGTATTAAGCTGTTCTGTAAGTTCAATACAAACATAATATAGATATATATTAAAGACAGCCATTAATCACAGACGGCGAAACGGTTCATCACCTATCATGTTAGTCTAATAAAACTCGGTGAAACGGATACCTACTTAGGTGACCCCTCACGCAATGTAGAAGTCTGACTTATAGAATTGTTCAACAACAACAATTCTTCATTACAATAAAAAAATACGATAGAAAATAAATAGGTAAATTCTGTTTGAGGTGGCAAAAGTTCGATAAGTTAAGTACCGATAGACGGTTAAATCCGCGGGTATAATGGCGTTGTTTTGAATATAGGCACAGCAGCCGCGTCGGTGGTCGATTGCCCATTGTTTTGCCTGGCGCGACGGACACGCCTCGCCCCGGCGACCACTGTGCCACCTACCTTATCGCTACCCGGCCTCTCGTTACCACTGCCCCATTACCTACCACCGCGATTTTTTAATTTCAAATCACAGATTAATAGCAACTTACATCCAAAAACAGGAAGAAGTAAACTAAAGAATTTTGAATTAACGCTTCATGTCTGACATTTAGGTACTTAATATTTGATTGGAGAAAGGTTTTTCAGACATAAGAGTATATCCAAATTGAGGTAGTCACAGCACACCCTGGACACTTCACACAAAGCACCTCATTTTACACAGAAACTACACATTGACGTTATCGTATACGCACATCTGTGTGTGTGACGTTTGACGCCCATACCATTGAAGACCGAGGGGGGGTGAGGTAAAACTGGCTCAGCTGCTGGTGGGGAGCGGAGAATTCCCGTTCGTAGTATTATTCCTTATTCTATGGTCAGAAATACATCGATCGCAAGATGAACTAAGTACCCACACCTCACCGAGCTTTTCAGCTAATTAATGTAAATTTTCCTTGGAAGGTATTTATCATTTATCTCAATGCATAGGAAGCACTGAGTTCGTAATAGCTCAGAGGATGATTGTATATAAGCTGTCAATCACAGCAAAGTTTGACATGTTTATTTAAAAGACAGGTAAATTCCAAAAGTGACTACTTAGTTTATACCTACTCTTCTGGTTCTACCTACCTCAATAGGTATATTATGGCAAAATTGTGTACATAATAGCTAATTGGCAACATGGTTTCCATTCATAGACAAATGAGTAGGTATATATAAAAAATCTCAAAGCTTATCGTTGAAATCGCTCCAGCAACTCTATGTTTAATTTCATTGCGTACTCAATCTATGCAATTTCAAATTCGTAGCACCTCTCAATTACTAAACCATACCACATAAAAAAATTTGAAATATGACCGTAAATTGTAAAATGAAATACACATAAATACAATATTAATTTGTTGATAAGTATGTCACTACGACCACAAAGCATTTTATTTTATAGTAACTTTCAATGAAGTGACGTAAGTGTACTCGTATAAGTATACTTAATCTGAATCTAAAACAATATCTTCGTACGTTGGTACTTACTAAACCAACCAATAAACTGCTAATTAATTATGGTTTCCGATAAATGTTTTATTTTATTGATTTGTTACGTTCGTCAATTATTAATGAATTGTTCCAAAAATATAATTAACCTCAACTTCTAAAAATCGACCTACAATCACCACGTCATGCCCACATTTAAAAACAAAAAAAAGAACAAAAAATATAGTTTGACGAAAAATTCTTACCTGCCAGTCTTGGTAATGATCATTTCAGTGCCTAGTTCATTGAATTTGTCCCATAGCTCCTTGGTCTCGAGGTGACATTGTATGTGTTTCATCTCTTCACTGGACCAGCGTTCAACCAGCTGTGGGTTTCTCGGGGGAGGGGATAGGGCTCTAGAGCCGCCCGGCGCTCCGCTTGCTGAGCCTGCTTCGGATGTCGATGACACGTCTACTGGTGAATCTCTTTCGTACTCTGCTAGAGGGGGCGACGGCGAGCCTGACGCAGAAGCCGCCGCGTCCACGAATTTTTCTGTAAAAAAATACATTTTAGGTTGACAGAGGAAAGACGTACTATTTATTTTTCATTTGGTAATAAAGTCCCAATAAAATGTTTTGCAAAATAGAACATGTCTACTATGGTCTACGGTCTACAAATGTTTGTTTTCATATTCTTTGGTCAATTACCTGTCAGATATTTTTAAATTTTAGACTTCTTTTTTTCGCAATTTAAGTATCATCATGTTTCAAGTGTCTTATTAAAATAAACTGTATTTATGTAAAAAATGTGTAGACAATAAATAATAGGTAATAGTATGTAAGGTAGAATATGTTATAAATGCTTCCTCTCAACAACACAAAAATATGATATCGGCTAGGCTGTAAGATTTTTTCTAAAGATAATTAGCCTACTGTACTGCAGAATAAAGTTCTAGAGTTAATATATAATTAGTTCAACCACATTTCATCACATACATCACTAACAGCTTACCTATATACGTCCCACTACTTGGCACATGTACTTATTCCTTCTCAGCTCACTGTTATACGTTGTTCTACAACGGATTGGCGGGCTATTGGCCAACCCTGTTAGGCTTCTGAGCGAGCTCTACTACAAATAATTATAACAGGCCCGATCGCTACGTTCATCAAAATATAACCCGAACAACTTACAAGATTACCAACATTACCAATTTATACGATTTCAAAAAAAAGCGTACAACAATACCTAATTAATAAATAAAAATATAAATCTGTGGTGTCCTAAATAATAAATGTTTCTTTCTTTCTTTCTTAAATATTATCTTATAGTCTGCAGCAGTTTTTTTATTGACAACTTTTAATTTGTCTCTCACTTTGAGGTCGCAGGTTCGAATCCAGACAGTAGGCCTACACCAATGATTTTCGAATTCGTTTTTGAATGGATCATAAATGATTTTAACGTGCTCAGCGGTGAAGGAAAACATCGTGAGGAAACCCACATTCCTGAGAAATGCATTTTCGGAGGTATGTGACCTATCCTGTATTATACTGGTTTTCCCTTCGCGGGTTGGAAGGTCAGACAGGCAGTCACTTCTGTAAAAAACCGGACCTGTCAAATCTTCAAGTTAGGTAAGCGGCTGTGAAAAACGGGATAATATTTGATGAAGAACTTTGGGAGATGATGAACTTTTAAGTTGTCTAGAGTACTTTTTTGTAATGTCTAAGGCTAACTAAATATGAAACTGAAACTGTAATTATCTTTCAAAATTGCTGTGCCCAATCCGGGTCCATATGTGCTACTCACTTTCTGTTACCAACTTTTTACCATGTGGAATGTAATGAATGGTTATTATGATTATCTATAAAACGCTCCTCCGTGAACGTTATTGTACTTCGTCTTATGTTTGATTTCATCGCGTTATGAGCTGCTCATCGCGCTGCATGCATATTCATAAACGAAGCTAAGCTTCCAAATATTTGCCTAATAGTACCATTAACTTACCACCAATCATGGTACCTGTCGTAAATGGCACTAACATTGATATCAAACACAATTAAATCAAATAACTTTCAAAATCTCACCCAAATAAATACATATGCTTTTAATACTACAAAACTTATGTAATAATAAGACATCGTTTAGCAATGTGCAATGTTAATTATCGAAAGAATATAAAAAGTCTTATAAATATATTTTCCTTTCGCTTACGATATTTTTGGTCGACTTGTAATTGTTAAAATTACTCATATAAAAGACATCAACGAAAACTTCGTAGTTTAAAATTATGTGTTTTGTTATATGCAATTGATTATAAATATTTATTATTTAAACTATTATAAGTATTCAAATCTCCATATATACATTACCTACAGAACTACTACGGCATACCTACAGAAAAATATAATCGTATCTCGAAGGAAGAGGTATTATCATAATAAAAAAATTATCATAATTATATTTTTGATATCAAATTCCTACTTTGAAATCTATCTAAGTAAGAAATAGCTTTTATTGTTAAGTTAGTCCATGTGGGTTTCTAAACATGTGTGCCAAACACAAACCTACAAATCATACATCAATCATTAATATTTGTTTTTTTTTTATATATTTTACTTAAAAATAATGCAAGCTCAAAAAATATCATGGTACAAAAATAATAATCACGTTGATGTCTTTTGTATGAAGGGGTCATTTATTAGTGTAAGTATCTGCTGTTTTGTGGGGGGCAGCATGTGTAGGTGCTGGCTGGTGCTGGGGGCGGAGGGGGCTCTTACGCCTAGTTATATTATTATGCTGCTGGTAAGGTTGCTCGCGTGGATGTTGGGGGTCTAAGGTCTGTTACATTCAAATGTTCTGATAATTTACGGACCTGGGGGGCTAAAAAGACCTCATCAAAGCAATATTGCAATATGACATTTGCGCATATAAAAAAATATGTCAAATAGCAATATTGCTTTTTTAAATGAATTGCTTTTAATGTGGCCTTTTAAACCCCCTGTTTACTGACGTCATAATATTTTTAATGTTGTCTACTCGAGTTTATATTTAAATGAGTAAGTACTTATTAAAAAGTCATTTAAAAATTAACCCGTCTTTAAAATCTGTCTACTAAAAAGTAAGAACTGATATTTTGCTAAATACAATATTATAATCTAAAATCTGTAGGTAATCGGCGCAAATACTTTAAGAAAAACGAAATGCATGTTCCACCCGTTGTCATAGATAAAGTAACACAGAGGAGTATTTGTAGAATTTGCAGGTAACATACCTGGTTAAGCTGACTTCAGATTCAAATCTAACATTATTATTACTTACTCTACAAAATATTATTTTTTATTAGACAGATTTTGAAGTAGGTTTAATGTTTTAAAATTACTTTTTAGGATTCCGAACCACAAAAAGAAAAACGGAACTCTTATAGGATAATCTTGTTGTTCAAGTGTCAAGACCCTTTTTCTCCGGAAACGCGTGGAGGTCACCCTATGCTGTAAAAAGATCAAGCTTCTAAATAAACACAACTATAAAATACGGCAATTTTCAGCCTTATTTTTAAACACATCGGAATATGAACCTATCTACTTTTTTTTGTCGTGACTTATTGTAGATTTGCCGCAGATGGCATTAACTACTTGGCCGGACAAATGGGAGCGCTGAAGGCTCTCACCCGGTATAACGTTTAAGACAACAGGCCTGAGGGTATCCAGTTGGGCGCGAACCTCGGCTCAGAGCGTCATCTGAGAGGAAAAATATTTGAAAGAATTAATCGACCCTAGGGGGTCGATAGCGATAAGTGCTGATTGAAGGAAATCGTCGTCCATGCCAGCGGGGTCGGTATCGGAGTCCTGAAGTGTTTGGTGTCGCGAACTGATTGGCCGCCTCTATGGCTAGAGTAATCGGGTCGACGGGAACTAAGTACTTACAACTCACTGAGATTTCTATATATGTGTGTTTCTGTTGTGATAAGCAACTTAATTATAATACAGTTGAGTTTATTAACATTATCCAGCCGGCACATCCAAATATGTAGTTACTTACAGGCCTAAATCAAGTGACTTCAAACACGTTTTAGATATAATAGGCATGTTCGATTCAGTAGGACAATAGTATTTTGGTCAGTAATTGGAACTACTCGTAAGAATATGTGTACTTAAGTACACTATAGATCAGCTAGTAATAGATCTTCATCAGCTTTTATGAAACTTTTATAGTGGCTTTAGAACAGATGTTCTTCATGTTATCATAATTATTTAAGTACAAGATCTGTTATTATGTTTATACGTTTAATAATCATAAAACTTATTTATGTTCCCCGGAAATTATTTGATGGTAAGGTTTGGCTCTTATAATGAAGGTCCTTTATCAACAGGGGGACACAAATGATGGGATTGCAAAGGTTAAGAGAGAAAAAGCGACTTAAATTCTTCGGTATAATTGCAAGTTTTGTTGCACAGTTAAAATTAGTCACTTTTAATATAGTTTACTACAATTAGAATTATTTACTTTTTAATTAATCAAATAGAAGACCCATGCCTGTTAACCTTTATGGGGTGGGCAGAGCCACAAGCAATCAAAGACAACTTGTAGCCACTGTTAACACGAAGTCCTAAGGTAGACATGATGAATATTTGGTGACAAGGGATGAGTCAATGGTTACTATCAATAAAGATAAATAAATAAATATAAATAAATGAATTATACGTTAAAAATATTATTTTATTAATAAAGTCACTACAAGTAGTGTGCGTAATTTTAAATTTCTAAATTGTAAATAAATATAAATAATATTTACCATTACTTATATTATTTTAATAATTGTTGTTCTATATATGCAGTATAGGTTTTTTGTACTTTCAGAGACTAATAAATAAGTATACGAGTATATTGCACTGAGCAATATTGAATTATTTTTATTGAATTAGATATTGTGTGTCCAATTGGATTTGCCGCGCCTTATTAGAAATAATATAGTTATATATTACTTAATATATAAAACAATAACTATGTTAAAGTACGATATATTTATGTGATCTACACACCTAAAAAGCCGTGTATTATAGGGTGATCTAAAATGGTATACTAGGTATTGGACTATAGTTTGCTGGGATAATATTACCTACCTACCTACTGCAACCAATCTAATATTGGGATTGGGAGTAAGGAGATGTTTAATTAAGGCATCAAGTAGGTATCTTCACGCAATGTCCATCGTAGGGTAACTCGCTAGATCTCAAGGCAATTTATATGGTGATTTAGTTGGTAATTATTCTACAATCTTACCTAAAGGTGTGAGGGTATCTTCTCTAGGGTCTCTATGTCTTCGCCTCTCGCGGCGTTCTTGCCGGTCACGGGCCATGATGGCGGCGATGGAGAAGTCTGTGGCGCAGGGCCGCGCCGAGCACTCCTCGTCCATGGCGGGCCGCTCGCGACCCTCACCCTGGAGCAGCATCAAGTTCACCGCCTCCACCCCGCCAGCACCCTCAGCCCGGCCGCACACCACGTCACCGTCCGCGCATCCCATCGATGGAACCCCACATAATCTGTGCAGTCGCAACTTCGATAATTCCCGCGTCGACGTTATGATGCTGATGTTCTCACACTATTTTCAAATTCAAATATTTTTCGTTCGCCTAAAATAATTGTTCAAAATCAACAAATCATCTGCAAAGTTAAACTTCTATCTAGTTTGGCAGAGTTTTCTAAGTTCTTAAAAACACAGGAAAATTAAAACACAATTTACGGATAGAGTTATAAGTGCAGTGCAGACAACAGATTGGCTACAAAACAAAGTTTAACATTTACTGTTGAGTATTTTCGCTGTGGCAGAAAGTTTTCGTGGAGGTGTAAACTTTTTACGCGCGCGGCGAGAGCGGTAATAGCGGAGCGACCGGCGAGGCGCGGCGCGCTGGGGACTCGACTGAGCGGCGCGAGGCGGAGGCCGCAGGGAGGGGCCTGCATCGCCGCCCTATGCCACCACACTCCGACCACGCACACACTACTGCTTTTTTATTACTTCTTTCTTATTACGTCCGTCCTGCTCGCGCGGCCGCGCCGCTCGCGCCCGTCCCTCTCGATAAGCGAGTTTTTCTCCGCGCGATAACTATTGAAATTCGCTAAATGGCTCACCGCGGCGCGGAAAAGGCTCTCTCGTTAAACGGTGAGCCGATCGTATCGAAGTATTTATTCGCATTACTTGCCGCGCCGACGCTTCGCATCACTATTTATGCGCTGCGAGTGCTCTCGCCGCCGCCTTTGGGGCCGAGCCCGCCGATTACTTGCATGGGAATATTCGCAGTTATATTATTATGAATAAATAAATAAGCTCTTAGTTTATTACGCGACGTAAATGGCTTCGAGCAAGGGAGATGGGTTATTACGGGGTAAAACATTAATAGATCATGATTAACTGCGATAGCTGTATCTCTGATAGGTATAAGGTAACTAGTTCCGTCGTAAACATCCATCTTATTTATATTAAGTGCCTATAACTTACTAAACAACTGCACTTCTTATACATAACAAATGTAAAAGCACATATAATATGCTTTATATCTTCATAATAATTTATGATAAACACCATAAGTAATAGTAAAAGGAGGTGGTCGAATCTTGGTAGTATAGAAATGAAAAATTAAATCTAAGTAGATTTGCAATTATTTTCATCCTATTAAACATTATACTATAAATTTTATACTAGGTACCTACTACTGTATCACTGCCTAATTTCTTCTACTTACATGTAAAACGATTCAAACGTAACATCATAATATTATCCCTAGTTAGCAAGTATAGATAGACATGAATATTGAAAGAATATGTGAAATAAAAATAGTGAACAAATGACTCTACTGATAACCACTAGTGTAACTTTACATCTACGTTAACGTACAACACTATTTAAAACACCCAATAAAATCAGGCCTAAATAGATAATGTTGGACAGAAATTTAAAAATTTAACTTACCTGTGCGAGGCAACAATGACCGCTCAATTAGAAAGGATTTATAAACATCATTATAGAAGCAGTGCGCGCGCGCAATCAGCAGCAATCCCCGAGATTGCCGCTTTATAGCGCGAGATCAAATTTGCGGAAAATTGAACCTAGAGACTTTCTCCCAGTTTCGTATTTATTATAATTTATAACGTGCGAGGGACTCAAACTAACCATGTCGTTTGGCAGTAAAGCTTATCGACGGCGAACCGGTAATGGCCGCTCAAATGGCTGCCGATACGCGAATTGTGACGAATCGCATTAATTATTTTGTTGATTTACTAGAACTATTCGACGTATTGACATTACGCAACATAGAAATTTAACGAGAGTTTTATTACTTATATTTTTCGTAAATTTTAAAATTACAATTATTCAACATCCCGTAATGAAAAAGCGTGGTAGAGTAAACTTTGTACCGCTGGTTAACAAAGGGAGACCTGTGCCTAACTTCAGTAACTGCTTACAAAAGAAGAAACGTTGTAACAAGTCATTGTCGTCTTAACTTCTGTCTAAATAGAACGGAAATGTAAAATATGTTTAATGCTGAAAATGGTTGACAATATTATTTTATGCACAATCATAATTAATATAATATACTTTATAGATATCTCCTAGCTAACTAGAGTGACTGCTACTTTTGATAAGAACTTATTTCTGACGGTTAGGAGCTTTGCTAGTCTGCTCTATTACGTTAATAAGTGTGCCCTCATTATAATATATCTGCAATAGACAAGTTTACTTACTTATGCAACAATTAAACAGTAAGGTAAGTAAGTAATTGATATTTTAAATTATTTTTATTGCTTTGTTTATTTAAAATTATGGTTACATAACATAATAATATAACAAATCTGTAACAGTAATGTAACAAACGCAACTTCTACAATACAGTTCACTAGCTAACTCCGTAAGTATATCTCTTACCTTATAGTTTCAATAAAGTATTGTGATATGTCACGGAAACCATCCAACTTTTTCCCAAATCGCCGAACGAGTTGCGATTAAAATTTAAAAGTAAGCAAAGCAAGTTGTGTGAACGCACTCGAACGAAGAGGGGAGGGACGCCCCTAAGAGGCGGGACGACAGACAGAGCACACATTGTACTTTCAACCTTGTTGCTAACGAAATAAAGATTCGGATGTTCGTGGTATGCCCGGTGCATTTAGTGCAAGGAGTAGTGGGAGTGAGGGGCAATTCTTCGCTAATAAGTGGCGTTCGAGTGCGCGACATGCCTCGAGTTACTTTTTTTTTTCAAACAAGCCTGGATTTATTTGGATCTTGCAACAAGCCAGTCTTAAATTTTAAGAGGGTTAAGGTCTGGGGTAACAACATTAAATGATTTAGCCATTAAAAAAATACACAATAAAAATGAGTTCACATTTTTCATTAATAAAACTATTTTCGAACGATTTAAATTAAAAATAAATTGTTTGATATTTCAATCCTCCTCATAAATATTTCGATGATGAACAGCCTTGAAATCATAAACACGATAATCTTACTATTTTCATCACTATTTTTACGATTTATATCAATGATCACATGTTTTTGCGAGACTGTTCATTGTGATATATTGATATGCGGTTGACTGTACTATTAAACGTAATGTATTAAGATTATAAAATAATTTATAGAAGAAATATGTAAGTAAGTATTGTTTAATTAAATAAATCCACGATTGAACTTTGTCTGGTTGTCAAGTAAGGTAAACGCTCCTATTAACGCCACCCAAAAATCGACATCGTTTACCGCCACCTTTTTTAAATTGCGGATATTTTGAATTGTGTCCGAGATAGAAAATTGATTCAAATGTCAAAAGATACATGTATTAATTGACTATGAAACGAACATACCCCTGAGCGTGGGCAACAACAGTCTAATTTGTGATTGGTCTGTAAGTGTGCAGTGTCCGCGCAAGCAACGCGCTCCATACAAGCCACTAATGAAATGCATAAGCATACAACATTTTTTTCTTAAGGTTTTGTGTCCGATGAAACATATTTTTCTTCATTTTTAGTAATTTTAACTACTTGTTAATACGTTTAAGAACTGAGAAAGCATGCTATATTTGATATTTGTGTTAGTTTTAAATGATTAATTTGAGTTTTAAAATGTGGCGGTGATAGAAGCATACATTTGCAGTTTGGTTACTATTACCGCCACCTATGGCGGCGATCGATATTTGTATGATATTTGTATTTTTTAATTATTTAAGGTAACATGCCCAATCATTCATAATGTTATCATCTTATTTTATAGTATGGTTCATGAACTATATTAAAATCTATTAACGCCACACATTTGGTGGAATTCAAGTATCCTGTGCTGCATATAAGTTAATGTATTTTTTTAAGAAATGTATGAACAAGTAGTTGAAGTAATTATGAATTTCTAATTTAAATACTTTATATATTTATTAAAATATGCTTTGAAACTGGTTATTACATACGTAGCTCTCATTTTGAATATTTATTTGTTTTCTTAAGGCTAATTTTTATGTGGCGGAAATTGAAACACAAAAATTACATACATGTTTCTATTACCGCCACCATAGATTCCCTCTTATGATTTATAGACAGGGTGATGTATTATTCTTCGGACTGACAGAGACGGACGGTCAGATAGAGACAGACGGACGGACAGGGACAGACGGACGGACAGAGACAGAAGAACACAGAGACAGAAGGACAGGCAGAGACAGACGGACGGACAGAGACAGACGGATAGACAGAGAAGGACAGACAGAGACAGACGGACGGACAGAGACAGACGGACGGACAGAGACAGACGGACGGACAGAGACAGACGGACGGACAGAGACAGACGGACGGACAGAGACAGACGGATGGACAGACGGACGGACAGAGACAGACGGATAGACAGAGACAGACAGATGGACAGACGGACGGATAGAGACAGACGTCAATTATGTATATAAATCTATGAAACCAAAAGATTTTTCTGTAGTTTATGTCATAATTCATTTAATAAAAAAATAATAACAAAGTTTATTCAAAACTCCTTATACAGAATCATTTCGTCGACTCCCGAAATCCTGAGGGAGATTGGGAGTTTCTATAGACAGCTATATTCCACGAAAACATCAGGCGAAAGCATGGCTCGAGACCCTCGAGCCAAGCTTACCCGACACTACACTGAAGATATCCCGGACGTCAGCCTGTACGAGATTAGGATGGCCCTCAAACAGCTCAAAAACAACAAAGCGGCAAGAGATGACAGAATCACAGCAGAACTTCTGAGAGCGGGCGGAACGCCAATACTCAAAGCCCTCTAGAGGCTCTTCAATTCCGTCATATTTCAGGGCAAAACGCAGAGGGCATAGAGCGGAAGCGAGGTGGTCCTGTTCTTCAAGAAAGGTGATAAAGCCCTACTGAAGAACTACAGACCTATCTCGCTTCTGAGCCATGTCTACAAGTTGTTTTCGAGGGTCATTACGAATCGTCTCGCTTGCAGATTTGACGACTTCCAGCCTCCCGAACAAGCCGGTTTCCGAAAAGGCTTTAGCACCATAGACCACATCCATACGCTGCGGCAGGTTATACAGAAGACCGAAGAGTATAATCTGCCACTTTGCTTGGCGTTTGTGGACTATGAGAAAGCCTTTGATTCGATCGAGACCTGAGCGGTGTTGCAGTCTCTTCAGAGGTGCCAAGTTGACCATAGGTACATCGAAAAGCTAAGGGACCTCTACCAAAATGCCACTATGTCAGTTCGAGTACAGAACTAGAGCTCTAATCCGATCCAACTGCAGCGAGGAGTGAGACAGGGAGATGTCATCTCTCCGAAACTGTTCACTGCTGCATTGGAGGATATTTTTAAGCTTCTGGACTGGAAAGGATTTGGCAACAACATCAACGGTGAGTACCCGACGCACCTTCGATTTGCCGATGATATAGTCCTAATGGCTGAGACCCTGGAAGAACTGAACACCATGCTCGAGCATCTCAGTAACGCATCCCAACGAGTGGGTCTTAGCATGAACATGGCAAAGACAAAAATTATGTCCAACGACCATGTCGCATCCACTCCAGTTCAGGTTGGGAACGTTACACTCGAAGTTGTAGACCAGTACATTTACCTAGGACAAATAATCCAGTTAGGTAAGTCCAACTTCGAGAAAGAGATCTCTCGTCGGATCCAACTCGGATGGGCAGCGTTCGGGAAGCTGCGGAATATCTTCTCGTCCAAAATACCAGTGTCTCAAGACGAAAGTCTTTGACCAGCACGTGTTGCCAGTGATGACCTACGGCAGTGAGACGTGGCCGCTTACTATGGGTCTCGTGAGGAGGCTCGGTGTCGCTCAGCGGGCAATGGAGAGAGCTATGCTCGGTATTTCCCTGCTTGATCGAATCAGAAATGAGGAGATCCGCAGGAGAACTAAAGTCACCGACATAGCTCGGAGAATTGCCAAGCTGAAGTGGCAGTGGGCAGGACACATAGCGAGGAGAACCGATGGCCGCTGGGGCTGGGGCGGAAAGGTTCTCGAATGGCAACCACGTGTCGGACGACGCTCAGTGGGAAGGCCCGCTACAAGGTGGACCGACGATCTGGCGAAGGTCGCGGGAAGCCGCTGGATGCGGGCAGCGCGGGACCGATCGTCGTGGAGATCCTTGGGGGGAGGCCTATGCCCAGCAGTGGGCGTCATACGGCTGTTGATGATGATGATTATTGAAAACAGTTCGTTTACAGTTTTTGTTGGAACGCTGTCTTTCAAACTAGGTGAACCTGTATTTTGAGAGACAGTGCCTTCCCAATTTATGTATCTATTAACTACTTACATTAACAGTGGTAAAAACAACTTTTTTTTTAAATAAAGTATTTTATTGTACCTGAATAGTTGGTTAGATATCTCGTTGGCGGTATTCGATGCAGCAAAGGCGGTAATAGAAAGAAACCGCAATTTATGTGGCGGTAATAGAGGAAAGTGAGTTTTCGGACATAAAATTATTTTTTATCCAAAATATTCACTCAAAATTAAAATTTCTTGATGTATTTAGCAGAAGACAGTCATAACAATACAAATAAAATAAATAAGCTGCACTAGCAAATACAGAAGTACTTAATTTCTGAGAGGTAATCAGAGCATAGCTTAACCTGGCGGTAATAGGAGCGTTTACCTACTTGTACATACGATCAACGCTTATTTATTTTTTATTAGTAAAGGGGAATAGTCTTCTGACTCTGCCTAGCCAAATATCTATTTGTACAAATGATATATATATTTATTTACATAATAATATCTATGAGATTGACTGTACTTAAACCTATTTTATGGTTTAAGTTTAATATTACAAATAATTTTATTTTTAATTTAATTTATTCTTATTTTACTTGGTTCTCACTCAGCTTTTGGAAGATTTCATATTTCTTGTACATTTCTTCTAATCATTATCTTATTAATGTACTTACTCTATTAGTTTAGCTGAAGTCTTCTCCCAAGTTTAGTATTGGAGTCGCTTCAAGCTAAGCTATTATTTCAGTTCAATCCACAGCTGTGCTGGGTTTGCGTTCTGCAGAACAATAAAATTTTAGCACCAACGTTATTGAAACTAGTAAATCATACCTTACATTTATACACATACCCCTATTTTGTTACTAGCAATTGCACGTGATTTCGTCTGCAGGCCTCTCTCTGTCAATTGTAAACTGTCTAAGATAGACTTAGGGTCATATCTCACTATAATACCACGGTGGCGCCACTACGCTGAGTGCCGTGCGTGTCGCAAATTATGTCGAAGGCTTTGACCAATAGACACAGCGAACGCTATCTACGTGAATGTGAAGATGTCTTACAGCTATTGTACGATTCGCGGTAGTCGTGTCGCGAGAGCTGATGAGATAGAGTTTATACCCTGCGTACCCCGTGGTCACTCCGTGGTACAACCGCTTGGTACAATCAAATAGAAAAAAATAAATCATGGCCATAGGCCATAATAAAGAGAACGGGGCGGAAGGCAAGAGGGAAACCACTGCCCTATTTTTTCACAATAAACTTCATTATTATCATTTATTATCTTGTCGTTTTGATGACATACAGATTTTTTCACTACAGTATTTTGCCACCCATCATCAGCTCCTCTCGCGTACAGATATCAAGACACGCGGGGCAAGATGACAGGTGACCCTTAGTCTGTCATTTATTAATAAAAAATCAAGTTGGCCCACGCTTCCTTCTTTATTGCTCTACAGTATCCAAAGAATATGCGAAGAATCCATTGCAGGACTGATATAATATTATGGAGAACACTCGATAATGCACTCATATTCATTACATTGCATTACTTGTAATTTGAATAAAATCATATTTAAAAAATAAAACTGATTATCACGTTACTGCGTGAGAAATCTCAGTGGTCCTCATTTGTCTGGACGAGTAGTTAATGCCATTTGCGGCAAATCTGCAATAAATCCCGCCAAAAAAGATTATCGCGTTACAATTACATAGAGACGTCTTATGTTTCAATAAAACTTATCCTGTTTCTACTTTCTAGAGTTGAGACAGTGCAGATTTTACAAACTTACATGCAAACTTGTATGGATACCTATTATAATAGTACCTATCTATATATTTGCTTAATGCTCAGTAGGGCAGGTTTCGATATTGTGTCTGATATTAACTACCTACGTGCGGCGCCGTAGAGGCTCCGTGAACTGAATTAAATCATGCACCAATAGGATTGCTTGCAAATAAATATGATATTGGGATAGCACAGGTTACAAGATTGCCTGGCTCTATGAAAACGCCATTTCGGTTGCCAATATCTGTAGTTTCTTGTATTGTGTTGGAATATTGAGAGCTTTCCTCTTAACATAACATACTAAAACTGCCATACGACCCGTTACTGAGCATAGGCCAGCACTGATCGAAGTGGGTACTTCACCACGCTTCTTCACAGCAGGTTACCTATCCTATCTCCCTAGTGTTATCCTACACTTGATACTTTCTTCTTGCTTGTTGCTCCTTCATTTCAGGTTGGTGGAAAATGATTAAAACCAGAATTAATTTGGAAAGTTTGTATCTGAAATTGACCCGTCCGGCAACCAAACCCAAGATCTTTGCTTTAGTAGTCAACTTGTATCTATTTAGGTATAGCATATACTTAAGTCAGAAGAATAAAACTGCATAGGTAACTTTTTAAATGTGTAAAGCTTAAGTATATAAAATTTTGGTGGCTTGTTTTTCTAAATTGTTAGGAACATATTAAATAAGAGCCGAAAATAATTGCGCCACTAGAAAAAAACATTCGAAGAACTACCCTTTAATTACATGAATTCCTTAGTAGTGCCATATCTCACCAATGTACCATGCTTGTGCCACCAACGTGTCACCAACAAAATATAAGTAATAGGTTATTGCATATTAGGTGAGGTACCTTTTATACAATTTCATAAATGTCATTGGTCCTAAGGCCTATCTCACTAGAGGCGCTACAGGAAAAACAAAAACGTAAAAGCCAGTACTTAAACAAAACAGCCCTAACATCCATCAAAACAAAACAACAAAATACAAAAATCCAACGTGTGATCGTTACCAGTGGTGAGGCGGGTCAATCCATCGTCTGTGAGTTCCTTTTTTCGTTGTTGCACTAAGGACTAATTTAGCTCATTTTATGAACTTTGTATTTGAAAACCATAATGCAGTTAAATTCTTTCTTAAAAACGAAACTAATAAAAAAGAAACCTACATCTGTAGACCTGATACTTACACGATGTTCTGTAAAACTTAACACTAAGTTTTCCCAAATTTTCTAATTTCGGAGAAAAAGCGTATTTGTGATTTTTTTCCGCCTTTATTTCCATACTAAATAAAAATACACAGCTAATATCGTCCCACTGTTAGGCATACCTACGCGTCCCCTTAATCAACGGGACTTTATTTGCACTATAAACATTTTTTTTTTGAAGCGTCAATAAATCTAAAACATATCAACTTTTTATTGAAAGTTCTAAAACCACAATGTCCAGACAAGCACCCAGTTAATACCATAATTAAGGCATATCTATAATAAGTCAAATCAACAAAAAAAAAACTGCTTTCTGACGTCTATAGCAATCGAGTAATGGGAATTATGCAATTGTTGCTTGCGAAAGCTTCGCATGCTCGTCTCTTTCTTCCATTAATGACCACGAAAATTACTTTTGATGTCTAAATTGACCAAACTATTGTTCATTGTGATCGAATCTCAATATAATGTGATTATACACTTAATGTGTTTATAGCAATTGAATTGTACTACGAAGTAACAAGTTAGCAATTCATTTCTTAGAAATACGTTAACAAAATGCGTGCAACGATATCGCTTTCAGACCAATCCACACAGAGGCGGTGCGAGCGATGCAGGCCGGGAAGCGGGACTTGCTTTGAACCGAATGTCTGTATAGAACGCGTGATATTCGGCTTCCAAAACCAAGAGGTGATAGGCTCATAGAAGTTTATGAAATGCTTCAAGGGCACTAGAATACAATACAATACAAAAACTATTTATTGCACTTAAAATAAATATTAAAAATATAAACAATTGTAATCCGTTAGATAGTACAACAAGCGGCCTTATTGCTAAGGTAGCATGTTCCAGGCATCCTTGAGGTATAGGAAATGAATTTAATAAAGACAGTGGGATAGATAGTGCAAACTAAAAGTGAAAATAAAATAAATAATATAAGTGTACCTATAGTGTTTTCATTTTATCAAAAATACTAAAGAGGGGCGCACACTGCAAATGTACTTAAGAAGAAGCTTCCAGAGTTATCAGTGCATAATCACTGAGCAGTCAAATCATTTAAAAATAGACATGATGACCATTAAAAAAAAATCAAAGACACATGTTTAATAACGTACCTAGTAACGTACCAACGGCCTCCGTGGCACAGTGGGTTGAGCGTTGATCTCACGATCCGGAGGCCCCTGGTTCGAATCCCGGTGGGGACATATCACAAAAATCACTTTGTGATCCCTAGTTTGGTTAGGACATTACAGGCTGATCACCTGATTTTCCGAAAGTAAGATGATCCGTGCTTCGGAAGGCACGTTAAGCCGTCTACCCGGTTACTACTTACTGATGTAAGTATGTAGTCGTTACATAAGCCATGTCAGGGGCCTTTGGTGTCTCAGTAATAACACTGACAACAGGGTTGATGAGGTTGGTACTCCACAACCCACACGATAAGAAGAAGTAACGTACTTATATGCATGAGTTTATGCTGCTAGCGTACTTAAAATTAAGAATATTCCCAAGATATGGAAACGACATACAAACAATAATAATTTAAACTCGAACATTAGTTTCCCGGTTTCGGACACTCGCGGTATCGCCTCTGATTACATAGAGCTTTAAAGAATAACTGCCACCATTCTTTCTTTACTATCGATGCGTGTAATGAAGAACTTGCAAAGAAAAGGATCTAGTTCAATTTCTTGCATATTATGTGATGAAAAAGTATTCACTTCAATTTATTAATATCAATAGTAACTCATTTCTGGCTTTACTTATCCTATTGGGGGTTACATGCGCGAATTTATGAAGGTATGTACCAAAGTCTCAGGGCAGTGTACAGACGCGTCAAGGGGACACAGACACAACACAACACGCGGTAGAACGCGTGAAGTCACCTGAATAAATTAGGACGGTACCATGGCATAAGAAGACTAGGTATGCTCAATCGTAAGTGTTACCATTCAATTGGTATCAACACAACACCGACATTCCAAAGACGTAATTTTTATTATTGAAAATTACTTAATTGAATTATTCATATTTAATTACTCTTATTTGTCACATATACAAAAATCATTAAAACTGTACGTAAATCTTTTACTTTTAAGTTCAAAATTTCCTTGCGAAGTAAATACAAAATCATTCAATCAATCAATCAAATCAATTTATCATTGGTCGTGGGTAATTATTTTTTTACGAAATGACAACGCAGGGTCGGATGACGTCAGCTGGGCTAACCTTAAAATACTAGCTGCTAGTTTTGAGCATACCTGGTCTTCTTATACCATGGACGGTACGATCTTAATTTATGTGCGTCTCCCATACTAGATGTACCTAGAATGTTAACCACATACAACTTTTATCGTGATTAAGAGTTTCTTCTAACTAAAGCGCTATGCAAGATTGATGCTTCTAGCCAAGTAGTTAATGTCGTTTGCGGCTAATCTACAATAAGTCAGGACAAGATAAGGTATGCTTTGAGTGTATTGATACAGTTTTTCGCATGAATTTCGCTCGTATTGGAAAAGCGTATTTCAATCTAAAATATATTTTTCTTTTTTAAACCCGCAGCGGAGCGGCGTAGTGGAGTATGCTCCGTACCTCCTCCGGTTGATTGGGGGAGATCTTTGGCCAGCAATGGGACGTATATAGGTTGTTTATGTTATGCTTTATACGTTCTGGTGTCTCAATATACTTTGGAGGTCTGTGATCTATAATTGGTCTGATTTTCCCTACGGCTTGGAAAATCAAAGGAGTGAACAGGCACCTTCTGGGCGAGCTCGCTCCATCTTAGGCCTAGTCAATGCCTTCAGGCAAGTCTGGGGCCAAGAGCAAACAAAAAAAAATTGTAGCTTCTGTAAAAAAATAGGTGCTTGTCAGTCATAGACCCTAGAGAAATACAAAGTGCCAATTAATTATCTAGCTTTGTTAATAGTTAAACGTTATAAATATATTTTTGCAATAATGAAAATTAAAGCTAAATATTCTTTTATTATTTTGTACTTTTAGTTTTTCGTTCTAATTTGTATTTTGCCATTAACCTGAGTATTACTACCCGACAGCGGCGAAGCAAAAAGGAGGGTTATGTGTTTGACCGCTATGTACGTATGTACCTATGTGTATGCAAGTCTGTTCCAACCTATGCCAATCTGTCCTAAGAGTTTGCTAACTATAGCATACGACCACAGCTATCTTCCAAACATCACTATTCGGAAGAATTTCAGAGAAATATACCTATTTTATTGTTTCATACTTTTTAAAGCGTGATATTTCCGTTGTCGGATTTTAGTTTTTGAACTTTTATTTTTTTTATTTCAATTTTACATAATATAGCTCACGGGTATATTCCGATCGGAGTAGTCAGAGATATATCCATCACAAGATGAACTAAGTAGGTACCCACTACCCCCCCTCTCCTAGCTGTCCGTTAGACCGTAGTGTTTTCTGATATTATTTCAATTTCCCTTTACGTGAAGCAAAATATCAAAGATACAGGTCGCTGCAATGATACACATTTTAATAACAACAATAGTCTCCGAAGTCATAATGTGCAAACGCCAAGCTCTCCGCGTTTGGCCTGACAGAATTCCAGTAGGGAGTTGGGGCGAGGCCGCTCTGATAGCGTTTTTTTTTTTATATATTTTACATAAAACATAAACAGGCTATAAACGTCCCACTGCTGTGCACAGGCCTCCCCTCAATCAACCGGAGGGGGTAAAGAGCACACTCCACCACGCTGCTCTACTGCGGGTTAGTGGAGATGTTTTTACGGCTAATAGCCAGTAATAGTAAAAGTCCTTACCAAAAAAGCACAGTCTCATAAAGTAACTTCGACTATGTCCCCATCGGGAATTGAACCCGGACCTCCAGATCGTAAGCCTGACGCTCTTACCACTAGACCACAGACGCTGTTATATTTTACAAGAGATAGGTAACACCTTTTTTTTAAGCTTATTTATGTTCCACTGCCGGGCAAAGGCCTCCCCCATCTCTTTCCAGCCATCTTGGATATGATTCAGCCTGGAGCTCCGAAAGGCGTTTAGCTCGTCTCTCCATCGTCGCCGTGGTCTGCCTCAACGTCGATGACCTTGTGGGGCCTAGTCAGATGTCACTTCGGGTAACATCTACACTATATCTTCACCGTATTTACTTAACACGTTGACGGACAGAAAGGTCATAACCGTCGTACTTAACGTATTAAATGATCAGGACTCACCACTTTCGTTTCTTCCACTCTCATCAAAGCCTTCATGCATGCTCGCCGGTTTAGAGTACTCTTAACCTGGGGTTTCTTTAAAATATTCTCGGTTTCGTGGAATGAAAAGTGCTTGTACTTAAGTGTTTTTTAGTTTCAGTGGGGTACCTACTGAGATCAACAGTCTACCGTGGAAATGAAGAAAGTTACGCCACAGCTTTTAGCCAGAAGTTTTCACTTCTGTTCGAGGAGGCTGCATGATAGAGAGATTGCATTATAATCATGCTTGTAAAAAATATCATTCCGCTTTCAGTAGAACCACACGCGTACCCACCGAGGCAGAGCGAGGCGCGAGCTTGCTTTATCTGCGCCAGCTTTGCGCGAAACAATATATTTATTGGACACCGCCCGGTCCCGAGGATGATCTATTCGAGCGCTCTTACGTTGCCGGGTGCCATTGCCTAGAACAATGGCGGAGGCCAACGGTAGCTGAAATATGATCCGCCGCTGTTTACAGGGTTACAAATATGATTTTTGCTTCATATTGATGCTAGTGAGAAATTTTTATTGCATAATAAATCTTGTTTCACTCTTGATTTCAATTGGATGCTATCGTGTCTACCATACATCTTAACAGTCAATAATAATGCAAAAGCCGAAGGTTCGCTTTTACGTATTTACGCTGAAACGCAGAGAGGCAAAGTTTTAAATATTTCAGTGGACGGCGGCAGTTTGCGTTGTGCAGCGGACCGCAGGCCGTTCTTCATTCGTGCGGGGTCACAGTTTGCACTGTCCGCCCCCGCCCCCGCATCCCCCCGTATGCTCCTGTTTTACGACTACGACACCGCGCCAGTTTTGTTTCCAAGATTAAGCGAAACTAAACTGCTGGCATGCACTGCTCACTGACCTCTCACTTATTTATTGCCCCACGAGCGATACCTACAATCCGCAACGCAACATTTAAGTATTATTTCCTCAACGGAAAACAACCTCAGAGAAAAACATCTGAAACCGAGTTACGTTCAAATAACCCACAGGGATGTCTCAATCACGGCTCTATTTGTTCAGGAACTGGTCTCTGGAGAGGCGAACAAGATGGATCGTGGTGTCAACACGAATTTGCATCCCTTGTTTGTCTCCACGGAGCGTTGGAAAAAACACCGCAATCTCATTGGGTCGGTGCAGCGGAGAGCGGCTCGCATCAGTTATTCGCCGGTGTGGCGGGCTAACACGATTATCTGTCGTTTCGACCGAGACGCTCTTTTTTCCATTCCCTTGTTTTCCAACTTCACGTCTGCTCCGTGTTTTTCTGAATAGGAAATGGGATATGTCAGACGAAAAATTGACAAAAATATGGCCGACTCCGATGGAAAATAGTGGGTTTTGCGATAGGATCTGTCGTATCCCGCGTTCGTTCTGCGGAAATTTTATTTGCAAGATCGTTTTCCTGTTTATCATATTCAATGCTGATTGTTTTGTTTATGTAGACACAAACCTATATTCGATTACTTTCGTATTGCGATTTTAGATAGAGTAGTTGTTTCCTCTGACGTGTAATATAATTCTGAAGCCGTGGTACCTTCCGGGTAACTATTGGCCACGAAGATTAGCAGCGCGTCACGGGCCGTCTCCGCAACAGCAGCACGTGGGTGGTCCGGGTCGCGACCTTCGAGCATAGCGAATGTACATTTACATACTTGCGTAATATCTTGCGAATATTTCTATATAGCAAGCGAAATAATGATTTATTACTAAATTGGCAGTCGCCTACATTACGTAAAACATCTTCATTTAAGTTAGACATGTAGGCTTACTGTCTTTGTTTTGATCCCGTTTAGTAGCATACACTGTCGTTCGTTAAGCCACCCCAAAACATTTCATTAGCACTTGCAGTAGCAGAGTCTGAACAAAAACCTTTGCCGCAAAAACTCACCCACGAGATGACAGATGCGATTCCAAATATTTCGGCAATGCGCCGTTTCTGTGAAACAAGATGCCCAACTTTTGATTTATTAGCTACCTTAAAGCATTACAAATTGTTTTCCAAAACGTGTTAGCCTAATTTACTTCTTTACATCATTAACTACTATGACATGGGAAGCCTTCCGGTTGACTGCAATATGTATGTGCAGCAGGCACTAAATGTCTACCCAGCAATCTACAAAAAGCATATTCATGTTTCAATAGCGTTACAAACCGCCCATAAATTGCAGGGACACGAGAGCCGTGATTGCACCATGAATTACAGAGGGAACCACACGCAACGAATCATAAAGTTCTCTAATGTCTTCATACCACTCTCACAAACACTTCAACACGAAAGTAGGGCCGGAGATAGATTCACCAAAGCAGTAATTTCCTCGCACTGGGTGCCCAGAGAGTAGCTCACACGCTCTAGCCAACCCACTGATTACGACTTGATTACACTCTACAAAAACTTTCATAAC
This sequence comes from Pectinophora gossypiella, assembly GCF_024362695.1. NCBI lineage: Eukaryota > Metazoa > Arthropoda > Insecta > Lepidoptera > Gelechiidae > Pectinophora > Pectinophora gossypiella. The sequence continues at coordinate 6,950,250 of NC_065404.1, forward strand.
CCGGAACTTCTTGCCATTAGTGGCTAAAAAAACAATTATTGACGCCTCATGATAGCAATTAACACCCATCTGTTATTACGTCGAAATCTTTACTTTCGGTAGACATACTATCATATTTAATGAGTTGCTTATGGTGTACGTAGTGATTTGAAAAGGTAGAAAGGGCGGTTAAGGGCTAGATAGGAAATTGCGCCTTGAAACGGTAGTAATAGAAGTCGTTGTTTGAGGTATGATGCAGTGTGGATTGTGCGAGTAGATGTGTGAAGCTGACGCCTCCCGCGGGCGGCGTGCGCGGACCACCCGCGCTCGACCACCGGCCGGAGGGCGTGTGCCGTGCGCCCGCGCCGTCTGTGCACAACACGTGGACAACGTACTTCTGTTCATCAACATTTTTTTTATAATTAGATATTTGCAGCAACTAATGATCAGCGTCATCCATTTCGTTTCAAAACGTACTTAAGTACTTATAACAAACTTTGCGTTGCATGGATATTATCGTGACATTTCAATGTTTAAATAATTGAGTTTAGATAATGATCTGTTGGGAGATTTACATACGTCAACAAGGTTGACCCAGAAGGAGCGCAGCGTGTTCCCGTGGCCGGAGCGCCGGTGTGGTCCGACGTCGGCGCTGCACGCTGTCGACGCATGCGCCCCGGCACGCGCGCTATGCGGCTGCGCCAGCGCACCTCATGCTTCTAACCGCTTAATAAATGACCAACGCGCGGCATTAGGCGGATCGCATATATCATTTATGTAAATTGTGACGAAGACATATCTAGCTCGGTCACCGCTGCCTTCGCTCCACACGACTCGCATTCCGTCTTGTTTTAATATACTTTTGTAAATATACATTTGAATAGTTAGTGCTCATTACTGAACAACTGGTCTCGTCGTCACGATGAAAAGGAATGCAAATACTTATTTGTATTTGAATGGAACGTTGCATGACATTTAAAGATAGTCAATTATTTTATTTACTCATTAATATCGTCAATTACTACTGCGTGATAAAATTATCACTAAAACTGACCTAACTATATTATGTCTTGATAAGAATATAATCATTTTAATATCTACTACTTAATAAGTATTTATTGTGTTAATTAAAACGTACTGTCAATGTGGGGAAGACCGTCTGGGCTAAAAGACCGTATGTTGCAAATAACTTCTAAATTTGAATAACTAGCGCCTTACGTCTCTGTCTATAAAACAGTCCCTAAAGAGCCAGTCCAAACTAAAAACCGTAGACGGCGCTAGTATGATTAGTTTGGACAATATCGGTCCTGCAATTTTTTTTACCATTTCGCGCTTCAGAATGCAGTGGCCAGTGGCGGATTTTTGATCAAAAAAAGTGGCAAATCGGAGGATTTTCAGAAGTTTTTCTGATCACTTAGGTTATTTATTGATCCATTAATATATTCGTTAAACATAATGCAGTAATATAGCTTTTATTTAGAATTTATACCCATGTGAAATTTTAAATTATAAAATATAATAGTTCGGAAGACCGTCTACATTAAGAGAGGGAACTCCGTCATATACCGATCTTGCCTCAATCCAGACATTGTCAACTATTACAGCAGAGCGTATTTTATGCAAGACTAGTGAGATAGCATTTTGTGTCCCATTCTGTTAATATTTTGTGTTTGTGTGTGTTCATATTATAAATCTTACTGACTTATACCTAATATTAAGTAATATGTGTACGTCACATAGTCTACCACTAGACAATCAAGACGCTTTTTAGTGACACCTCATTTGTTTAACTCTGATAAGTGCTTCAGGGGTTGGGAGGGAACAAACGTGTATACACACATACATACATACATAGCGCATAACCCTCTCTTTGCTTCACCGCAGTCGGGTAAACAATATGACGAAATGTTTACAACCACTGTCACCAAAGATATGCCGGTCTTGCCTTGTTTTACAAAATAATCATTTATCTGTGTAATGAAAGCCTTATTCATAAATCGGTAAAGTACGTATCAGAATGGCATTGCTGGTTCACCGCCTGAAAGTATTTTCATACGTCTAGGCCTACGATTTCTTACTAATAATGCGTTTTTTCTTTTGTGGACGGACTTGCCTCACACTGCATTGGAAGACCGTCTACTTGGCATGTTTTAAAAAAACGATTGTATATCAAAAGATTACGGCGCTTTCTCTTATATTTAGACTTATAAACATAGCCAAGTAAATTATCTATCATACCCGATCATATAACTTGATCTCCAAATGATATATTCTTCAATAAACTTAGTCAAACTCAAATTTTAGAACAGTATGCCGGTCTTCCCCACATTGACCTTACCTCAAAAATAAACATGGTACTTAATTCTTTTTTTCGTCTCAATCAAGTGAAGTGCAAAATAGTACAAAAATACATCGTATTCCATTCCACATGCTCTTTTGTTGTATTGCAGTTTTGAATGAGAAGGAGATCCTTTTGTTATCATTAAGAGTCCCCTGTTGTTCTGTTGTGACACCACAAAGTCAGTAATAAGATTGATTTGTGAACTTCTCACTTCAATACCCCAAATCCTGTATGAAAAGGTAGAATGAGTCAATTATTCCATTATTAAAACGCTATATTGGTGGTAAGCTGAATACAGGCTGTGAATAAAATGTGAAGAAATATTTAAATATGCGTTTGTGTGTTTGTGACGTAGATCTTCTGTTTGTATGTACTGTTGTTGATGCACCATAATTAGTGAATAAATAAATTATTGTCAAAATATTGTTTTCTAGCTACTTACTGAATAAACGATCTTTTCTCGATCGCTCCATCTTTATATATAAACCAAAAGTTTTCGAAACATATATTATTCATTGACAAGAGTTATAAGTTTATAATTCCAGTAAAATGAACTTTGCAAACATGCTTCGATCCCAGCTAGTTTACAAAAAATCCTAAACTCAAGGCATTTTGCGGCATGAATGTATAATGTTACCAAAGTCTTGTAGTCACACAATACGACATGTCCCTGCAAGGCTGTCAAAGTCCAACTATCGGCTCGCAACCGAGACACCCTGTGTTGGGACTAACCGCAAGAAGCACATCTGCCCCATACATTTCTCGTTACCCACCGCGGCCATACATCAACCAACTTGCATCGCGACACTATTAAGACGTTTTCAGTGGGAACCCATTGTACAGTGAAATATGGAGGGCGTTTCTTAGTCTAAACTAAACGATGGTTCGCCACAAAAGAGATTTTGCGGTCGTGACTCGGGAAAATTAAATTATTAGGTATTTTATAGGTTGCCGGTGTTTTAATTGATATGTCACATAATATGAATAAAGATTCAACGTGTCCTTTCACAATATATTACGAGACTAAATTGATCATCAACGGTAATTTTGTTCAAGATTAATAAAGGGTTATTATTCAGATAAAAAAAAAAGATAAATGGTAAAATATAAATATGCAATAATATTTATCAAACACTTCACATTAAGCGTCTTTTTGTAAAGTCATATCTAATCAAAAACATAAATGTGAAATGAGAGCCAAGTTCAATATTATGATAAATGCCTTGGTTGTTGACTTCAACGACAAAAGAAGTGAGATCTAAATGGGTGGCAAGTTCAATGGTCAGTTCTGAAATTTATTTATAAGTAACAGTATAACATATCATATCTTCTTATAATATAAGATAATGTATTGTAGCCTAAGGTCTGCCTTGGCTAATTATACCGACGAAATATTATGTTCGATTGCTAGTTTCTACCAACAATCCAAATTTTCGGAATTATAAAATAAGAACCGACAAATACTTTTAGGTTTAGAACCTGCGAAAGCTATAATTTCATATATGAAAATCTCAGGCAAGAAAAAAAAAAGAAGAAAGAAAGCAGAATATAAGAATCACGACAAAATACTCGTCATTTATCAATCATCACTCGTATAAGATTCCGCACATGTTCTCAAAAGACATCTGCCTGTTTTCTAGCTGTCGTGTGGTCGCCTCTGGAGGTCCATGTTTGGACATTTGCCCACTAACAGCCTCGCACCCCTGCGGTTTCGCAAAACTCCTTTTTTATTTAATTTTTTCCATAGACTTTATCTTGGTTTGTCAACTGGCACATTAGCTAAGGTGTTTCCTCTATGGTGGTCCAACTTTTTGCCCACACCCTGTTAATTGGTGACAATTGTGATCGTAAGCCATTCGGGTGAAGAGAGATGTTTCCGTGAGACAGATGTGTTAATCATCTTGTTTGGGACTATAAAATAGCAGTTAAAATGTGAGTTCTCTAAATTAAGATCCTGTTAAGATCTTAATAGTAGTGTTACTAACATATATGTACATTTATTTTGGAAAGTGTCCTGGGGGGTTGAAAAGGCCACATCGAAGCAATGGTTTAATTGCAATTTGACATTTGCGCATATAAAAGTAAGTGCGCAATGCAAACAAATGTCAAATAGCAATATTGCATTTTTAGATGAATTGCTTCAATGTGGCCGTTTTAATACCCCTGATGTCAGTTTGCGGCATTACTTAAATAATAATTCCAAGTATTAATTGATCGGGCATTACCTTTCTAAAAACGTGTAGCAATCCAATTTATCTCTGAATAAATAACTAGAACGCTACTTACAAGTTCAATCTTACAAAAACGCCATTAAAAAACAAGTGCTTGGTTCCAGATAACCGGGCCATATGCAGTTTTTCTACGCTTCTATTTTGGTGCCAAGTGGACCAATGAAGAGTGGTCTCACTTTCATATGCCGCCTCAACTAAGAGATTCGGCGCCAGTCATATGATATGCTGATTAGTTTTCAGCTTTTGTGTCTATGGGGTATGGATTTATGGTTGTTATGTTTGGAGTATAAAGAGATTGGTCTTTCGAAGATCAAGCACCGTTGATAACTTGAAATATTAATGTAAGTATACATTTGAGACAGTTTTCACTGTCTATTTCTCCATAGGCCACTGATCATCTTCTTCTTCTTCTTCTCGTGTGAATTGTGAGGTGGAATACCAAACCCATCAACCCATCATCATCATCATCTGATCATAATTTTGTATAAGTACTAGACACCAGACGGCAATGAAAAGATAAACTGCAAGTTGTCTTCATTTAGCATAAGCTCACAACTACGATTCCCAATTGGAGTAGTCAGAAGTACATCCGTCGCAAGATAGACAGTACGCACACTTCACAGTACTTTCTTTTCGACGAACGTGATAGGAGTGAGACGTATCGCCGTCTATAATGGCCAAGCCAACTGTGTTAGTAAAATTTAAACTTAATACCTATATACCCAAATTAGTTCGGATGCACGTTAAGCCGTTGGTCCCGGTATGTAAGTATGTAATGGTCCCGTAAGCCATGTCAGGAGCCTATGGCGGCCCAATTATAACTATTGGGTTTCTATGTGATAGACTTAGCTACATCTTTATTGCACTTAGTTCCTTTGCTTCCGAAAGCACGTTAAGCTGTTGGTCCCGGTTACTACTTACGGAGGTACATAGTCGTTATATGAGTCATGACAGGGGCCTTTGGCGGCTCAATAGTAACCTTGACACCAGGGTTGATGAGGTTGGTAATTTACCTCACAACCCACACGATAGAAGAAGTAGTTCCTTTGTGAGGCCGCAGCATGTTGACAACACCAAAACAATTTATTTGAATACAATAAGAAACTTAGCTAATTATTAGACGTCACATTTTTACTACTTGTTTTATTACATCAAATCAAATCGAATAAAAATCAAAATACACCAAAATTACATCAAAATTGTTCGCTCTCTCTGTTTTATTATATGACTTTTGCTCCGGGTCTTTCCGCGAAATAAAGTAAGTATATCTTTCAAGAAAAGGTTTTTTATGCAGTGCAAACAGCTCATATGTATCTACGAAGCATACCACAGTCCACTTGCAGCTGAGGCAAAGCCAGGGTTGCTGAGGTTGGTAATTCACCTTACAACTCACGATAGAAGAAGAATATTATTGCACCCTTATTAGCAAGAAGAACAAAGTCGTTGTGATATTGAACGTTCACCATAGCATATTATAAGTTTCGACGGCAGTAGGCAGGTACACGCTCAGTTCATTATGCATGTGAAGAGCTAAATGCGATGAGCTCGATTATGTTTGATCGCGATTTAAGCACCTGTGCCGCGCTTTGTGGAGCCGCGCTCTCACAGGTAGTGGTAGCAGCAAAATAATAAAAAAAACTTGCAGAAATAAAGTTATTCTAATGTTGAAATATCGGGAGTCTCATATCCCTGATTTTAACGCGGTAAGAACCCGGTATTATACGTTTTAATTATGATAATAACTGCGTAAACCTCAAACAACGAATAAAGTTATTCGTTCAGATAAATTCAGGAAAACATTGGCCCCGATACCTACAGACACCTCCTAATTTTATTTTAAATGATTTCTCTCATTTGCTTATCCGCCGAAAAGAAAAGGGACGGATGATTGACAACTGTTAATTTTAAAATGAATGAGTGAATGAAATAACCCGGGCGAATAAAGTAAGCACCACGCTGGTATGCAACCCGTTTGACATGTGATGGCAACTTAATTCTGTCGTGTTATTGGCCAATATAAAATGCTGGGAGGTTTTTAAATTTCTGCCTAAAATTGACGTGAGTCTCATAAATTGTATGACTGTCGATTACCCGTCCCTTTCCTTTTCGGCGGATAAGAAAATGTCAGGTAATTATATCTTAAAATGAAATGCTAACGCTCGCCACCTATCACGTTGGTCTAACAGAAAAGATCGGTGAAGCGTGGGTACTTAGTTCACCTTGTGATAGATGAACCTACCTCTAGCTAGCCCAATTGAGAATGTAATCCTAAGCTTATGTTATGTTCAAAATAAAATCACCAATCACCATGATGCTAGTCCACTTTCCGTGAAAAGGGATTATAAAATTATTTGGTTAAGTATACGTAAATGTTTCAAGCTCGCTCGCTTTTAGAAAGCTCTCGGTAAAATGTGCGTACTTAGTTCATCTTGCGATGGACGTACCTCTGCTCCGGCCAAGTAGTTAATGCCATCTGCGGCAAATCTACAATAAGTCACGAAAAAAAAAAAAAAAAAAAAACGTACCTCTGAATACCCCAATTGGGATGTAGTCGTGAGCGTATGGTATGTTACTTTAAGTGACATCTGTAACGCCTTATGAAGCCATAATCTGTGAAACTAAAAAAAGAAAAATAGGTATATATTTTATTAAATCTGTGAAACTTTTCTACTGTCGCTACCGGCAGTTTGCAGTGGAGAAGCCATTTTTTGCAAATTCGGCCGCCGTTCGATCGGTCTCGCCTATTACTGCGGACCTTAAGCTGTAACGATATCATTTTATTGCCACGATACAATATATACTAAAAAGAACCATCCTTGGGAATAAATTAATAGAAAAAATATAATTAGGCACAATAAGCTTGTATTATTTGCGCATTTGATCATTTTCCGCTTCCGCGCCTCTATTGGCCAAGATTATTTACCACATCAATATCAATAACGTACCGTTGTTTTATGTGACATAAGCACTGATAATTAAAAAAACCCACAATAAATAAAAATGATTTCTATATCAGCATGCATCTAGTCCAAATACAAGACAGTTATATTATAAGCTGAAATCAACGGACCTAAATAGATTAAGATTAATTATGTTTCGTAGATGTTTCCTAATTTACCTATCACAGGCCTTCTTAACTCAGCTCATTACATTACATTAATACAAATACAAATCTTTATTGGTAACGTAAGCTACATGTCATTGGTAAGTACATTAATAAAGTGTATACATTATTATAGCAAAGAAATTAATTACAGTTAAAAATAAATAAATAGTAATAATAATTATTGTAACGACTTCTTTACACAAACCATTAGGCAATGACAGCGCAATGTAAATCTGAAACATATTCCCAGCGCGTTCTTGCGTAAAGCGGTCCACGTTGGCAATCGACACTAATTACCATCCCGTCCAGGCTGGTGTTGATGAAACAACGTTTTTGCGCGGATTCGCGGTAGTCGCGTTATAGCGCATAAACGGTACGCCTCTTTAATGACGCTAAATATATTGCTCGCGCGAACCGCGCACGAACTATACTCGGGATACACGGAGCTTATGCGCCCTAATTGTTTTAAAGCGAGTAGACGATTATCGCGTAGCTAAGATTGCGACACGTCTGCGTTATAGATAATCGTTCTACACCAGCGATGAGTGATTCGACAATATACGTAAGGTAGGCTGAGAGAAACCGCTTGGAAAACGCAAAAGAGGAAACGAAAGAGACCAGACGACGCTCGGTTGACCGAGAACTAAAAACTGTCGGCATATCGCGGGAGCTATAGAGAATGCAAATGATCGCGAGGAGTGGAAATCTGTTTTTCGAGCAATACATCCCAGCAGGGGATAATAAAATTAAAAGAATAAGAAGGGTGGTTCAAGCCTGCAATGTCAAACAAAGGACAGTTTCACTAAGTGTTTTCGACAATATCCCCATCGGGAATCGAACCCGCAGCTTCTGATCGTGAGCCTAACGCTCTAACCACTAGACCACGGAGGCTGTTTTTCTTTCTACGAACATTATTAAATATAAATAATAAATATAGTATCAATATAAAGGATCAGTCGCATAAGCAATGATCGATTGGAAGCTTTGACCTTGTCTACAATGTGGTAGGTAGGTAATGCCGGAATACTATTCGTTTACACAACGTAAGGTAGGTAGGTACGTATATATATTATATAAGTACTTACCTACCACACACACACACACACACGCACACACACACACACACACACACACACACACACACACACACACACACACACACAACATACACGATATAACATAACATTCCACAATATATTTCTTATTGACAGATAAAATCATTCTTTATACACTGCCTGTCACCCTAAGAAGTTTAGTAAGGGTAGAGGCGTCATACATACACACATAAATACATAAACTCACGCCTATTCCCCAACGGGGTAAGCACAGACTATGGAATTCCATTTGCTTCGATCTTGGCACACTCCTCTTGCTTCCTCCACATTCATCGATCGTTTCATACACTCACGCCGGTTCAGAATAAATCGTACTGAACCTTTTCTAAGGACATCTCCAATTTGGTCAATGTACGTCCTTCCGTCCATACCACCAATCTTCGCTTTATATACTGCTTTCGTAGAGGCGTTATAAATTATAATAGATAGGCGATAGCTTATAATATAAAAAGAAGATGGAAAGATAGCAAAAATAATATAAAAAGAAAAAGGCATATGTTTGAGGTAGAGTACAATATAAGTTTTACAAAATGAACAGAGGTCCCCAAATTAGGCGGAGCCTGTATCTTGGGAAACCGTGGACAATGGGATACAAGCCTTGTAAGTTTGACGCAAAATTTGCGAACAAAAATAATAAACATAGGAATATTAAACATAACAACATAATAGCATCACGCCTGTATCCCCAAAGGGGTCGGCAGAGGTGTATAGTATATACACCCACTCCTCAGTAGCTATTTTTATAGTGCTATGCAATAGGGGGCGAGCCATTTGCCACAGATCATATAATTATTGCCATTAACGGGCACAAATCCTGGAATCCACGTGATCTCAATTATTAATTAGCAAGAGTGGTTGATATTTTCCCAATAAGTAATAGATGCAGATTGGAACAGCGATTTTGATTTATTTACGGCTTCAAATGCATGTATGTATTACTTCTTTGAATACTCTACGTACAAAATGTCATAATCAAAATTAATAGCTTCATTCTTATTTACATAAAGCATGACGACGACAAAGGCACCGAAACCAGCCATGCAAAATTCGCAGGAGACGAGAGTTGCCATCGCTCGGCTAATGGCCATTGACGCTTATTGATTGAAGCTGGCAGACGAGCAATAAAATGTGTCGGTGCTCGTAAACTGGCACTCGAGCCATCGCTACTGGCGCCCGCGCAGCGATCAAAGGCCTCGCCGACAAAGCCCCGTCGCCCCCACCCCTGTCAACGCCGTCACGGCCCATACCTAATGTTTGCCCGCGGCTGAAATTACGGGCGATGAGTGTTATCGACAATTGAATATTAATACCTCACATTTACATAACATTTTCATATGAGATGAAGCGGTCGAGGGAATCAAGAATAAAAAAATATTCACAAAGAAATTAAATGGAAAACGTCTGACTCGGACGGGACTTAAACTCACAGCTCTTGTCAAGCCGGGACGACATTGAGAAGCTGCTGAGTGCTATAAAATCAGTTTTCTTGCAATGTTTTTTTTGCAATGTTTTCTTGCCGTATCTTCGCATAGGATACGGAAGTTGTATGATGCGCAGTCTCCATCTAACTTGAATGACTTATCGTTTGTATGGTGTTCGGTGCAATAGCGCCTAATATCGTGCGATTAATATCATAATAGTCGCGGAATTTACTTCAGTAGATATTTCGGTACCGTCGCGACCGGGTGCGTTCCAACATTTTGAATCTTTTGTTACGAACATTTTATTAGATTTAAGTATGTTATTTTAACATTGGAACATTTTACATCTCTGTGTAAACATTGCTAGTTTTATTAAATACTTGTTATATAAGTACAACTAAACATTATCTATCATTCCGGAAACGTTGCGGACACTCGAACATAAGAATATGGTATGAATTTAGAATAGCTAATGAATGGGACGGATAGAAGTTTTTTTTTTAAGTAAGATATTGTCTATGAATGAGTATTCTGTTTTTTGGTACGGGCGGTGTTATAGGTGTTGAAATGGCATTTTGAAAAAGTAAAAATAAATAAAGATGTGAAGAACAATATACCTTTTAATTCTATATCTCACAATTTTTGGAGTGGGTGTATCCTGGTATACGTAAGTATCAATTGTTCACTAAACCTATCTCGTTTCATCATATCCACATATATATCCTCGTGATACTCGGTTTTCCAAACGCAACTCGTAAACAATTGAGATTGGATTTTAAAAGTTTTTTTTTAAGATTTTGGTCATTACTACTTATATACTACTTTTGTCCTTCGAAGCGCAAAATTCCAAATCCAAAAATGCATCGTGAATCAACAGTTTCTTAAGCCAGCTGCTTTTGCTAGAGTTGTCGCATAACTTGGGACTTGAGAAGTAGATCCTCGTTACAGTCCAGCTCCCATGCTGGCGGGCCGCAAGTAATCAACCTATTAATATGGGGCTCAACTTTAATACGACCAATTAAGACGGTCTCATCTTGAGACGCCGCAGTTTTTGGGGCCGTTCCAGGCGGATTACACTACATCAACGTGCTAGAGTTGCATACTATTTTGTGCGCCATTATTCTTAAAGCGATAGTGCGGTTGGGCGGTCTACCCAGATAATTGCAAATTTAACTCTCTTATTTCGTTCCTTAGCTTGTGTTAGCTGTATTTTTCTGGATATTGACTTGAATGGACGAAAACGAAACTTTTAAATCGTCGTATTCTTCAGTAGGCTAGAAATTAAACGATGGTAAGTATTTTTATTTTGACACAAAATATCATATACTTACAAAAATACATAACATACCCGAGTATAGGTATACATGTTGTAACTAATACTGAGGGAGATGATTCAGACCATGATTCTGAATTGATATCAAGTGGATTTTCCTATCGGAATATTCTTAAAAATAATAAAATTGTTTTTGTTTAATTATTTTCAGTTCTATACTTTTTCGACGGATAATTCCATTTGATATCAACTAAGAATCGTGGTCTGAATCATCTCGCAAAGTTTTCGTTACGATGTCACTAACACCCTGTAATATGCTGTATATAAGATCAAAACAAAATCGAAGTTATCTTTATGGTGTCGCGTAGCCCTACCTATCTATCAAAATATCGCGCAAAGATGTTATGGAAAGCATTTAAATCTACATCCAAGGAACGCAAATACACATGAATGTACTAAACTACTAAAGAACCTCATTAAAGAGATATATTATTATTACTGATTTCAGCTTCACTTTGCAGAGTACTTCAGCGCGTTGGTAGCTCATATCCACGTATCGGATTGAAAATATCTATATTGTCCGGAAATACCCATGCATTGGGCTCTGGCAATAAATCGCGAGGTGTCGGCCGCTATCGGCCGCTCACTCTGCGAAAGATGGTTTGTATCATTTGCAAAGCAGCTTGGCAAGTATTCTGAGAAGGTATCAGGCGTCTGGTGTACTTATAGGAAAAATTTTGCTCCTGTGATGGATATTGTTTTTGTAAGTGATGATTTATTTCACTGCTTATTGATTTTTCTAAAAAGGTTTGACGGAAAATTTTATAGCCTTTGGTATTGTTCATTGTGAGTGGAAAAGCCTTGACTATCGGAAAAGGAATATGTAAATAAACTTTTCCGATGTTAAATGTATCTTTATGAATATGAATCACTTTTCGTTGTAATTGATACAGTAATCCAGTAGGTGAGAACTTCAGACGCGTTTGGAACGTATCTGCGGCGATACTTTTTCGAGTGGATACACGCTATCTGCAGTTACTGCATACGGCAGTGGCACGTGCTGTGAGTCAGCGAGCGAGAGCTGCCGGCTGTTAAGATAGCAGCTATGAAGACACATGCTGAAGTGTTTTCTAATTACGTGCACCATCAATCACGGCTCTGCAGAGTCGCCCAGAACACCGCCAATCAAGTAATTGCATCGCGTGCATCGGCTTTTCGGCCCTCGATAATAATAGGCATTTTATTGCCCCTAATGGAGTCTCTAGGGCCGCCGCTTAATGTTCGGCATTTGGTATCCGCTGCTTTTAATTCAAATTAATATATTCAACAAGGAAGTACTCGTGTGCCCAAGTGATGAACATTGCTTTTGTAATCAATTAAACCGGTAATATTGAAGGTAATGGAAACTTGATACCGGTGAGTGCTGACAATCACGTTGATTGCTTTCAAATACGCGCGATAGCCGTTGTAAAGTCGGGGAATGTGGGAGTGCTCGTCCTTATTAGTCAGCTTCTAATCCGGCGGCATTTCTCCGCGTCAGCTAGTTTCCTTGACATGGCATAACGAAACAGATTTCAATTTGTGGAGCGGTATGCGTCAGTGAGTGACCCGGTGCCCGCACAAAAGAGGTGATGCTAATCGGACAGGTGGGCTGACGCGGGCCTCGTCCGCCGCCGCCGCCGCATCCCCGGATAGAGGACTCCGCCAAACAAGCAACGTGTTGTGATCGATCAGCATCTTGACCTTTACATTCTTATATATATGTAATATTTTCATAACTACGAATAAACTATATATCTTCATGACTTTATAACTACATTGCTGATAACACCGACCCAGTTACCAAATTTGAAAAATTTAACAATGCATTGTGCAAGTCTAACTCTGCTCGGTCATAAATCATAATTCATTAGTGCTTCGCAAACCGAGTGACCTATTACCAAACCCACAATACGATCGTAAGCCACAACTATAAATTCTCTATTAAACCGACTTGTTCGATGTGTCCTTGTCAGTAAATCTATCATTTAATAAACCAAATTTGAATAGACAGAAACGGATGGAGCTAGCAAGTTCAAATCGAGAATCAATTGTTCGGGCCCGATCACCTATCAGCGTTCAGCGTGTTCGTAAATCATGATCAGCCGATGATCGGACGTGATGCGATGTCAGATTAGGACGCTCCTAGCTTTTTGTTTGTAATTTGTGATCGCCGCCGAGATGCCTGGATGACTTGCGCGCGCGCCTCGCGGGCGGCAGCACCGCGGTGAAAGATGGCCCGAGAAACATTTGCGTTCAGTTAGTTAGCTGGCGTAATTTATCAGTTATTGTTTTTGTGCTGCTGATCCTTTGACCGTGAAACGTGCGCTCGTCAAGTGGCGGTACTAAGGGACGTTGATTGTTCCTAATGAATTGATATGTAATTTTTTGTTTGTCACGTTGAGCTTGTATTTGGATTGCGCGGCGGGTTTTGTTTGGACAGAGCGGGTGTAGTAACTGACATCCTCGGGGGTTAAGAGATCGCCGGGGATAGCGACGAAGCCGCAATTACTGGCGGATTTACGTTCCAATGCTACTGAGACCGCCCGATCCCGACTACTAATCGCAAGAGCAGTCCGAGCACACCCTTAATCTGTACTTAAATGATACGTGACTTCGTTTAACGTCCCCCACAACCGGGTTTGTCATCATTTCGATGATTCAGAATACCCCATCTTTGAGATTTCAATTTCATTTAGTAAACTAGTCATATCTATGCTAAATTATTCTGCTGTATTAATGTAAAATCTTGTTACTATGTTTTATGAAGTGAGTAAAAATACTCTTGTTTCTTCAAAAATACTTTTGTTGTATCTTGTAGTCCTTACATCGAAATCAGTTTTATATTCAGCATATCACACTGCAATTAAAATTATACATATTACATAATATTAAAATAGAGTAATCTTAAAAAAGAAATACTTACAATAAACATAGAATTATATATTATATATTATAAACAAAACAGAAATATAACAAATTATTTAAAACATAAACAAATTATTTATAACAAAAGTACCATGAAATTTAACATTCAATAAACTTCGCTTTACTGTGATCTATAGGTCGATCTCTAGTGAAGGAAGGGTCATAATGCTTACATGTTATGTGGTTAAACAACCCAGTAATCCGTTGCTATGAAACACAAAACATTCACCCCATATCACACAATGGGACATTAGACCTGCGCCTTGGTTTATGTGCCTGGGACAACACAACTTCAAAGCACACTTTGAAGTACTTTCAACAACTTAACCCAAGGATGCTGTAATTATGTAGTCAGAAATATTGATAATAATAGGTTTAGTATGTACTTACTATAATATTTAGTTGCATTACAATTCTAGTCTTTACGAGAAAGCCTGGAAGAAGTATTCAAATTCTTTAGTGCCTATATTTAGAAATAGGTAGTGTCAGGCGAGCTTAGTCATACGACTGCAACAGGAAATTAGTATTAGTTTTCTGTTGCAGAAAATCTCCAAGTACCTGCGTCTACAAATAGTTGACCTGTAAATCCCGTAAAAATTAAAAGAAAATCATAGAAATAACTCAGTAAAGCGGGCTTTAAAAAATATTCTCTCCGTAACTAAAATATCGTCATCACCAGCGTTATCCTGTTTTCACGGGGTCCGTATACCTAATCTGAAGATTTGACAGGTCCGGTTTGTTACAGAAGCGACTGTTTGTCTAGTCTTCTACCCCACGAAAGGAAAGCAGGTGTTTACCGCTGAGCACATACATAAATTCGAACACAAATTCTAAAATCATTGGCGTAGGGTCGTGCTGAATTCAAACCTGCAATCTAACAGTAACATTCTAGCGTTCTTCCATCTGCGCTACCACGTAATTAAAGAATCAGTAGACTGAAAAAATATAAATTATTTTCCCGTTCAAAATTGCCCAAGTCGCTCGCTGTCAATCCCGAAGTTATCAGTCGTCGATCACAGCCCTCGGCTTCAGCCACTGTATTTCGATAATCTGTTCTTGCAATAAAAACAAGATGAATCAGAGAAAACGAAACGTCAGACGCTTCTAAAAAGACAAGTACCTACACGGATTTTTCGTCACAAAAAGATTAACATCGATTCTGTGGCAGCATAACACGATCTTGTCTTACTTGAATGGACATTGTCTGGATGAGTTGCGAGCGGCGAGGTGACGGTAGGCTGCCTTCAAAAAGCAATCGCTCATGCTCCCTGACAGCGCAAGCTGTGTGGCCAGACCAAACGGCTCCAGCAAAAACGCCTCTAGGACAGCTTTCAGTAAAGATACAGACACCATCTAACGCCGTCCATATCTAAAGATCCCTACAGTATAGAACACCGACCTCTTATTAAATATTTACATCTACTCATACATTCTACAGCATTCATTGTACGAAACACGAACAAAACATTTTCGACTTTCCGACAGTTGTCGGTTACGCATAATTCTTTATTGAAAGTAACTGTCAGTCAAATGTCAAAATATCAACCGTACACGAATTTCGCGGCTAATTTCCCATAGAATTGGAAATTTTTGATGCGGTCACAACACAACACATCTGACGAATGAATAGAATATTGTGATGGACGAGAGACGCTTATGGTGCTTTTTTTTTGTACTGCTAATGTAGAGCGTTCATTGATACGGATTGGTATTACCAATATTGTATTAAAATAAACCGGGAGTTGATGGGAAGTATTTACGAAAATAATAGTGTGCATTAGAAAGTCTGCGTGTAGTAACAAAAGAATGGAAGTATTTGGGCTACAGAGGAAGCCGCGGTGGGACGCACGCGTTGCGCGGGCGCGCGGCGCTGCGGCGGCGGCATCCAGCAAATTATAGACAAATCTCAGGAGGTATTATTTTTTCAACGCGGCCGGGTGAGAAATGCGTGATTGGGGGCCGGCGCGAGATTACAGGCCGGAGACCTGGCCACCGACCGACCTCTCACTCACTTATAATCATTATTTAGACTATAATAAAGTGTTAGAGTAAGTAATTATTACCACCCAACATGTTGCCACTATCGTCTCTACCTGAAGACGCTACAACAAAATTCTTGAATTTTTATAATTGTTTTTATCTGCAACTCTATTTTAAATACAAAATTGCCTTATAAATAAAAACAAAATTGTTGGCGTTAATATTCTATGGCCCATAATAAAAATGTAATAGATGCCAATTTTAACACGTTGAAATTGCGTTAAGTGCTATTAAACATTTTATGCAAATTCTAATTTGGATCACAGGTTTAAAATGGGCAAATTAGGAAGGAAATTACAGGGCTGGTGAGCCGATGGATCGTTTATGCTCTGCTACAGGCCGCGTTGTCTGTAACCACTCAGAGCCACCTTATTTTAAAATTGGACTTCATAAACAAGAATCGGCTTGTTCGCTATCGAACCTTGTGGTTATATGCTACAGCATCTTCGCAGATAACTTGTCGCTGAATATTCGAATGCTACAAAGCAAGAATTCACTAACAAATTAATATTTATGTGTGTCGGAGTGTTGGCGAGCGGCGCGGAGGCGCGCAGATTATATGGCGGCGGTAATAGGCCCGTCGCGTCCCACCCTATACTCAACTTAATGCTCTCGCAATTTCTCTCAAAATAATGAACACAATAAAAAAGACGTTTTCGGCGGATCCCTAAATGAGAGCTGGCGACGTGAGACTCCCTGATCCACCGAGCCTCCGTATTGATCCGCTGAAGATGAGCTCAAACATGTTTTTGATCTGACGAAATTGTTCTACGAACTTCCAAATTGATTTTTGTGTTGTTGAAGGCTTATGCTGCACACGTGTTTGGAATCGAAAGGACCAAAATATCTCTTTATATATACGTAGGTATAAGAAAAATAGATTTTATGTACTTATTAGGAATACACAAAATGTTCCACCTTACAACAAATAAATTCATCTTTTTTTTACGTGACATATTGTAGATTTGCCGCAGATGGCATTAACTACTTGGCCGGACAAATGGGGAGCGCTGAAGGCTCTCACCCGGTACAACGTTTAAGACAACAGGCCTGAGGGTGCCCAGTTGGGCGCGAACCTCGTCTCAGGGCGTCGTCTGAGAGGAAAAATATTTGAAAGAATTAATCGACCCTAGTGGGTCGATAGCGATAAGCGCTGAATGAGGGAAATCGTCGACCACGCCGGCGGGGTCGGTATCGGGGTCCTGAAGTGTTTGGTGTCGCGAGCTGATTGGCTGCCTCTATGGCTAGAGTAATCGGGTCGTCGGGATCGTATATTACGTCCTTCGGACGCCGATACTTTTCAGTACCGTCCCTAAGCGGAATTTACTCGGAAGCCGCAACTACCAGGAATAAATTCATCCAAATATATGTTTTCGTAGGGAATAGAAATCAAACACATCATTTAGTGAAACCACTGACTCTATCAAACTTCAAACGATTTTTGTAGGTAACTTTCGTCATTAAAACTTCAGAGCATACAGCTTACATGAAAAATGATTTTTCAAAATAAACAAATTTTCATTTTAAGTAACACGGTAAACGACGGGCGGGTAAGGTGCAGTATAGATAGCGTGGCTCTGAGCCCATCTGATAGCCCTGCAATATGACGACAGTTTGCAAGCTGCCCGCTACGATACTCCCATTGGAACAGCGAGCTATCTTGATATAACGGCACCAAACGGTATGTGGATATCTCTTACAAACTTATAAATAGGTAAGACCCTACTACTGAAATGCTCTGGCTAATGAAAGCCCTAGTCGACTGAGATATTGCGCCAGTCATCCAGTGACTGTTCGCAAGCTTTATTTTTGTGAAAATTATGACAGTGCGTACCTATACGATGTCGTAAAATTTTGATAAACTGGGATCTTTTATAATAATATAATTTATTGGACTATTAGAAACTTAAAAATCATTAATAATTATCCGTTTAAAAATATTTTACGTTTATATATTTTTCGCAATCTCCCGCTGTATTTATTGTTACCTACTCTTTTGCATTTAGTAATATTATACTTTGTTGCAAATCGACGAAGTAATTACGTACTTACTTAAGTAAAATTCCGTATTTTTTAATTCAATTTTGTATAACATGCACAGTGGTATGTCCGGTATGGAAAAGACCAAAACGAAAAAGAAGCAGCTGATTCAGCGCAAAATGGAGTTAGATTTTAGTCGAGGTGGGTGGTAGCGAGGGTCGGGGGGTGATAGTATCCGGAGAGTGCCCAGCGCCCATCTGATACCGGCTAATACGACGACAATTCGCAGCCTCCCGGTTTACTACAAAAATAAAAACAAAACGCCGACGCAGAATACGACCAACCTTTGTTCACTTTGCAAAAATTTCGTTGGCATCAAAAGGATACGTAAAAACTACGCAATCACCAGATCACTTGCAAATGTTTATACAAAATCAATTAGCTGTTAACGTCACAAACTCAAAACTCCATTTACACAAGTTTCGAAAACGACATTAAGCGACAACATCAAACAATAATTTTGGAAAAAGCAATTATCATTATCCAGATAGGAGGGTTGGAGGCGATCGCATTAACATCATAAAAGGGGCGAAGTTTGTCTGCGACCCCCGGGACGCCCGTCGGCGACGAGACAGTTACATATTACGCAATAAAGAGCTGTTCTCGCGAAAGGAAGTGTGAAAATGAACAACATCAAGGGGTTATCTTGAATTACTCACTAAAAACTTATTGCCGGAGTCGGCGGGTGTTCGGGGGTCGCGGGGGCGGATTTGCCGCGAACAGATAAGGGCGCGCTATTGGGATCGCGTCGTTCTCATCCAATTACACGGTCGAGCGCGCGCGGCGAGGAGCGCAGATAAAAAGCGAGCTGCCTCGCTGTCTCCGCGGGGATTGTCGCCGGCTAACGGCTTCACCTACGACGCGACCCACCCGGCACCCGGCAGACCTACACAATTTTAATCAAATATGGAAAATAGCATTGTCTCTCTTCTAACCTCAGGTTACTTCTTTCATTCTACTGCAAAACTGCTTATAAGCATAAAGTTTTCAGATTATAAATAGCAAGCTGTTAAGTAAGTATACAGTTTATATATATACCTTACACCATAGCGTGGAAATCAACATCGTAGTTCTGAGTATGTTAGGTACTTACATAAATAAAATAAGGAACACACTACTTAATTACTTTTTATTACCTAATTGAAACAAGTGTACTTAATGTAAAAATAGATTTTTTTATTTCCCTCGTGTGAAAGTCACACGAGCATGAAAACCGTTTTCAGAGGTGTAGGAAGCAATCTAAGTCGACGTGTTAAGGGAATTGGCGAGCGGCTCCGCGACGCGGCTGATTCAATTAGAGCGATCGCCGCGGGACCGTGTCTGCCACACGCGGCCGTGCACTGTCACCCGCCACGCCAGTGTCTTCAACTACACCCACCGCTTCTTCACGACGCCGAACTTGATAAGGGTAAACAACCTTTCTTAAAAGTCAGTCCACTATTCTTATTTTGTAAGGACAGCGATGCTACCAGATCGAACTAGCTAGAGCTGCTATCCCCAAACCATAATTCCCGTCTTAGGCTTAATAGCACCGTAACCTAATAAATAACAGTGACATTTGTTTTCGGTACTAAGCCCCACCCTCTGTCACAACAGAACCCAATCCGACGCGCGGCCGCCGTCGTATGTAAATAGTTTACCGAAAGTCGCCGCTCGTCCATCACGCGTTGTCACATAAATTATGCCGCGGCGAATCCGCGGTCGAATCATTGTTTGACTTTTATCTTATTACGTACATCTTCCGATTTTGTTCGCGTCATATTTCTTCTGACTTATCGGCTTTTATCTATCGTTTTGTGGAGAGTCGCGCTATCGATCACCCGATCCCTAGCGCGTACCGACAAATGTCTCCGAATGTTTTGAGTGGATTAGACGACCTGTCGGTGTCGGCTGGTGGCGGGCGCTGCCGGTGACTAATGCGTCTACGGGTTTATTTGGAGCGCGTATCGACTTATTGTCGCTTATCAGATGATGCGCGGGCGCAGCGGCGCGCCAGCCGAGTCGCAGGCACTCGCCGCAACCTCTCTGGCACCGCCATCGCTGACTGACTAATGGCCACTCTTCTCAAATGTCTAAGAATTATTCTCTACTGATCGCCGCAATAAATTAAGTCACGCACTTGACTCCCAAGGAATGATAGTTGATTTATTATGCAAATAACCATAGCCACACTTCGATCACGAGTTGCAGTTATATGGGTATTATTCATGTCAGAATCGCCTACTTAGGCGATAGGTTTAAATGGATTCGTTTAGCAAAGTGAGTGGTTGGGTGGAATGGTTCAGTGGAGCTAGGCGGGCGCGGCGACGTCGGCACGGGCTGCACAGTAGTCGCAGCACGAGCCGAGCTATCGGAGGATCTGCTGTCCACTGTCAGCCGACACCCGACACCCGACACCCGGCCCCGACACCCGGCCCCGACATCCGACACCTCGGTGGCATTCCCCGCATCCGCGTTAAATTAATGAAAACATCCATCCATAAAGACCCAAACGCCTCTGCCTTCTTATGAATGAAATTCCAACCTGCACGGGGTCGGGTCCTTTTTTATGATCATCATAAATTAAACGACCAATTTCCAGCGAGTGTCACAGCACGGATAAAGGAATCATTTTTATAATATCCTCAGCGCTTAACAAGGGTACAAATAATGCCCACGCATATTCACGCGGCTATAAGTCGGGATCGCGCTGGCCACTGACTGCTAAACTGTTAATATAAATAATGAACTGTGTTATGGGCTGACGTGGTAGGTAGCCGTACGTTGACTAACAAGCGCTTTGTTCGATTCATAACTTGCCTTTTTGTCACGGCCCTCTTTAATGCCCGATTGCAGGTTCCCTCCGTCGGATTATGTTGGCGATTTTGACTCACTGATAAATCGGCCTAAACTGAATCAAACATCAGAAAATAAATTATGTTCTTGTGTAAATACTTGTCACAGAATATGGAGAATATATTTTTTAAATATTATTCAAACAGCATTCAGCGGCGAGGAACTACTCAGATGATGAACACAATTATACTGAACACTTCACTTTACTTTGTAGGTACTGAGACAAACGGAAAATACAAGTAAGTTGTCAAGTTCCTAATCATCATGTTTGAACAATCCTATCCATATATCCCGTCTGCCCTTTTCAAGTGATCCACCTTACACCGCTTCGTCACATTATAAGGTAAAATAAAACCTAATTCTGATCAACCAACCGCATAAAACTAACAGGTAAATAAGTACCAAAAATATAATGGATAAATCTCCGACATTATTTGCCAGATGTCTGATATTTTACTGAAGTCTAGATTTCACAGCCCACGCGAGTGCGTGATGCATAGCTGGAAGCGACCCCGGATTTATGGCGTCCCCTCGGTGGCTGACTTATGGCATCTGCCGGCTGTCCCGGGACTTGTGTGACTTCTGTTCTTCGATGGCAACATTGAATCCTGGTAGTTTTTTTAGGAACTTACTTAGGTACATGTATTCTTGATTTTGTTTAGATCCTAGAGATATTTCATGTCATGTAGTCATGAAGAAAGTCCAGATTAAAATGGTATTGCTTTAGTATTGTTTTTCTAACTGGTAAGACCACTCGGTAAGACTATTGGGAATAGGGGTATTTTCCAGAGCGTTTTATATCTAACTATAGGTACCTACCTATAGTTAGATATAAAACGCTCTCGTTATTGTAACGATTTATGAATAAGTACGTAAATAAAAGACATCAACGAGTACCTATTATTTTTTTATTTATTTAGATATCAGATATTATTTTATTTATCAGACAATATTTTTAAAAAACGTCTCATCGTACATGGAACTATAATTATTGTACCTGCGCTATTTTACTTAATCAAATCTATTACTTGTGTGTAAGTAGGTAACTTCTCATATGCGATCGGCGTCCGAAGGACGTAATATACGATCCCGACGACCTGATTACTCTAGCCATAGAGGCGGCCAATCAGCTCGCGACAGCAAACACTTCACAACCCCGATGCCGACCTCATTGGCGTGGTCGACGATTTCTCTCATTCAATCTTATCGCTTATCGCTATCGACCTGCTAGGGTCTCTAGCACAGTGTCTCGTCCTGCCTATTTTAGATTACGCGGACGTTTGTTACCCGGATCTCTCTGTGGAACTAGTTGCAAAACTTGAACGATTACAAAACCTATGCATAAGATTTATTTTTGGCCTGCGGAAGTTTGATCATGTTTCCGACTACCGTGCGAGGCTTGGGTGGTTACCGATTTATCGTTGGAGAGACTGCCATATCCTGTTCCTTCTATACTCCGTCCTTTTTAACCCTAAATCTCCTTGCTATCTTAAAGATCGCTTCGTCTTTCATTCTTCCACTCTTACCCGCAACCTCCGTTCATCCAACAATCTGTCTCTAAATATTCCTTCCCATTCCTCAAGTTTCTACTCCAAGTCTTTCACGGTGCAAGCTGTCCGTTTGTGGAATTCTCTGCCTGAAAGCATTAGGAGAGCTTCGTCATTGGAGTCCTTTAAACGGCAAGTCAAGGCGCATTTCCTTACCTCTATTTCCTCTTCATCTTCATAATCTATCTACTCCTTTTCTTCCATAGTATATGTAGTAGTTTAAGTAGTGATATTTATTTATTATAACAATTATAATTATGTGTATTATTATTATGTAGTTTATGTAGTCAAAAGTGTATTTATTTTTATATGCACAAGTATTCCCATGCTGCACTATCCCGCTATATTACCTAATATTCAATATCTCCTATACTTAAAGGTTGCCTGGAAGAGATTGCTACTTAGCAATAAGGCCGCCTATTGTACTAATTCTATTTCTCTTTTGTTTTGTATTTTGTTTTTTCCTGTTTGTGCAATAAAGTATTTGTTATGTTATGTTATGTTATGTTAGGGTCGATTAATTCATTCAAATATTTTTCTCTCAGACGACGCCCTGAACCGAGGTTGGCGCCCAACTGGGCACCCTCAGGCCTGTTGTCTTAAATTTTGTACCGGGTGAGTGCCCTCAGCGCTCCCCATTTGTCCGGCCAAGTAGTTTATGGCATTTGCGGCAAATCTGCAATAAGTCACATCAAAAAAATAACACAAGCAAACCTTATGCTAGGTTTGATCACACAAAAACACACAAGGCGGTATAATTTATTCCCCTTTCAACCTTATTATTTCGCATTGTGTTATAACAAGGAAAGAAAAAGTAGAATTTTCTTTTTATTTCTTTCACGTTCCTATCCAGCAGAGTGACCACCGGTATACGTACCAGTGCAACTATAAAACGTCTGTGTAAATGATTAAGTGTTAAGTTACGATGTTTGCGGGCTCGCGCGCAGCGTGGCGCCGGTTCCATTCACTGGTATAATATTACCTTACCGCCGAAAATATCAAATCGACAGGCAGCGATCGTATCAGAAAAGTTATAAAATTGAATATTTTCATATGTTTAGTGGGAGGTGCCCCGCAGTGTGTCACGCCGCGTCTCTTCCGGCCGCAGACGGCCGCTGTTGTCCGGTCCTCTTGCGTGTGAGTAGCGCTAGAGATGAGAATGATACTATACTATATAGATACCTATTTTATATCGAGATGATATCACTCTTCAAAGTACACAGAAAAGTTGAGAACGAGCACACTTTTTTACATATCTATGTTTCCATGCGGATTATTACGAACGTAATTACAAGATTATTAAGAACATAACGGCCTCCGTGGTCCAGTGGTAGAGCGTTGTGCTCACGATTCGGAGATCCCTGGTTCGAATCCCGGTGGGGATCCCTAGTTTGGTTAGGACATTACAGGCTGATCACCTGATGGTCCAAAAAGTAAGATGATCCGTGCTTCGAAAGGTACGTTAAGCCGTTGGTCCCGGTTACTACTTACTGATGTAAGTTAGTAGTCGTTACACGAGTCATGTCAGAGGCCTATGGCAAACTCAATAATAACCCTAAAACCAGGGTTGATGGGGGTGATAATCCACCTCACAATCCACACGATAGATAGAAGAAGAAGATTACGAACATAAGTACCATAACAATACTGTGTACTCTATATTACATATTAATAGTGTACTTATGTGATAATTTTTGCACGCATTTTAAAAACAGAAAGAAAACGTTTAAAGTTACCTATAAGTAATTCGTAAAGAATATTAAATATTACCTATTCAATACCTTTACTGTACAATCTTGAAATAAAATGCTTATTCTTATTTTATCATGTGTTTTATAGCGACACTTTATTTCATTTTATATACTTACTACGATACGAGTTTGGATAACGAAACAAAAATATGAAATAAGCTTTAATTTAATAACCCTTAAGCTGACAGCAGACTAAAATCTGTTTTAAATGGAATCATAATCACAATAGCGGAACATAAGGTCAGTTTTTATCTTATTAATTTGCAAAAATCTTGTAATGTCATAAAAAAAATCGGCGCGTAATGTCACTGAATGGCAACCGATTTTTTTTTAAATAACAATTTAAAAATAGAACCTGCTATCTTTGTCTTCTATCGTGTGGATTGTGAGATGGATTACCAATCCCATTAACCCTGTTGTGAGGGTCATTACTGAGCCACCATAGGGCTATATTTATATGGGTCTATATGTCCTGTTATATTGACTAGAATTCCATATACTTACCTAATCCTGTAAATTCTGACAGCAGCGTGTACGGTGTGGAAGAATTTTATTTTGATCTGCTTTCAGCATTACACTGTTACGCTGATACGTGAATGCCCTGATATTAAGTACGTATAATAGCTAGTATCAAGTTACCAGTTATGACAAACCTACGCCGTACTAGGCCTCTTCAAAAGCACTACAACTTTACGATATGTTTTTATGGAGAATAGAGATGTTATTTAATATCGTTGTTAACGTCTCCACAAAATTTGAAAGATGCTTTTAAACTATATCTCAGCGGATAGAAGCTCAGTTGTTACCCAAGTTTATTACGGACTATAAATATTCAATAACAACAAATAGGTAAGTATATTGAATACGAAACTATTTATTTTTTCGACGGCGACTTTATGGTTCATAAGAAGTGTTATTTATCTATCTGAAAATCATCGCAGTTTATAACCGTGACTATCTATCTGCATATTAGCCAAAAATACTTTTGTTCATAAATATAAGTACCTATTTACTTATTATGATATTACTTCCTGACACAGGGCACCCTCAGGCCTGTTGTCTTAAATTTTGTACCGGGTGAGAGCCGACAGCGCTCCCCATATATCCAGCCAAGTAGTTAATGCCACTTACGGGAAATCACAACTCACAATAAAACAATTTAAACCATATTCGTCACAAAACATTGAAACACCATAAAGCCAAACCTTTTAAAAGGTGATTGCTTATTCATTGCCAAACTTTATTCAGCCCACATGAACCCATATAAATATTCTTAGAACTGTCTATCGCATTTGACGCCCTGGTGCGACAGCCGACACTCTATTTGGGTATCATTGAAACAAATGTTTATAAAAACGATATAAATAAATACACTGTTAAATGAAAATAAAAAAGCAATTCAAGTGTTCACTCTGGCGGTTTATAGGTGTTGGTCTTGCATTAGATTAATAGAGAACTAGCGATCACACGTGAGTTTGTTCGTATGGTCTTTTTATTATTATCCTTTGTATAGAAGGAATACTATTGTAAGCGAGTAATCGATACATGAGCCAAGTCAGGGGCCTTTGCCGGCTCAATAATAACCCTGACACCAGGGTTCATTATTGAGCTGAGGTTAGTATTCCACTTCACAACCCACACGACAAGAAGAAGAAAAGTGTAGAAGGTATGTGCTATTCCGTTCGTGAGCGTTCCCAATTTGAAAACATTATCCGCAGTAACGTCGTATCTTATAGGGAAGTCAAGGAATTGGCCTTTGATAGACTGGAATGGAAAATGCTACACCGACAAGAGCGTGGCTCTTAAATTGATGATGATGATGATCCGCAGTAAAAGGGCGGAAAAATTGTGTAAAAAGAGCTTTTAGGCAGTAGAATCAAAGTACATGAATGAACAAAAACGTACGAATCGTAGTGTATTCAAAGTTGTGATTTGTGAGATCATTGATGAACCTCACCAAGGGTTATTATTGAACCGCCTTGCAATAAGTACGAGCATGGACCAACGGCTTATCGTGCCTTCCGAAGCACGGATGTAAAGATGTCCTTTACAATAATTACAAAAATGGTCAAATTAAATTTACGATTGAAATCCAGGACAATAATAAGACACGATAGTGTTTTAATTATACAATTAAAATAGAAAAAATGACGTTTTTCTTACTATCTAATCACTAAAATAAGATACTGAATTACTTATATTTACCTAATATTTTTCTAATTTCAAATTATTAAGTTTAAATAAGTACTTGTGGAGATCCTTGGGGGAGGCCTATGCCCAGCAGTGGGCGTCGTACGGCTAATGATGAAGTACTTACTCATAATTGTATAAGTTATGTACGCCATAATTGTCATATAATTATATTAGTCACAGTACCGTAACCTTCTAAATGTAAAAATGTTTAAATGTATTTGATGTGGCTAATTTATAAATATAAATTCAAGATGTGTCAATCCACACTAGACTCGTTTAATATTATTTTGATAGTAGCTATGTGCAGAATGAATTTTGTTGCGAACACAATGTAAGTGCAGACTAGTAGTACAAGTAAGTACAGATCTATCAAAGAACCGGTTCTCGTGATACATACACCCATATTCAGATGTTCACTCGAACGTTTCTCGAGTCAGTCCCCAGTTCAGACCTTGAGGTCACCTCAACTGGGGACGGAGTCAGCTCAAACTCAGCCCAAAATCTTTATTCATAGACAGCACCTCAACGTCATTAATTTCGTATTATTTTTTCAGCAGTACGATATATACAGGGTGTTAGTGACATCGTAACGAAAACTTTGAGGGATGATTGGGACCATGATTCTGAGTTACTATCGAGAGGAATTTTCAGTCGGAAAATTCATGAAAATTTTTGTGTTTTTTAAAATAATTTTCAGTTCCATACTTTTGCGACGGAAAATTCCACTTTTTATCAATTCAGAATCATAATCTCAATCATCCCTTAAATTTTTCGTTACGATGTCACTATAACACTGTATGGTCGACTCCAATGAGTAACGTCCTTAAGTCGAGGATGTAAATGTCAACTGAGAATACATCCGGCCAAGTAGTTAATGCCATCTGCGGCAAATCTACAATAAGTCACGTCAAAAAAATATATGAAAATACCAAAATACAAAGTTGAGGCCGTCTCCAGTGGAGGAAAAGTCGAGTTAACATCTTTGAATACGGCTGTTAGAGGTGAGCACGCCGTTATCTCCCCGGGAGCGACTTATTAGCACGCTAAATTGATTTCGACGCCTACGCACCTTGTTTCGTATAACGTACGCCGATACTCATACACTAAATTAACTAAATTACTAACCAGTAAACGTCTATTCGGATTAACTGTCATTGATAACCTCGCTTAGACTACCTTTTATAGATAAATTGCTAAATAAATAAACTATTTGGAAGCTGTTTAGATAACAAGTTTTGGTTATTTATGAGTGTTGCCAAGGATATTAAAAATTATACTATTTCACCGCTTCTGTTGTGTTTAATTTGAACTAGCTTTTGCCCGCGACTTCATCCGCGTGGCTTGTTATAAAAGAGAGATCTTTGTGTGTGTCTGAATTGTGCAGTTTAAATTTTTTCATACAATTTTTATTTCCCGCTAACTTCCATTTTTCAAAATACAGCCATAACTAAACTTTATATTTACTAAGGTATGCATACATGCTAGATTGAAAACATCTATCTTACGCGGTTTCATTTTTTCATACAAATGTTTCTTTCCGCTAACTCCCGTTCCCGTGGGAATTTTGCAATATCCTGTTGCAACTAAGCTTTAAGTTAACTAAGGTACCTGCATGCCAAATTTCAAGCGTCTAACTTAAGCGGTTTACATTTTTCATACAAAAGGATTTTCCCGCTAATTCCCGTTCCCGTGAGAATTCCGGGAATTCCTTTCTTAGTGCACCTCTACGGTACCTAAGCTACGTCCCTTCCAAATTTCAAGTACCTACGTTTAGCCGTTTAGGCTGTGCGTTGATATATCAGTCAGTCACTTTGTCCTTTTATATATTTAGATAAATACATGAAAATTAAAATCATCATCATCTCTTATGCTAGATTATGACAACATTCGAATTGTAGCGTGGACAGCGACTCCCCGTACGGCGACTGCTTGACATCGTGCAGTAATAACACTGTGCTTTAAGTGTAAAAACTCTATTTGATAACCTCCGCGAACATCAGCAGCTTCCTGTGAAATAGGTATGAAAATATCAGTGAGAGTGTGGGTCGGGAGCGATATCAATTAATAGGCATTGGTGCGCACAGCTGCAAAAGTGTAAAGTGCAGCCAGGCGGGGGGCGTTACGTAAATCACGCGCCGATCCGCGTAAATCGACAGCGCGAATACGTTCTTTATGTATAACCCCGCGGTGGACACAAAACCTGCCCTCTAGCGATCTTTTCCGATGAAAATTGGTGAAGTTTTCATTACAAGTTGTGAGGAATAAGGACCGCATATTTTGCGGCTGTTAAAATTACAAACTCAATTTATTATATACTACACAAGTGAGGCACTTTAAACATCAACATACGTACAAGAAACAGTATATATAATACCCGATCGTTCAATTATTGCCATAAATAAAAGGCGAGCGACACAAACTGGCACGTTCCGTTTCGCGCTATGGAAAAAATCATGTAGGCGAGCGCAGTACAGCGCAGCGCACTACACAACACATGGCTCGCGAAAATTATGGCCGCTCCGATTTTTCGAGAGCATTAATGCAAATTTATCGAGCCGGCAGCGCTAATTGCGAGCGACGCGCGCCCGCTGATTGTTTTCTCCTCCAATTTATGGCAACACCTATTGCCGATTTAAAGCTTTAATTGTAAACGATTCACGTGTTTTATTGGATAGTCGAGCTGCAGTATTTATTCGACCCCACGCTCTGCGGTTTCGGTTATTGATTTTCCAACGACTCTGTTTGTACTGACTCGCAGTTTTTAAGTTTCAGTTTGCGTCGAAGTGGACGATGCGTGACATGATATATAGGGGTCGGTCGCTGCGGTCAACTTAATTGAGTACAAAACTAAACAATCGGTGCAAGCACATGGACACAGAGAACGTACTTACTTTATATGTATGTGAACTTAGCCAACTGTCTACGATGAGCCGCCCGCTCTACGAGTTTTCGTAGCACGTAGTGGGAGAACTGAAAA
The DNA here is from genome assembly GCF_024362695.1 of Pectinophora gossypiella. NCBI lineage: Eukaryota > Metazoa > Arthropoda > Insecta > Lepidoptera > Gelechiidae > Pectinophora > Pectinophora gossypiella. The sequence continues at coordinate 6,980,066 of NC_065404.1, forward strand.
AGTGTCGTTAAACTTGAGAATTACCTCTCGCCAGAGGTAGGAATGTGTTAATAAATTAAGTGACGTCACATTTGAGCGGTTAACAAAGTTAAGCGGCGGCCGGGGGCGTTTCCCGCCTTTTTCGCTTAAGTTTTCCGCGCCGCCGGCACCGGAAGTTCGGCCATTATTATTTTACGCGGGCAACAAGCGGCGCGATAATATCCCGCGCTCTGCCCGCCTCAGCCGAGACTGCCTTTAATGGCGAACGTGTCTTCTTACTTTGCGCTTAATAGGTGTAATAACTTAAACAAAAAAGTAAGATTCAAAATTAAACTACCGATCGTATCTCACTGGCGGCAGCGATTTTAATACAAATTTTACAGAGCTGAAAAAAATGGAACGTACCTACCTGCTTACACTTAAATTAGACCGTCTTCGTCTTTGTATCTAAAACTTATATGAATAATTGCTGTCTAAAATTAAAAAAATAATCAATCCCTAATATCGCCGTTTAGACTACATTTTAAACCTCGACTTTCAAACCTAATCCAAATAGGTGTTCTATAAGATTTTTCTACCCTTCCATTAGCGGCGTCCGGTGTGTTCTCAATTCGGCACACGTCACATGTCACCCGACGTGTGTTTTGCGTAATCCCTGAACACAGCTTAGCCGGGTCTAAGCCGGGTCGGGTTCCTCGCACTTCGTCCCGTAAATCAATCCGGAACTCTCCGGGACAGTCCGGGACAGTCTCGGGCAAAAATAAAAGGTCGAGAGCCACCTCGGGAATCCGCTTACATTGCAAGCTAACAATGTTCCGAGCTTCCAATAAAGAAACGGTGAAACGAACTGAGCAAAAAAACATTGTCAATAGAACATAGATATGTAGTATTATATATTTTCATCGTACAGTTAGTATAGGCTCTCATTTGTCTTTTTGTTTTCTCGTTGAAAACTGTTTTTCAAGTACCCATTAGAAAATTCTAGATAATTAAAAACATCCGCATGATGCCCACCAATTATGCATGGTAAGTAACATTTTTATGATTAGACAAAGTGTTTGGATATAATTGACTTGACGAACATAACCATAGTTTACCCCAAATTCTTATCATGTGAACATCTCAATGTTGTTTCCTCGAAAGTCAGTTATGTAAAAGTAATACTTTATATAACGAACTTAGTTGGTACCTACTTAACAGAACCCAAGACTGTTTAAATTAACAACGAAATTGTTGTCAACAACTGCATCTGTCGTTTTCGAGCTTTACGCAAACGCTTAAATGTTATTACAGGCCAAATGATACTTTCTCGTGACACCGTGGCGTAATACCGAAATAATAGAAAAAAAAATAGTTGACAGCCCATTGTCTGTTAAATTATTCACGAAATGTATTCGTCGCTCTAGATCTTCGGCCAGATCGGCCGATATGGGGAATTACACCGTTTCCATATTTCATGCTGTTGGAAGCTGATGACAGTCGTGACAACCACAAACGAGTTTTTGTTCGAATCACTAAAGTTAATGACGTCGCGTTTTATGGAAAAGCGAGCGTTGTAATCATGATGCTTTCAGAACTGTTTGTTTTTCATATTGCACTCTTCTGTTACAGTGACAAACTTCAAATTCCATCGCAAATCATGATTTAATTTCGTTACGCTTTAAAGTTTCGTAGGTATTTTATAGTTCTAAACACTTATATTAAATGAGGTTGCCAAGGAAATATACCTTTGCTCATTGGCGAGGTTCGCACAGGTTGCAATTAAAACATAAAGTATGTGATAATAGGTTAATATAACGATAATGAATTTATATTTGATAAGCGTAGTACCTACTGTACTTTACTGTATGATTATCACGTGCTCAGTGTTGAAGGAAAACATCGTGAGGAAACCCACTTTCCCGAGAAATGCATTTTCGGAGGTATGTGACCTAAGCTGGTTTTCCCTTCGCGGGTTGGAAGGTCAGACAGGCAGTCGCTTCTGTAAAAAACCGGACCTGTCAAATCTTCAGGTTACATAAGCAGATCCTGTGAAAAACGGGATAATGCTAGGGAGATAATGATGATGAAGTGTAGTACCTGCTGTAAATGTTTATTAGTTTTTTAAGTATATTTTATGTTTGTCTAAGTTACCGCCTTGGGCATGCGCCTGTATGCTAACTTATAGTTGTTATTGTTATATAAATATTTTTTTCTTTATATAACAATAACAACTATTTTCTTACAATGTTGTTTTTCTTATATATCTTTAGGTTAGAAATTATTACTGTTATTTCCTGAATTAATTCACATAACAGAAAACGACGATCTGTATTTTAATCAGATACTTACTTACTTATAAGCCCCGTCTCGGCGAGATGGATGTAGAACGACTGCGCTAGTCATTGCACATACCCGGAGGTCAAAGACAATTAAAAATTAATCGTATGCGTTCATTGATATGTGGATAATTCGAGAGCGCACATCCGCCGCCGCTGCCGTTGGCTTCCGCGGCCTGTCATTACCCCACAGACGATTCAATTCGACACATCTTCGGGGTTTCACCTCGCCCAATAATTACACACCACTATCATCAACCTGCGTACACAACAAAACGTAATAACTACTAAATAACCTTGCAATTAGACGGCGTCATTAGATTGTAATAGAGTTTCGTACAATTTGTGAGTAAAATCGTCAAGCGTGTCACATTACCGGAGTCCATTAGGGCGTTTACACAACACGGAATTGAAATGAGCGAGGTACAGATTATCGTGATAGACGAATGGCCGCTTTGTCTCGATAATAACACCTTGCAAGGGGTGCTCCGCTGTGCTGGTATATCTCAGTGACAAACTGATAGGTACACTTCTGCAGTGACGTATGTTACTCTATTGTCTCATGATATGCTTACTTGTTAATGAATAACAGTACAAAACTATTTCGATCTTAAAACTAAAGAGATTATAATATGTTTCGAATTTTACACGTTCTAATTTTAAATATAACGTATTCCTACCATCGGAAGGAAGAGGAAGGAATCAACATTGTTGCAAAAGAATAATAAAATTATTAAAGAATAATAAAAATAATCTTCTTAATTGACAAATACGCCCTGTATATAGTGTGTAAGTGCGACCATGTGTCGGATAGCTGTATATCCGGCTGATTTCGGCAGGTAGCATGATAATATCCACACGTATGGTATTAGGATCGAGGCGATAAGATCATATCTGTTCACGTTAAATAACACGTTTCCTGCAATCATCGAGGTAATTTTAATAATATAATTACGATATTCGGGCGTATTTTCAGTACATAATGATGGGTAACGTAAATAACGCGCGATTAAGCGCATTCTGGCAACCTAGCGATGTCATTAAGTTTTTAAGCTTTGACACTCAGAATAAACACAGTTTTGTAATAGTATTGTGTTTATCTAGATTATAACTTTGTCATAATTGTGTAAGACTAAGCTTTTGTTCATCCTACTATTAAATACTTCTTTGTAAATAATATACATGATTTCAGCAATCCCTATCGAGTTCTATACAGCCACACAACTTGCACCTACATTCTCCATTTAACGATAATAAATAGCAAGAAATACCATATATACTTAAATTATTTTTTTTTTAATTTATAGAAGAGTTTATTTAAAAAATCGGAACAGTAGGTAATAAGACTTATCAAAAAACTAAAACATCTCATATCCGTTTTCTTCTGTAACGAATAAAATAAAACAAATGTCCACAATTAATTTAACCAAACTTCTGCGTTGTTTCCATATGCTTTTGTTAATTCGGTCAGCCCCCTTGTATAAGTGAATTAAATTAAATTAAAAGCGTCATTTCCTACTCGCATCTATCTCTCACATTAACTGCGGAAAAGGTTGTTTTAGCAAACCATCAGTTTCATTCAACCATTTAAGTAGGCGGGGCGATTAGTTTTATTAATTTAGAGTACATTTTCACAAACGTAATAAATTGATTTATTTTTTTTTTTCTCATTTAAGAACTTGTAAAAACATACACTCATAAGATTGTCTAGAAATTAAAGATAAACTTATAAGATAAATTTGAATATAGTGGAAATCAACCATCATCAAAAATACGTATTATATGCATAGTAGATAGGTTAAGTAGGTCCCTATCATTTTGTTTTGTCTTAGCTAGTTAAGATGCAGGTAAGTACTAGAACAATAAAGTGTGATACCTTATAAAAAATACCTAAATCCAAATTTTATACCTACCCCTTTATTACTCACATTTAAGTAAAGGGTGTTCGCGAACTAAAAAACTCAAAATTACGAAGAAAATTACTAAAAAAGACCACCTCGAGGGTCACAATGTTAATAACGAACCTAATGAGATAGTATCATGGCATCCAATCTGTGAATCCATAATAAATAGCCACACAATATCGTCACATTACGAAGGTGCAGCCAAGAACGAACAGGACTCACTAATGACCGACCCAGCTTATTGTTTTAGATCACCGCCGCCCTCTAATTCAGTGCATCGCCTGTAATTAAGGCCTAACGTGCCGAAAAAAGCAACCAATTCACCCCTTCGTGATAACCACATCTGCGGTTGAAATATTGCCCACACAAAATAACGGTTATGAACTTATTCGAGGATTAGTTTCGGTTTAAGTGGCTTATCGGTCCGCTGTATGGACCGCAGACCGAACCCCCGGCTTTCACTGCGAATCTCAAATCAAAAAACTCTTCTCATTCCTTTCATTGCAAATGCCTTAAACAAAAAAGTTGTAACAGCCGTCCAATTAGTTTAAGAATCCTCACAGAAGCGGTTCGCCCCTAAATTTTTCCCAATTAAATGCAAAACTCGCCCCAGCACCGGCGGCCATATAAAATTTAAAGTCCATACAATTCGCGCAACACAAATTTTTATTACCTTCGCCCTGTAAGTAAGAAAGTAAGTAAACAAAAAGAACAAATTAGCCAGAGCCTAAGTACACGACGTCGTCCGCGCTATACCCCGCCCGGGACACAAGGGTGTAAAAAGTAAAACAATAAGGATTCCGCGCGCCTGCTCGACGATATTTATTGTTAATGAAAATGCCGGGATTTGAACTAACGTCTTGTAACTAAATACCCTCTCACGGTTAAAGCGGGCACTAATTTGGTTTTTATAGCGCGTCCTTAATTTGATTTGGCGGCATCGCGGCCGCGCCACTATTGCCAGTAGGAGCAATTAATTTGGCCGGATTATATTTTTTCCCGGCGCCCTACACCGAGCCTCCCCGGCTTGCTTACGCGCCCGCAACACGATCCGCCCGACGAGGAAAAAATAAAATAAAACTTAAGCCCCGTTTAATTTGAAGGGTGGTTCTGGGCTATTAAAGTAACACGCTTATGTATTGCAAATTATATTGAAATTTGTCTTCCATTACTGAGCGTCTTCCTCACACAAATGTTGCCCGCATTACGACCGGGGAGTTTATTCCGCGCCGCGCCCGGACGCCGCGCCCCCGCCCTTGTCTCCCGGTTTTTTACGTTGGAACTTTGTGGTGCCTTTTTTTCTCGCTAATTAAAACTCTTCCGCGCTGTTTCCTACGAGAAACGAGATCCGATCAATTAATTTTTGGGCGGCGTAAGCCATCTCGAAATTTACTGGCCGCTGTAAAAAAAGGCAATTTTCTTCTAAAAAAGGGTATCTAAAAGCAATTGATCAAATAAAGGTTCCATCGACGACATTCAATTAGCGAACTTTTACACAACTTGAAGTCTTTACGAAATTGATTGCAAGTTAATGTAAAAAGCTATTAGAAATGTTAATATTTTTTTGTTGTGAATGTAATATTAAAGTACTTTGTTATCCTTTATCTTAGTAAAGATATACCTACTGAAATTATTATTTCTTAAAATCTAGTAATGCAATCACGAGTTAAACAAATTACTTTAAAATCTGGGAACATCATTTAGATTAATAAATGGATACTTATTTTGTACTTTTACAAAACGTGATTACAGCAGTCACCTCTTAATTTTACCCTGTCGACTACCCGTCTCTTTCCTTTTCGCCTGGTAAGAAATTGACAGGTACCTATAACTTCTGGAAATAGCACCAAAAACTCAAATTAACAAGTGTGACTGGAACTAAACACACATAAAAATGTCTTAATCGCCATTTAAGGAAAATAAATCTTTTATTTATTATTTTTAATATTTTAATACGGCTTTTTATTATATACTTTTTGAGAAAAATATGCCAGTGCAAATTAAAAACAAGATTTAAAATTAAGTAATAAAACCCCTTTTCCAGTAATGTCATAAAATGAGTAGAAAAATAAATTTCAATATTTTGTCTAAACTATTATTAATTATTACATAAATTATTTCGATTTTTTAATTATAATGTATCCTTCCTTTTTGTTATGTTATAATAAAATTATATGAAAGATTTAACATTTTATAGTTAGGTATGGAAATACATTTATTTATTTATTTTCGATTTCTGGTTTTCATTTAGAATTTATTTGTGTAGTAGGTAACTAGTACTTAATATACTTATTATTTTACATTACTTATTCACATACTCATTATTTTACCAGACTGAATCATTTTCTTTCATTTTGTACTCTACCGATATCCCAACAAAAAGCCGTATACGTAATGACCAAATCTTTGACCAAATACTACAATGTAGAGCTTAGGAACCACGAAACTACGGAGACACTAAAACAAAAGATCGATCAAATAGCGTTGGAATAACAACCTGTACCCTTCAATCAGCGGAATGAAGTTGGCTGCAATTTGGGTTTGATGACGTACTCCTGCGCATCTTCGGTGGCTCAACACGTGCCGAATTAAATGGAAATCAATAGCTATATCGCACGTGACTGCTGGCCCTTACAACTCGCCGACGAACGGTCGCAAGCCTCAAGACAAAGGAAATCTATTAGGGTACGCTCACGTAAATAAAAACGTAGAAGCTCTGAGACAATGATAAGATTATATGTTAAGCGGGAATGAGTTATTGCCAGTGTCACTGTTAATTTTGTTGGCTTTTTCCTTCGTTATAATAAAATAAGATAGTTACGTACATAATAAGAATTTACATTGTTAATTATGTAAGTATGTAATATCAATCTTCTACATATCTCTAAAACACTATTATCTTGCTAATAAATAAAGTTCCAGCATTTTCTACTCTATCTATTCAGTATAATACTGTAATGATCCATAATGTTAATAATATCAAAATTAATATTGCCTTATTGTGAACTTTTGTCTCTAAATAAATCAAAAGTAATATTAAATTTAACAGTAACGCAACTCAAAATTGATTTCCGCGAACAATGCTTATTTGAAATTAAATAAAATTCCAGTTTAAGTATCTACAGTGAATTGAATCCGAGTAGCAGTACGGTAGATTATAGTAGGAGTCATTGGCTGTCCGGTAGAACAAATCCCGCTGAAACCACTACTCTGCACAATGACGGATCAATCGAAATCGCCTGCTATTACTACGCATAGACTAAATTCGTTATTCGACGCAGACGCGACTGAGTGAAATGAAACGTTTTTAGAACGAAAAGAGTATTTACAACAACAATGGTGCTAATTCCTGTAAATACCATCTAATTTTATTTTAAGTTATATCTGTCTTTTTCTTATCCGCCGAAAAGGAAAGGGACGGGTAATAGACAAGCATAAAATTTATGGAACACACGTCAATTTTAAGCACAAATCTAAAACAACCGTGTAAAAAAATTACATTGGCCAATAACCCGACAGAATTAAGTTGACAGCACACGTCAATCGGTTTGCATACCAGCGAGATACCTTTTTGATTCGCCCGGGTTATTCATTCATTTACTCATTCTTCTTAAAATTAAGGGCTGTCAATCAGTCGTCCCTTTCCTTTTCGGCGGATAAGAAAATGACAGGTATAACTTAAAGTAAAATTAGGAGGTGTCTGCAGGAATCGGGGCCATTGCATTGTTAACATTATTATGATATACTTGAATATAGATTAAACTAATAAAAGTATATTTAAACACTACTTTTGTGAGTATAACTTTAACATTCTCCTACTCCTACTGAACCCTACACATTCCACATTTTCATTTTCCACCCTATCTTATATTCTTCTTAGCACACAAATACTTACCTAATATGTTTGCAAAGGCTGGTGATGTTTTTCACTCTATACCTACGTATACCAAAGAGCTTATGACTATTTTTTTAAGTACATATTACTTATTTTTAAGTAAAACTTAAAACTTTTAAAGTATATCGAGACGGTGAATGCCGGAGAAAATTCCAATGCACTTCTACGAGTAGCCTCCGCTACTCTTTGAGCGAGTTGGAAATGTTGAGGGAACACGTCCGCGGACAATCGGTCCCGCAGACAAAGCAGCACTTCCTTCGATTGTCGGACTCCGATGATTGATCAATCAGTGCATTAGAAAGCCTCCTTAATTGCAGCAATTCCGCTTTATTTGTACTGACGACCGCCCGATTGAATTACCCTAATAGCTCCACGGCCGTCCCAGGGGGAGACACGTACACACCTACGTCCATTTCCTGAAATCCTAAAATATTACCAACCAATTGCAACAAATTTAGACATTTTCTGCGAATCGCAAAGGACAACAAACTCTTTACTAAACCACTTATTTACCTAAATGTCAGTCAGTCCAGTTGCAACGTTGCAAACACAAAATATGCTCTCAATATTCCATCCCAATGGTTACATAGTAAAGCAATATCCGCAAAAGGACAAAATATCGCTGCAAATAAACGTTTAAGTTTATGGACTCGAAAGATATTACCGATTCGTGATCTCCTTTTTCTTTGGTTGCGCCCGAGCGGCCATCTTGGCGACATGTGGCGGGAGATTTAGCCGGGAAACGTGCCCTGCCATATTAGATTATGTCGAAATGAATTGAGCGCTAGTATTGGATATGTTATTGACGTAGATTTGCGATCGGAGGAACGAACTGATATTTCGTATTGTTATTAAAGGCGCGGCGCACCCCGCGGACGTGAGCCGCGTCCCAAGCGCCGGCCCGCCCGATACCGCCCTTATGGACCTATCGTTTAGGCCTCTTTATATTTTTCTTATGTAAATACACTTTCATATCCGATGAGCTTTATTTATGTGGGAATCGTTTTAGCGAGATAAGTCTCTCCTCTGCTCCAGTGTTCACTTCTTGTGATGCATGTAAATTTTGTTTGTTTTGGAATACTGATTTATTTTATTTGGGGTTTTATCTTACCTGGAGCTTTATTGCGTAGATACAAGTTGAATAACTTTGTTCAACCTTTCTTATTGTATGAATATTGGAATGTGCAATTAAGCTTTGTAGATTAATACCTATTATACACTCCTTAGAACATTATCGTGGGCTTATCAAAGTTTTACAGAAGTGTAAAACCTTTCATGAATCATTATTATTAAGCCTGTAAGAGTTATCTCTTATGAGTATGTAATATTTTCGGTGGCTTTTAAGTAGTCACTGTTATATACTTCCTATTCAGGTATTTCGTCTTTGTTTCAATTAAGTTAGGTACCAATTAGGCAGCGCAGGACCGATCGTCGTGGAGATCGTTGGGGGAGGCCTATGCCCAGCAGTAATGATGAATGATGATGATGAGGTAACAATAAAAGTTGGTATATTGACACCAAAACAATGTATGTAGGAAACTGACGGGTTACATGTATAGGTATTACTTCTAGCAAACATGGTGTACAATAAACAAGTGTTCAAAGGACAGGGTTGTGTGTAGTCGCAAGATCAAAGGAAAGAAAACCAGACTTGGAGTGTTGTTAAACGTCTTCAAGGGTTTCAGCGGTAAACAGTAGCTGAGTGTGTGGTGCAAGGGACCAGAGATAAACCAACTACTTAACAAATACAGGGTGTTAGTGACATCGTAACGAATACTGAGGGGGATGTTTCAGGTCATGATTCTAAGTTGATATGAACTGAAATTTCCAGTCGGAAAATTCATGATTTTTAGTGATTTTTAATTATTTTCAGTTTTACACATTTGCAACGGAAAATTCCTCTTGATATCAACTCAGAATTATGGTCTGAATCACTCCTCTAAGTTTTCGTTACGATGTCACTAACATGTTTGCTTTATCATTTTATTACGGAGTGCTAAAACAAAGCTGGATGTATGCCTGCCTAGTTGTATTTTTAAAGCAATCAATTTTCGTTATTTACCTAGCTTGTGCTTCAAAATCGTTTTATTATTTTCTATCAAACTAATTAGTTACCTATTTTTACATCGACAATGAAATGATAACTATATGTAAGCTTGTATGGATCTGTCAAATTTTTTAGGTCATAACTTAGTCGGTTGCAGAGGCGGAGATGACAGACATCGGTGTGGCACTGAAGAACGGAAGGGACAAGTCGCATGGATTGTAACCTGGAACCTGACAGAGGGCAGCAGTAACTGTCGGTACAGTCAGAGACGGAAGACGGGAGTCCTAATACGGCTTTGAAATATACAACTCTAGGCACCATCCCACTCGCGTCAGATAGAGCACTGAGCACGTTTCCCTAAAAAAGTAGCATGGAGAATGCTACACCGAGAAGAGCGTAGCTCTTAAGTTAGTGATGATTAACCTATTCTTACCTAAGCGGACCATGTAATAACGACATAACGCTAGAGCACTGATGTAGTAAGTATTCGAAAAATTAATATAAAAGTATCTATTTGACTCTACATTTGACTGCAAATGGAATTCTATAGTCTCTGCTTACCCCGGTGGGAAATAGGTGTGAGTTTATGTATGTATTTGACTACTTACAAGATACACGCCTATTCTCGAAGCGATACATTGCACGCGACATAATGTCATCGCTTGCACCACCCAGTCGCGGGCGGACGCGGCGGCTCGCTTTGAACCGGGAGGGTAGTTATGAAAATTAATAAACCGAACAACATATAATTGCTTCCGATAAGCCGACCAGAAGCACTCTCTTTTTTCTCCCGGCGTTTAACGAGCAACGCAATACAAACATGACGGCTTAAACGATTCCCTTGATTAATTTATAAACACAAGACAACACATACACATATAAAACTCAATTTCGATCTTAAACTATACCGTAATTAGGTACTTCCTCGCTTTTAATGGAAATATATAAGTATTAAGTGAACAAATTGAAGAGGCGTTTTGCAAAAAGTTACTGCGTGGTAAATGGCAGTGAATTAAGCTTATTTGTGTAATAACGATGCAATTTTGTTTGCTACATTAGAAGTTTATGGAATAAAATGTATTCGTGAAGGAAGTAGGGAACGTAGGTTCATGTCCCTACACTATATATAGGTAGGTACTTATAATGCAAAGACATTTACTTACTGTCAAATCATATTGTTGGATTCGATTGGAAGGTATTTTTTTCTTACATAATTGTCGTATTATAAGCGACGGGCTTGCTCTATTAGGGATAATTTAACACAAAAAACAAGGTTTTCGATCAATAAAGTTAAAATCTCCGTTTTCTACTGTCATCATCATCAAATAAACATGCAGTCGGGTCATCTGCGTGTAAGTGTATTATATTGAACTAGTAGTTGCGCTGGTACAAGTCCACGTGGCGGCCAGCGTAGCAGTCTCCGAAAACGTCACACGCTGATGCAAATCGTGTCTATCCAAAAGAGAAGAGAAGAAGAGTTAGAAGAGATAAAGGGCGTGATTTTATATAGCTAGCACCTTTTTGTAATAGAAACAAACTTTAGAGAACTATAAGTTACTACTCAAATAGGTACAATGTTAGTAAGTTCTTATTTTTTTTTGCCCCACAGCGTTCCCCATTTATCCGGCCAAGTAGTTAATGCGTTTGAAGCATAACTAAAATAAGTTACTTCAAAATATTTCCTTTTCATAAGATTGCTGTTTATAGTATCCAGTCTTCAACACAAGTAGCACTGAAAATAAAGAACACCTGCAGTTGATAGCCTTATCAGGGGCAAGTTACCACGCGCGCCGGCGGCAACATCAAAGCTCAAGTTAAACCAACTTGCCTAACTATTGACACGGTGCCGCTACCGACGCCAGCTCTCACTTAACCTGCTCTTAAGAGTTAGTTTATTTTTAGAACACTTTTAATTGAGAAAGTGAACAGTAGCTTATATTACTTCGTAGTCGTTTGTTTTGGATTTATTAAAATTAGAAAGTATAGCAAATAGATCGCATCGGCAACATTTGCTACGTACAGTCATGAGCAATATCATGTACCCACTTTAGGACCATGTCGCTCTGTCATATTAGTCAATTAATGAGACTTACAGTTTAGTTTGCCTAAAAAGTTAATGTGATACAGTTCCAAAGTGTATATATATTAGTACTCGTGACCGTACAATCGAATCAGGGCTGTAGCAAAGTCATCGAATTGTGGTCTAATAAATTGGCTGCTTTGCCCCTACCAATACTCTACTAAATATCTTGTTAGTACGTAAAATACCCAGATACAGACATTTAAAGTAGATATAGGTATAAATCCCCCGGTACTCCAACATGCCAATCACAATAACAAGCAGCTAAATCATTACAGAAACATTTGAAGCATCTCGACCCGCCGCAGCGAATGAATAATGTTAAAAGAAACCTATCAATAAAACTGAACTTAACGTGTCCCGAAATAAAACACTTTGTTATTAAGTTGACAAGCAACCGTAAAAATGTTCCTTTAAAATGTAAAATAAACAGATCAATCATGTTAAAGCGATCCCACCGGGCTCGCATCGAATCCCCGAAAAGAAGCCTACGTAAGCGTCTATTATAAAGCACAGATGTTGCCACAAGACCGATTTAATACCCCCTTCCACTCGCACGACTGTCACGCGAACTGGACTGGACAGGGACAGAAAATAAAAGTGATACACATTTTTTATTCTTTTTCGAAATAAGAATTGTTCTACATTCGGGAGAGTGATTGACATGCGGTCGCCAGCGGCGCCCCCCGACGCGCGGCATTAAGCGTTCACAAGATGGCCCTGCATTATTATCATTTTATAATTTATTACGCTAATTATGAAAGGTCCGTATTTAAAAATGAAACAAAGGTATTACAACGGGCATTTTTCCCTGGTAAAAGCTCTGCGGACGTGTGGCGTGTTACTTTTTTGAGCAAATAAATCTAGGAAGGCACATCAATCAAGTTGTCGGATGGACGGGAAGTCCCGCTTCACATTATTATGTAGATCCGTGATTAAAGCGTTTAAAAAAGTAACGAATTCACAATATGTAGGTGTAATATTAACATAACCCTTTAATTTCGGGTGGTATTATGATATCAGATGTTATTAGGGTTATTTTTTTGTTTTGTTAACTGAGCTAGGCAACACGTTGGCTGTGACGTTTCAATCTATGTACGATCTTGAGTTTTTGTGACGTGTACTGTAGTGGGGCGTTGCATATTCATGGGAGGGCGTAATAAACCAATATCGTCGGGGCCGGTGTCGGGTCCGGCGACCGCCGGCCGTCGGTCCGGTCGCCGGGGCGCTCTAATTGAAACCCCGCACTCGCCACGACGTGAGAAGACTAACCATCGGCTAATCCTCGGCCCTCGCCTACCCATACACATCTATGTAATTGGAGATTTCACGAGATAACACTATGACCCCTAATTATGGAATCGCTTGCACAAAGGATTAAGCGATACGTATACTTACAGTGAAAGTAGCTATTATTTCTGACTTTCTATTAGTATTTGTTTATAAGTACTTATCTAGTATCTGAACCAAAGTCACTGTAATAATTGCGTTCTGCGTATAGAATAGAAAGCAAATCACAAAATATGCTTAGGTACTTACATACATAATTACCTACAAAAACTTTTTGTAGGATAAGTATAGGTAAGTACCTTATCATGTTGTTTGCAGTATAGAGTGTCTTCACGATATTTTAACATTGAATCAATCACCATAGCAAAGGTTAATTTAACAGACAATTAAACCGCTGTAAAGCTAAGCAAAATAGAACTAAACACATAATCCTACTTTCTAAACTCAGGCCATTCCAGCCTACCAAGCATGAGAATTTACAATCTATTTAGCACAAACGTACGAAGACACGATTGGAGACGCCCATTAGTAGTGAATCAAAGTTAGTCGGGAGACTAAAAGACCTAACAATCAAGACAGCGAAGTAGCTATTCGTCCTAGTAATTTAATTAGCGAGTGGCTTTGCGAGTTGCGTAGACGACGCCGATGGTATATCCAAGGCTATAAGTAAAGATCGGGATAAGTTCAATGGGGATTTGACGCGCATTTCGTCGTTTCGGGGGAGGCCTTAAGCCGCGGGCGCAGATCCGATTGAAACATCGCCGCCGAGCCTGAAACAGTGTGGCTTAACGCTTCCCGCGCCAAACTTGATATCCGTCTTCTAACTTGTAATTCGGGACTTAGGCGCCGAAATAACGCAAATTCACGACTCAAATGCCGTCGGAGAAACTTTGCGAATTGCCGGCGAAACGATTCGTTTAACAAATGGAACCAGGACATATGCGATGCAAATTGCGTGCTCAGTCGAAATCTTGAAAATTTTGGGCAATGATTTTGCCTTCAATCATTCATGAATTTCCTTCCTTGTCAGGTTCAGCTGTTTCAGTATAATTATATACTTAATATTAAATCAAGGCTTTTCGAATTGCTTCAAACTCGGCAATATCTTTGGATATTTAGCAATCAAAAAAGCAGGAAGGTTTTGACATAACATCCATCTTCTTTTTAGCAGCATTAATTGCTCGATACTGCAACTAAGTTCAAGATTAAGATCTTTAACAAACGATGTGGCGGAGGAAGGCGCTTGACGTGATAGGTAGTGTTCTCAAGAGGTATCGGGCCGTCACGGAAGCAGCGTCCACTCCACAAGACTGCGTGGTCAGGGGCGTAATCCTTATTTATGGCAAGACGCTTTCCGACGCCTCCACCGACCAGCTATTTGTCAGCTCGCGGCACTCCTCATCAATCTCCTCAACTGGCTTAGCGCGACCTTGATGACACCCGTTGACTTGATTTCTTTGACCTATGATTTCTTGTTGCATCTTCCGTTGTCAATTAGTATTAGGTATACCAAAGATCTTGAAATGTCTGATCTTGAAACTACAGTCAGGCTTATGAATGATTTAGAAGCGGGATGCGTAGTGTCTAACATGATGGACACATATACTATTAATACACGTAACTGAGCGGTTATTACCATGACGGCTTATGTTTGAATCTTAAATCATTATTGTGCTTAGCATTGAAGGAAAACATCGTGAGGAAACTCACCAGGGAAGTGTGTTTCAGAGGTATCTGACCTAACCTTAATTGGGCTGGTTTTTCCCATCGGGTAGTACGTCAAACAGACAGTCGCTTCTGGAAAAACCGTACTAAATCTTCAGGTTAGGTAAACGGACCCCGTAAAAATGGAATAACGCTAAGGAGATGATGATCGTTTAATAACTTATCATAACACATTTTATCATATAATATTAAACTTATAGCGACATCTAAGGCTGCCCTACTAATAGGCATGATGTAAGTATTTATACAGCTAGTATCTTTAAACTCTTAACAAAAGTAGTCAAATTGGGCATGTGCAAAATAAAACCACCCGTCCTATTCCACAGTCGTTTGACCACATAATTCAAAGGCCCAATAATCGAGTGGCTATTGTACACGACAACATTATCTACCGCTGACAATAAATACAGGCCGGACATAAAGTGACCAACAAAAGTGAAACCGAATCACCCCCGCGAGCCCTGGACACACAAACCCCGGAATACACTAAATTACGTGCAACTTACCCGGGGTCATCTTTCATTGTTACGACTGTATTTGGCAAGTCACAACAGGCGAAGTAGGCGGTCTCACCGACCATTATCCCTCTATTACTGTGTACACTTTTGTGCCCACAAGTGACCACTGCTCACTGCCCCTATGCGGGGTGCCGTGCGAGATAAAATCGTAAATTATAACCCAATTCCATGGCTGTTAAAACTTGACAGATGAAAAGGCTTAATGCTGACCGAGAGTGTTGGTGCCATATCGTTAACATTTCAAATAAAATGAGGGTACCTCACTATGGAGACATTTAAGTGATGATTAACGTTCTTCCATTCGTTTATGTTCAACTGGTCATTGTGTTTAGAAGGACATTGAATTTAAATGAATAACACATTTAATTTATTGAACATAGAAAGTAATTTAAATTATATTTACTTATTACAAACCTTCAGTATAATGATAGCCAATAGGACTAGTCCACGCATTCCCAAAGTACATTCATTGCAAGATGCCTCACCGAGCTTTCTGTTAGACCGACGTGATAGGTGGTGAGCCGTATGGCCGTCTATAATGGTCGAGCCAACTGTGTTAGTGAAACACACTGAAGACACACTTAACACACATAGAAAAACTAAGGTTGACATATTCTCTTGTAATATTTTAGACGAAAGCGAGCTGTGGCGCCTGCGCTGTCGTTACTACAACAATAGCTCATTACTTAGCGAAGAAGTAGATACTTGTAGAGTAATGTTAATAGTAACTAAATATGAATAATAATTCCCCTATATCATAATTATGTATAAGTAGGTCCTACTAGAGGTAATGAGCAGCTTCTTTACCTAGCTCATGAAAATAAATAGCCTAGGTTGGGTAAGTATCTAAAGAAACAATGAAAATTTGAATCTTATGTAATAACTTTGTTTAAAACACACAACTCTACCTAATTTACTTAAAAACCCGCAACATAATCTTTTTACAAATCAAAGGTAACGATTGCTTTATAAAATAAAATAAATTATCTCATATTTTTTTTATTTTTGACTTATTGTAGATTTGCCGCGGATGGCATTAACTACTTGGCCGGACATATCTCATAACTGAAAACAAACATTATTTTCCAAAAATGAACCAGCAATTTTCCTATTTCGTTATTAACAACATTTTCCGTGTTAACGACTCAAAATATTTTTAGTAAAATCTCCTATATTCTCTACGCCTTTCACTGCTCTACGTAAAGATAAACAATCAACAAAATCTATAGCGCTCTTGTGTCGCGTCCACGTTCCATCGGATGATCATTTTAGTGCCGTGTTTGAAATGCGATTATTAAATTAAGCCCCAAACGCCGGACCCCCGCCGCTAAGGTCCATTCTACGCGCCCACAAATATGCTCCGCACTGATATTGTACGACGACCCTATACTCTTGATATTTCATGTTTAGACAGCAATGATGGAACGGCAAACGTATTAAATATCGATAGCAGCACAATAGATTTCGCAAGGATTTGTTATGCAAAAGTTGAATGCATGTTTTTTAAGCGGTGATTTAGGTTGAAGAACAATGTCGTGCTGAAGATGGATCTGTTTTTATCGTTATTGTATTACTTATGATAAGGTCATACAAGAATGTAAACTTCACTACTTATGGAACGATGATATCTTGCTTACAGCCTGATAAATGACTAATATCATCCCTGACTTTACATAAACAGCCTATATACGTCCCACTGCTGGGCACAGGCCTCCCCTCAATCAACCGAAGAGGGTATGGAGCATACTCCACCACGCTGCTCCACTGCTGGTCGGTGGAGGTGTTTTAAAGGCTAATAGCCGGGACCAACGGCTTAACGTGCCCTACTAAGCACGAAGTCATCTTATTTTTCAGACAATCAGGTAATTCAAGCCTTTAAAATCATTACCTAACAAAGTAAAGTGTCACAATGTGATTTCGACAATGTCCCCATCGGAAATTGATCTCGGACCTCCAGATCGTGAGCCTAACGCTCTAACCACTAGACCACGGAGGCTGTTACAATTACCTACTAGACAATTATTACAAAAAGAAAAAAAATGGTTTAGTAATCAATACCTAGCTACATACTAAATCTTCATGTGGATTTGTATATTTCACTGCAACTAGTAAAATTACTTTTAACAGACGTTTTTTTAAGAATCGTTTTGATATGAACGTAAAGAACATGTCCGAAAATATATATAGCTAATCCCCAAGATCAAATCATCTAAAACAATCTACATTGGTGAACTATGAACGTCGACAATAAAGGTGACCAATAGTGGACAGGCGACTGTATAGCCATGCGGGACAGATGGACCTACAGACAAGCACTGATTAATTGATAGTAGAAACAATTATTGTTTTAATGAATTTCAAAATAAAGGACTCGTGGTTACAAGCTATTGTGTCATGTCGGTTTTTGATTTCATTATTGGAAACGCACGCATAGTTCTGCTGAGATGATTTTATTACTAATGAAGTTCCTATGGTTTATTACAAGACCCATTCTATTATTATTAACACATTATTAACTGTGATGTATGCTGACTCATTTATTTTTTCCATTCATTCGACTCAGTAATATTACCAAAGTCTCGGCAAATTCTCTGAAATACGAGTAGCTCTGATTTCACTTGTAGGTCATACGTAACAGAATAAATTGATTAAAATCGTAAAGGTTGCTTGATCTGTAGATAACATCTAAAGTCTAAAGTCATGCCACTATACTGCCATATTCCACTAAGTATCATAAACAAAAGCGCCTTTACGAGCTATGACAAATCTGAATTACAATCATAACCTTTGTCCAGCGCATTCTCGGCGCATTCTGGGCAATAAAATAACTCATGTCCAATTTATGTTAATACAATAAATAGTGACATAAATAATGCTGAGTGAAGGCTCTGAAGACGATTTAAATTTATGTAACCAAATGATTATCCACTACGTCAAAGTAGCCCAAATATGAAGCATCTCAAATTGGAAGACTTGTGCATCTCTATCTTTCTCTTCCTGTCTTTCATTATACCTAAAATAATTTCAACGACTCAATGACTGCTGGTAAAAAATTTCATGAAAAACCTGTGTGCCATGTTAAAAATTACAAGTATGAAGAAACAATTCAATACAAGTGGCAGATGCCGTATTTTCGTACGTGTGAAAGTTGTTGGCAAAAAGCGCCCTTTCTTCCAAGATTGTTATGTAGAATTGCCAATTTACATACCCCGAGGCGAGACGGACTGCATGGAAAGTGTTCGCGGGAGCGACCACCAACCGCAGCAATAATGACATAGCAAATAATTGTATCAAAAATACGGATATTAAAGGGAAGAGCGACAAACCGACAGATGCTTGCGGCCATCTTGCGGCGGCCGCGGCTCGGCTGCCGCTTCGTGGTCACATTGTCTCCCTTTAAAATCAAATTTCGGTAATTTAATGAAGACTGAATTACTCGGTAACGGTTGAAACCTGCTGGATTATGTAAACGACGTGGCGACGAATTAATGGTTCCACGTTTGAATTCTGTAATTTTGGTCAATTTTCTAATTACCGATTCACTCCGGTCGGTTTATTTTCTTTTCAAATTAATGCTCTCTTGCCAACATAAACCTTAATTCATACTACTTTGTAGCTTGCTTCGTTTAATGTTAACAATTTAACGAAAAATTCGCTCTGTGTTATTACACCGATAATAAGTGTAAGTACTTACAACAACGTTTGGAACATTCTTTACTTACTTATCAGTATGTATCACATAAGGAGTTGTGGTCCGTGAAATTACCATGTACGCGTCGCAAGCTTATTACAGGTACCACATAGGTACTCACAATATCATGCTTGCATTCTCTGTATTGTTCCCTTAATGAAATTAATAAGCGGAGTATACTTTTAATAAGAAATCCCCGAAGTTTTCATAGCTTACAATGAGTAACTCGTTATACCATTTTTTTGTTCAATTTCAGCGTGGCGAGGCGTCGTAAAAGCGAGCCGCAGGAGGGAAGGGAGTTTATTAATCAACCGGAGCGACATCTCTGGGCTTAGTGGCATTTTTCTCCAAGGATGTCGTGTTCATTATTCCCGGATAAGACGCAGCGTGATGAGAAATTAATCCGAGGTGGGCAGGTGGCAGCGCAGGTGCGCTACGTGTGGCCAATTTCCCTAAGCAATAAGCTCTCTTGCACGTCTAATCCGACGTCTATGTCCCCACGCAATTGACAACATCGACTATGTAATACGTGGAGCTAAGTAGTCACATTTACTTCTTACACAGAGACCACTCAATAAACATGTTATTTTACATATTTTACATACTACTCACGCTAAGAAGGATTTTTTTATTATCTCATCACGTACCTACCGTTCAGAGCAGTGATGCCTGGACTATTTCTTAATTTTCATTCATTTCTACTATTTATAGTAAAACACAGAAAATACTTAATATCAAAGCAATCTTGTTAAATGAAAACAATAAAGCAGAACGCCGCAAGACAATCTTGTATCCAGTCTTAGAAATTATTTAAATGTCGCCATCATTTTTTATGTAGAGCGGTTTCAGCTGCGAAACTCCGGAGAAAACCGGCGGATGTGGAGTGCAGTGCGGCCGGGTAATCCGGACATATCTCGGAACATTGCTCAGCGCGACACGGCGGGACTTAGCGGAAAGCCTTGCGCGCAGATGCTTATCTCAATAACAGTTTTATTTATTTTTGCGAGCGGCTGATCCGTTCCCCGCGGTCCGGATCCGTGTAATGAAATAGAAGCGTTTACGCGAACGTGGTACGTCTGAGAGGAAATCCGATCCGGACGTGTAGGGCGTGGAACATATAACCGCAGAGCGACGCGGTTGGGGAAAACATATCAGTACGAGTAGGTAAGCATAAGCTTATCTATTCGACTGAAAATTGAAAAAGACAAATCGTTTCTTTACTAACGTCTGAGAATCATTTCGTTATGATTGTATTCATTTTGATTTCTTGCTAAATGGGTTTATATTAAATCGTGAGTGTACTGAATATGAGATTAGGTATATTATATTGAATTTGTAATTAGAGAGAAATGTTTAGAAATGATTTGGAGCTTCTATGTTTTAAGATTATATACGGTAAATCTACTTTTAATGTCCTATAAATGACAATTATAATTATTATTTCTCCCGTCAAATCTAAACTTCCAAGCATAGGGCAATAGTACCGACAAATATAGAGATAAGTTGAAATTCATTTAGTTGTGAATTAACGATGAAGGCTGTCGTAAAGCGCGCCCGACATCGTAAACCAACTTGCGACTTGTCGAACATCGCAGACGGCGAGCTGAAACCTACTGAAAATGATGACACACATCTTTAAGTAGGTATGTGATTTTGGGTGGTAGCTTTCCAATCATTTATGTTACTTCACACACGAACGAAGCTTTGAAACCTACTTATTATACGTTTTACGAAAGAAAAGATTCAAAGTAGGAAAGACGACCACTTCGGATTTTTAAACTGAATTGGTTAAATAATCAAGATAACCCTGACTGGAATGCCGCAGACAGACATTTTTAAAATGTACTTTTCAGTTCACATAATAAAGAAACATAAGAAGAGATATAGATAAGTACGACGAATCACTGCTAGCTGCGAGTTTAAGAGAATAACTTATTTTTTGCCTTAGATACCTTTAACTGAGTCACTGTGGTCCTGTAGTGCACTGGATAGCTTCGAAAATGGGGAACGCCGGTTCGAACCCCGTCCGGCGATACGGCTCACCACCAATCAGGTTGGTCTAACAGAAATCCCGGTGAGGCGTGGGTAGGTATAGCCATAGTTCATCTTGCGATGGATGTACATCTGCCTACCCCACTGGGATATAGTCGTGAGCTTATGTTACCTTTAAGTTTCGAGGGAAATATCTCACGTCAGTTTTAAAAGGAAATGTTCATCAGCGGCTGCAGTGTCCGCACCACCCAAATCCCCTGGTAGTTGCGGCTTCCGAATACATCCCGCTTAGGGACGGTACTGAAAAGTATCGGCGTCCGAAGGACGTAATATACGATCCCGACGACCCGATTACTCTAGCCATAGAGGCAGCCAATCAGCTCGCGACACCAAACACTTCAGGACCCCGATACCGACCCCGCCGGCGTGGGCGACGATTTCCCTCATTCAGCGCTTATCGCTATCGACCCACTAGGGTCGATTAATTCTTTCAAATATTTTTCCTCTCAGACGACGCCCTGAGCCGAGGTTCGCGCCCAACAGCGCTCCCCATTTGTCCGGCCAAGTAGTTAATGCCATCTGCGGCAAATCTACAATAAATCACGTCAAAAAAAAAAAAAGGCTGCAGTGTCCGGAGGGAGGTGTACCACACACAGTACAACAACCACAGTACAAACAGCGCCGCACTAATTACGACATTTGCTATAATTGCCGGCTCCAGATTGGTTTCTTCACGTCCACGGCGCCCCACGGGACCTCCGAGACATTTGCTCTAATGAACACCGTCTTTTGCCACAAACACTTGGAAAAAACGAAACGCTTTCGTACTTTAAAAAAAATACGTACGTTCCACGTGTAAAAAAAGATCCCGACGAATTGAGGTTCTCTTCCATTTTTCAAAGTTGGTTAAAAAGTATGTTTAGGACTAATTTGATTAGCATTTTTTTTCCAAAACGAATAATAATATGCGTAAAAAAACAATGTTAGCTTACGGACACAACGACGTAGATATACGTTTATTGCAAAAAAAAATATTTACTAAGTTAGTGCAAATACACCTACTACGTACTTTGATGTACTTAAGCTCATTTGAATTTGAAAACAGAGTGCGCATTTCTGTGAAAATATTAGTATGTACCAAAAAAATGAAAATAACAGGACACCATTTATAATTATTATTATATTTGGCGTACAACTTTTCTTTTAGGATCGAAATATTTAAGTAATTCAATCTTTCAGCAAATTCTCCAGTTCCAGTTAAGTGTTGTTTCCAGTGACATGAGAACAGCTTCTACATGCTGCTACTGGGCTCTATAGTGGGCGGCTGGTGCTTGCGCCTGCGCAGGTCGTCGCGGAACAGCACGAGGTGCTCGTAGTGCTCGGCGGACGCGTCGAGCAGGTCCACACACACGCGCACCGCTGCCGCCTGCCGGTCCTTCTCGACCTCCATCGTCTTGTCTGTCGCCTGGCTCACCGTGAGAACCTTCTCCACCATATCGTCTAGTCTGAAAGACATTCATTTTTCCATACTGATACTTTCATTACATTAATTCTATCTACATAACATAGGGTCATGGCTGATCATGGTTATACAGGCGTGATGCTTTTCGGGGATCCCCCCGAAGGGGTAGGCACAGGTATACAGTACACCCACTCTTCGCCAGCTATGTTAAATTCCACGTAAAAACGTGCAAACCCATTGATACTTATTAGCCGGGCACCAATGCTGGAAACCATGTGTTTCCTTTTCAAGCAACCAGACCGCGCGACCGCGTCCAGATTTGCAGATAAATCATAATAGTGCAACGCGGGCCTCCGGCGAAGTAAATACTTCTTAGATTTTTTAAATTACACTAGGTACTATAGAATATGGACAGTCAGCAGTTTTCAGGGACAAGGTGCGCACGAAATCAAAGATTACATTTAAATAATTAAGACTAGGTATATACATTACACCTATACTATCTGTGTCTATCTAGATACTGTCAATATCATCCTATTAAACTTAACATTTTTATTTTAGCAATATGGAGAACGTAAAAAAAAATGCGTCTTGATGTGTACAAGTGGGTATCTCTCGGAGTAGTAAGTGTAGCTACAAGTAGTCTATTCCAAAAACATATATTATTATGCTTCTTAACCACACCCATACTTACTTTCTTTTCCTGATCTCCAAGAAGAGGCAGAAGAACACGACTAACACGACGATAACGGCAGTATTCAGCTGCGGCCAGGTGAGGTACTGCGAGATAACGTGGAACCGCGAGATCCGAAACTTGGGCACCACATCCCACACAGAGAAACCTGGCACCAGCAACGTCAGAGGCAACGAGAACACCAACACCAACCCCACCAGCGTCACCACATCGCACTCAGACTTGTCAGACATTATTGTAGGCACGGAATATTGAGGATTTTGAACGACATCTTACAGCATGATAAAATTTTGACGAATTATAGTTACGTCAAATTAACACGCCGAGTCATAGAGCAGCATAAGCGCTGAGTAGCTACAAGACTTTTTTAAATGTCCTTGTCATGGTGCAGAATAAGTTGGAGAGCTAAAAAGGTTGTCATAGCCCGCCTGTGGCCCTCTCGTTAACAAATACGAGAGGACCAAAGGCGTTAGTGGATGTGGTCCAGTCTTTATTCTGTAAGTAAGAATAACCATTGGGATCCAAAACTTGCGAGGCAGCAAATGGTTGAGCGCGGCGGCGACGTCCGTCACATGCCTAGGCCGGGCGTCGTCGCCACTCGTGCAGCATATCAATTTCGACTAGGTACACACAATAAAATTGGACGGTCTCCGAGGAGGGCTTAAACGATTCGCCGTTTTGTCTCCGGGCCCAGCTGCGTAATGACCGGAGCAGGAAAAAATTGTCAGCAAGAAAACGCGAGGGTAGTCGGGTTTATGTGCGCGCGGCAGCTGGCGGCACGGCGACGCGCTCCTAACGGCCCCTGCTTACCTCGCAAAACCCGCGCCAATTTTATTTATCGAAAATATAAACCGATTTGCGGAGGGCCCTCGTAAATTCTGAACGGCTGATTTATGACCGCTACGGAGCGCGCTTAAACAAAGTTGCTTCTTGAGAACCTCTACTCTTTCTTTACCTACTTCCTTATGATGACAAGAGAGATTTGTAAGAAAAGAAGGATGCGTTTCGTCTAGTTTGACATAGGTATAGTAGCGAATGACCGATCACATTATAGGTACTGTGTTTACCTATTAAGAGGATCTTTGACTCTCATTAATTGGATAATATTGTTTTGCAATTTTGGGCAATTCTCCTCGACATGAGAGTAGGTAGTAATAAATTCGTAAGGTCAGATACGATGTCAGGTCACCAGCCCATACCTTACAATAAGCTTTTCGGGATGATAATCAGTATCAAAAGTATTGTTTTATGTAACGCAACAAGTTAACTAGATATTTGGTCACACACCTAACTTATACGCGTTTACAGTGCCAAAGAAATAAATGAATAATAAACACCATGTAACTTTTCGACTATTCAACGAAAAGCTTTAAGTAGTTCACTAAGTCTAATTTGATAAAGTATCGCGTGCCAGTAAACGCTTCCTCATCACTCGTCTTTAACAAGAGTTGTGGAGAGTGGGTCGGTCGCAACAGTTCCCCGAGGTAGCCCCGTGGTATTGAGACGAACCACGCAAATCAATTAAGTACACCATTTGAGGGTTTCTTTGCGTGTTTTAACAGCAACAACCATGCTTTAGTTATATCAAAAATTTCCTCATACTAAGTCATCGGGAACAGTCTCCGTGGTCTAGTAGTTAGTGAGTTAGGCTCACGATCTGGAGGTCCGGGTTCGATTCCCGATAGGGACATTGTCGAAATCACTTTGTCGAACTGTCCTTTGTTTAGTAAGGACTTTTCAGGCTTGAATCACCTGATTGTCCGAAAAAGCAAGATGATTCCGTGCTTCGGAGGGCACGTTAAGGCGTTGGTCCCGGCCATTAGTCGTAAAAACACTTCCACCAACCCGCATTGGAGCAGCGTGGTGGAGTATGAATTTTGAGTATGAGTACAAATTTTGTATAGGAATTAAGGAGGTGGGATAGGCTCACAGCGTTTTGGCTTATCCTACTTCTGAAAAAGCAAAAGCTTTGTATAAAATAGTTAACTGTGCTTTAAGAAAAAGGTAGCTTAAGTTCAGGATTTGTTTATGTACACACACTCATTTGTACTGAGTCTTTCATCGGGAGTGGCATTATCAGTCCCTGATAAAACCCTATGTAATAATAAATAAAAAAATGTATTAGTCATCGATATGATACAACCAACTAATCATTGATTAGCATTAGCCGTGTGACCATCCAGTACCGATGGACCTACGTCGGTCCATTACAAGCAAATTGCACCCGAATTCATTTACCTTTATGAAGGGCAAATTGTTTCGGTGAGTCCCCAATCAATTTACTAAATTGATCTCTGGTTTATGACGAACTTTCGGTGGATACTTGTACTTCGATATAGGTGATTCACGGTATGCCCCCCTATTATACCGTCATGCATGATGAACTGATGATTATTGCGGCATAAAACGGAAAACTTATTAAGTTCCATGTTGCTTACAAAGTAATACACATCACAAACAGACGAGTGGGTCGAGCAATTACACAAGTCAGATACTTTTAATACGAATTCGAATAGATATGATAAATCGAATCAAATGTAATTTATTGCAACAAAACATACAATCATTTTTAGCAACATTATTTGCTAAAGACCGAGTTGTGTTAAAGTAGAATCATTTAGTAAAGACTGTAATATTGTAAAGTTGTTTTAAAAGAAACTGTAATATCAGAATGGGTCAGTCTGAGGACAGACTGAGAGCAGGATGGCCGAATGTAAGAATGGTAGGCCGAATGAAACGGAGCGTTAAGGTGTTTGAAAGAGCGCGATGAGCGAGCGAGAAGAAAGAGGTTTGCAGATCAAAAGTTGGTTGTTTTTATGGTCGAAGATGTAAAATAGATAAAGCTCGAAAACAAACAAGTTAGTATAATAAATATAATCGTTTTCCATCATTCCCCGTCCCACAATTTTTGGGATTTCCTATCGTCTTAGGTATTGAAGTAATCAAATGTCCTAGAAAGAGACGTCCGACCAGGTGATCGCGTACAATGTAGTGGACACTGTATGTGTATAGATTGTTGTATCACTGTACAAAACTCCATAATTATCATGGCGTCACTAAACCAAGTGACCTGTTTCAAAAATAAAACATTATCTGAAATATACCATCATTTATTACATTCTATATATATATGGCTACAAATGTAAAAAATATCAGTCGCCTTATAAGTATAATAGCTAAATTTACTAACAGTAATAATTAATAATCCATTAGCACATTATTTAAAAGTGTATAATAAAAATATTACTATAACATTGTGAAATTATGCAGAAATTGCAATTTAAATATAAAATATTTGAGACTAAATTGGTTATTGATCACACGAAAAAGAAACTTAAAAATAAAATATAAATAATATCATGTTACTAGTCTTAGGAACATAATAAATTATTATATTAACCCAAATACAGATCTTTTCATTTTTCACAATGAGCAGTATACTTCTTTATCATTCTTGCAATATTTACATATATTTTATTTATTTCTCTACATGAGTTTTAAACCAGTATCGAACACAGTTTGAAGAACGCCGCAAAAAACAATACGTAAGTTGTGACAGAGACTAGATGGTTAATATTCAAAAATATATATAAAAAAATAAGTTGCATTACAAACAAATTAATAAGATTTGATATAATTAGAAGCCGGAAAATACGAGTCATTCATTAAAAAATGCTTCCCTGTGTAATAAATTATTATTATGTACATTTTTATTACTACCTATTTCAGAATAATAACATTAAGTATTATCCAAATTGTGAAGTATTTTAATTCAGCGCTTGTTATCTGTTATTTATACACCTATCGACTTTCATTTTACATATTAGAACAGTTACAATCTCACTTTCAGAAATTGACGAGGATATCTATATAATATATTATGTATATGTATAACGTCAACGTTTAATGATATTTCAATCAACGTTTGGCCATATCATTAATGTAGGTGCTATGTGGTGTAATAAAAATGTGAATAGTCGATTCATTTCCTCGGTTCAAAATTATTTTCCCAATCAATACTATCGATATGGAATATTGTACAATTACATTGATTCGTCGATAATAATATCAATCAAGTTTGAAATATAATCGACACCAGCGCCACTACCGGTGGATAATATTACTAATTTCATAAAATAAGACCATTCCATGCAATGATCAATTCTAAGGGTTGTATTAATAAACTAATCTCAGCTTCGAGACTGCCCTCAAGATCATGTCAATGTCACAATTCTTATATAAAAACAGACTTGAGGGCAGTCTCAGCTGAGATTAGTTTATTAATACCACCCTAAGATCTGGCCACGACATAGAAAATAATTGGTTGAATGATCGCTCTTCGCACAGTCTAAACTACTGGACCTAGAAGCATGAAATCTTGCACAAAGGTTCCAAGTGACGTAAGTGAGCACTTAGAAGGGATTTATTGGAAATTTGTCTCCTAAAGGGATGAAAGTTTATAATTAAAATCCACGCGGAAGAAGTAAACTAGTCCAATATGACAATCGGCAGCTGCCGAAACGAAATAATATCTATAAGCAGCTGCTTATAGATATTATTTAGCTTGTAAGTTATGTGTTATTCCGTGCATTGTTTTATACTGTGGTGTTCCTTTTTTATAAACGTTTCTTTCTTTGTGTCTTTCTTTCTTTATATTGTTTATTTTTCTGTTGGTAATGCAAGTTTATATTGCTGAGCTACGTTTTGCAGCAAAGCAAATAAATTACGCGTATAACACGTTAGTGACAAGCTATCTGTTTGGTTTGAACACTGCCATAATTTTTCGTAAATCAATAACTATTTCGTGTTTTCCACAAATGAATACCCATTATGCTTTGGTTTCCCGTGCTTCGGAAGGCACGTTAAGCCATTGGTCCCGGGCTACTAGCCTAAATGCCTCTACTAACCTACAGTGGAGCAGAGTGGTGGAGTATGCTCTATACCCCCTCCGGGAGCAGGGGAATGAAGGGAGGCCTGTGCCCAGCAGTGGGTCATATATAGGCTGTTTATTTTGTATGTTTATGCTTTGTCAATAGTTTTACTAATTATCCTTGATATATGTTACGTAGTATGTTGTAGGCACTCGGGATTATTTAAGATCACTTTAATATGACATAGTTACATCTATAGGCTAATAATGTATATTATTTGGCGATTTCAAAGTGGTATCTATACTTAAAATAATTTGCTAAAAAACATCTTCCCTTAAAACTAATGAGATTAACATTCCATAAAACTTAACAAAAACTATGAAAAAATGACAGTATAAAGTAAATAATATTTAATATCCTAAAGCTCTGTCCAGCGCATACGAAGCTAAATTAGAGTTAAAAAAGAATACTTTTCAGTATCAGTTTAAAAATGCCACACTCGAAGCAGCTCATCTAAAAAAAAAACAATATTGCAATTTGACATTTGCTCATATAAAAGTAATGCAAATAAATGTCAAACAGCCATATCACTTTTTTAGACGAAATGCTTCGATGTAGCCCTATTCTAAACCATATATTATTTCTTTTCCAGTTTCTTCTCATTATCTTCAAACCATCTTTTTAATATAAAACCTCAACTACATGGGGGTAAGGCAGGATTAATAAAAACATACCAGAACATACCAGAAAATCAGCAAAATGATGGTTAGAGCTAAACCAATTTACTTTCTAAATTAGCTTCTGTCACGACGAACATCGACTATGTTATCTAGTTTTTGTTAAAACAGCTGCATTAGCGTTGGTCCAGCAGACTAACTAGTTCTAGCTTCTAATAAAAAATGGATAAATATTTATACTTTATAACTATACTTATGCATTCAATATTTTTTACTTATGATAATTAATTAGAATTCCGTATAAAACTATTATTATGTCAAATGTAGAATGCCATGGGTAGGTATTTTTTACTATTTAATACTTTTTTATAATTTTACCTTCATTTGAATTGACTGTAGCGCCATCTGGTACCTACTACCCGCACGAATTATGAAATGCTAAACTTGTCAAGTTGTGACCAGACGTGGTAGTTCCGTCACGATGCACTAGATGGCGATTTCCAAATTTTCAATGGCTTCCATAAGGCTGGGCACAGAATCCACTTTCATTCCTCTCTTACGCAAAGCATTCAGTTCTTCAACTAACTTTGATTTGTCTCGTCCTAATGTCTCCCTGGAAATATAAGAAAATAAGCTTATTTCTTATTATCTGTGGTAGGTGGCTTTATTTACCTTGAAATGTTAATTGCCAAAGGAAAAGATTCTTGTGTGTGCCTGACTCGCGCACTACGGGTGACGTGTGCAGAATACTTTACAACTGCACACCACCCGAACATAAACATTTTAGACGATGCGAATTCAATAAATCGCGAACGAAAAAGTAAAATAAAGCGATAAAGCAACACAATAGTTACACCAAAAAGTTAAAGTCCCCTCTTTATTTCACTTTGTTACTGTATCTTTGTTTTCTTGTGTGTGCAAATAAAATACTTTGTTACATTAGTTCATGTTACATTACGTTATTTTACGTAAGGTTACGTCACAATTGTCTGCGTAAATTAATATAGCAAATACAACATTATTTAGTGAGCAAAGTCTTAGGGTAGATTGGCACTGTTTCAAACTTTTTAGAGTGCAATTTTTCCACAGCTGGGTTTTAGTTTATAGCTTATCATACTGTACTAACCATATAGAAATGCAAGTGTGCAACAGTGGTGCGTACATAAGTAACAGGTCGGAGTCACTGACTGCTTCATATCTCCTCAGTGCCAGCTGCGCCCATTTTTCCACCGGGCCCGCCAGAGCACCACCACTTGCCGGTGCACAAGCCACAATACGACATAGTACGCTTAATACTACACGAGATCTATCTGTGTAAACCTGGAATCGGAAAGATATCATGGTCAATAGTCAAATACATATAATTATATAAGATCATACCTTTGGGGTAGGCAGAGACCAAAAATAAATAAATAAAAAATATAAAATAAATATATGTTGTAAATTAGGTAAATATAGTTAACAGAACTATTATTGGTGCAGATTCTGGCAAATAAAACTTAATTTTATTTACGAGAGGAGCTCGGTGGCGCAGCGGTAAACGCGCTCGGTCTGCGATTGTTGAAGTTAAGCAACTTTCGCAAAGGCCGGTCATAGGATGGGTGACCACAAAAAAGTTTTCATCTCGAGCTCCTTCGTGCTTCAGAAGGCACGTTAAGCCGTTGGTCCCGGCAACATTCGCAGTCGTTAATAACCATCAATCCGCACTGGGCCCGCGTTATGGTTTAAGGCCCGATCTCCCTATCCATCCATAGGGAAGGCCCGTGCCCCAGCAGTGGGGACGTTAATGGGCTGGTGATGATTTATTTACGACTTTCTTTTGACTGCATTAAAAATAGTACCATTTACGATAAGTGCAAGAGAGATACATTGTTTATGTTTATGTTTATGTTAGTGGGCTCTGTTTTCCGCATTTAGACTCTAAGATGGCCCATTATGCGTGAAATTGTTGACTACGTAAGCCAACCTATCTCCTTCCAGAAGCTCAGAAGCCTCCTGGGGTTTTCACAGGCTTCGCGGAGCGACCCCATTCCTTTGAGGATTTTAACCCGTTGTGCTGACACTCCCGTGCATTCCAGGATTACATGGGGGGCAGTTTCTTCTGCATCCAGACAGCCTCTGCAAAGCGGGCTGTTCGTTATCCCTAAGTTAAATAGGTGCTTGTTGAGTGGACAGTGACCCGTAATACTGCCCACTACTATTCGAAGGTCATTGCGGTTTAAACGAAGCAGTCGGCGAGTGAAGCTCTTGGATATCATAGGCATGATATCCTTCAAGGCAAGAGAGATACGCTAGTTTTACAATTCTCAAACTAATTTAAGGTTGGAGTCTGTAGGAATCAGCATCATTATGTAACTATATTACTAATTACAAAAGATGCTTGATGGATCTCCACTGGCAACTCTGATAAAACTATTACCAATAATGTATTTTCTTTAATCCACATGTCATCAATCCATTATGCTATGATCAATGGTTGATTGAAGATTGATTGAAATAGTTTTTTTTTTTTTTAAGAACACCTTGGTCACAACCAAACTATTAGAAAACTCCTTACTATCGTATAGCATCACCCCATAAACAATTAATATGTTGCATGATTGAAAATGTATCGAACCCCATGAAAGTATAAAGCGCTGAGTTGTTTGAAAAAGTACATTGGCTCCTTTTATCCCCTGTTGGGATGTAGGGCTGGCAACACTGGCTAATTTAATTTATTTTTTATCTTCTATGTACCTATTGGTTAGCAAACAATAGGATTGTCTAAGGATATAATTATGAAAGTTAATTACTATGAAACATTTATGAGCTTAGGAACAATGGAATCAATGACATTAGTGCTAGAAGGTTATTGGTTTGCAAGATACTATAGACTCATATCTATATTGGTGATAAATAACTCATGGCATGATAAAAGGTAATGAAACCTTATAAAAATCAATTTTCTTAAACCATCTAAAATAATATAAAAATATAAAATTAAATACATTTTTAGAGTAAATACATTTTTGCTAGATAATTAGTAAAATAAACAATTCTTAATTACTGTTGTTAGGTGAATACAACAACTAATAGTGTTACTTTTGCTAATTAAATATGCATTCATTAACTTATTAATAACTGATTGCTTGCATAAAAATTTTTCAAAGTGAATAATTAAAAATAAAATTACCTTATTTAACAATTTAAAGCTTGTTTCAAGAACAGACAGTGCTTGGTCAAACTTGTTTTCAGCAACAAGTCTTCTGGCATCATTTAGTTCTACATCCTTGAAAAACGCTAGAGCTGCTGGGGACTCCCTGAGCCTTGAATCATTGGCTATCAGTTCCAACAGTGACTCAAATGATGCACATCTGTTTGATATTAAACTAGGATCAAAATTACCCATTACCATCTGAAAATAACAATCACATGAACTTGTTTACTTAGATATGACTCACAGCGGTGTTGTCACGAGACAAAACGCGATGAATAATGTTTGATATCATAATCACAAAGACTTCACAGACTAAGTTAATGTAAGAGAATTTTAACACTTTAGTATATTTTTTAGTTTTAGTTATTTATAAATATTGAATTAAAAAATAATCAAGAAGGTTGCTCAAACTTATTATTACCTTTCTTGGGAAAGACACATTGTTCAAGAGAGTGGGATTGTCCTTTTTTAAGCCATTGTAAAGGTCTAGGAAGTGTGTGTACCGGCGTTCCACATTCGCGGGGTCCTTGTCAAACCTGGTTTCCACCTCTTTGTTATCCTTCGTGTGCCGTACTTGTAACATATAAGCAACGAATTTCTTTTCTTTATCCACACCCTCCACAGTACGCGACGACACTATCTCAAACTTTAACATGATCACTTCTACTTGGATTGACTTTTAATTATGAGAAAATTATAACGATATAAACGAACAAAGCGTATTTTTCACGATAACAACAAAGAAATACAATTAAAATTAATATGAGGTTGAGTCGTGTCGTACACAGACGACTATTGTTGACAATGACAAAGAGCAAAGAGTAGATGACAGTGACAGTGACATATTTTATTTTATTTTTCCCCGAAGGGTAAGGCAAAGGAAACTATGCCCATACAGCCATGTCTTACGTATTTTTTTCCTTGGTGGTTTATGAAATGATGAAAGGTGATGACGATGAATGATGAAACCCACCCTCGGAGCAGACTCCTACTCCGAACCCCAAACGAATTAACTCAAAAGTCCGCATAAACTTTCGAGTTATGAATACACTTTGTTTATTGAATATTCCGATATAATAACACTATCGCGAATGTTTTCCGACTAACTTAATGCGATCATTGACCACAAAACACCACTTCGTATTAAATATTTTGATTATTCAATGAAGAAAGCAACTGTCCAACTGTCCCATTCCATTGACATTAAGAGCAGTCTTATGTGAAGATAATAATATCCATGTTGCCTAGGGCGCCTAGGGGCCCTAACCAATTAGCGCGGTCTCACACGGGAGGATTCTAATAAGCCGCGCCTCTCATCACGGTGCTCTCAAGGGGTGTGGGACTACCGAAGTATCCAGGGAGCGACTTTCCAGGCTACGTTCCTTAACCACAAAATATAGATGGCGCTGTACAGATTTTCCTCCGTTTAACTTTCTAATTTTTATTTATTTTTATTTATTTTTTATTTTATTATCTTTGTTTTTAGGTATATTTTAGGTATAAATGACCATTTTTATTACACCAAGCCATCTATCTAATCTTTAAGTGGCCAGAAAGAAAGGATAGGTACACTCCATACTCCTTCAAATATAGGTAGGTACCTATCTCAGAAATTTGTATTGTAACTTTTCGAGCATTGACTTGTATTTTATTTGCTTGCATACTGGCGAGTGCATGATACAAGGCATATTAGCAAATAATAAAGTGACGTGTTCAACTTAAAATAAAATTAGGTGATGTCTTCTGCAATCAGTACTAATCAGAACAAGATAAAAAATACTTACACGACGTGTTGCGTTCTGCACGACGAATATAAATACAAACCCAGTTATAGCTTATATAAGCTCTTTTGCGTGTTGATGCTGTTGACAGACAGAGAAGCAAACACAACGGCATAGGAATTAAAGAATGAAAACAACACTTTCCAACACAGTGATGTGACCAGGGGCAGCTCGGGTAGGTCCGGAGGGCTCCAAAATATTTACGAAACAAAGAACTCAAATTGTATAACATTTATAAGGATTTATATTATTGCATTTACGATTTATATTATAATTATAATAACAGCATGGTTTTGGGCGTTAACGATCGACATCACCGAAAACTATATCGATTGTTGCAACTAAAATAGCAATATCAGCCAACATTAAACGTCTCGCCAATCTTGCTACTCCCATCAAGTGTGTACAAGATGCTGCTCGAATATGCGTGCGATAAGGCTTGGATGTACCATCAGAAACTATATGGAGCCCCAGCTCACCCTTCGGTGTTTCCGTCGAGGTATATGTAACACCAGGCGGAACAGGAAAGCCTTCAGTCACCAATTTAAAGTGATGAATAAGTGATTCCATAGAAAGTTTCATTTCGTTTCTTGTCGGGAGACATACTTTAGAATCATCCGTTTTGATTTCTCCTTCAGGCATGCTATTTAATACTTGGTTAATTATTCTCAAGGACTGCCGCATTTCTTCCATACGCAGTAAATGTCGGTCATAACTGTCCCCAAAAGTACCAACGACGCAATCAAAATCGTAGTGCTCATATCCATCATACGGAAAAGCAATGCGTAAATCCCATTTCACGCCGGTACACCGCAGCATCGGTCCAGTGAATCCAAGGCTGATAGCTTCATGTGAACTGACTACCCCGATACCTGCAGTCCTGGCATAGTACAGTCTATTACCCGTGACGAGATCTTCAGTTTCATCAAAGCGCACTCCCAACTTTTCACAAAACTCATATATGTCATCAAGAAATCCTATTGGCAAATCTTGAGATACCCCCCCGATTCTGATGTATGCGTTATGAACACGAGAACCACAAAGTCTTTCGAAATATTCGTAAATTTTCTCTCGCTCTTCGCACATCCAAAAGAAGGGAGTAATACCACCAGCGTCGAGTATAGTTCCTGAAACATTTAGCATGTGATTGGCGAGCCGGCTGATTTCAGTGCACAACACACGAATAGCTTGAGCTCTCGGAGGAGCTTTTATATTTAGCAGCTTCTCGACAGCAAGCGCGTAGGTTTGCTCATTCGCCATAGTCGACACATAATCCAAGCGATCCATGAATGGTAAATTCTGATAGTAATGTTTGTGCTCCATTAATTTCTCGGTAGCTCTGTGTAAAAATCCGATGTGTGGATCGGCTCGTACGACTATCTCCCCATCGAGCTCCAGTATGAGACGCAGCACGCCGTGGGCCGCGGGGTGTTGCGGGCCAAAGTTAATCCACATGTTCTTCAGTTTACGCTCCACTGGTGGCAGCCTGCCGTGGTAGATCATCCGAAAGCACTTTTCCTGCCCCTTTACAGGGTACATCACCGGATTACTGAACTGCTTCACATATTCGACGTCTGGGTACCATCTGTGCCCTTGAAGCGGGGCGTTTAATGTAATGTGTCTTACGTGATTAACAGAATTTAAAATCAGTCTTAGTTGCCGCATTGCACTATTTACAAAATACCAGTATAAAATGTACAATTTGACGTTTTGTTCAAAAACAAGAGAATAATGAGTGACATTTGATATTAAAAGAGTCTAGCGAAGGTACTTTCTGTAAAAAATAAATAGGTAGGTAAGTACCTGTGTATTTAACTTGACCGTGTTGCTCTATGATTTAACTTGGATCGACAAGGTCCGCGGAGGTCCATGTTGCTCTATGATCAACAAGATTATTTAAATAACGAAGGTTATCTACAAGTACTTACTTACGTACGCACATCTAGTCTAAGGGCCAGCGGTCGCCAGACATTTATTATTTTATAACAGCAAAAACTGGGGTTGGGGACTACGCGCAAACAAAGTTTCAACATTATACTATAATAACGAAAGTTTGGTGGTGCTTTAGAATATTCGGTTTCGTAAGTCTCATACGATAAGTACTTCAAACAATAGAATCTAGTGAGGTAGGTACCTACTCTAATTAAGTACTTACTCTCAAAAATTATGGAAGGAAGGAGATCTATGTATGTAATAGTAATTTAAAAAATAAAATATTAAACAAGTAGGTACTTATCAACATTTTTATTGTTGAAAGAACATTTTGCACTTTTTATTCCATTACTGCTGATATTCATAGCTGGGCATAAGATCTTTAACCGTTAATTAACGTAATTAGTATCGCATTCACCTTAAAGTTGAAAATGAGGAACTTTCTAGGCTACGTTCATTAAAAATACTATAGATGGCGCTGTACAGATTTGTCTCTGTTTACGTGCCTTTTTGGGAATAAATTATGACCCTTATTATTACACCTAGGTGCAACACATCTTTCACCCATTAAGTATTATTCTGATCAAAATACAATATATGTAGATAACAACAGAATTATATACATAATGTCATCCAAATATCAAGCAACATTATTTTTATATAGGTAAGCTTCTATATTTTGTAATGTACAAGAATAGTAAGAAAATAGGTAATTCTGTACAGCGCCATCTATATAGTTTTTGGGGAATAAAGCCTGGAAAATCCTTCATTACCATCTATTTGTCCAAAGATTTACCTTGCAATGCCAAGTCTTGTAAAAATCTGATGATGAAGTGTTGACTATATTTTGATCTCTACATTAATATTAGGTATAATACGTACACTCTAATGGATTTGTCTTTAATATTTTTTTATATGTTGCCATAACTGCCAACTTTTTATAACTATTGCATCGACACATTTGAAACTACTTGCGTTAACTGTTTACTTCCGAAATGATAATTTAACTTTTTTATTTTATGTATTTTTTTTTAATCAATGGATAAACGATTAATGAAGTTAATTAACTAGTTGGTTAACGGTACCCAGCCATGCTAATATTCTACTAGGTACATTCATTATGTTTGTTTATCAGTTGCCTTATAAGTAAATAACATTTTAAAATGTATTTTGGTCCAGTAAATATATTTTGAATACAATGATATTACAGTAAATCGTTTAAAACCATACATAAAAAAATATAAAAGTGTATAAATTCATAAAAAATGTTTGCTGCAAATCTAAAATAACTCTCGACTTTTTGTGTAAACGTGTATAATGTTTAACAATTTAAAAGGAATGTATACATTACTTTAAATATAGGTACTTTCATTTAATATTAGGTAAATAGTTGCATAAATAAGTTACCTACAAATATGTAGATATTAGAGAGCAAGTATATACGGGTAACATTTCTTTTTAGTATAATATACAATCCTTCTACATTATAATTATATTACTCATACAGATACATACAGACATCTTCCAATATCATAATTATTGAATCATCAACATAATATCGCTTAAGAATACTGAATAAGTGATAAAATTAAAGTTACCTAAAATATAATTACACTTTTCGAGATTTGCTAATATACTGTAAATTATAATAGGTATTTATAACTACAAAGTTATTCGTGTAATATTAAAACAAAACCTTTGCTGGAATTTAAATGTTCTAAGTAACGATGGTTTAAATGTTACATAATTATAGTGAAACGTCCGTCCCTTAAAATAGAAATGGTAAAAAAACCGCCTCAATTATTTTGTGCTATTTACATCTTAAAAAAATAATAGAAAGAACGATTATTTAAAGTTCCTACCTAACGTAAGGTCGGTGGCATCCTCAACACCTTATGCCTATGTCACATGCCTAGCAGCTTTACTACATAGGTACCTACATTAAAGCACATAATATATTAAGTAAGTATATATTTATTGGTCCATTAAATATTCGACGTTTCAACATACAATAAGCATGAGGTGTATGCATAATAAATACTATTTTTGTAAATAAATACAACTTAACCACCACCTAAGGCAAGGCTCTGTCAGCTCTCAGTTGGGCGCTCTCTACTCGATAGAGCGACGAGCAATAAAGCTCATAGACAATGACTCGTTAGTGTAGACTCGATTCCAAAGTCTAGACCACAGACGAAGGGTAGCTTGTCTGTCGGTCTTTTATAGGATACACTTCGGTGAGTGCACAAGAACTTCACAAGTTAATTACACCCACTCCATTCCATCTACGGACAACGCGTCAGCGGGTATTACATCCTTATGTTGTGGATATACCACCAATCCGCACTAAACGTTTCGTCTCTTCTTTTTTGATGCGAACAGCAAAGGACTGGAACTGTCTGCTGTCGTCAGTTTTTCCAACTCGTTAATTTAGGAGACTTCAAAGCTAGAGTGAATAGACAATTGCTAGGTAAGCATGATCCACCCTAGCATCATCACTTACCATCAGGTGAGATTATGGTCAAACATGAGTCTATATTATTAAAAAAAACACAGCTGGCGAGGAGTGAAACTAAACCCTGTACAGTCATGAGCAATATAATGTACCCACTTTAGGGCTCTGTCGCACTAATATATTTGAGATTAAGTGAGACTTAGGTACAGTGCAATTTGTCAAAAAACGTCATGTGACACGATACCAAAGTGTATACATATTGATGCTCGTGACCGTACACTGCTGCTATACGCGTGATGTTTGCTATGATATTTTTATATACCTCTTAACTCAGCGTTAAACATCGTTAGGCGAATTTACTAATATTACAATGATCTGTCAGTCAATCATGATGATGATGTGATGACGGTATAAGTGAGTAGTTCTACTTCGTTTTTCAGTTGTCAATAATACCGATAACTTCAATAAACCAATCGGTTCCCTCGATAGTTTTCAACCAACCAAATACTTGATATTGCAAGACTGTTGACGAAACTTGCGATATCGAATATTCAATTTGAAAGTTTCTCAGAAGAGTCGACGTAGATACACGAGCATAGTTTTTGTAGGAACCTTAGGATGCACCCGGAGAGAGTGTGGTAGCTCTCAGGTTTGGTTTGCCACTTGACGCAGAGGTAGTAGACGGGGACGCCAGAGAACAAGATACCGAGACCTATTGCTGTGGCTTTGGGTTCGTATATGGCGGGGATGATGACGAGGCAGGCTATTGCGACGAGAAAGAGGTAAGGGATGATGAGGTTGACTCTGATAGGGCGGGGCAGGTCAGGCTTGGTTCGACGCAGCCACAGCATGCCCACCACAGAGGCGCCCACGGACAGCCACAACGTTTGCGAGAAGTAGTTGATGAGGTCGAAGACGTTGCTCGTCGTCAGCATCAGCAGGGAGAAGAAACACTGGAAGAGATATAAAGTCAACTCAATTTCCAAAGTATGATTACCATTTGTAACGAAACGTCTTTATTAGAATCCTCCCTTACAATGTAACAACAACATTAATAGAAAGTAAGAAGACAAAGAGAAAAGAAATAAAAAACTAAAATAAACAGAAAAGATCGAAACATTCTTGCCGGGCGGGATTCGAACCCACAATATTGTCGGACTAAAGTGTTCTTTAATGAGTTTTCCCTAAACACCGGCAAGTACTAGATACATTGGCCAGTGAACTGTGAGGTAAGTGAAGGGAAAAAACATTTAATTACTTAAATAAGTTGTCTCCTTGTGCAATTGCAAGTTAACTTGCAATGCCAATACCAATACCAACCGTGAACAGGAGCGAAGGTATAGGAGTCTGCTTGGTGACGTGGAAGAGGGTGAAGAAGGCTGGCATGTGGCCTTCCTGAGCGCCGGTGGCAAAGAGCCGTGCCGAGGTAAACAACACTCCGTTCACCCCGCCAAAAGTCGACAATGCCACGAATACTGGTATCAACCAGCTCCAATTGCCGAATAGACGGTCACCAAATATCTGAAAGTGAAAGAAGTATTTATTTAGTGAGGACAATGCTTAAAATAACTCAGAAACTATCATTAACCTGATCAACCTGAAAGTAGTGCCAATTACTGGTCATAATTGTTAGTAACATATAGCAAATCCCATGGATTCAATCAGATCCATGGGATTTCAACTCATTATAACTCCCGTAATCGACGATGTTTTGGGTATAGGGTCCATACATTTTGAGTATCATATTTTTTAATACTTATACATATTTCAACGGCCTCCGTGGTCCAGTGGTTGAGCGTTGGGCTCACGATCCGGGGGGCCCGGGTTCGAATCCCGGTGGGGACATATCACAAAAATCACTTTGTGATCCCTAGTTTGGTTTGGACATTACAGGCTGATCACCTGATTGTCCGAAAGTAAGGTAATCCGTGCTTCGGAAAGCTGTTGTCACGGTTACTACTTACTGACGTAAATGTGCAGTCGCTACATGAGCCATGGGCCTTTGGCGGCTCAGTAATAACCCTGACACCAGGACTGGTGTGGTTGGTATTCCACCTCACAACCCACACGATAAGAAGAATATACCTATTCAAAATTTATGTAGGCTCGCTCCCTATACATCTCTGCCAATCGCTTCAAGAACACAGGCATGATTTACACATTACAAAAATCTATTAAAATATTATTCTAGTAACTTTACTGTTTTTCAATCATACTTACAGATCGAGTAGGTTAAACAAACATAGTAATTTAATTAATTATGATTATTTTGTTTTGAAAGTTGAACAAGTAAGCATTATAACTAAAGATATTGATGTCAGAAGATCGAGCTGGCCACGTTGACAACAGCACGTCACGTTATCAGATAGATTTATTGGAATGTACTAAGTAGACTGAGCAGTCTCCTAGGAAGCGATAAGGGGAGTGGGTTAGAAATACAAATCATTTATCATGATTAGTGTTCACAAGGCGTGTAATAGAACGTGACATATAATATGTTGCATTGGTTAGAAATAGTATTTGATGGGGAATTGTTTTCGTATATTTTGAAGTCGGCTAAGAAGTGAATGACACTTGAGGAAACGAATTGTAGCGTTGACAGCGACTTTCCGAACGGCGACTCGCGCTACGGCGACTCTCTTTATGGCGAGTGGCCTTATTTTCCCTTTACGTCGAGCGAGTTTTGACGTTATTGTACAGTTATGGTAAAAACTGGATTGAAAATAATAAACATTGACTTATAGAAAGCTATATCAAGTGGAAATTTCCGTCACAAAAGTATGGAACTGAAAATTATTCAAAAAAACTAAACAAAATCATTCAATCAATCAATCAATTTTGCGAGGGAAAATGACACTTAATTTAACTCAGAATCATGGTCTGAATCACCCCCCTTAGTATTCGTTACGATGTCGCTAACACCCTGTATATGTTATGTATCCATATCGTGCGTTCTTTTGCATATAGTATTTTGCATATATAGTAGTAGACTTACTGCAGCTACAGCAGGGTTGGTAGAGAGCTCCATCTTAGAGACGACGGCGAAGTAGGCCAGGTTGGCCATCACGTAGATGATGGTCACCAGCGGCATGGCGATCCATATCGCGCGCGGCAGGTTCCTGAAATCACACACGTCATAACGCGTTAGGACAATAGTTCTTTGAATTTCCCCCAATAATGGGTAATTTCCGGGATAAGAACTATCCGTTATACCCAAGTTATAGTAGTTTTAGGCGGATGAGACGTTCGATATTTAAAAATTGACTCAAGGTGTAACTAGGTAAACATATTTCTGAATTTGAATTTAAAGTTCTTATTATCAAATGTATCAGAATCGGAGTTGTTTAAAGACTAAGTTGCAACTAATGTTGATAATAAAAAATGTTGGAACGCGTAAGTACTTCATCGTGTCATAAAAATGAATGTGCGTTGATAACGTCTCTCTATTTCAGAAGACGTGAAGGC
The DNA here is from genome assembly GCF_024362695.1 of Pectinophora gossypiella. Taxonomy (NCBI): domain Eukaryota; kingdom Metazoa; phylum Arthropoda; class Insecta; order Lepidoptera; family Gelechiidae; genus Pectinophora; species Pectinophora gossypiella. The sequence goes on from NC_065404.1 coordinate 7,022,038, forward strand.
ATGTAAATCTGCATATTGAGGTCTAGTGACCCATTTTCTCGGAAATATACTTAATAGTAGATACCTACACACAATACCGGCTTTCTATAGAAATTGTTCTCCGTAATTAATTTTCTCTGGTATGTTTACACAGTTGTACGTATTTGGGGCACAGCTGAAAATCAGCGTTGTAGCACTCCCTCAATGTCGGAGTGTCACAATATATGAAACGGCCTCCGTGGTCCAGTGGCTGAGCGTTGGGCTCACGATCCGGAGGTCCCGGGTTCGATTCCCGGTGGGGACATATCACAAAAATCACTTTGTGATCCCTAGTTTGGTTAGGACATCGTAGGCTGATCAACTGATTGTCCAAAAAGTAAGATGATCCGTGCTTCGGAAAGCACGTTAAGCCGTTGGTCCCGGTTACTACTTACTGATGTAAGTAGTCGTTACATGAGCCATGTCAGGGGCCTTTGGCGGCTCAATAATGACTCTGACACCAGGGTTGATGAGGTAGGTAATCCACCTCACACCACGGACGCCGTTAATGGTGCAAATATAATGAGGCAAATCTACAATAAAGCTCGTAAAAACAAAGTTCATTGACCCAACTATAATACAAAGCAATTTACACATGGACCATCGTCAATAGTAAATCTCAATTTGTCTCGATATAGTACTAAATGACTGATCTCTATAGGAATAAATATATTTTGGCTCGTTTCCATATGTAATTAGGCAAACATTCGTGTCATTTAATGACGCTTGCATTCAATATCCAAGGTGTTAGTGACACCGTAACGAATTTTTTCTCACTTGATATCAAGTGGAATATCCCGTCGAAAAATTCATAACATTTAGTGTTATTTTTAAATTATCTTCAGCCCCATATTGTGATTTTAGCTGCATAGAAACCAAATTTAAAATGAAATAAGTAATATACGATGACAAATTTTTAAAACCATCAATGTACTTAAATCGAATTATGCGAAAAGTCGCTGGACTGTATACGTATTTACATTGATGTATACGTGTTACCATAGTAACGACTACGATACCTATTATATATACGACTATTATATTGTGGTGCAGTATGTAAAAAAAATCTTCTTTTAATACTTTTTATCCCCTGTTAGGATGTAGGGCTCAAGTAACAGATTTCCACTCCTCACTTAAGCCTCCGCAGCGTGCTCCCACGACATGCTGAGAGTTTTTAATTCCCGGTCAACCGAGGGTTGCCAGGTCTCCTTGGGCAGCTCCCTTTTGCGTTTTCCACGGGACACCCGCTCCACAGGTCTTCTAGGGACATGACCAATCCACCACCCTTTCCCGTGTACTTACAGATATCTTTTTTTTGACGTGACTTATTGTAGATTTGCCGCAGGTGGCATTAACTACTTGGCCTTGGCATTAACTAATTTCCGTATGGCTTCATGGCTGGCGAAATATTTGTACTAAATTAATTCTTGTAAGTATTGTTAGACTGTGTCTGTAATACTGTAATTTATTAATGTGTAATAAAGACTTTTGAAATCGATCAATCAAATCAACTACTTGGCCGGAAAAATGAGGAGCGCTGAAGGCTTTCACCCGGTACAACGTTTAAGACAACAGACCTGAGGGTGCCCTGTTGGGCGCGAACCTCGGCTCAGGGCGTCGTCTGAGAGGAAAAAATTACAGACATCAGCGTCCAGTATTTCAGCAAAAAAAAATCCGACAAGAAAATCTCCAACCATTGTTTTTAGTAGGTACATTTTATAGTAGTGAGGCAGATGTGTTAATGTATTTCCTCCATCCTCCCTCACGCTAGTACAGTGGTGAGTGCGATAAGAGTCGATGAATAAAACATGCAATAGGCGAAGTGGTCCTTAGAGGAAAGTTAATAGATAGGTACCATTCGTGAAGGCTTCCGACTTTCGAAAGTGGCATGATGGAATGAATTTCGATTTAAATGTCTTCTTGAAACGGTACTTTAAATATGATAAAGTTTGTATTTAAAAATAGGGTTTAATTACCTTTTGTAGGTAAGTATGTTAAACATAGATCATTAAATGTCCGGAGAATACATTATAATACGTAATATACGTTTTAACGAGATTTCTAAGAATTTCAGTTTACTTTCTGTGCACTTTCCAAAATAGATTTTAGTGTCCGAAACATTGCACAAAACTGTAAGTATGTGGGCGCATTCCGTCACTGGAAAACAGAAACAGGCCTGTCTATTTAAAATTTGCAGAAAATATTGAATCGCGTTGTGAAAGAAAGATGAGTTTGCTGAGTTGATGGTGCCTTCCTTCCAATATAAAGTATTGAATCTATCCTACCCCACTCTCCAGACACAGTCTATTTGCCGTACTCTCATGAGAGCTACTTCTAACAGATTTAAAAGTAGGTAGGTATTATCTAACAATGGTGCAGTATCGAAAGCCGTACGCCGAAGCAAAAAGGAGGGTTATGTGTTTAATTATGTATGTATGTATATCAACAGGTATGTAGGCGTGTTTGTGCGTGTAACCTAACTTCTTAATCACAGCATAGCAGAATTGAACAAATGCGGTGTCACTAGAAACGTCTTGATGGCCAGTTGTTATAGGCTATGTCTCTCTCTAGATGATATAAATTAATAAAGTATTTTTTTTATCAACTCAACTCGGACTCAGAAAGAGAATGCCGATTAACGTAATAGGTGTGAAATCTTCGATCCGATAATGAGCGCGAATAAGAAGACAATATTGAGAACAACCTAAATGGTTTTTATTGCCCTAATCAATAAGTTCTCGAGACTAGCGTGGGAAATAGGTTTTATCACAAGTATCGAAGGCGTACGTGCCGACGAGTAATCGTGCTGGTTGAAACGTTCTCGTATTTCTCCAGATTGTCACGTTTTATAAATCTATACTCTTCCTATACTATTATAGTGACGTAAATTAGCATGTCATCGATAAAACCACGATGTGCTTAATACAGTATTTGTAGTAATTGTCTACGTCAGCTTAATACATATATATGTACACAGCAGTGCAGCAGCGCGCACTCACACTGTACGGCATTACACACAAATAATTACTCAAAACCCATGTATATTGGCAGTTGTATCACCTATCCATGTATGTAACGGTGAATCTTCGTATCCTATAACACAAGTCTCAAGTAAGAACTTAGCTTACTATTAATAATTTTAGAGACAATGTACAACCATGTAAAATTGTAAATGTATAATGTTAAGTAAGTACATCTTTTTGAAAATAAACAATTTATTATTATTATATTATTAATCACATACTTTTAAGTAAGTATATCTCGTTTATCGTATCGTATCTTTAGAGAAAGTTACTTCAGTAGTTACTACCGGTTGATAGAGTTCCAAATAAACTAACTGTCCATACGCCTCCATAAATATATTGACAATATACTCCGGGAGATGAGACATGATTCATGCTTCGGAAAAAAATGACACCCAGCCCGATTATCTAGGGTAAATACGTAAACTTTACATGAGCTTTACAATAACTTCATGACAACAGTTCAGTCAGATGTCGACCTTACAACTCACACGACTCGAAAGATAATATGGGACTTCTGATGCCCTACTATTTATTTTGCTAATGGATCCCGAAATTATCACTGTAAAGATGATCTTGAATATCAAAAGTTTTAAAAATTAAAATAAAGATATTTACCCCTCTCTTTACATCCCTAGTAATATAAGAGCTGCATATAAAAATTGGAATGAAAAGAATGGATACTTACTTGTAAGGGTCCTGCAGCTCTTCAGTGACGAAGTTGAGGTAATTCCAGCCTCCGAAGGCGAAAAGCCCCGAGTAGAAGGCCAGCGCCACGTTGCCCGCCGAGTATTTGCCCTCGAATGGGTTCATGAAGTTCTCAGTGTGACCTGATCATCAAGAAAACTAAAGGTCAGCCCTATTATGATATAAGACATATTCATAAACTTATTTGCTGCGATGAAATAAAAGTACGTTCAGCATATCATCGATACATATACTAACTAGCTTTTGCCTGCGGTTTCGCTCGCGTTAAATTCAGGATAACACGGTTCCCCTTTCCTAAGTTACCAAAATTTTGCTTCCTACCTTTAAAACTGCGAAAAGTCCCATATAAAGTTTCATCCCCTCTTTGAAGGGGTTGGGGGCAGAAGTCCAAAAAACTGATGCCAGACTTTTTTGTTACTCACAAATAGTCCGCATACCAATTTTTAGCCATCTACCTTGAAAATGCTCCATACAAAATTCCATCCCCCATTTAAGGGAAGTAGGGGGTTAGAAAGAGACAAAATATTACCTATGTCACTCTCCATCCCTTCAATTATCTTCACTTTAAAAATCACGTCAGTTCGTCGCTCCGTTTTACCGTGAAAGACGGACTAACCAACAGACAGACACACATACATAGTCCTAATATAGGATATCTATCTTAGGATGTGCGGCTACAGGTCCGATTTTGGTGGGTTGTGATTCTGCCCACTCTGACAGGATGTGAGATGGATTAAGAACTAGAGCCCTGTCCCATTCCGTACTCTTCGACATTCGAAATTGTATTAATGTTCCATATTCAAAGAAAATTTGGAAGTTTTTTATTAAAAATAAACATACACATAACATATACACAGGTATCAAAACGGACATTGACTCTACTTAATGAACTGTTTAAGTACAGTGTTTATACTCATTATACAATATATGCCGAATAATAAGGTCAAACTAAGTAATTTTCCAGTAAACTCTACCGATATCAAAGCTACAAATAGATACATAGATATTTAGCATACTTATATGCGTCTACTGTTATTGTCTTGAAGACTTAGTAACAGAATATAAGTGCAACTATCAGTCCTTTTTTAGGTTACTAGAACTCCACTAGGGCTGCCGTATTCAAATTAAAAAAATATTGACAAGATCATCTCATACATACATACATACATACATAAACACTAAACAGCCTATATACGTCCCACTGCTGGGCACAGGCCTCCCCTCAATCAACCGGAGGGGAGCATTTCATTTTTGGAGCATTTTCTCTATCAACCCGCATTGGAGCAGCGTGGTGGAGTATGCTCCATACTATACTATATCTCATCAACAAAAAATAATGTAAAATGTTGCCAAGACGACATCATATCAATCGCAATGTCAGAAAGTTATCAGATCTCATGTAGAGCCAATAAGCTTCTAACTCTACACCCCTTAACTATACAAACCCTAAGTGCACAAATTCTACACGTTAGGCAAAATATGGAGCTAGCCCGTTTCGTTACTATAAGAACTATATAACAAAATGGTAATGAACAGTAAATTTTATTACCTTACTCCCATGGTGGAGTGCCTCACTGAACTGACTAAGATGTAGGTCTAAACGAATAACAGGACTATGATACCAATGGCAACCCTATACTAGACCAGTCTCTATATAGTCTAGGAAGATAAAGTTCTGGTGACTAGAAACTGACAAATCTATTTCGAGATAGTTTTGTCTAACTCAAAGGCGATGATTAATTACAGAAGAGGTTACAAGTCGATCTAAGTATAGAACCATAAGTTCTCTATATTGTTAACAGTAGTTGTTGAGTCGACTAAGTGTCTTTTGGGTCATAATGGATTATCTAGGGAGATAGGCGTGAGTGTATACAACGTGTTAGTGGCATCGTAACAAATACTGAGGGGGATTAACGAATCCATTCACGTCCCCACTGCTGGGGCACGGGCCTTCCCTATGGATGGATAGGGAGATCGGGCCTTAAACCACCACGCGGGCCCAGTGCGGATTGGTGGTTATTAACGACTGCTAATGCAGCCGGGACCAACGGTTTAACGTGCCTTCCGAAGCACGGAGGAGTTCGAGATGAACACTTTTTTTTTCTGTCACCCATCCTATGACCGGCCTTTGCTAAAGTTGCTTAACTTCAACAATCGCAGACCAAGCGCGTTTACCGCTGCGCCACCGAGCTCCTCAACGAATAATGAATACGACGGAAAATTCCACTTGATATCAGCTCAGAATCACGGTCTCAATCATCCCTCAAAGTTTTCGTTACGACAACACTAACACTGTGGGGTGCGCTGGATCACGAAGGTCGTTATAGGTTAACGTGCTCCATATTAATCCAAATTGTTAATTATAATGAAATAAGTTTGTTCAAACGCAGATACATCAAATAAATGTTGCAGAAATCCTTACTTAGGTATAATATTGGTCATTCAATAAACAGACTGATTAGGTTGGTGACCCCGATACCGACCCCGCCGGCGTGGTCGACGATTTCCCTCAATCAGCGCTTATCGCTATCGACCCAGTAGGGTCAATTAATTCTTTCAAATATTTTTCCTCTCAGACGGCGCCCTGAGCCGAGGTTCGCGCCCAACTGGGCACCCTCAGGCCTGTTGTCTTGTGAGAGCCCTCAGCGCTCCCCGTTTGTCCGGCCAAGTAGTTAATGCCATCTGCGGCAAATCTACAATAAGTCACGTCAAAAAAAAAGATGAGGTTGGTACTCCACCTCACAACCCACACGATAGGAGAAGAATAAACAGACGAAATATAATATAAAAACAAAGAAATGTCTTGTAGTTTGTTATCAGTGTGGCTATAATTAGCCCACGGGTCCTTACGAGTGGACCTCCAGCGTATGTCTTATCAGTCTTGATTTCCGACCCGGTAACCCTGGAACTACAATCTTTCTCGATATTTCGAACGTACACACTATACGAATACACAAATTTAAGGTATATCTTTATGAGGCTGATCCTTCTAGTGAACAAATATGGCGGTTATTAGTGATGCGGATTGCTTCTATTTTAAAATATAATCGTTTTTATCAAAACAAGTGTGTCTTATTTTTAGTGATTTTCAAACACTTTATGTGAAAAATACGCTGTCGATCAGTGATGTGCTATTCGCGAATGTTCCCAAAGTGGGTTTCCGTTGTAAAAACTATTTAATAGTAAAGACACTGGCTGCTTTTCTATTTCAAATTGTTCTTTGTTGGTCTTATCTGCCTAAAGGTTTTAGGGAATAAAGTTCTTTTTACATAAATTTGCGCCTTTTCGCCGGGAACGTAACAAACAAACGTAACTGAACCACATCACACAAGCATAAGTCCTCCCTTGTTAACGTCCATATCATGTTTGTAATGTAAAGCATGTGGAGAGAATCACGTCATATCTATCGCGATGGATTTTGTAAACGATGGTCTAGCACCTAGAACCCGGCTTTCAAACCTTGCTAATTGTCTTCCAATTCCATCTAATATTAAACCTCACGCTTGTAATCTCTATCGAGATCGGTAAACATTCCAATACTTAGTTTACTGGAGTCATTTATAAATAGTATAGCACAGTTTAGATTATGTTTACGTACTTACTAGTTTTCTGTAGGCGACTTCGGCTCTATGTATTTACTTCAATTATAGTGGTAAGTACACAAAATCCTGGACCCGATAAAGTACTCTAACATCGCCTCTGAAATATACCCTAAACCCGTCCCTCATCCGTGGGTTTCTCCAATTTACCAGTAAGTAACATAGTTACACTTTTAAACATGAAATATTGTTATACAATTTAGTAAGTTGGCTGCCAAATTCAGTTCCCAGACAGTTAATACCATACATTCATATCTTCTAAATAATCACTAACCTTATAATAATATTCAGGTATCACATCCAAATCCCTCCAGCAGCTTAAACGTAAAAAAGTAACAGACAGAAAGATACTTGAACATGTGTAAGTAGGTAGCTACCTAATGTACTCACCAATTAAGATGTAGTAGATCCCGGAAATGATGATGACAATCAGCGCCAGCAGTTTTGATGACGTGAACACGTCCTGGATGCGCATCGTCCACCGCACGCTGATGCAGTTGATTGCCGTCAGCACACCTGACCAACAAATACATATTCACATTACATTTATCATTGAGTCCAAGAAAGTTATGAGTGCTTAGTTCTGCCACGTTTGGCCGTTCTGCATGGAGCGCGCGACGCGATATGAACCAATGTAATTGATTTATCGTACAGCGTTCGTTCATTCATTGCTTGGTTTGAGAGCGAATAAGTAACATGGGACGCGATATAGCTGACAGAAAATTTGTCTCCAATTTACAACACGATGACCCATTGTGGGAAATGGGCATATCACCTGCCTAATGGGTAAAACAATATTATATAACTATATTTACATACAATATTATTATTTTATCCATTGATGTTAAACTTAATACTCAATTCAAGTTGTCTTATGATTACTTGCGGCTCTTCCCACGTCATTAGAAAGAGATTACGGGAATGAGTTTCAACATTTTGTCTTTGAGTGAAAGATGGGAGTCTCCTCATTCATGTAATATGAACCATCAAATTCTCGCTTTTACCAGTTCTGATAAATCATTACTTACCTACGTATATTGTTATTTTCCTGTAAGTCCCATATTTCTAGTAAAACTATTGTTTACATGTTAATTACAATTATATTTTAGAGATTCTATAGCACATGGTGGGGTATAAACATCATATTTGTGTTTCCACTATGACTAAACATACCTACATAAGTAATTAGAACGGGTAGTACCTGATACATATTTATTTTGTTTTAAGTACTTATAAATAATTAAACGTCCCACTCATTTCCGCATACCGATTTAGTGTTCAAGCTCACTAATAACCGTACTTATATCAATACAACTAAGACAGTTTCAAACTAATTATATCTATTAGACAAAGAATAGCTCTCACTCTTTATCAATAGAACTAATGATAGATATAGCTATTCTAAAGTATATAAAAGCTATATCCATACTAAAGTAACATAGGCTGAGAGAGTATCTTCCCCTGTCGCCAGTAATTAGGCTAAGTGGAAGCATCCTTCGGCCTTTGAGACGCGGAGCAATCGGAAGGCGGATATCTCTCAACGGAAAATACGGTATAAATCTAGATTTATCCGGTATTTTATAAGAAATCTCGCAATATTTCCCACACTTTCCTTGGACTTAATACTATAGAATGTAACACATAACGTAACGCACATGTATTTAAAATGTAATAACCTGCTGTTTTATCAACCGCCGCGCCGTTATTGCTTAGTAAGTACTTTCTAATGGATAAGAATTAACGCGAGAGAAATGTAAAATCAAGAGAGAAATCTTCATATCAAATAGCAATTTTCTACAAGATTAAAAAAAATAGACATTTAAGTAAGTAGGTGATTGTTCTTCGGTATTGTCTGGGACGAAAATATCAATAAGTATAAGTATTACAGTAGATTTCCCATAAGTACATACATAATCCAGCAAATTATTGTCATTCAATAATTTATTTATTTAAACTAAATCGAACACTGACAAAAAAGATTGAATATGGTGTTGCCAATAGAAGACTGGCCACACCTCATTCAAAAACTTTTCAAATCGCCATTTCAGCAAAAAGAAGAAAAACAAAAAGAAAATATTTAATGGCATCTTTTGCATTTTTTTTCGCCAAAATGGACAGCATTTTTAGATGCAAACTTTTTTGATTAATAATAAAGAACAAAGAAGACATCTACTTGATATATACTCCTTTTCCACAAGTGGACAAGTCAAACAATATAAAAATAATCGTGGTATGTACAAATATTATTTGTAGGTAAAGTGACCGACATCCTAATATTAATTATTTATTATATTCACACTAGTCTATTTATGAATTTTAATAAAGATAAAGTTTTATGGTTTTTAATATAGAAAGCCCAGAATGTTTGTAATAAGTAATTAATTATTATTTAACATTTTGCTTCTTAACTTTGCGTGCGATGCGCGAAACAAAGTCATGTAGGTATGTACCTACTTACTACCTACCCGAAGAGATATTGCTTAACGACCCGTGTAGTTACAATAAAGACTAACACATAAACTCTGAATATTGCCTTGGGTATATGTCACAGACTGGAATAACAGCCCTGGATTTAACACGTTTCATGAATTCCGCATTTAAGAACATGACTCTTCGTTCGCAATTGGTTAAAAACTAATATTATAAATGTATATTGTGAAGATAGGTACAAATACGGGCAAGTTTTGGCCGTTCATTATTGTAGAATACTTCCAGAAGTAAAATGACAATGATCTATATATTAATATTTACCTACTCCTACACAACAAGCATATCACAGCATCACGCCTGTATCCCCGAAAGGGTAGGCAGATGAGTGTAATGATACTGTCACCGCTCATCAGCTATGGTTATGCTCTACACAAAAGTCCGCGAAAAGTTTATTATACCCACCGCGTAGTCCGAATATTTTATTGAAAAATATTTTAATGAATATTTTAACGAAAACGTAAAAATGTAAATAGAGTTAGAGAAATTGAATATAGAAATGTATTAGTATTTTTTCCATTTCCACTAAATAAACGCTACAGGTGCTGCCAGATCAAATAAATAGATTCTAATTTATGCAAATGTAAATAAAATATTATGCAAGAATTCAATATTAAAATGCATGCATGGATACTAACTGTTTATCAGAACAAGTTTGTCTCAGATAACATATTCAATAAACATAAAATCTGTATTATACCTATTCTAATTAAGGTACTATTCTTAATGGTGTCTTTATTTATGTATGTAGCTTGCTTCTTGTATGTGTGTTTAATCTGTTTAATGCCAAGACGTAAAAAACATAATTATCGTTCCACTACTTAGCACATGTCTCCCTTTAATACATTTTCTAAAAATACATTTACATACTTAATTATAAATTAGATTTAAATTCACATATATCATAACCAATTGTTTACACGTTTTACATAATAATGTCCTAACCAAACTAGGGATCACAAAGTGATTTTTGTGATATGACCCCACCGGGATTCGAACCCGGGACCTCTGGATCGTGAGTCCAACGCTTAACCACTGGGCCACTGAGGCCGAAATATGTGAGAATTATTTTTATGTAACAAAAAGGAAACAACAAAACTATGGTCGTCCATATTGTGTCAAAAAATAGTTAAGTATAAGTATTAAAAGAAATATTTTTTAATGTAAGTAATTTCATGTAATATATTTTTGTATACTTTATTAACTATTCATTAACAGCCTTCGTGGTCTAGTGGTTAGAGCATTAGGCTCACGATCTGGAGGTCCGGGTTCGATTCCCGATGGGGACATTGTCGAAATCACTTTATGAGACTGTCCTTTGTTTGGTAAGGACTTTACAGAATCATCGGATTGTCTGAAAAAGTAAGTTGATTCCGTGCTTCGGAGGGCACGTTAAGCCGTGGGTCCCGGGTATTAGCCGTAAAAATACCTCCACCAACCCGCAGTGGGACGTATATACGCTATTTATGTTTTATGTTATGTAACTATTCATTTACTTCCTTACTTAAATAATTATATAATCACCCCATGAAAACTTCCTACTTTTTAAAGTCATATCATGTAATATTTTTTATACTTTGTCAACTATTCATTTAAGTACTTACTTAAATAAATATATAATATACACCCCATGAACACTTCTTTATTAAGTAAGTACGCTAAAGAAATGTCTTGCGCCGTCTCGCCGCCATCCGCCGCGCCCGCCGCGCAGACGTCGTTTTCATACAAACTCTACGTATGCTCGCGGTTTCGCCAATGTGTGCAGCACAGATCATATAATACGTGTGCAGACAGCTTCAATAAGTCTAGTCTAGAAAATGTGCCCAACCTTGAATGCAAGCAGCAACGTAGTTTACTGAACGTGGGCGTCGAAGTAGTAAACAATACTACTGGTATTTATAGTTTGTTCAACACATATTGAACCTTCGAGGGTGATAAGGGTGGTAAATAGGTTTTAAGTTGATTTTATTTGGAAACCTTGCAACTTATAATCGAGGGGAATGCGGTATGTATTCATGTAACCTTCGAGACGCTTCACTTCTTTCTTCCTCTTTCTTCTTCAATAATGCTTATTAGTAGCGTAACAGTTTTACGTAGTGACATAGAATAATGAATTATGCTACGTGTAGTAAGTATATTAGTAACTCCATGGTAACTGATACGGTCCCGGTCGTCTTATGCAATGAGATCTCTATCATCTGCACTATTGTTTTGTCTAAGTACCTATTTCGTTTCCTTTTCTTTTTGTAAAAGTCATAGAATACAAACGTTTAAATCTCAGCTTTTAATACTCCATAGTTCATACAATAAAATAAAATATTTGATAATCATAATCATAATCATAATCATCATTTATTGGTAAAAATATTACACGTCAATATAAAAAATAAAAAATTCTTAGTAATTAGGTAACTTATCTATAGTTACATAGTTCAAACCATTTTAAAGAAACATTAAAAAAATAAATGAACTACTTACTTAAATACAATTATTATATATATTACTTTTTAAAATTATATATACTTTACCTACCTACCTTTAACACCTATTTAAATAACAGCTTATCTTGACAGTTGACAAGTTCAAGGAATTCCTACTAACAATAACAGCTAACAATAACAATAACAGGAGTAATAAATATGATTTTCCTCAATAAATGGATGCATAAAAATACTACATAATATAACGCCTGTATCACCATTACGCCTGTATTACCAAAGGGGTAAGCAAAGATGTCTAGTACACCCCAACCTTGTGACTAGACGGCGAGCCTACTGCCATTAACCGGACACAAATCCAGGAAACCACGTGATATCCATTATTTATGATCCAAACATGAGTTTTACAACCCGAGCCAGGATTCGATTTTACTATATATAACTTCATCATCATTAATTTAAGAGCCATGCTCTTGTAGGGAAAAATAGAGCAATGGTTTCCCTCTTACCTTCGGTCCCGCCATACTCTCTCTGACGCGTGTGGGATGGCGCCCAGAGTAGTTCAAAGCCGTACTAGGACTCCTGTCCTTCACCTCTAAACAGTAGTGACAGTTACGTATACTTTGGTGTCTATAATCCGTTATTCGTTTATTCGTCAAGCCACTCAGTATAAAAAGATTCACCGTAGCGGGAATCGAAACGTTCGGGGACTCGCTGTCAACGCCATAATTAGTTTTCAACAATAACGCATAGGTACATGTGCTCACGAGTACATCCCAATGAGGTAGTCAGAAGTACATCCATCGCAAGATGAAGTAAGTACCCACACCTAATCGAGCTTTTTGTTTGACCCAACGTGATAGGTGGTAAACCGTATCGCCGTAATAGTCGAGCTAACTGTGTTAGTGAATCATATAATAACTCATTGACAAGTCCGGTACCAGGGTTCTAACCGACGCCCTCAGTTTGAAAAGCAAACCTAGCAAATTACGAATCTGCTCTAAAAACCATGTCGCTATGAAATAGTCAATGAAGTGAAGAATTTAAGATCTATGTCGTGCGACTTTCACAACATGGGAAGCGATGATTGCCGTCATAACAACATTGTTACGAACATGAAACGTTCCTGGTCGTAAACAAGTTTATTAAGTTTCCAATTGATAACGACTGCGTTATTGATGAGGCGAATGTGGTATCCCTGCGCGCTCCCGTACCGATGTTAGGGTTCCTACACACTGAATAACATCTGGCCTTTAGGCAAATGTTATAAAAACTACCCAATGGAAACACACCAAAAATACTTTATTCATTTAAAAAACAAATAATAAATAACTTTTCACTCTCGCTTGTGTGTGAACCCCGAACGGTGGTATTGACTTTTGTTTTTCTGTGCTTAATCGCAAATACGTTTTTCCCCCAAATATTTAAATATACTTATTACTTTGTAAGTGCCAGGGGTCAGTGTCATCAGAGATACATAATCACTAGCAGATGTACACAAGCCACGCCCGTAAGTCTTATAAAAGCACATGTTCTTAGAAAACAAACTTGTGTTGTGTCTTAAGATAAATGTAATACTTACATTACTAAATGGTTATTACTAAATGGCCTTATAACATGTTGGTCATGTTAAACTTGACCTTTCAATGACATATTCCAGATAATTAACTTACTTAGTAAACAATCTTTTCTTTTCGTCCCTGACCAAGAAACTTGTGTCCCTACAATTAACGTCAAACTACTTCAAATTGCTTTCAATTCTCAAAAGTACTGGACCGATCGCTGACCACCTAATAGATCGTTTCTTAGTATTGGCCTCATGGTCAATACTTTTACAATACCTACAAAGTCAATGCAAAAATGTCAATGTCACTCGTAAATAAAACTAGTTAAGAGTAAGTACTTAGATAATTTGTTATTGTATTAATGTGCAAGAGCCTTTCTCAATTTTCAAATCAACAGTTTTATTGAACAATACTAGGTAAGTACATACTTAGTTAGAAATGAAATTATTGAAACAGAGAAGGAAAACTCATTCTGTTTGCTTAAAAAAGTCATCCCGGAATTGAAGGAATAAGACTACGTGATGTTGGTAACACTCATGTCATTGTAGGGTTGACACATAATTATGACGGATTTATGTATTTACTTTTAAATATTTGCGATGCTTAAGTAAGTACCTACATCGTATATTTAGCGTAGCAAACGCACCGTTGATAGAAGCGAGGACAAGCCACTCGTTTGTATTTTAACAGAGAGACTCCATATCGGAAAATCGACGTAGGACAACTAGCTCTCAAAGCAAAAATTACCTTATATTTGCAAGTAAGATTTCCGAAGGTTGAAAGGCCACGGACGTTCTAATACCAAGAGGCGAACTCGTACCTCTCTTCTGATAAAGTACCCAACCTGTTTAATATACACATAGGTAGTTCCCTATTTAATTTAAGCATACAGATTTCTAAACGTGTTTTCGTTCGCAATCAGCTTCACGATTAGAAAGTGACGGACAGTGAAACTCTTACTTTAACTGTTCTATTATAGAGAAAAGCGGGCTGTGTACGCCACCAAGCTCGTACTAATTCGTTCACCTGTCCAATATGTTGCTCCCAACGAATATATACTTACTGCCACTAATGAATAGTGCTACTTTCTTCTCACTTAACGCATTAATATGCCCACTATCTATGCTTACGATCGTTATTGGATTAGGCATAGGTAGAGCTACACGTGCCTAACTACAAATACTAGTTACTTTGACATATCATCATGAACTGTATAGTAGCCAGGATTAGTCTCATTTGACGAAATACAACTCAATGTGCTAGAGATGACAATAATCACGATGGAACATTCTTAAGTTTTACTTTTTGAAAATAAAACAGAAATATTATGATTAAATTGCAAATACTCACACAAACAAACAGCAGCCAGCAACCGGACAGCGTTCTGAGGAGGATTGCATTCTGGGAAGAACGGCTTGACGACGTAGTGGCCGAAGGTTAAGGCCACTATCGCCTGTGTGGTGGGTCTGATGATAAGCAGTGCGATCCAAAGGCGAAGAAACGCTGGTAGAGGTCCAAAGGCCGTGTAGATATACGCATAGTCACCGCCAGACCTGGTGATGGAGGTACCCAGCTCCGCGTAGCATAACGCGCCCAGGGTCGAGAGCAGACCACACACCAGCCATATTATTAGAGATGCCGCGACAGATCTGTGAAGAAACGGACGCTGTTACTTTTCGTCTTAGAAAAATATACATGCATAAGATCACATCTATTTATCGTTGGGATAGGCAGAGACAACGGAATTCCACTTACTACGGTCCAGACTCACCAACCTCGCTTTCTCCACTCTCATCAATGACTACATGCATTATCACCGGATTAAAGTACCTACTCTTGATTTGGTATTCCAAAGTTATTCTATGTCCAAAGGTATATACATAAACTGCCTATATACGTCCCACTGCTGGGCACAGGCCTCCCCTCAATCAACCGGAGGGGGTATGGAGCATACTCCAGCACGCTGCTCCACTGCGGGTTGGTGGAGGTGTTTTTACGGCTAATAGCCGGGACCAACGGCTTAACGTGCCCTCCGAAGCACGGAATCATCTTACTTTTTCGGACAATCAGGTGATTCAAGCCTGAAAAGTCCTTACCAAACAAAGGACAGTCTCACAAAGTGATTTCGACAATGTCCCCATCGGGAATCGAACCCGGACCTCTAGATCGTGAGCCTAACGCTCTGACCACTAGACCACGGAGGCTGTTGTCCAAAGGTAAAATATCGAAAAATTCTGACTCGGATATAGAATGAACAATAGTACCAGATACGCATAAGCTAAGTAGGTACTATAAAAACAAAATAGTAGAGTCCATCCCCTGAAGAGAGCTCCGTAATGATGTGCAAGTTATCGTCTATCTACTTATAATACTGCCTGCCTATCACGATATGGATTATGAACTTGTATTAATGTCTTTTATGTAGATGTAAGCGTGTGAAAAACAGTTCCTAAGAGGACCAACTATCTTATACCCAACATATTCGCCGGTGACCTGAAATTAAAGTTAAGAAATAAAAACTGCTCCAGAAACCAATAAGGAAAATATTAAGACTAAGGACTTGCATAACACAAAACGAGAATATTCCAAATATGAAACTGGTTACCGGTGAACTTTAGACTTGTTGATTACCCACCATGATAGGGCGAAATTCTCAAAAGATTTACGATTCGATATTTATTACAATGAATACCCACCATTAGTATGGATGGATTGTAGTATGCTTAACTGTATGAATGTTTAACTTTCTTTAAAAAAAACGTGACTTATTGTAGATTTGCCGCAGATGGCATTAAATACTTGTATATACCTACTATTACAATGAAAAAAGTATCGAAAAGGTACATCACGCTTTAAAGCTAAAAGGTCCAGGATTGATAAAAAATACGGAAAAGCTGACAATAGTTTCAAAATTGATCTAGGACATGAGTAGTACGCGTTCATATTGTAAAAAATACATAACAAGCAGTTGATAAGATTAAACGGAAGCTGTTATGAAATTAGGTTAAAGATTAAAGTAATCAAGATAAAATACATTAAAAGAAAGTTTGTTTGTAAGTACGTAATAACAGATAACAAATAATAGCTTCTGCATCTCAACTTTATTCTTTTAAGCCTGGCATTTAGTATAGTTTAAATTGCACACAGTTAACCTACCCAAGTTGAGATGGGGGATGATGACTAAGGCCTGGCTGAAATTGCTGTTTAACAATAAAGCCGCCTATTGTGCTTATTTCATTCGTTAATACATGTCCTTTACTTATTTCTTTGTGCAATAAATAATTATTTATTGATGACTATAAAATGTAGGCAGTAAAGATAGGTACCAATATTAACAGTCACATATTTATCTTTAAATGCTCATTATTATGTTATTCTTCTTCTTCTTCTATCGTGTGGGTTGTGAGGTGGATTACCAACCCCAACAACCCTGTTGTCAGGGTTACTATTGAGTCGCCAAAGGCCCCTGACATGGTTCATGTAACGACTACTTACTTACATCAGTAGTAACCGGGACCAACAGCTTAACGTGCCTTCCGAAGCACGGATCATCTTACTTTCGGCCAATCAGGTGATCAGCCTGTAATGTCCTAACCAAACTAGGGATCACAAAGTGATTATGTTATTGAAGATGTAGGTATACGAGTCGCTAGGCTTAAGTGAATATGGGCAGGGCACTTGGCAAGACGGGAGGACAACAGATAGACCAATGCTCATTTTTCATTCTATTTCAAACGCGGTAAGAACCCGTTAATGGTGCTAATTCCTGTAAATACCATCTAATTTTATTTTAAGTTATATCTGTCCTTTTCTTATCCGCCGAAAAGGAAAGGGACGGGTAATCGACAAGCATAAAATTTATGGAACACACGTCAATTTTAAGCACAAATCTAAACCAACCGTCTAAAAATTTTACGTCAGTCAATAACCCGACACATTAATTTACTCATTCTTCCTAAAATTAAGAGCTGTGAATCATCCGTCCCTTTCCTTTTCGACGGATACGAAAATGACGGATATAACCTAAAATAAAATTAGGCGGTGTCTGCAGGAATCGGGGCCATTGTGTGTTTTAATTAGACCAAAGGCTGTCACGGAATAGTGGCCAAGGGATGGTAGGCGATGTCGAGCCAGACCACCAGTCCGATGGACTGATGACATTCTGTCGGAAAGCAGTGGATGAGACTTGCACCAGAAAGGAGGGAGTAAAAGAGACGATGCCCATACCCAGCATCGAGTGGATAGAGGCTGAGTAGATATATAAGTAAATAGTAAGATTTTTATGACGACGAAAAAAATGGATTAAAATAAACTGTAGATATAATGGTGTTGATTCCTATAGACAGCATTTAATTTTATTGTAAGTTATACCTGTCATTTGTTATCCGTCGAAAAGGAAAGGGACGGATAATCGAAAGGCATAAAATTTATGGAACACACGTAAATTTTAGGCTTATTAATTCATTTTAAAATTAACAGTTGTCTATCGTCCGACCCTTTCCTTTTCACCGCATAAAAAAATGGCGGGTATAACTTAAAATAAAATTGAGGAGGTGTCTGCAGGAATCGGGGCCAATTTATGTCAAAACAAAAACACACTAAGTCATCATTAATTTAAGAGCCACGCTCTTGTCGATGTAGCATTCTCCATTATTTTCCATCAAAGGGCAATCCTACACAAGAAGAGGACCAAGAAACTGTTATTCAAAAAATAGTCACAAATTCAATTAGGTACGACTCCATTCAATCGTGAAGTAAGACGCATCAATATTTATGTGTTTGCTTCTACGGAAACCGCAGTTGTATGTCGTTGATTACAGTGCCGTGCACCGTAAGTTTCCAGTGGCATTTGAAACTGATACTAAGTCGCAACTCGCATATTACAGGTTTCAGGCATACATACATACGTAACTCATGCCTGTAATTCAGTGGCGGCGCGCCAAAATCAATCAAGACTGGTCCACCCTGGCCGCAAACTAACTTCATCGAGTTAGATTGCGGCCACATAAACTCATACCGGGTGGCCGTAAACAAAATTAAAAAAAAAAATAATTAGGTAAATTTCGGTGGCCGTAAACTAATGGAAGTAAATTGTATTTTAAGGAGCTAAGGAGTTAAGGAGCCAATGGAATTCTAGTCTCTGCTTACCCCGGTGGGAAATAGGCGTGAGTTTATATATGCATGTATGGGGGGTGCCACTATGAGGTCTTGCACCACATAAATATTTTGCTCGAGGCCGCAACTGCTGTAATTCATATCTCCTCATATGTAGGTATAGAGCCATGAGTTGTCAGAAAACAACTTCCGCACGGTATTGGAGTCTTATGATGTGATGTCATTCGTCACATCCATCTTAAGAGTGGTATTAATAAACTAATCTCAGCTTCGAGACTGCCTTCAAGATCATGTAGTGACAGTTCTTATATACTTGACATGATTTTGAAGGCAGTCAAGATTGGTTTATTAATACCTCCCTTAAGACTCCATTATTATTATGATTCTTGATAATGTCAAATTACTTATTACTCCAATAGTCATACTTTATAAGTACTTATTGGTTTTTTACTTTTATTATTAATATTATAATTATTACTGTACCTACTTAATATTATAAAGAAGTAGGAAAGTGAGTTTTTTGTAAGAAGTAATCTATAGATCTACTGAATCGAACCTTTGTAGAAAGTTATATAGCTTTTCATTAGTATTTTAGGCTATATTTGACATTCAAACCAGTGTTCCTCCGGTTAGGGTTAATAACCAAAATATTTCGGTTATTAATAAATAAATAAATAAATAAATTAAGCGAAATAAATATATGTTAACAGTACAGGCATATGCCGAATCATTTCAGTTTTCTTTATCAAGGGGGTTAATACAAACACTGTTAACAGATTAACATGTTACTGTAATAAAAGGATACCGATTGAATCTGTAGCCGTTTACACCGGTTAACTTTTTAAATGGGTGTTCCGAACTCTGATTCAAACTCTACGCAGACGGAGTAGCGGGCGGAAATCTTGAATAGAATGTATATAGTACATCTTGTAGTCTATTATGATAATTCAATATGATTAGCAGCTATAAGCATTTTAAGTTTTTTTTATAATATAGGTACCAAGTTACCTATAAATGAATAGGTACGAAACTTGATGCATAATAAAGTACAACTATTTGCTCCTTTAACGTGGCAGTTAATTAATACGATGCTTCATGAGCGAAATAAACGCCAAAACGGCCATAGTGTGCCACTAGATTATAGTCAGCGATTTCATACGAAATCCCGCTTCGTTATCGCTAGTCCCGTTTTCCCTGCTCTGTGTGCAGCAAGAATTAGAGTAGGTATTACCGATTTCAGGGCCATATAGGTAACTACCTAATACCTTACTCCAGATATGTCATACGATAAACTTGATCACTATAAATGGTATTGTATGTCACTGGTTATTACACAATACCTACATCAATCAAGTTTCATGTTGCATTGCGTATAGAGATAATAAAAAATAAGATAAGATTTAATTGATAGTACAAATTTATTCATATATAATAATTATATATACAGTCTAGTAATGCATTTTCGGAAGTATGTGACCTAACTTGTATTAGGCTGGCTTTCTTTGAAAGGTCAGACAGAGAGTCGCTTCTGTAAAAAACCGGACCTGTCAAATCTTCAGGTTCGGTAAGCGGACCCTGCGAAAAACGGGATAATGCTTGGCGGCTGTATAGGCTAGTATAGGTACCTATGTCCCACTGCTGGGCTTAGGCACCTACAAATCCACTCGGTATTTATTGCATGTAGCTATGTGAATAGGTAATTTACATTAAAGATCATCCCTTACAAAATCGAATTTAAAATAATCAGCTACTATAGACAGAAAAAGTACATGGTGTTCCTTTTTGGGATTTTAGTAAGTAGATAGGCTCCTACGATATCCTAAAAATTAGATATAGTAGGTACAGCTTATAAGATCAGTCAATAAGATCAGATAGAAGATTGATATGTACACGCCAAAAACAGGCAAGAAATTTTAAAAAAGAAACTGACCAATCAAATTACATGTATTAGCGAAATTTATTTAAAAAAAAAAGCCGGTGGCCTTGGCCCTGTTGCCATGGCAACGGGTGCGTTCACCGACCCAAGATCTTGTAGGTATCTTGTAACCGCCACAGCTTATTAGCATTAATTCTCTCCAACCTAACAAATGTAACTATCTACATAGAGTTGTTCTACGCCCTTTTATAAGCAGTGGACCGCATATCTCCATCACCTACAAACCAACCACCTACTATCCCTACTTAGTACCAACATCAGAGAAAGAGAGCCACAACTTACCAAAAGACTGCCTGCAGCCATATTGGTCTTCTTCTATCGTGTGGATTGTGAGGTGTATTACCAACCCTAGGTGTCAGAGTTATTACTGAGCCGCCATAGGCCCCTGACTTGACTCATGTAACTTACATTAATAAATAATAGCCGGGACCAACGGCTTAACGTGCCTTCCGAAGCACGGATCATCTTACTTTTGGACAATCAGGTGATCGACCTGTAATGTCATAACCAAACTAGGGATCACAAAATGATTTTTGTGATTTGTCCCCACGGGAATTCGAACCCGGGACCTCCGGATCGTGAGCACAACGCTCAACCACTGGTCCACGGAGGCCGTTATTTGGTGTATGGTTGGTGTGTGGTATGAATACGAATCGCCTGGAAATTATTTTGAAAATGGACAACCTAACGGTTGAATCACACACCATTCGCGAAACTGCATCCCTATCTGCTTAGTAATCTATCGAATATCTTTTATCTTCAGGTAGGTAAGTAGGTACACTTCCGTTAAAGTGGCGCCACCTATTCATATGACTAAATTATGCTTTAATATCCTTTATCAAAATGTTATCGTAAGATAAAGACCAGACACTTTGATAACTACGAAAGATTTTTGATTGATTGACAGACAAGTCTATTATAGAGACGTCCATTATAAAAGCGTTCAATGACACTGATAATAATTCCAAACTTAGTGCATTAGGTTATAATAACTTACCTAGGTAAAGTAGGTATATACCTACTAGGTACCGTAAATTACCAAGTAAAAAATTAACATTTGAACCGCAAGAATAATTTACCTCAATGTCCTCATAAAATATTTATTTTATAGACTCATAGTAGGTATACCTACCGCAATAGCCCAATAAAATGGAGTATATAGATAATAAGTGTTAACTACTATTACCTATTCAGACTCGAAGCAATAAAATCATGTCCTTATTAATAAAATACCTACCTAATAGGTACTGTAGGATCCTACCTACTCTAAACGGGTCAGACCGAAACGCCAATTCTATTCAATTCATTTCATCGACAATTAATTCAATCAACCCCAATCTTAGCAGCCAACGGAAAGATTTGTATTCGTCACATCATTTAATTTCGCACTTCGATCAAATCTGAAAACACACTTTCGAAGAATTCTCTTAATACCTACATACCAACAACGTCCTTGAATTATTCCCACATAACTCTATTTTCATTCAGAGTTACATTTTCGTTAAATTACTCAGTGTTTTGTTAAAATCACACTAGAAAACACAATGTTACACCTACCTATACTTATATCAAAGACAGCCAACGTAGATACCTACACGTAAACGTAGAGCGATAACTCCTAAAAAATATTCTAAAGTCGTAAAAAACGTAAACACGTGGAGATGAAAACTTGCCAAAACAATTTCTACACGTGGATAAACTTCTGATGCAACAAAAGAGGCGGGAAATTTGAGAACTCTTCTTACCCAGTGTATTTAAATACTCCAGTTGGAGATATAAAGATTCCGGAGCCTATAATAGTCCCGATTATAATGCCCACTCCATTGAACAGTGTTATTTTACGTTTCAAAACCACTTTCCCGTCGCCGGCTTGAGATTCTTCACCCATTCCGCAAAAAAATCAATCGCGTCCGAGCACCGGCAACCGCGACGCACGTGGGTTCTCTATGACAGTCACAACACGCGCGCAATTCACGCCGCTCCTCACAGGAGCCTGCCGACCGTCAGCTCGCCTCGGTATCTTTTACACGACTGAATCACTTTCTGTTACCATTTTTATGTTCTGCGAAACTGGAATAGCGAACTCGCGTTGACGTCAAGAGAACTTAACGAGGCGCGTCGGCCGAGCAGTCGCTACAGCGCATGTGCGAGCGGGGACTTGTGGAGCCCACGCCGCCGTACTGAGCCGGCGTGCCCCCGGCCGATAAAGATGACGATATCACTACTACGATTGAAAGAAGAGGACGTCAAAACATTAGTACACACGCAGCACTATCGGCACAAACCTCACGCACCTGTCGGACTTCGAGTGCGATTTTGCCTAGAGTTAGAATCATACTGAACTTTATAAATCTTTAATTCCGTGGCCAATTCTATTTCGTCTACAGTTTATTAGTAAGCGCAATAAATACGAGCCAACTTCCCTATTATCTGAAGTCACGACATCTTGCAATTACTACCAGATAAGTATATCTTCCATGACCTACCCCAATGAGTTACCAGTTGAACAGGTTGTGTAGAACACTCTATTTTATGACCCTATAGCACATTTTACCTACTTTTATACCTGCCTTCTTTTTGCGACGTCGCCGGGTGGCCCCTCTATGATGACATTGAGAATCGGAATTACATCATTCTTTCAAAGTTGCGCACTATGGGCTGGCCATACAAAAAATGTTGCACAACCAGCGAAAGTACCTATAGATCTATTTCCCTTACTTAAAACTACACTCAGCTCTACTCAACTTGTGACCCACTTTATTTTTGAATAGGTAGATATATACCTGCCTAGAGAGGTTTTAATTATTATATTTGTTATAAAACATTTAGTATTTTTCGTTAATTTCCTCATCTTAGTCTGGATTATGTAGTAAAGCGCAGGTAGAGTCGTAATTTGTTAGTTTTGTTAACACATACACATTTGTAACTCGTAGAACAAGTCATATTTCTTATTAGAAATAGGTGCTTAGGTTGCTAAGAAATTTTAATTTGTTTGAATTCAAGTATGTTCTGTTGTTTTATCAATGTGATGAATAATAATATTATATTTCATAACGTTTTCATTTTAATAATAGATTACTCAAACAGATCAATTAAGCAAGCTCAAAGCAATTATTTTTTAATCAATTTGGTGTTGTATTTTATCATTAATAACAGTTATTATTATAAAAATAACACTGATGACTTTTAAAAAATAACGTCCTTAATTGAGAATCTATTTTAGGTAGGTAGGTACCTTCTGTTAACCAATGGAGTAAAGGAGGAAAGGGCTGCAAAGGGAAATATAACCTTATCTAACATATTAATATGAATAAATGGGTAGGTACTTACTTAAATAATTACTATGATGAAGTATCTCTACACTACATTAGTGTAGAGTTACTACATTAGTGTAGAGTTACTTATGAAGTAACTCTACACTAATGTAGAGTTACTTCATAAGTAAATATGTTGTGACATACTTAGACAGTCAACTCCCAATAAAGCCGGTAAAAGAGAACTGGCAACATTCAACAAATCTTAATCCTTTCGTCTTCATTGAAGCTCGGCAAGTAACATGGGACATTCCTGATTCCAAGTTATTTTTCGTCCGAGACGATGCGATTTACGACAAAGTAACGTCATTAACCTCCCATCTTCTAAATTTGTGAAAAATAGTGGCATAGAATAAGTAATAATACTACGTATAGAACGGCAACTCTGCGTGCTCACCAGCGTCTGAGCTAGGTCTACCTCACCCCCAACATACTTTAGACTTGAATCGTATGATGTCAAACGTCACACACACATGTGCACGTGTACGCATCAATGTGTAGTGTCTGAGTAAAACGAGGTTGTTTGTATGAAGTGTCCGGGTGTGGTACTTTGCTAAGAGAGCTAGGACGAAATTGCGGTTTGAGAAAGAGGCCCACGTCTAGCAGTGGGCTACAATAGTGGCCTGATATTATTATGATGGCGTGCCCAGCAGTGGGATCTAACATCTACTGATTTAGCTAGGGCAAATTTTTAGTGTTTGATTTGATTCAATTTAGTTTTTAAGTAAAGCTGGGGTAAGTTGAAATTTGAAAATAAGTGTGTTCTATTCTAAAGTTATGTAAATCTGTAAATAAATAAGTATATAATACACTCACGTAAAATATGTAAGTACATAGGTAGGTATGTCATGAATCAAATTTTCTAACCCAGATTAATAGACTGCTAGATTTTATAAGACTGCTGTAATGTAAAAATAGTTATCCGGTGACTCAGTTTACTTTATACCAACCTAACTACTGCACGGTGTTGATATAGACAACTTTATGACATTAACAACGCAATACACAGTAATAATTTACCTAAATAACGTGTAAGACGTAATTTTTACCGTCCAAAATTTTCCAATAGGTAATCATAATTATCATTTAATTACATACAGCCCCCTGAAACAGCATACAGTAAAATAAATGGTAAGTAAGTACTTACAAAAAGATATGACAATCACATAGATACTTACTCAAAACACAGTCAATTAAAAAAGTTGTAAATCATCAAAATATCACGGTAGTAGTTATTCCTAACGAATTCGAATATACGAATTCGATATTCGGTTTCGAATGTTTTTTAAACAACAAAAGCACCTCACTTTTATTTCACGCAATACAACAACAAACTAAGTAGCTGTATCTCCTTGACTATTGTAATCTTGTTTTTGAAGACGTCGCGGGAGACATCCTGAAATAACATGAATTTTGCAGCGAGCGATGCGCCCGCGCACGCGCCGCGGCGCTGCTGTCGCGCGTTTATCCGACGCCATTTTCACACAGTCCGTGAGCTTTCCCGCATCCAGGTACGTACTATTTTCTTCCCATTGCCTCAATGCTTGATCAGTGAAACTACATTTAGAATCGATACCATAAAATGTTACTAATAAATCTGAAATTAATACTGTTACCAAAAATGTACTAGCGCTCTTAAAAAACAAGAACATTGACTCTCGAGAGCACACGTAATAGTAGCATGTTTTTTGTTCGCAAACATGATAACTGAATAATAATTATGACAACATCGCACCTAAGTGAAGCTTTTTACACTTACTGTTATCATACTTAATTACTTAATCGATTTGCGACTTAAAAAGCCGTAGCGAGAAGATAACATCTAAAAGTGAACTTTAGGAATGTGACCGTCATGTTTCTGTTACATCAACGCACAGACAACTACAGTGCACTGTTAGACTACATGCTATGCTGTGTTCGAAATACAATCTATTTATGTCATCATGTCCTTATTTTTTTAATAGATCACTAAGCATCCCCCGCAGCGACAGCGTTGTGAGACACAAGTCGTGTCGCGAGCTGCGGTGCCCTTCGCACGTGCCACTAATTCCAGTGTCACCCACTTAAAGGACTACTCAAATTGTATTTCGCACGAAACAACTCCCCGATGACTCTTATTCAAAGAACGAGTGAAGCGAAAGTAGAAGCTATGGACGGTTCCCCGGCTAAAGAAGACAGTGGAAAGTCATCGCGCCCCGTCAGAAACAGAAGATACACTCGGTTAGTTAAGCTAGTGCATACATTGACGTGAGTCATTACTTTCAGCCACCAAAGAATTATTTTCTTTGTGCGTCACTCACGCACAAAACATTGAATATTCCTTTATGTGAAACTTCTATGAAAGTACGTCACACCACGGGCTTTATTTTACAAGCTCTATAATGACTTGTTTACATGTTTTCTGTAACATTGATGTTTGCAACTATAACACGTTAACAGGAGGAGTTTAGTGGCGGGCCAGCGA
The DNA here is from genome assembly GCF_024362695.1 of Pectinophora gossypiella. Taxonomy (NCBI): domain Eukaryota; kingdom Metazoa; phylum Arthropoda; class Insecta; order Lepidoptera; family Gelechiidae; genus Pectinophora; species Pectinophora gossypiella. The sequence goes on from NC_065404.1 coordinate 7,048,705, forward strand.
CCACAGAAGAGACTCTTCACGCCAGAAATCAAGCGATATTTGAAGGACTGGCTAGTTCGTCGAAGAGAGAATCCCTATCCAAACAGAGAAGAAAAGAAATATCTGTCTCGCGAAACTGGACTCACGTACATTCAAGTAAGTTGAGAGCTAAAAACACACCTGAATTTCCCTGTTTTTTGTCGTCTAATGTTTCGTGTTTGTGCCTACCAGCAACCTAATTGGATTCATGCCAAGAATTGCTATTTGCACATAAATAGGCACTATTTTTAACACTGGCTTGTTAACGACTGGTGTTGTTGTGGTTGTTATAAAAGCAGAGATAAATTAATTATTCATAAGAAATGTACCTAAGCTATTCTTTTGCACTACCTATTAAAACGACTTAAGCCACTTTAAAGATATGATATCAATCATAGCGAAAATAAAAATATGATTCTATTTTACAGATTTGTAATTGGTTCGCTAATTGGCGAAGAAAGTTAAAAAATGTAAATGCAGATACAAATCAACAAAACTGGGGCCACCTTATTCGCACATACAACGATCGCGCACACGGCAATGTAGAGCAATTCAGCATTTGCTCTGACGACAGTATATGGAGCGAGCCAGATGCGACCAGCGCAGACCAACGCTCCACAGACATGGAAAACGGCTATAGCGGCAGTCCAGAAAAAACGCCAGAATACCACCAAGACTCGGACACATCGTCCACATCAAAAGAAAAGTTTGACAACAATAACAGCTACACTAATGAGCCCAGAACACTCTCTATGTCTGAAGAGTCGAAGCCCAGTCCTTTGCTTCTGAGCAAGTGGTTAGAGAGTGCTGCGAGATTTCAGCCAAGTGAGAGTAATTACTCTTGGTGGGATGGGAGACGACGGAAGCCCGAGCCGAAGGTGCAGCGAGTGGTGCTGAACGCAACCCGCCACGACCGTGACGAGGTGGAGGCGGCCGTAGCGCTGACTGCTCTAGCAAGCGCCACCAACCGTGTTACCGCAATATAAAATATATATAGTTATTCAATTCAATCAAAAGTATTAAGAGTACCAAAGTCATTTGTACTCAAGTCAAGAACCTAATATCTCAATCTGTATCTTTGAACAATGACAAAGTGCAATGTAAAGTGCTAGTAATGTTAGTATTATGTTGATCACAATTTATTATATGTTCATTTATTTTTACCTTAATTATTACGCCATGAGAAATAACTTGCTCAAGTTTCGTAATGTGTTACTGATGTCATGTTAATGTATTTGATCTCTTTTAATCTAGTTTTAAGTTGCAATACATACCAAAGATTGTGTTTATGTTTCAAATAGATAATAGATGTTTCTAAATTTATCTTTTGTTTTATTATACTTTAAAACAATTGAATCAACAAAATTGGGAACTAAAAACCCTAAACATTATTTTCAAAATAAAAATAAAAAGGTTAACTTAACTTTAAAAATCTGTACTACTAAATAATAACTTTACATATTATATTATATTCTAACAGAAGCAATTTTACATCTATGTCAAGAAATGATTTATTTCAACTTTCTGTGTCTTGTTTAGGATTGTTTTGTAGCTCCACATGCTGTTCTAGGTTTGACACCAGGGATTGTTGGGCCTTGGTGAGTTGTCCCACTAGAGAGGAACCGGCGCTGTCCAATACTGAGCAGAGCTGGCTTCGAGCCACGTCCAAGCTTGGTAACTGACTGAATTCCACAAGTTCATTCTTGGACATCAACCTATCTTGAATAATGCCAGCTGAAAAAAAGAAAAGTAATGTAAAATTTAAATTTTAAAATATATTTTTGAAATAAATACTACATCAAAATGAATACTAACCCATGACCACCAACTGAGGAGACTTTTTCAATATCTTGAACATTTTAGCAGCATTTTCTGGCTGACCAAATATTATGTTTTGATGTGAGGTGAACAAATGGTTTACAGCTTCATAGCGAGTTCCTTTAGTGGCCATAGACACAATCTTCTTGCCGTAAGTCCGTAAATGCATATTGTTTTTTCTGAGGGCCGCAAATACTGGAGTTTTGTCCTCCATGCTAATAGCATTGAGATGGAGGAATACAACCATCTTAGATTTATTAAACCAGTCAAGGCATTCTCGCGCAAGTATTCTTTCAAAAGGATTGTCTACCACTTTCACATATTCAATCTTTTCTCCTCTGTCACACAGAGCATAATCTGGTAACTTGCTCTTTGGAATACTATATACAGGCTTAGTAAAATCTACCAATAGCTGCCTTTCGAAGTGAGGTTTTCTCGGTTTCTGAATGTTAATCTTGCCTCGAAATCGTTTTGAAATCAAAAATGTAACTTGTGTCTGTAATAAACCTGTAAAATAAGGACAAAATAAGAAAAAGAGATAACTGAAATAATAACAGTATTTATCCACTGTCATTAAATATTTATTATTATTGTAATGTTTTACACTTACTTCTGTTTAAAGCAGCCATCGTTCCGGAACAGAAAATTTAATTAAAGGGATATTTTTCTATAAACAAAAAATATAACCTCAACAATAATTCACATCTATCAATGGGTGCGTTCTCTCTTATTTATTTAACACAACTAACGTAACATAACGAACGTTTTGATATGTTAACGACAAATAATTTTATTTTCACATGCCACGTACAAATAATAAAATATCACTTTTTTATAATAATAATAAATACTTATCTGTAATCTATCTACTCTTTTATAAAGAAACTTAACATTTTTCATAGGTATTTCACTCTTTCTACATCAAGCTGCTCATCGACTCTTTTGGAACGCGCTCATAATTGTGTCAATTTTGTTGACATTTGATTCTGACATTCTGACTCTTGTGACATTTAATTTTTGGGAACTTAGGGAACTAGGGAACGATAGAACATGTGATTCGAGGTTTAATAAACAATCTTTTTAAGGGTATTTGCCGAAATTGTGCCTGAGTCTCAATCTATCTGACATTTTATCATTCTCACGATCTTGTGATTTGTTGAGTTAGAATACCGTTTACTCTGTAGTAAATAAAAGTGAGGTTAGTACATGTCATGCCAAATTACGTTTATTTTACACAAGAAAACGCAATAAGATTTTTTACGTCAGTATAAATACTGATTTATATTGAATTTACAGTTAAAATGCGTGGAAACGAAAGAGACACGCCACCGTCATCTGTGAACGGCGACGAAATCACAGGTATGGAGGACGAAATCATCTATCTTGATGAAATGGAAGAGCTACAGTTTGACGAGGAGATGGAAGACGTCAGTGATCAGGAGGAAGAAGACGCAGAGATGGAACCACCCGAAGACCACGCTAAACTGGTTTTTAACAAACACAATGGCTCTGTATTCTGTTGTGACATTCACCCAAGTGGTAAACTGGCTGCTACTGGTGGAGAAGACGACAAAGCGTACGTATGGTCCGTTGAGACAGGCGAAGTAGTGCTGGACTGCACAGGCCACAAGGATTCAGTGATTTTTGTTGGATTTAGCTCTGATGGAGCATACTTAGCCACAGCAGATATGTGTGGGTTAATTAAAGTTTGGAAGTGCAATTTGGAGAACAATGACCCCTGGACAGTGGCTTTCGAATATGAGGCTGATGACTTGACATGGGGTCAGTGGCATTTTGGGGCCAGGGTGCTGATCTTTGGTACAGTAAATGGAGACATCTTTGTTTTCAAAGTACCATCTGGTGACACAAAAGTTTTGCAAGGTCATAACAGCAGGGTGGAATGTGGAAAAGTATGTATTGTGATGTTTTAAACATTATTAAGAGATTAATATTAGAAATTAATTGAAAAACAAAACTAATTATTCCATACAATAAACTTTCAATTTTCCATTTCAGCTCTTCAAAGATGGTGTTCGTTTAGCAGCTGGCTATGAGGATGGTGGCATCAAAGTGTGGGACTTGAAGACCAGCACTGTTGTTCAGCACATACAACCAGAACCCAATCAGATCAGAGTCACGGCTATTGACACCCATCCTGAAAATAATCTTTTAGCTGCCATTTCGACTGATGGTAAAGGGACTTTCATTATTACACTTACATATTATTATTCTAAGTTTTAAACAATTTTTGTTTTCCTATAAATGTAATCAGAAACAGTATAAAGTCGTATGCTACGTACCTAGTCTTAGTTAGTAAATCAGTAAACATTACACCTTATTACAAAACAAAGATGATACAATGCTTAAAATCTGAAGTCACAAGTTTTGTATAGAAAATTTTGCATTGAATTATTATGACTTGTCAACTATTCCTTTAAAATCAGTGGAGAAAGAATTCATGGTATAAACTATGTTTTAATCCTGATATTATCTATAGTCTTAAGTGTCTAATAAGTTGATTAATATTTAGCAAACTTTTAATAAATATAATTAAATTTTGTACCTAATCCAACCCTCAAGACACAGCATTCGCGTGGATTATATCGAGAAAGTAGATAGCATTCACTGTGCCGAAACCCTCAATATAATAGTGTTGTTTCCTAGATCAAAGATACATTATGAAATTCTGATTACTAAATACAGACAGGTGGCAAAAACATTTTCTATTTAACTTTTTTATGAATTTTAATAGGGAAAAATATAGTGCAACATTTTGTCACGTTTTTCTATGACGTCACAGGTTGCTTTTTAATACTAATTCCATAGTAATTTCGTGTTTTGACATAAACATCAATACGTAAACGTTTTACTTTAGTAAAAAGTAAAAGATTTGACTAGTTGGAAAGTAGCCTATTCACGCCGCGCGCGGCGTTTATGCCGTGCAGAGCCAACAGAAGAAACATAGGAATGGAACATGAGTTGGAGGGGATATGTACTGTTTTTAAATTTCTTATGATGTAAATGTGTATGCTTTGTTAACAGGTAAAGTGATCTTAGCCACATCAAGTAATGGCAAGATTGTGGGGCAACTGGAGACAGAAATTGATTTGGAATCTGTTGCTTTTGTGCAAGATAGTGAGCTGGCATACCTTGCTTTAGGCAAGTATTAATTATCTTAATTTAATCATAATAAGCCTAAATATATTAAACATAATAATGACATAGTTATTGTGCAAACCAAAATGCTCTTCACAAATATGGTCTAAATTGTTAAAAGCATACTGGACTTCTTAAGGTGTTAAATTACATGAAGCAAATTGGCTTCTGTATAATTATGGAGCTATTTATTCATAAAATTACTAAATTAAGATTGTAGAAAACATATACACAAGACATTATCTTCAATTTCATGTTTAATCGAAATATTTTTAGGTACCCTAAACGGCGCTGTGAGTATTTGGGACACTACAAGGCAAATGGTGAGGCACCATTGCGCCAAATCCACAGACGACGTGGTCGCCGGAGTCACCAAGCTGATATGGGTGAAGACGGACCTTGTAACTGGATGCTTAGATGGATCCTTAAGGATCTACGATGGGCGATCAGGACAACAATGCGCCATGCTCACAGGCCACAGGTCCGAGGTGCTAGATTTGTGCTATAATGAAAAGGAGAACCTGATACTGACAACTTCAGATGATGGCACAGCCAGGATATTTAAATACGAAGTAAACAAAGGAAAAGATTGATTTAAACTATGGTTTTTTTTTAATTAATTCACATTGATCCTTACTAAGAAATATACTAGAATGGAAGTTGCACTTTTTTTCAAAATTATTGTGGAACTTTAAATATGAGTACCTATAGAAATTATTACCACTACAGTGTAGTAACCCTTATCTGTTTGCTATAGTAAGATATTATACATTATATTATACATACATGATATTCACATACATATATATTTTCCATCTTTGTTACACAATTTATTGACAGCAGTGTTATCCCAGAGTTGTACCGACACTGTCATTGACCTTTATGTACTCGTAGTGTACGACTATAAATGAATTGTTCATATCCTGCGTCAAATGAAGTGAAGAGGCTATTCATCTTGTAAGGCAGTCGATGTGCTCACTTATCACAAAGGTTACCTCCGCATTATCAACAGCACGGCGTGTTACATTCACATCCATTATTATATAAAAGTGACACTGACCCATTTACTCGACATGAAATCTCTTTTTTAATTTCCATGTGTATAGATAGGTAATTCCTTTTGATCAAGGGTACTATTTACTTGAAAATTCAAGAAAATCAAAAAATGTTTATTGAGCACAAAGAATACTCATATCAAGTCCACAAGACTTACACCCATAATCCATAATGGGGTTAACAGAGCCACGAGTAATCAGAATACTACTCGCAGCCAGTCTTGATACGAAATCCTAGGATTAATTCATACAAATAATATACATTTTCTCTAGATATGACTTATTTAAAAGTGTATCTTATAAGCGAGTTGATACTACAAATATTGTAGGTACTTACACAGTTTTTCTAACTCCAGAAAAAATAAATATACTTACACAAGAAAGTTTGCGTTCCAATTGGCGGGAAACAGTTTTTACCTATCTCTTGTCTGGTGAGTTCTGAACCTGCCTACCCCATTTGGAATTAATAGATTTTGCGGCAGCCAGCTGCCGGCAAGTACGGAATAGTCCGGGTGCGAAGGCATGTATTGGTATGGTAATTTACGGTATAAGTTCACAAACCGCGCTACCATTAAAATGTGTTTCGTTAGGTTGCTACTTGCAGACGAAGTCGCGAGCCATCACTCTGCGATATGGTGTTAGTAAAAAAAAGTATGCCAAATGTACACGTGGTAGAGGGCGATACAGAGACAAAACCAGTTGTTCAAACTTGGCAATGAACGCACGTGGCGTTGATGAGAAAGTGAACTCTACGTTTCGGTGGAGACGGTCGGCAGTTCCGCGTAGTGGGATTTTACAAAAGCCATTTTGAATTTTTATATTGGGTCGCCGAATGGCGCGCTAGTCGGTCGCGCGCGCCGGCACTGTGAACGAATACGAAGTAGAGTAGTCTGAAGTGAATAGAGGGAAACCACTAACGTGCCCATACATTCCGCACACCGCGTGATAAGTTTCGATCGCAGCCGGCATAAAGTGACATAAATCCCATAATTTTCCGCGTTTAAACTTATTTTTATGAACGATAACTACCATTTTTAACTTTAAATAATTTTATTAAGTAACAAAATTATACGACCTAAGCTCCAGTGACTTGTGTTGAATATTTTAACCTAGCTCGGTAGGAAGTACAAGACGAATATAACAACGTTAAATATATTACAGTTTGCCTTTTATCAGCGGCGTTGTGGTCAACAGAATCGGCAGGACGCGGCTTTATCGGCCCATGGAGTTACGGTGTACCAACACACGTGGTGATTCTCATCGAGTGATGCAATGTTTGCCTGACGGAGGCTCATAGTTTTGGTAACTTTACGTTATGACTTACAGCCATGTGCTTGAAGTGCCTGTACACTTTATGATCTAGACTTTTGTAAAGTTTGTATAGTAATAGTGTTTTGACAGTTGAAATTAAAAGACATTAAAGATGGCTAAAGTGTCGGCTGCAGAGGGACTGACTCCGAAGGTGATGGAAGTGGGGTCGAGGGAAGATGGTGATAAGGAGTCTAATGGGGGAGTCCGGTTGAAGAAGGAGCTAGGATTGATGAACGGTGTGGCGATCATCGTGGGAGTGATCGTCGGATCGGGGATCTTCGTGTCTCCGAACTACGCGCTGAAGTATGCGGGCTCGAAGGGAATGGCCCTTATAGTCTGGGTACTCTCAGGGTTCCTCTCTATGATTGGCGCGCTCTGCTACGCGGAGCTAGGTAAGTGCTGATTTATCATGCACAGTACTACCTTATCGGCTTTCATTAACGCAGTTTTCACCGTTGGTTCTAATTTACACATTCCTCATCGAGAACGCACGATTGATTTATGACTAAAGATAACAATGTTGTTCGAGAAACTATTAATATGTATTTAAAAGCCACACTGATTAGTTTCTAATTATTTTAAATGGGAAGCTTATAAATAAACAATCGCAGTTGTTTTGTTTGTTATAGACCCTCGTGGGGGAGCCGCTATATGAGCAATACGCACAGTATAAATAATATTGGACCAGTGCAGTAGATCCAGTCTACTCATTTCATCAGTTTACCTGCCTAACTTATGATCTAAAAGTCTTATGTGCTTACATAATAATAATTCATCGAGAAAGTAGGTAGGTAGGTTATTAAATGCAAGGATGTAGGATTATTGCTTTTCTTACCTTCTTTTAAAGGAAAACCTATCTTGTCTGTCTATCTTACCATTATTTATTTTATGCTTTTGCGTGTATGAAATAGCAACCAACAGACGTTGCAACTTACCTAATTCCGTAAAAAGTCGGTTAAGAAAATATAACCCGAGTTACCTACCTATGATTCCTTATTCTATGCTACAGGGCTCACAGTTATTATAACTATCATCATCATCATCAGCCGTAGGGTAGAAATCGTATAGGACACTAATCACGGGACTGAAGCCCAGACGAAGAATCTAAAGAAATATAAAGGAATAAAAAACTTCTAGCCTTGTTTATTTTGTACTTAGTTGTAAGTTGTAAAGACCCGAAAAGGTAAATCCGGTGCACACACTATACACAAACACTGCATGAAGTGTTTATAACGTTAAACAAAATGGATGCACTGTCGTTAAGACGTAACTTGTGTTAACATTATGAAGGTGATACCAACTTCGTTGCTGCCTTGAGACTGATGAAAACAAAGGTCTGGAAGAGGTTCTAGAATGGTTATCTGGGAGACAACCAGAACATATAAGGAGCGATAACCTGAAGAGGCTGACATTGTTACACTACTTTACGCATTTTGCGAATCGTATTTATTATAACAGGAAAATGTGTATATAATTATTGATGTAATAAGCCAATTAAATTCCTCCCAGGAGAACAAATGTGTGATCGGGGACCAAACACCGTGATGGTTTTACATTTCCATATCGTATCTATGTAGCTTGTAATAGATATAAGCTTCAAGCTTTAACCTAATTCCAATGTTTCAAATTCAAAAATATCTTTATTCAGTAGGTAACATAGTTACAGTTTGAATCGTCAATTTCTACATAACGAACGTCTCATCCGCCTAAAACTACAGCAGCTTCTGACGACCTGTACAGCCGGGGAAAAGAAGCTGCAAGAAAAACCTCTGCTCAGAGCCCTAGACGTTCTTTAAAAAAATATATAAAAATAATAAAATATATATTCGAACAAAACGGTGATATAATACTTAATAATTGCATTTAAAAAAGAATTAGATACAGAGTTATACAGCTAGAAACCTCGGTGAGGTGTATGCTGTTTACTAGTTCATTTTGCAATAGATGTAGGTACCTCTGACTACCAATTCAAATATGGTCGCGAGCTTATGTTATATTATACAGCTAATTGATGATAGTAACAAATAGCTTTCTACTCCCGAGGGTCAAGCTTTTTTTTTGGACCTTACCTATTGTATATTTGCCGCTTATGGTATTGACAATTTGTCCGCATAAATGGGAAGCGCTGAGGGCTCTCACCCGGTACAAAATTTAGGACAACATGCCCGAGGGTGTTCAGTGGTCAAACAAGACGGCAGATGTCTAGACTACGTCTGTCGTTAAGGTCACCCTTGGACTTATTATCATTATAAGTCCGTAAGGTCGACCGATTGAATACTTACTCAAAAGTAGGTATGAATTATGTATTAAAATGTAAATTAAAACGACACCCGAAATCGTCGTCAGTTTTTAGTTTCGCTCAAGTCTAAATATACTATTTATTAATAAGTATGTCTAAACGGGAAACCTATCAGAAATACAAATAAAAACCTAACACGTAAAGGTAGCCATTGATGTACGGTCACGAGCATTAATATGTATACACTTTGGTACCATTTCACATTAACTTTTTTGACAAATTGAACTGTAAGTCTCACTAAATGTCAAATATGTTAGTGCAACAGAGTCCTAAAGTGGGTACATTATATTGCTCATGACTGTACTGTACTTAAGTATAATATACACCCAAAGCTTAGGTAAGCTAAAGCTCGGTGACTACCTGTGACTACCTACTGTTTAGATAACATAGATATAAAAAAAAATAAACATAAACAGCCTATACACGTCCCACTGCTGGGCACAGGCCTCCCCTCAATCAACCGGAGAGGGAGCATACTCCACCACGCTGCTCCACTGCGGGTTGGCGGAGGTGTTTGGACTAGTAGTAGTGTCGTTTAGATAATATACTCATTAAAATATTCAAATAGAAATAATGAGTTCTACCTAGAACTCCTTATTACTCTTTACCTACCTAAGGGTCACCAAGGGCGAAGTTTAAAGAATTATTACATCATCATCAGCCCATTAACGTCCCCACTGCTGGAGCACGGGCCTTACCTATGGATGGATAGGGAGATCGGGCCTTAAACCATCACGCGGGCCCAGTGCGGATTGATGGTTATTAACGGCTGCTAATGCAGCCGGGACCAACGGCTTAACGTGCCTTCCGAAGCACGGAAGAGGTCGAGATGAAAACTTTTTTTTTGTGGTCGCCCATCCTATGACCGGCCTTTGCGAAAGTTGCTTAACTTCAACAATCGCAGACCGAGCGCGTTTACCGCTGCGCCACTGAGCTCAACCACAAAGAATTACTTAATATTGTGGAAAGAGCCCGAGATAGAGAGGAGTGGAGAAAAGGGGAGAGGCCTTCGTCCTGCCACTACAGGTGCACATCCCACTGGTTGATGTAGGCTGACAATAATAATAAGTACCTAAGGTCCTCAAATAATGCTTGTGCATAATAATATGACTACAAACTTTAGCTATAGTTTTGATCTTAGCAATAAACTACTCTTTAGATAATACATTTATTAAAATTTCTGTTAGAGATAACAAGAAATTCCATAGTCACTGCTTACCCTGGTGGGAAATAGGCGAGATAACAAGAACTAGCACAGTTTATTGCTCTCAAATGAATAAGCGTTAGAAGATTAGTTAAGTCGCCAGGTACTTAACTGATTTTTGATTTTTGCGACTGCGCGTCTACGAAGGCAAGGTTATTGTCCTTAGACCGCACGATGACTCAATGGATATTTCTATAGCGTTTTTACGATATTTAAATGTAGGTTACGCTCTACGACTCATAATCAAGATCATTATGTTTGTACTCTTCTCGGCAAAAAATAAGTAGGCATGTAGGTACACTTATCTGTAAATACAGGTACTGTTTTCCAATTCGTTCATACTGGTCCATACCTACTAAGAAGTAGGTATTATAGAAGCGAAAGTACCTAACAGTCTCTTCATCTATCAAATTCAAAAATATCTTTATTGAGTACGTCGTATCGTATCGAACGTCTCATCCGCCTAAAACTACTGCAGCTTCTCACAACCTGTATAGCCGGGGAAAAGAAGCTGCAAGAAAAACCTCGGCATAGGACCCTAGACGTTCTTTTAAAAAAACATAAAATATTCTTATACAATTTAGTAATTTTTAAGCCTAATATCAGTTCCCAGACAGTTAATCCCATGCATTCATATCTTCTAAGTACTTAATCACTAACCTTATACTATAATAACCTTTTTACATTGTCATTACCTTTTCAAAAAAAGATTGTTACCTTCTCATACTGAATCGATTTGGATGAAAATTGGCACATTAGATCGAAACCCAGGGACGGACCTATGTCCTGTGTATGTAGGTATGGACTTAGTTTGAGTATTACCCTATGGTACTAATGGTATGGTATGGTATGGTATGGTATGGTTAGTTAATACGGCATCAGTTGGTCTCTGGGGTGAACCTAGTTTGAGTATATCCTTGATTAGTACCATAGGGTAATAAACTAAACAACAAACTAGGTTCACCCCAGAGACCAACTGATGCGGTATAAACTAAAACCACGTGATCAAAGTCTTGAGCAGAATGCTATTGTTAATATTATGATATGAAAATATCACCATTAAATATTCCATAATAAAACACGTGCTAGTCTTTCTTTCTTTATCTTATCAATGGACATCGACGCTATAAAAGTCTAAAGTGTAATCTTGTGCATGTTTCCACGACCGTACCAGCTATTTCGGAAATAACACGTTCTAACTAAACTGTCTACACTGCATGCTCTATCTAGTAGCGTCATAATCAATCATTATTTTTGATAAAAGTCTTTATTTCACACAAAGAATTTCAAATTATAGTTACATTACGTCTTAGGTGACTATACTGCACCATGCTGCACCACTACTGGTTGGTGTAGGTTAGCACACCGCGGACACTTCATACAAACAACCTTGTTTTACACAGACACTACACATTGGCGTTATCGTACACGCGTAATTGTGTGTGTGACGTATGAGGGCTGCCAATTACAATACCCAATTTAACTGTCACTATTTATTTACGAAAGAAGCTTTTATATTCATTTATTTACCACACAAATTTAAAATAAAAAGTTTTAACAATGAAGGTTCACAATATAAATAAATAGGCTTTACACTTGACTTAAAAATTCACTGGACTAGGTTATTTTTTTGTAAATTATTGATATGTTTTGATAAACAATCACCTACAAAAATAAATATTTAGAGGCGTCACGCAGGCGCGCCACATACCATCCCGCGCGCCAATGCCCTAAAGTTGCGTGGCTGAAATTGTTGTTAGCAATAAGGCCGCCTATTGTGCTTATTTTATTCGTCTGTAGATGTTCTGTGTTAATGTTTTTGTGCAATAAAGAATATTGATTGATTGGAATATAATAAAATGAAAAAATAAAATATTAAATAAAGTATAAAGTAAGAAATAGGAGAAATAAAAGGACATACATACATACATACATAAACTCACGCCCGTAATCCCTAATGGGGTGGGCAGAGCCACAAGTTATCAAAGACAACTTGCAGCCACTGTTGATACGAAGTCCAAAGATGGATATGATGAACCTTATGGTGATAAGGGATCAGCCTATCGCCCATAACATTAGTCCATCATGTTAGAGGACACAATCCCTCTGTCGGTTTAAATAAAAGGAGACGTTCTTTAAAAAAGAAACATTAAAAAAATGTTATACTATTTAGTAATTTGACTGCCTACTATTAGCTCCCAGACACTTAATCCCTTTTCTGTCTTTATTTTCTTTTTCTAATTCAGTAATTAAGTATTTACCTATTTAGACATTTTGTGTTGTGAGGGCACGGCAAAGCCAGTCCTGGCTACATAATGTTAGTTATGGTTAAACCAAGTCGGAAGTCTTCGGGCTTGAAATTTCAACGAATGACCTGTGCCCAGGTTTATCTTGCAGCTTCTTTTCTCCCATACAGTGAGAATTGTGAGAAACTGCGGTAGTTTTAGGCGGATGAGACGTAGCTATGTTACATAGTGAATAAAGATATTCTTGAATTTGAATAACATATTATTACATGAAAAATATATACCTATTAATTATATAAAATGTAATGTTTTAGTGAACGTAATATCTGTTGTGTTTGTAATAAAGTGTTTTGTATTATATTATAATTTATGATTTCAGGTACAATGATCCCGAAGTCCGGCGGTGACTACGCCTACATCGGCGAGGCATTCGGGCCGCTACCCTCATTCCTTTACCTATGGGTCGCGCTGTTCATCCTGGTACCAACCGGGAACGCCATCACAGCACTAACCTTCGCACAGAACATTCTCAAACCACTCTGGCCTGTCTGTGACCCACCAGCAGTGGCTGTACGACTTATAGCAGCTGTCGTCACGTGTAAGGAGCTTTTTTTTTTATTAATTAGCATAAAGCTTTATTGCAAACTGATGCGGGAGAGCGGAACTAGCGAGCTGGAAACAGTTTTCCCGGCTCTGTGTACAGTCATGAGCAATATAATGTACCCACTTTAGGACTCTGTCGCACTAAAATATTTGACATTTAGTGAGACTTACAGTTCAATTTGTCAAAAAAGTTAATGTGACATGGTACCAAAGTGTATACATATTAGGGTTGTTCTTCTTTTTTATCGACAATGATCTGTCCTTCGTTCTGCTTCTGATAAGTTATGTTTTAGAATTTTATTTCATGTTTTGATTGTCCAAAAATATAGTTATCTTATTATACTCAAAATACAAGCAAAATACTAATCGGTTCCTCAATTAGTTATTAACGTAGCTTGATCGTTTTTCACAAAATTATGTGACAGAGTGGTAAATTGAAATGCTGTCTCCGATGAAAAGGGCCACTCTGTCACAATATTTTTTGGAATGCGCCTGCAAAGAAAAGTATGTTACCAAGATAAAGAGAACCACTAAATAGTCCTCTACAGACACATCTTTATATGATGTTTTAAAATATTTATTGCCGTTATAATTTTAAAGATGTTAAATCCGATAAATCGAGAAAATGTCTTTTTATTGTCGATAAAAAAGAAGAACGACCCATTAATGTTCGTGACCGTACAGTGAGCAAAATAAATACACACTTAAACTTGCTCCATTAATATTTAGGTATGAGGTTAGGGTCAGTTGCTATCGTCATTGCACAGATAGTAGATACATCTCGATATGTTATCAACCCATCGCGTCGCCAATGTAAAATGGATGACGTCACTTAACAGTTGCCATAATGAGAAGTAGTCCATTTGCGAGTCGGTTGCCATAATGAGAATTAGCCCTAATGCGCCTAAATCCGATTCACGTGTAGAAGTGAAGATACTAATCAATCATGAAGTGCTAACTTCGTCTGAATTTAAAAAAAAACGCGTTAATCGATTGAATTTTTCATTCATTTACGAACATCAGAAACTCACGTTTGCACGTACAATATCTGCAACTTATCGGCTTCTACTACTTTCCAAACTAACTAACTTTCCAATTCTAAGGGCAATAATGACGTGATATTTTGGACAAAGTACAGTTATTGCAATAGGCAATTTTGTGCAAAAAGTTTTTATCAATATGTCTTTGAAACAGGTGCCGGCACTAAACTGGCTGAACTCTATTTTTGGGGGGAGCTGTTATTAATTTGCTAAACTTAAAACGTGATCTTTGTCAGTTTATATAAAAGAAGTCCGATAAAAGGTCTATGAAGCGAGGGTACTGACTTAATTCATCGTGCGATGGTTGTAAACCCACTTCTGAATACCTGAATTAAGAATATTAAGAATATTAGTCGTGAGCATTATGTTATTTACAAGACGTACCTACATTTGCATTAAGTGGAAACAAACGACTGGTGGCGTTAACCCAAATAACTTTAATTAACTAACAAAAAACGACGTAGTTTTATTTTTAGCCTTACCTTACACCGTTTGAACTGTTTATAAGTAGATTTCAAAAGTAAAGATTGGTTCTTTCTATCATAAAACTAGACTTACGACCTTAAGGTTTTTTTTGTAAGTACTTCTCTTCTTCTATCGTGTGGGTTGTGAGGTGGAGTACTAACCTCATCAACCCTGGTGTCAGGGTTACTATTAAACCGCCAAAGGCCCCTGACATGGCTCATGTAACGACTACTTACTTTTTTTGTACTTACATTCGATACATGTACAACGTATTTCTGACCTAAATTATTTAAACGTAATGAAGCACTTTCCTAGGTACATTCCTCAAAATCAATATAGATGGCGGTGTAAAGTTTTATAGATAGATAGATAAAAACATTTATTTGGTCTACAGACACACACCAAAAAAAACCAATCCAATCCAATTTCATGAAAAACAGACATATTAGATATGCATTTTTCATCTTTGTTTTTGGGAATAAATCATGACCCTTTTTAGTAATAAAATACATCACATCTTCCACCCATTATTATTCTGATCAAAATAAAGAGAAGCGATTTAGGTAGCAAGATAATTCTAAATATAACGTGATCAAAATATTAAGCAACAATTGTTTTTATATATGCTTCTGCCAGTAAGTACATTGTATTTTTGAGTAATTTGAGTATTTTGAGAAAATAGGTAATTATCACGTTAAAACTGAACAAACGCCATTTTATGCCATCAGATTCTGGTAGACCAATACCTATTGTTTTTGGTGAAAGACACCTGGAAAATCCCTCATTTCTCGCTGGCTTTCAAAAACTCGAGAATAAAAATGCCAAACATGAAGATTGGTTATCATGCAATTGTGTCGTTCGTAAGAATTTTCTTTCAAAACCTGCTCATCTTGTTCGCTTCTGAGAAAGTCGTGAAGCTCACCCGAGAGCATTCCTCACCGCTCGCTGTGCTGAAATGCAATTATTTTTTGCAAAATAAAATTACATGCCGATTGTCCATATTCTTCGAAACGGGGAACCAAACCGGTTCGTTCCTAACAATTAAATTTTGGCAAGTACCCCTACCGTGTCCGTTCCCAGAATTACAATGTAGGTACATACTCGTCAAACAGGAATTTAATTTAGTACCCAAAAAGGAATGAGAATGCAATGTTTGGGTATCAAATTCCTACCATTTTGCGCATGCTGTCTTCGAACTTATATGGGAACGTTGTACAAACATAAGTGCGTAGGTGCCTACGCGTATTTATGAAGAACTTGTATGTAATAATATATTAAAGTAACACACATAACATAGCATAAACCAAAGGGATAGGCAGACGTGTACGTATAGTATACACAATGCTCCTCGCCAGCTATGTTCCCATCCGATGTAATAGGGGCTATTGCCATTACATGGACTCAAATCCTGGAAACCACATATATTAACATATTTTAGATTTTTATCAAAATTATTTAGGTATGTTTATCTGCGTACACCATAAGTGAAAACGGCTATTTACGTATTAGTATGATAGATAACTACTAACTCTATATTCAGGTTCATCATTATCCATATTAGGTCTACCTACTTATCAAAAGTGTCTGAAAATAGTCTTCTGATTATTTATGGCTATGCTCACCGCCCGTAGAACACAGGCGTGAATTTGTATACTTACAAAACAAATTCTAGGAATTCAAACTGATCAATAGAAGTACCGTCAAGTAGACAGGTTACGCCGCCGCCATACCGTTTCGCTATTTTGATACGGTCAGTAAATCAAAACAATTGCTCATCCTCGTTAAACCGTGGTCTCCTAGAAGCCCTTAGGGGAACTGACGGCGTAGACATCTCGGTCATCAATCAGCGCTCGCCATCTGTCACTGTAAGAAGGAAATTGCGCTCCAGCCGGCATACGTATCCTTCGAACACGGGGCACGGATCTAGGGCCCTACTACCCATATTACAGAAAATAGCATTTAATAGCAAACGAAATGCTAGTTAAGGAATGGTGTTGTTCGCGTGTCATGACCCCCACTCCGCAGTGATTGTGACCGCGTCTTTATCGAGCGGTGTGACTGATTGCTCCCGACAAGGATAATGAAAACTTCCTCCCGCATCGCTCTGACACACACTCGTGCGGAATTAACTTGGCGAACACACCTCACATAAGGGCTCTCGACGTCCTCATCACACTTCGTTGAAGCAGTCAACAATCTTGCGCTAGTTTTCAATTGCTTAATATCTTCTACAATGTATGTATAACCCCTTAAGATGCTGACTGAAATTGACACTTGCTAAAGCAATGCGTAGCGTCACTCAGAAATAATTGTATTCTCGCATACGCACTAAATATCGATAGAATCTGTGGAATAGTAGGGTAAGAGCAATGAAATGTATACGGAATAGGTAATAAAATAGCACAATGTACGTAAATAATAATAACACTCGATTGGATATTAATGTTACAAACAGTCAGTAGCTAATCGTTTAGACTTTGTGAAGTTATAATTGTGGTTCTGTCATTTCAGGTTTCCTCACGGCGATCAACTGTTTTAACGTGAAATGGGTGACGCGTGTTCAAGACTCGTTTACTGCGGCGAAGATTCTCGCTTTATTGGTTACGTTTTTCGCTAGTCTGTGGTACTTATTCTCTGGACACACGGAGAACCTGGAGTCTATGATGGAGGGGTCCAACACGAGTCCTGGAGGCATCGCTATAGCATTCTACACCGGATTGTTTTCATACTCCGGCTGGAACTACCTCAACTTCGTCACGGAAGAGTTGAAGGATCCTTACAAGTAAGTATGAATATCGCTCACCCTTTCTGGCTGTGTAGGTTCTTATAATTGTAACGCCGATGTCGTCGATACCAAAATTGTCAAGGTTCTCTCATTATGTCGGTATGACATTTTTCAGTAGAGATGACTAAACTCAGACACTGTTTAAATCATCAGAGAATCAAGTTGTTCAAATAAATGCATACTTATTTATACCGATTAACATCACAGGCAAGTCGTAGAAAATGATTGCAAATGAAATCTCCGACATCTTACCCGATTTCACTTCAAATACATAAACCTCCTTGAAGCCACGCATTAACACTGATATTTCTCCGGAGTTGTTATTAAAAACTCGTTTTCTCGCTTTCCAGGAACTTGCCGAAGGCTATCTGCATATCGATGCCTGTGGTTACCCTGGTGTACGCCCTGACCAACGTTGCATACTTCGCCGTACTCACTCCATCAGAAATACTAGCCACAGACGCAGTAGCTGTTACTTTTAGCGTGAAGATACTTGGAGCTATGGCGTGGATCATGCCTCTGTTCGTAGCTCTATGTACCTTTGGGTCGCTGAATGGAGCCATCTACGCGTCTTCGAGGTTGTTCTTCGTGGGAGCGCGGAATGGACACCTGCCTCTGGCGATCTCCCTGATTGATATCAAGAGGTTGACGCCTGTGCCATCTCTTATATTTATGGTAAGTATTAGCAAATGGCGTTTCCACATACAGCGACAGCGGGAGCGTTCGCTGAGAGCCTTTAGCGCTCCCCATTTGTCCGGCAAAGTAGTTAATGCCATCTGCGGCAAATCTACAATAAGTCACGTCAGAAAAAAGGAAGCGTTCGCGCGAGGGTATCGTGAATTTATGTGTACAAAGGCAGCAAACTAACTTGAACTTTACAATAATTTCCGCCCCCAATATGCTCCTGGTACTACAACGATGGGATCGTAACTTGCGAATAGACTAGTACACTATAATATTCATATTTACACACCAATAACAAAAGTGGACGTAAATTCTCTGCCTACCCCAATAGGTTATAGTAGTAATAGACGTCATATATTTTTGTGTGCATGTGGCGTTCTCTCATGCAAAATATTCTTGTATATATTATGCAAAATAGTTTGTATATTTATAATAAATTTTAATATTTTGTTCAGGTAGGTATGTTAGTTCGAGAAACAAATGAATAAATATATCGTGTGTGGCGTAAATTCTGATTATCATAGGTATCTCTGTGATCTATAGATAAATTCGTGTAATATGTAGCATCCCGCCGTAAAACTATAAAACTTATCGTAGATAGCAGTTTGGACCTACTATAATTTATGAAGGGCTTTATTTTATTATTTTTTATCTATTTATCGATAGTTATTCTAAAAGTTAAGGATGGAACTTGTGTACCTAATTAATGTTTTCTAAGCAGTAACATCCTTGAATTGTAAAAAACATACCAAGATTTTTCTGATTTAATTATATATCACTAATAATATCATTATACTACTACTACTATCGTATGGGTTGTGAGGTGGATTACCAACCTCATTAACCCTAGTGTCAGGGTTACCATTGAGCCGCCACAGGCCCCTGACATGACTCAAAATAATAATATCATTACATCATAACATAAACTGCCTATATACGTCCCACTGCTGGGCACAGGCCTCCCCTCAATCAACCGGAGGGGGTATGGAGCATACTCCACCACGCTGCTCCATTGCGAGTTGGTGGAGGTGTTTTTACGGCTAATAGCCGGGACCAACGGCTTAACGTGCCCTCCGAAGCACGGAATCATCTTACTTTTTCGGACAATCAGTTGATTCAAGCCTGAAAAGTCCTTACCAAACAAAGGACAGTCTCACAAAGTGATTTCGACAATGTCCCCATCGGGAATCGAACCCGGACCTCCAGATCGTGAGCCTAACGCTCTAACCACTAGACCACGGAGGCTGTCAATAATATCATTATTATTATTTAATAGTCACTGTGGTCTTCTGTGTCCCGGGTTGCTTCTCAAACGGGGAGCGTCGGTTCAAGCCCGATACCGAACTTGCAGCAATTATTTATTATTTATTTACATTTCGCGACTATACAGTGCAGAAACGCCAATACGCCGTGAAACTTTTAATATAAACAATAATATAATTAGACAAATGAAACTTAAGCAATGATTTATTAGTTCACTAACACAATTTGCTCGACCATTATAGACGGCGATAATAGAAAGCTCGGTGATGTGTGGGTACTTAGTTCATCTTGCGATAGATGGACCTCTGACTATCCCAATTGGGATGTAGTCGTGAGCTTATGTTATTTAACAATGTTTTTGAATTACAAAAAATATTACGGAAGAAAAGAGCACGATAATGACTTTTGTATGAAGCTTCTCTACAGGGATGTTAACTTAAAAACTTGATCTATTTTTCTATCAAAATAGCCTCAAAATGGTTCTCCTTTATCGTGTGGGTTGTGAGGTGGATTACCAACCCCATCAACCGTGGTGTCAGGGTTACTATTGAACCGCCAAAGGCCATGACATGGCTCATGTAACGACTACTAACTTACGTCAATAAGTAGTAACCGGGACCAACGGCTTGACGCGCCTTCCCAAGCACGGATCATCTTTCTTTCGGACAATTAGGTGATCAGCCCGTAATGTAACGTGCTATAACCAAACTAGGAATCACAAAGTTATTTTCGTGATATCTCCCCACCGGTATTTGAACCCGGGACCTCTGGATCGTGAGCCCAACGCTCAAACCACTAAAATGCTTAGCTTAGTAATTGTTTTCAATTTAAATAATGTCATTTAATTATTAGATTGTTTTCAATTTAAATAATGATATTTAATATCTAATAATTAAATGACATTATTTAAATTGAAAACAATTACTAATCTAAGCATTTTATTTATTTTGTTAAGTAGGTACCCATATTTTTGCTTCTTTAATCAGAATAACACGACAATTTATCTGCCTATTATAGAGTAAGTAATTACCGTTGTTGATAAAAGGCATTGATTACACATTGTTAAATAACAACTAATTTAGAAACCCATTTTAAATAAAGAGGCGGGAGGTTCAGAACCCTAAAACATAAATAAATAATTATCACGTGTACATCGGTAAAAGAAAACATGGATGTTTTCCCGAGAAATGCGTTTCGGTGGTATGTGACCTAACCTGTATTGGGCTGGTTTTCCCTTCGCGGGTTGGAAGGTCAGACGGGCAGTCGCTTTTGTAAAGAACCTGACCTGGCAAATATTCAGACTATGTAAGCGAACCCCGTGAAACCAAGATAACGCTAGGGAGGTGATGACATTCTAACTAACATACAAAATTAACTCACGCCCCACTGGGCGCACTGGGGACAGAGTCACTACTCGGTTGGGGTGGAGCAGTTACTAGAAGATATCTACTTTTTGTAACTGTCTAATGCCAGGTCACCGCACTATTGCCTAGAAAATGTGTTATAGATATGATATAATCCCATATTTTACTCTTAAACTAGACAGAAAGGCGTAAATCTCGCTTGTAGAGTGGGCAAAGCCCTAAATCAACATTAAATAAATCACTACTAAGTTGCATAATTGATTAAATGTACAGTGCCATAATATAGTGTACGTTACTCACGCAAAAAAAAAATGGACAAAATCGCAATTCGGTATGTAAGGAAAATTGCAATAGTTTATTCTCGGTGGGGCACCTTTTTAACTTAGGCCCTGAGCCTAATAGCTACTAAGTTACGCAGCCTGGACGTAGATCTATTAAACTTAAAAGTGAGGAAGGTAGACCTAACCTAAATTTCTGTTAGACCGACGTGAAAGATATTGAGCCGTATCGCAGTCTATAATGGTCCTTATATAAATATGTAACTAATAGATTTCCTCTCCATCTTTTCAGTGCATAGCAACACTGGTAATGCTGATGGCGCCGAATGTGGAATCCCTGATCGTCTACGTCACAGCCGTGGAAGCCCTATTCATCACTTGTTCAGTGTCGGGCCTGCTATACATGCGATACACTCATCCAAAGCTGACACGGCCTATTAGAGTGAGCCTTATCCTCCCGATCGCCTTCCTCATCATCTGCACATTCCTCGTCGTATGCTCCTGCTTCGAACATCCCATGGAAGTAGGCGTGGGTGTCGCCTTCATATTCCTCGGCGTACCTGTCTACTGCGTATTCATCCTGTGGAAAAACAAACCCAAATGGCTGCAAAACGCCTGTAGTTCCTTCAATTTACTTTGCTCTAAGCTATTCTTATCTCTTCCAGAAGATCATAAAGAATTATGATCACTGTAGTCCGTGTCGATGTAAGTGATCTGATAACTATTCCAAACTTATTATTTACATTATTTATTACCACGAGCTGTGTTTTTATAGCATAATATTTTTGTCTTTATAGTAATAAATACAACTAGTGTAAGTCGACATATTGATTCCTACACACTCATAATTTTAAGCTGTACTTTAAGTATGGAAATGCATTAAATTTAATATTAAAACTACTTACTTCACTTTATTGCTGAACAATTTACCTATTACTATGCCACTATTTGTACAGGTGTTTTGTACACGTCATGTATTATATGCTCAATTACAGTTTACTTTCATAATAATCAATTGGCAAATAATGGAAATCGACCAATTGGCGTTGAGAACCGTGAATAGAACAGAATATTTACGACAAAATTAAATTACCTACATTACATATGTTTTTATAAAAAATATTTTAAATTTAAAAGCTGTGCAAGCAAAGCCCCTGTTGCAAAATAGTGCGCATTAAATCTTCAAAGCAACTTTTATCAGGAAACAATTTTAAAAGGCGTTAGTCGTGATAGTTTGAACAGCAATCAAATGCGTATCACATATTCTATGGGGTTTATAACCCCCACTACCAAAGAGGACAAATATGCCTACTAACAGTAACAATACCTACTGGGTGCTTCTTTGTTTTCTGTGGCTAACCCTATGCAGATTGTGGATAAGTCTAAAAGCCATCAACTTTTTTAAAGAGAAAGTTGCACAATCAAACTACAGTAGATAGGAGAAATAGGGCTTTTAGTCCCTGTAACTTGCCCCTTCCGTCCTGCATTGCCGTACCGACGGCTCCCGTCTCTGCCCCAGGGCAAGGGTTACGTTTTACCCCGTAGGTCTGGGTCCCTATCTGAACTCAACCACCATCTCTCTCCGGCCTAGAGGCGCTCACCCCCGCGGCAAGCCGAACAGGAATTGCCCCAGTAGTGGACGGCAGAGAAGATGACTCTGTCCCTCCTGGGGCCGAGTTAATGGTTTGTATCTAACCAAAACCAAAGGTAGGTAATTGGCGAGCGTAAAAAATATTAGTGATTCGCCCAGTTGGACCTTGAATCTGGAGCCTTTTATAATTAGTAAACCTAAGAAACAATGGACTTTTTTATTTTGTTTAAAAGTACTTATACAATGTAATTGTGGGAGTTCTCCCTCTTAACTTCCAGGGACTTTTTAATACAATTCTTTATTCAGAAGGATTCTGGGTTCCAATTCAGGTCATATTCGTGTAGTTATTGTTCACTGTAGAAGCCTCATTGTCCCTTAAAAATCGGCTAAAGTACGTGTGATGCCGCCTCAGGTAAATCTACAATAGACGCATAGGTAAGTAAAAAATAATTGGTGGAGACAGAAAAAAGTGACTCTCGAATTATTACCACCCAAGGCAAAAAGATTTAAAACTATTTGACACATAACAATGTACCTAACTCACCAGCATATCACTGGCACACACTTCCTCACATTGTCAATTACCTCACCGTGATAACCTCGGAGGTATCACGTCTGGTATGGAGAACGGATTGTGATCACACCATGCGCAGTCAACCGTAACATTGTGGTGGCACGAAAAACTCCCAATTCGCGACGTCTACGCGTCTCTTTTGTGCGAATCTAGGAAATGAAAAAGTTATTAAGTTTCGTAATCGTCACGCTTCCACGTGCCCACAAATTCAGGTGTTTTTGAAGTATTTTGTTTGGTCTACACTTCCGTTACGATAAGCTGTGTTTGCTGTCTTACACGAATTTTGTGGTGTTTATCAAAATAGTAGCCGGTCGGATGGATAATTGTACAAGTTTAAGCTCGATAGACGCTGCAAGTTTATCGAAAATACAGGGTGTTAATCATATCGTAACGAAAAGTTTGAGGGATGCTTCAGACCATGATTCTGTGTTGATATCAAGTGGAAATTTCATGCATGTTTGTCTCGCTTTCGAAGGATGTCCCGACGACCCGATTTACCTACTCTAGCCATAGAGTCGGCCAATCAGCTCGGGACAACACATAGTCCAAGACCCCGAGACTGACACCGCCAACGTACATTTCAGCGCTCATCACTATCGGCTTACAGTCGATTGATTCTTTCGAAAATATTCCTATTAGACGACGCCCTGAACCGAGATTAGCCACCCTCAGATTTGTTGCCTTAAATTTTGTACCGGGGAGAGACCCGCTAAGTAATTCATGCCATCTGAGGCAAAGCTATCAATAAGTCACAGACGAACCCGCTTTCCCGGCTCATAAGTACTATTTACGTACTGTAGTATTTGAGCAGTTTTCTCATAATTACTTATTATTTTCATTAAATGTTGCTGTGATGATATGGTACATTACTCTCTTTGTCAAATACAAACACATTAATAAGTTGTTGTCGCCGTATCAAAAGGTGCATTCATTAACAAATGTTAATTATTATCTATTTCAAACAATATTCGATTAAAAAGTTAAATTATTGATAAAAAATATATACCAAAAGGCTTGTTTTGTCTAAGCATCATCATAGACAGACATAGGTATTACTTATGCCGCCTAACAGGGTGGTCAGGGGTACATGACGAATTGGTATCCTATGAGATTTGAATATGAATTGTTTTATTGAAATAAACATACAAGATAAATAGCCTATATACGTCCCACTGCTGTGCATAGATCTAAGGACCCCGATACCGACCCCGCCGGCGTGGTCGACGATTTCCCTCATTCAGATATTTTCCTATTAATTCTTTCAAATATTTTCCTCTCAGACGACGCCCTGAGCCGAGGTTCGCGCCCAACTGGGCACCCTCAGGCCGGTTGTCTTAAACGTTGTACCGGGTGAGAGCCTTCAGCGCTCCCCATTTATCCGGCCAAGTAGTTAATGTCATCTGCGGCAAATCTACAATAAGTCACGTCATAAAAAAAAATGTGCACAGATCTTCGCTCAATCAACCACAAGGGTTTTCAGCATGCTCTAACACGATGTACCAGTGTGGGTCGGAGGGCTGGTAACTCGGGACCAATGGCTTACAATGGATTTTACTTACAACATCTTAATCTTTCTTCTTCATATAATTACATTTATTCAAATACTATTTTGCTTTTGAGCAGCCGAATAGGGTTCATAATGAGTCAACATCCATTTATTGTAACTGTCCATGTAATTCACGTTCACATAGTCGCTTCATACGATATTCTACTTACCTAATTGATAAATTGGTGTCATTTTTGTGTTGAGTCCAGTAAATAGGTAATGTACTCTACTAACATCTTATTTTTATTTATTTATTTATTAGGCACATCAACAGTACAAACACGCAACAATTAATAAAACTTTCTTAAGGCTAGTACTAGTGTTTGCACCAATTACAGACGTGCACAACTTATGTAATTAACATGTATGAAGAATTTGTTTAAAAAAAAAACGGAATAACAAAAGGTATGAAAAGTTACAGCCAGGCAACACTACAACATCAACAAAAAAAAAGAAGAAGATTCTCAGATCTTATTCTACAATCGATTTTATAATATATAATATCTGGCCGGGATCTGTGTTCCGAAGGTTCCAAATTGTTAATTAAGTACCAGTATACCAATACCAGTAAACCATCTGGTTTACTAGTTATTTCCTCCATTTTCCGCAAAGAAGACTGTTTTTTTAACTTTGTTGATACCTACACTCAAAACAAGGCTGCGAGTTCGTTATTCTCTTCTTATTTATTTACATTGGGCCTTAAAAAACTACAATATAACAAACAACATAAAGAAACTTATCTCCAGCCAGTCACAAGGAAAGTCAAGTAGCTGTATACACCCCGTTCTTACTACGTTCACACCCACACCGCTGCAGCGTGACTATACTCATTGATACAATGGCCCCGATTCCTGCAAACACCTCCTAATTTTATTTTAAGTTATGCCCGTCATTTTCTTATCCGTTGGAAAAGAATGGGACGGGTAATCGACACGCATAAAATTTATGGAATACATGTAAATTTTAAGCAGAAATCCAAAACAACCGTCTAAAAATGTTACATGACAGAATTAAGTAGAAAACACGTCAAAGGGATTGCATACCAGCAAGATGCCTATGTTATTCGCATGGGTTATTCATTAATTATAAAATTAACTTGTTGACAATCATCCGTCCCTTTCCTTTTCGGCGGATAAGAAAATGATGGATATGACCCCGATTCCAGCAGACACCTCCTAATTTTATTTTAAGTTAAACCCGACCATTTTCTTATCCGGCGGAAAGGAAAGGGACGGATGATTAACAAGTGTTAATTTTAACGTGCTGTCAACTTAATTCTGTCGAGTTATTGGCCAGTATAAAATTTTTGGAGGGCTTTTTAAATTTCTGCCTAAAATTGACTTGTCTATAAATTTTATGACTGTCGATTACCCGTCCCTTTCCTTTTAGGTGGAAATGAAAATGACAGGTATAACTTAAAATAAAATTAGATGGTGTCTACTGGAATCAGCACCATTAATACGATAAAAATAAACTCATCGACACTATTTGTTGTACTACATTAAATGTTTACATTAGATAGCTGACAGTGGCTGGGAATGTATACATTGGGTGCAGTCGGCAAATATACAAACGATATTATCAATCAAACATTAAGGTGTTTGGAAATCAATGATAAGTACAGCACGTCTGAAAGTCACCTCGGTAGTTCTTCAATAACATTCGATCTGTAAGGAATTTCAATGGTATGTAGGTATAGTCAAATAAGCAAGAGTACACAAATGGATGAGGTGGCTCGTCAAGAACTAGGTATACTTACCATTGGAATTTTTACTTGCTATTGTGATGAAGATATTTTGACAATCTGCGTGGACTCATTTTCCAGTCCGAGGTTACAGAGATATAATATTAAATAGTTTCCAAGCAATAATAAAATATTTATGTTTAAAAGTATCGATACAAAAGGTATTCCTAAGTACCTACTTACTTCGTATATTATCTTGTGTTGTGCTGGTTTAGATTCTAAAGTATAATCTATCTAAGAAGTTTTTTATCGATAATGATGTGATAAAAAGCATTATAAAGGTTTAGTCCGTGGAAGGGCCCTGTTTGGAGAACGCGTGACTTCATATCGTAGTGTTACGGGTTCGAATCCCGATTCGGGTTCTCAACCACAGAATTTGACTTTATGAGTTACAATTCATGTTTGGGTCATAGATAATTGATATCTCGTGGTTTCCAGGTTCAGATCTGCCCGGTTAATGGCACGCTCACCCCCTAATACAAGAGATTTAGATACTTATTTGAATAATAAGGAAAATTAAAAAGATTTTCTATTACTCTAATCATCATCAGCCTATAGGTCTCCTCTATTTTGCATCATCTTCTCCGGTCCCGCGCTAACCTCATCCACAACTTTCCCGCCACCGTTGCAACCATGCAACGATGTCACCTCCGGGCCTCTGGTCTGCCCACTGACCTTTTCCGTTCTCGTGGCTACTCTTCTGTGAGACAGCCTTTGTCCGCCAACCAACCTCACGTCTGGACAAGTGTGTTTTATTTTCCTACATCGTCATATCCATCTTAGAACCACGATACCAATTTTTTCTTGCGAAAAGCCTATACATACACACATACATAAACATATATGCATTTTCGGAGGAAAGTGATCTTACCTGTATTAGCTGGTTTTCCCCTCGCGGGTTGGAAGATCAGACAGGCAGTCGCTTCTGTAAAAAACCGGACCTGTCAAATCTTCGCGTTAGGTAGGACCATGTGGACACGGGATAGCGCTAGGAAGATGATGATACACACATACATAAACTCACGCCTATTTCCCACCGAAGTAGGCAGATACTATGATTTCGCAGGCACCTGTCAAAAGTTTAATTTGCCAATTTCGTAATTCGTCAAATCTTTGATCAGTCAAACTAGAATTCCATTTGCTTCGATCCTGACACACTTCTCTGGCTTCCTCCACATTGTAACAATAATAATAAGGACTATATTTAGGTACCCACTTTTGCGATTTCGATTTAAAAATATGATTTTAATAAATTAACGACACCTGTCGCGGGACAATTTCCCTCTAAGTGAATAAAACGCTTTATAGCAATCAGACAATGCACCGGTTATGTTCACTGAAGGCTAACTTTTTATTAGTTTCTTGTAAATTACCACCGTTCACTTTCTAATAGGCTAGTTTCCAACTATTCAAATCAGTTACTTTTTACTAAACGTTAATACACGAAATTACTATGGAATTTGTATGAAGAAGCACACTGTGACGTCATAGGAAAAATGTGATAAAATGTCGGACTTATTATTACGTTTTTCTTGATTAAAATTCATATACTTAAGTAAAATAGTAAAGTAATCGATTCACAGACGCTGACGCACGCCGCAAAGAATATCCGCAACCACAATTAAAAAAAGATAGAAAGAAGGAAAAAAAAAAATTTAACACTTAATTACTACCGGTGTACTACCCCCTCCGGTAGATTGAGGGGAGGCCTGTGCCCAGCAGTGGGACGTATATAGGCTATTTATGTATGTATGTACTACCGTTGTAGTATAATACATTCTTAAACTCACGCCCCTGTTCCCTAATGGGTGGGGTAGAGCCAGTACTAATTTAAAGACAACTTGTAGCCGATTTTGAAACGTAGCAAGTCCTAGAAGATAGGTTCAAAAGATAGATCCTCACCTCCGTAGGTGAAGAGTGTGGTTATTTTTGATCAACCTATTGTTTATGATCTATCATGTGTATCGCGGCAGCGGATTATGTGTACACCGTCAGTACAATTCGCGTGTAGCTAAATAGCGCTTTTATGATGTGCAATGAATAAAGTACCTAATTTGTTACCCTTAGCACCTAAGGCACCTACAGCTAAAGTTTCGAAAATCGAATTTAAAAAATTGAAGTAATGCATATCTTTTGACGGGCTTATTGCTACGGAAAACTTTTCAGTCTAATCTCCACTTTGCTCGAAAATTCTTCGAAAGTAGTATTGACCAAGAAGATTACATAATTTTGGAGCGGCTGTCAATCCACTCCATCCATAGTCTTCTAATGAATGGCGCAGTAGGAAGCGAAGTGGCGTGCGCGCTGCTCACACGTGCATAATAAAACCGCACCGAACACGTGCCCTGAATAGTAAATACTCATTAGCATTACATGACTACAAAAATTCGTCTCATCAATATTGGTACGACAAAAAAATCGCAATGTTATCATCACACAAAGAGACTGTCATTATTCCTTACTACGATTGCATTGTCTCGCATACGCGCACGCTCGATGCTTCAAATCGATTCACAAATCCATGACTTTACAAAACATAATAAAATAGCCTTTTGTTTCCTATAAAATGAAAACACGCACAATTGTTGTCGTAGACGTAGAATCTCTAAGCTTTCGGCAACAATGTTTTCGTTGCAAACGCACATCTCTGCCACTGAAACGCCTTCTGATATTGTCTAAAAAAAATAAGTTATCAAATCTAATTAAACTTCTTATCGCGGAAAATTGAGTCATATTGTTCAACATCTTTTTTGTTATGCTGACAAGGTCTCTAGACAAAATAGAGAATCGGTCCTGCTGCGAACCCTTCTAATCCTAGCGTCACTCCACCATCGGAGCATGCCAAGCTCTGTCGTCGGCCGCCACTCCGCAAATACACTTTATTATCAGTAACGGTGTTAGAACCGGCCCGAGTCTCCGAGGCACCAGCCAGCAGCGGGTGAAAGTCAGACGCACACCTCGCTTCGAGTAACGAGCACGCGACCACGACACAACCATTTGCACTCGTTCCGCGACTTTGTTAATGATAATTTCAAATAAACAAATAAACCGCTTCAGTGTGCCGCTGTACAGACGACCGGCGATGACGCGTAGTAATCACTGGGCGCACACCGCGCTCGAGGCTGCTCCGCTGATAGTGTGGTGCGGAGGCGCAGGCCCGCCGGCGGCGCGAGCGCGGGCGCGGGCGCAGCGCTCAGTCGCGAGCATGCTGACACCGTGCATCGTCGTAGCGCTGGCCGCAGCGCTCGCCGCACCCGCCGCCGCAGCCGTCACCGGCGCCATCGACGTAGACCTCAACAACACGCTGCCCGCCGAACGATACTTCATCGACAAGATATTCGACAAATACGGGTACAAAGGAGTCATCACTTTTGAAGTGAGTACCAGCTTCTAATCCAATCCGCGCTTAAAACTTTGTATCATCCATCACTATAAACTACCAACAACCAACAAACTTGTGCAACTCTCTATTTTCAAACGATTGATTTTATTGATCGGCCGACGATATTAATTTCCTAGATTGCAGAGAAAAGTCACTTTCTAAAACGTTATTAATGTTTAATTGATGTTTAAACTATAACCCAATACGTGTACTAGAGACATGGCCAAGAGAAACATATATTCGCTATAAATAATAGTTATTCAGATCGCAAAGGGGAAATTTCCATCGGACAAGATTTTCTAAAACACCTTTCCCTATTTCGTAAACGGAAGTTCATCGAACTAATGCAACCTGGCTACTTGGCAAACACTTACTTATATCAAATCACTTCGTTATCTTAATCGAAAACTACAGATTATCATTGGTCAAGTGTCGTTAAATCCAACAATCTACTGATAGTTGAAAGTTGCACGTTAATTTAGTCTTCTTTCGGCATATTCATAATATAAAGTATTATAATTGCATTATATATTTACACATTACTATTAACACAGTACTATTTGTATTACACACTTCATTGTTAGAGTTGGATGTCAGTGTTTCAAAGCACCATTATAAAATGTGAGAACGTTTAAATTCTCTGTTATTATCATGAACAACGAATACTTATTGACATAATCACTAGAGACATAGTGGACAACAACATTGACGATTATCTGCGATGACTTACGTTTGAGATAAGACTTACATTATGTAGAAGAGGAGACAGCGGAACCGGAAGTCGCAGATTCGAATCCCGTGCAATGACATCGTAAGTGGCCCGGAGCCGAGCTAATGTCTTGACTGATATCTTCCGCTGTTAACATATCGTCCAAAGTACTTAATGGTTTTTTTTTATTAACTAGTGCGAAACTGAACTAGTATAATTTCTGGTTCAAGCTAGCTTTTTTTCTTGCGTATTTACCTCCAGCCGGTCATAACTTAACTTACATTACTTATAACAATTTTCCTGCGAAAATATTTACAATAGCAAACTAACATAAGTACAATAATACCTAGTTTCACGCGCAATTTCAGGTGCCAATTTTGAAAAGAATTTTTCTTTTGGGTATTGAACAAAGCGATGTCTTATTTTATCGTAAGTCTTATTCAGGTAGCGGGTCCAATAGGTGGCTGATATCGGACATACATAACAACGCGAGTTTTCGTGTCTTTTATTTCTAAATTAGCAGCCGCGTCCATTATTGCCGGGAAAATTATACTTACCTGAAGGGTATTGTTCTCGTACAGAAAAGATAAACACGTAGCACACATGAGAGCACAGATGTTTTGTGCGATATGAACAAAACCGAGTTTTATTGGCAGAACACTCGTAATTTTCAACTTTTTAATTAAAATCAATCGACCGGTAATCTAGAATATGTAGTGTAGAGAGTGTTCCACATTCGCGGACTGGTAAAGAAACTTGGTCTTCACGTGTTTATACGTGACATTCTTTGATATAAATACCTAACTACATAAGTACTTGCAAAATTTATTATCCAAAATGCATTTTCGGAAGTATATGACCTAACATGTATTGGGCTGGTTTTCCCTTCGTGGTTTGGAAGGTCACACAAACAGTCGCTTCTGTAAAAAGCCGCACCTGTCAAATCTTCGGATTAGGTAAGCGCGCCCTGTGACAACGGGATATATTGATTGCTTGGGTATACTTTATCCATTCATGAAGTACATACTGTCTGCTGAAATACCATGCAAGTCCTTTTTTTCTCAAATACGACATGCTACTACAGTATAACAAATATAACGTATTTTGCCAATGTAGATTTTTTAACAACATTACTTATTACCTATATACCAACGATTGAAAAAAAACAAATAATAAGTAAAAAAGTTTATCATTTTTCGCGAACAAATCTTGAGGCGGGAAATTAATTCCCACGCTCAATTTGAAATAATGTTAGATAATGTTAGGAGTGAGTAAAATTACGCTTAATTTCCCATTTTCAACTTTTGACTGTGACACGACTAACGAACGATTAGTTTGCATATTTACACTCCGGAGGCATTTGTAAATAACCTGTCTCATAAAACACTTGCAACAGAAAGTGTTTTATTGTTGCATTTTTGCAACATGAATGACTTGTGCTGGCTTGTATATAAATATGATTGCAATCTCGACTTGTATTTGCATAGTTAAATGTATACAATGTGTGTATACAAGTAAACATACAGTAGTCAAAGAGAGCCGAGCGCAAGTGTTGCATACTTCCATACTTTTCTTGTGCCTTTAAATTCACTTTACCATTGTGCCTAGTGCCTAATAATCTTGACGGAAACTAACGAAAACTATTGTATAAGTAATTGTCTGATATTATTTATCAGGTTTCATAAAATTTGTTGAAGAACATAAACAAAGTTTAACAAACAGAAAGTAGAGCAGACACCGCTCTCAGACCTTATGTAACCAATCGCGATCTCCTTCAGCACTTTTTATACAAGTTATGAAAATTCCAGAAAAATATTAGTGTTGTGGAATTTTCGCTTTCGATTCGATAACAATTCCTTGGCGTTTTGTTTGTTTGTGATACTGGCTGCCTATGGAAGTAGTATTCTAACTTTTCAAAACAAGGAAACGTGTTAGGAAGGCTACGGCTAAACGATTGGATACCTACAACGATATATGCAAACAAACCAAATAAAACGTGTTGTCAGTTGTAGAATAGATAGATATAAGTACGTAGAGCAAATATATATATCATCATCACCAGCCCATTAACGTCCCCACTGCTGGGGCACAGGCCTTCCCTGTGGATGGATAGGGAGATCGGGCCTTAAACCACCACACGGGCCCAGTGCGGATTGGTGGTTATTAACAACTGCTAATGCAGCCGGGACCAACGGCTTAACATGCCTTCCGAAGCACGGAGGAGCTCGAGATGAAAACTTTTTTTTTGTGGTTACCCATCCTATGACCGGCCTTTGCGAAAGTTTCTTAACTTCAACAATCGCAGACCGGGCGCGTTAACTGCTGCGCTTCCTCAAATATATTATATATACATACAACTAAATGTGGTACAAACAAAACATCTTACTTACTTACAGAAAATTTCAATGATAATTTCAATATTTATTTTGACGTTATTAGTGTTCGATTTTATAACCGCGACAAATTAGCGTTCGCCACAGCTGTATTCATAACGATTTGAATTTAAAAGTGTATTATCTAAATTATTGTCAATTGGTCATAGATTCGCTGCTTCATTTACATATGTCATGTATGTAAGCCCTCTCTACATAGGTGCGTGATAAACTGTCTGTAGGTATACGATTTCCCATTTGTTTCCTGAACATAACCAGTAAAACTGGTTTCGCATAAGAGCTAAATTCCTGTATTCCAGAGTCCTCTTTGACGTCGGACCTGTAGATTAGGTAACTCTAATCGTTCTTCCTCATTTCCACCTCTTGTTTCCTTTCGTTTTCCAAGTCTCGACTCTACCAAAGTCGGTAGAAAGTTGTAAAGCAGGATTAATCAAAACTACTTGGTAAGTGGTTACATTATGCCGCTTGGATTTTTCCAAAAACAAACTTTAACGATAGAAAGTAATTTACCCGTCTTTAATTGCTCTCGCTATATCTTAATCTAAGGGCGGTATTCATAAACTAATCTCAGCTTCGAGACTACCCTCAAGATCATGTCAATGTGACAGTTTTTATATAAAAACAGGGACTTGAGCATGATCTTGAGGGCAGTCTCTGCTCTGATTAGTTTATTAATACCACCCTAACTAAGTAGTTGTATCCCATAAGTCTACCTACTTTGCAAAATATATGCACAATAGGAATACTCTTTTTCCCAATATTAATACCCGTCAGTAATTGCCAATTTTATAATTAATCGTTATGTAATTATCCACATTATTACCTATTATAACTGCGAAAGTAATTCTATCTGTCTGTCTGTTACCTTTTTACGCTTTAACCATTGAACTTAGATGACACTTATTATGGGGATAGATCGAGATCTAAGGAAGAACATAGGTTAAAAAGGGATGAAAAAAATTGCCGCGCTCAACCATAAAATGTTAGCCATAATAACTACGCTTCATTGTCTTCAATATTATTTTCCACTTTACTGATCTATAAAAAAAAATATTTTTAATTACTTAAAGTCACATTGATAATGAAAGGATTTTAGATTAATTAATCACGTGTGTTTACTTGTTTGTCATGATATCGTAGGTAGATTATCTATGATTTGACCACAACAAATACTTCTGAACATATTCTAAGATAATGAATACACATGATACACGATCAGTATAAATATTACGCATTATGTATTGTTATGACTGGGCCTACGTGTAAGGAAGAGAGCCTTACTCTATCATGCTACTTAAATTCGTTAGTAGGTAAGCAATAGAGTATATAAAAACATTGTTGTTGCTTGTACAAAACATAAAAAATACAACAAAATAGATAGCACAAAAACTAGTACAAATTACTATTCAACAAAAACATATCATACCTAATATATAATGTAGTCTCATCACTATTTGAAACAAATTTAAATTTGAAATTGAAAACGAATGGAACGAATTCAAAATTGGACCTGTCAAATCTTCAGGTTAGATTAGCGGACCCCGTGGAAAACGGAAAACGCTAGGGAGACGATGATGAATAAATTGAAAATGAAAGAAGCAGGGACTCAGAAACACAAAAACAGTACACATGGTCTACAAATTGGCCCATTTTTTTTTCATATTGTTGTGACGGAATTGTTTCTTGTATTATCTGCAATGATTAAGTAATCTGATACTAATCGTTATCGTTATAGGAAATAGCTACACCTAATATAGAAAACTTCTATTATTAGATAAGTATATTATAATATTGTATGTAAGTACTAATAGAAATCATTATTCGGATAAAAAGTAATTTGAAGTTTTTCAATACATTACTTTAGGTTAAATGGTAATAGAAACTTCTTATAGTTGGTAATCATTCTATAAAACGAATTATACGCTACCTGACCTTCAATGAATTATCCGATAATTTAGGATATAACATTGATATAAGAGAACTTTAATACCTAAACCATGTATTGTGAATTTGTGATTATAAAATGTATTATCACCGGTTATCGTACGTCTTTTCAATTTTTCATTGAATAAGTCTTAACACAGCCTTGATCTTGACAGTGCCACAACTTTAAACATCCACCTTATTATAAGGTTATTAAGTTACAATATACAACGACATAGGAATAATAATATTTAACAATTTACAGTGTTGTGTATCAAGTACATTCTGGATGTAGGTATTATTATAGGCTAGTTTCCAACTAGTCAAATCAGTCATTTTTTACTAAACGTCAAAACACGAAATTACTATGGAATTTGTATGAAAAATCACACTGTGACGTCACGGAAAGACTTGATAAAATGTCGGATTTATTATTACGTTTTTCTTGAGTAAAATTCATAACTAAGTTAAATAGAAAAAAGAAACTTTTTTCGTTAGTTCTAGATCTGTCTTTAATTAGTAATCAGAATTTCATAATTTATCTTGAACCTAATACACGGCCCAATTGTAAAGAAACCATAACCCCATTGTCCTCGTATAAAATAGATAAACCCGCAATAATGCAGCGAGGAGTGAGACCTGTGCCCAGCAGTGGGGCGTATAGTAGAAATAAAGAAAAAAAATATTTGGATTTCCATAGTGATGGAAATATACAATACAATACAAAAACTCTTTATTGCACTTGAATCACATTAAAGATACATTAGTAATACATTAGTATAAAGGATTGATACTATTTTAAGCTGCCTGTAGTGCGGTTTCACAAAATTTAACATAAGGGAACCTAATGTAGGGGTCTAAAACGGCCACATTTTTGCAATTCATTTAAGATTCATCTAAGCTATTTGGAACTTACTTTTATATGCGCAAATGTCAAATGACTATATTGCGTTTTAGATGAATTGCTTGGATGTTTCCTTTTTAACACCATTACAATGGTATAGGTAGCCCTTATATATTATATCGCCGCCTTATGGTGAAGACCACAAACCACCTTTTTCAAAAAGCACATTCTGATGTTATTTTCTTGTAAAAAATCGAAATATTTCAATTAATAAAATCAATATGGATAAAAAATGATTTTTACATGAATTGAAACGAACGTGTCTATTGTGACATTTTGTTAACAAAAACTACATCCAAATGTGATTTTTCAAGATGGCGCTTAGTGAAAACCTCACTATAAGTTGACGTTATGTAAGTCAGTACTTATCTCGTGAGAGCTTTTAATTACAAGCCTCCGTCACCAAAAAAGTCACTTGTGTTTTGTCGTACTCGCCCGGCAAATCTCGACCACTGAAGTCACAAAATATAACACATTACCGGTCTGTTCCGCAGGGCTTCGAGCACCTCCTAGACAACCTTGGTCTGGGTGGGCGAGTGTTCAACTCCCCGCATGACCTGGCTCTGCACCGGATTAATGGCACCTTCCGTCAGCTGCATGATACCCAGCACCGACACAGGCGTTCACCTCCTGCTGACGGTTAGTATGCTTATTACGTTAAGCTTTCCTCTTTGGAATCCTTCCGTGTGGAACCTCAGATATCGCTTGCGGCACGTTTTTTATCCACCCCATTTTCATCCCTTTTGTAAGGTGATCACCAAAAACAATCTC
Source organism: Pectinophora gossypiella (assembly GCF_024362695.1). Taxonomy (NCBI): domain Eukaryota; kingdom Metazoa; phylum Arthropoda; class Insecta; order Lepidoptera; family Gelechiidae; genus Pectinophora; species Pectinophora gossypiella. The sequence goes on from NC_065404.1 coordinate 7,085,831, forward strand.
AACTTGTATAAAACGATGGATGAATTTTGATGAAACAAGAATCAGAAAAAATCAGAGAAAAAAAAATCAGAAGAATCAGAGATGTCAGGATAGAAGCAAATGGAATTCCATTCCACACTGGAATGGGAAATAAGCGTGAATTTGTATGTGTGTAAATTAAATTATCTCCATATGGGTCCAACTATATCCATGCAAAATTTTATGTAAATGTAAACAAACAAATTATTTTGGTTTAGGCGTAAATGGTTACTGACAGACAAATAGAGGACCTATAGAGTATGGATTCTCAGACGACGCCCTGAGCCGTTTTCCAGGGGCACCTGGGCAAACTCAAACTTTTTCTTAAGTTGTGCAGGTATTGGGTGAAAGCCCCCAGCGCCCCCCATTTATCAAATCTATATAATAAGTCACGATAAAAAAAAACGATTTATACCATACGCATGTCTCTTACTTTTCTGTAACTGTAACATGCCCTTCGTGCTTTGCCACCTACACGCAGATTGATTATAATGAATGCTGCTCGTGAAGAAAGTAAAACGGAGGTGAAATAGCGCTGTAAGAAAAACAATAAAAAAGTCGTGAACAACAACTAATTACTTACTTAGTGATAATTATTATAAGAATGTCCTTGTGATCAACAACAACACCTTGGGATCTGCGTGAAGTGAATGAAAGGCGGAAAATGATTTTTTTTTTAGTTGTACTCAAGTACGTTAGGTACTCACTATATAGTTAGGCAGCATTTGGCCTTCGCGGTAGTTAGACATAGGTTTAAAATAACTAGTTCCACTAATTGTCTAGACTTTAAGGTTTCCATTATGCCAATCGTGACGAATTCGGTTTCCTGGCTTTGTTTGTATTTTTACAAAATTTCACTTTCAAGTGAAGTCACTGATTGTGGACAGCCTAAAAGGAAACGCTGTTAATCCTCATCCGGTACGATCTTTCAAGATACTTAGGTTTATAAGTTGTGCCGGACGACGCCCAGAACGATCTCATAGTTTAACAAATTATTGTAAATAACTTAGATTTTGAAATAAAGATATAGATAGTTAAATAAGTATAGTTAAGAAAATATTGTGATAACAATTGTATGTGATATTATTATTTTTTGTTCCAATAAATTACACTCACCTCATTCGCGGCGCCGTCTCGTCTTAATGCGCGCAAGGCCCACTAGTTGCGAACCGTAAAATCGTATATGACTAGGGCGAGACGGCGTCGAAAACACACAATTCGCACACCTCGCAACTCGAGGTTTATTTTTAGGAAGGTCGCAATAGGACCTTACACAACATAGCTTAGGTACAGACACAACTGTACAGAAATGAATCTTAAATAGTTGTTTTTATTTAGAACCAGCATCCCATAGAACATAGCGTGCGGTTTACAGTCCCGTACATAAGTAATGCACCAAAAATAATAAATAGTCTTTTTAAAAATACGCGTGGGGTGTCCTTTTATTGTACGCTCAAATCTGAGTATGAAGTCGTTACATGAGCCATGTAGGGGCCTTTGGCGGCTCAGTAACAACTCTGACACCAGGGTTGATGAGGTTGGTGTTCCACCTCACAGCCCAGACGATAAGAAGAAGATCTGATGATGATTCTAGCTAGGCGATTGAAATTCTATCTAAACAAACATAAACGACATAAACAAATTTTACACTTAATTTCTAAATGACTACAACACATAAGTACCTAAGTACTTACTTGGAAACTCATTAAGATTGCAATAACCAAATCTACTATGTTACTATTTTTTTCTACGCTCAAATATGTTGAGCTTTAAATAGTTATAACTATTTTGAGCGGAAATCTACGCCTATTGTCGGTAGTTACTTTTTACCTGGAATTTATTCGGCGTTTACAAAACACTTCTTTTGCTGTGACCAATCAGAACAGATTGTATTCGTCCTCATTGACGGTCGATGATCTCGCTGCCACCTTATTATTTTTTGCAACCTTTTGCAACTTACATAAATCTATACTTATAATAAATCTGTAGAGAGGTCAATTCTGTACATTAAATATTTTTTCAAAATAACTATCAGGGGGTGATAAGTGATCGATACTGATGCCAAAAATGCAATCAGTAAAATTTTTGTCTGTCTGTCTGTCTGTCTGTCTGTCTGTCTGTCTGTCTGTCTGTCTGTATGTTCCTTATAGAAACAAAAACTACTGGACGGATTTTAATGAAACTTGGTACAATTATTCTTCACACTCCTGGACAGGTTATAGTATACTTTTCATCACGCTACAATCAATAGGAGCAGAGTAGTGAAGGGAAATCCTTTTGTATGAAAAATCTAAACCACTCAAGTTAGACGTTTGAAATTTGGCATGCAAGTACCTTAGATATCGTAGAGGTGCACTAAGAAAGGAATCCCCGAAATTCCTACGGGAACGGGAATTAGCGGGAAAATCCTTTTGTATGAGAAATCTAAACCATTCAAGTTAGATGTTTGAAATTTGTCATACAAGTACCTTAGATATCGTAGAGGTGTACTAAGAAAGGAATTCCCGAAATTCCCACGAGAACGGGAATTAGCGGGAAAATCCTTTTGTATGAAAAATCTAAACCACTCAAGTTAGACGTTTGAAATTTGTCATGCAGGTACCTTAGGTACCGTGGAGGTGTACTAAGAAAGGAATTCCCGAAATTCCCACGGGAACGGGAATTAACGGGAAAATCCTTTTGTATGAAAAAATCTAAACCATTCAAGTTAGATGTTTGAAATTTGGCACGCAGGTACCTTAGATACTGTAGAGGTGCACTAAGAAAGGAATTCCCGAAATTCCCAAGGGAACGGGAATTAGCGGAAAAATCCTTTTGTATGAAAAATCTAAACCACTCAAGTTACACGTTTGAAATTTGGCATGCAGATACCTTAGGTACCGTAGAGGTGCACTAAGAAAGGAATTCCCGAAATTCCCACGAGAACGGGAATTAGCGGGAAAATCCTTTTGTATGAAAAATCTAAACCACTCAAGTTAGACGTTTGAAATTTGTCATGCAGGTACCTTAGGTACCGTAGAGGTGCACTAAGAAAGGAATTCCCGGAATTCCCACGGGAACGGAAATTAGCGGGAAAATCCTTTTGTATGAAAAATCTAAACCGCTTAAGTTAGACGCTTGAAATTTGGCATGCAGGTACCTTAGTTAACTTAAAGCTTAGTTGCAACAGGATATTGCAAAATTCCCACGGAAACGGGAGTTAGCGGGAAAAAAACATTTGTATGAAAAAATCGAAACCGCGTAAGATAGATGTTTTCAATTCAATTCAATTAAATTATTTATTGCATTCCATGTAGTACAATGGGGTGTTACATAGGCATAGGAACTAAAACATGGACCCTGTAGGGCACAGCAACGTTGAAGGGAAGAGAGGAAGTGTGTATTAAAATTAAAACTCAATGAACAATCAATTAAAAAAAAATCAATTCAATCAATTGATTGCATGCATGCATACCTTAGTAAAAATAAAGTTTATTTTTGGCTGTATTTTGAAAAATGGGAGTTATTGGGAAAAAATTGTATGAAAAAATCTAAACTGCATAAGTTAGATGCTTGAAATTTGATATGCACTCCCACACACACAAAGATCTCTCTCTTATATAACACGCCACGCGGACGAAGTCGCGGGCAAAAGCTAGTATAACATATAAGTCATAAGCTCGCGACTAGTGATGGGCAGGGAAAGTAAAAATATCGGGAAAATATGGGAAAATAAAATTAACATTCGAAAAATTCCCGAATTATGGGAAAATATCTTCCCTTGAAATGGGAATTTTTCGGGTTTTTTCCCTCAAAATTGGGAAAATTCCCAAAACGCGGGAATTTTCCGGGTAAGAACCTAACACTACTCGCGACTATCTGTGTCATGGGGACACATCACAAAAATCACTTTGTGTTCCTAGTTGGGTTAGGACAGGCTGATCACCTGATTGTCCGAAAGTAATATGATCCGTGCTTCGGAAGGCACGTTAAGCCGTTGGTCCCGGTTACTACTTACTGATGTAAGTGAGTAATTGTTACATGAGCCATGTCAGGGGCCTTTAGCGGTTTAATAGTAACCCTGACACCAGGGTTGATGGAGTTGGTAATCCACCTCACAACCCACACGGTAGAAGAAGAAGACTGCCTCTGTGGTCTAGTCGTCGAGCTTTTAGTTGCGTCTAGTCGAAGGCTTATGATCCGGGGGCCATTTTGAATATTTTCTTCTTTTTTTGACGTAACTGTGATTTGTCTCGGATATTATTAACTATTTAGCCGGCCGGTGTTAAAATTCTCCCCCATTTTAGATGGTTCACGATAAAGAAACAAAAACAGTACCTAATCATAGACACTGAAGTAAATAATAAGCGCTATTAGTAAGAGACAGATACCCACTTATAAATATCAATGCCATTTTAATATGGCAAATATTATTATTCCCTTCGTAACCTTTAATTAAATAGACCAAAGACACATTTTATTTACTATTGGGTAGGTATGTAAAGTGTAATTGAATGCAAGTGAGACAATAGTCTGCTATTTCGAGTGTAGTGAGATTAACTGTCGCGTCACACACTCACATTTATCTTTTGTTTTCCTGTCATCGAGGAAGAAATGAATAAATACGGAAGTGGGATGTATAAATAATACTTTTGCATTGTTGCCAACAATATACGGTACGGAGATACATCGTTATAGGTATGCTGAATAGCAATGCAGTTACAAGGCCTAAGCTTTCCGGCGTTTATTGCGACCAAGTAACGTGACGAATATTGTTGAAAGTCAAGGTCGGTGATACATTATATCTAATATTCAATGAGGGACTTTCCAGGCTACGTTTCTCAAAAACAATGTAGATGGCGCTGTATAGATTTTCCTACGTTCAACCTTCTAATTTCAACTTTTTTTGGGTATAAATGATGACTCTTTTTATTACACCCAGGCACAATTACATCTTCCACGCATTATTATTTCTGAACTAAATAAAGAAAAGCAATATAGATAGCAACGTAATTCTATCAATCAACAAATTATTTTTATATAATATGCTTCTACCATTTCATTGTATTGAGTAATGAGAAAATAGGTAATAATCACGTTAAACCTCGTCAGCGCCATCTATATTATTTTTGGGGAACGCAGCCTGGAAAATCATTCATTGGCATTTGAGACATGATTTTAATTTTATGAAGCATATTATATTATTTATCTAAGTTCAATTAATTTTATTTCACAAGTATTACAAAAAAGTCGTGAAATAGATTCAAATTTCGAATTCGAATTTGAGACATTACAATAATATTATAATAATAAATAGGCTTAAAAACCTAGCCTCGATATTAGCGACCGGCGCGGCGGCGACCCCAAAATAAACACAATCACTCATAGGTACCTATATTCAATTACCTGTATGTGGTTCCAAAATTACTTTTAACTGCGTACACTTCTTCATTTTCTGTACCCATTACGTAAGTATTTATTTGTTTTTGAAACTTCCGTGTTAATTTTATCTATCCGTAACTTGTGAATCTCTTCGTTTGGTCACGTCTAGTACGTATATAATCGCCAATCTACATGAGATTTAGGTGAAAAGTACCGACTTACCTAAGTATATAAATATAAACCCCCTTGTCAGTATCGATTGCTTATTTATATATTTTACTTAAGTATTGAAGCGCAGGTTCCTTTATTGCACCCAAAAACCATGTTCTAATCTTGATAAAACTACTGAAAAATTATTACAGCAATATTGAGACTGCCTTTACAGTTTTATTGCCAATATTTCAATCATGACCAGTCATGATTACCTAAGACATAGTATATAGTAGCAAGCTAGTTACGCTAAGACCAATTTGATTAAGTCTGATCATGTAACATCCTTATAATATAGGTACATAAATTCACGCCATTAATTCCTGTTAGGGTGGACAGATGCTTCCAGCCCCCATCACATGGCTATCAAAATTTATAACCATATTCCCAATTCCATAAAAAACATTGATAAACCGACGTTATTCTTTAATACTCTAAAGAAGTTCCTCATTCAGAAAGCCTACTATGATGTTAAAGAATTTTTTTCTGATAAGTTGAACGAATATTAATTATTACTATTAGACTACTCGTATAATTCTATTAAAAGTTGTTGTTATAATTCTATTAAAAGTTATTTCTTGATAAAATGTTAATAATACTTATATAATTTATACTAGAATATATATAATATGTTACATTAATTGTTAAGGAGATAATTGGTTAAAGCTTATTGTATAAATGTAAATTCTGACCACGTAACAAATGTTATGCCTAAGTTGCTGTGCCCCAACGGGGCGTCACAATGTACCTACCACATCCTGTATACCACCTATGTAAAACTGTGACTTGCAATAAATAAATGATTATGATTATGATTATGCAGACGGATCACTTTTGGTGTGACGACAGTTCCATAGTTTCGCAAGAAAACCATAACCTCATGGCAGAGACGACGTTATATCTTTGCTAACTTAAGCATCTCCCGTGATCGGCTTGGGATGATAATAAACAGCATATACCTAGGTATTAGGTATCACTGCTACACACAGCAACGCAAGGCCTCGTTGAAGGGATATGAAGCATACCTACCTACCTAAAGGTTCATGTTAAGTAAATACCTTGATAAGCTAAGAGAAAACATTCTTCAGTTCTTCTTCCTACAGATTGTTTTTTTTTTTTTTGACGTGACTTATCGTAGATTTGCCGCAGATGGCATTAACTACTTGGCCGGAATTAACTACTTGGCCGGATTAACTAAGTACTTAGCCGGAGATTGGTTTTAGTTCTAGTTCTTTTAGTTCCTGACCATGTACAGAACATCCACGCGCCGTATCTAAATCGTAATGCCGGATCCCGGTAATACGCCCAAGGAGGATATGCGCAACCACAATAAACGAACAATAAGATGGTCATTTTATGCCCGCGATTATTCTATTACGGATCTCCTGATCGGTCATATGTCTCGGACCCTACCGACCAAGAGAGACCCTTGACATATTATGTCTAAATAAGAATCAGTGTCAAATAGATGATAGGCTGCTATTACGATCTTTATAAATATCACGTTCTTCTTGACGGTTGGCAGAATGGGACACGAGACACGTGCCATCTGCGTCGGTACTAAGAAGAATAATATTAAAATACTTATTACGCATTATAAATTAACTGCTGGAATGAATGTACTTATAAATGCATTCTGCTTACCCCCTCCGGTTGATTGAGGGGAGGCCTGTGCCCAGCAGTGGGACGTATATAGGCAGTTTATGTATCATCCTGGATATGACATAAAATCCAGCTAAAGTAAAAATCAAAAGAGAACTCCATTTTCAAATTTCGTTCACGTCCAAGTTTTAAAGCTTACTTTTTCTTGCTTCCGTTACCTGTAGGTAAGTTTAACAACTGTTAAAATGGACTTTAAAGTTGTGGATTGGAAATAAAATATATAGTGAGCTCCGACACAGTTTAATTATTTTTTTCTATCACACACACCGTTCATTCCCGAGAAATGCATTTTTCCGGGGTATGTGACCTAACCTGCATTGGGCGGAATTCCCTTCGCGGGTTGGAAGGTGAGACAGGCAGTCGCTTCTGTAAAAAACCTTCAAGATCTTCATTCAGGTTAGGTTAGGTTAGTAGTGTGTGTAGCAGTGATACCTAATACCTAGGTATATGCTGTTTATTATCATCCCAAGCCGATCACGGGAGATGCTTAAGTTAGCAAAGATATAACGTCGTCTCTGCCATGAGGTTATGGTTTTCTTGCGAAACTATGGAACTGTCGTCACACCAAAAGTGATCCGTCTGCATAATCATAATCATAATCATTTATTTATTGCAAGTCACAGTTTTACATAGGTGGTATACAGGATGTGGTAGGTACATTGTGACGCCCCGTTGGGGCACAGCAACTTAGGCATAACATTTGTTACGTGGTCAGAATTTACATTTATACAATAAGCTTTAACCAATTATCTCCTTAACAATTAATGTAACATATTATATATATTCTAGTATAAATTATATAAGTATTATTAACATTTTATCAAGAAATAACTTTTAATAGAATTATAACAACAACTTTTAATAGAATTATACGAGTAGTCTAATAGTAATAATTAATATTCGTTCAACTTATCAGAAAAAAATTCTTTAACATCATAGTAGGCTTTCTGAATGAGTAATTGTTACATGAGCCATGTCAGGGGCCTTTAGCGGTTTAATAGTAACCCTGACACCAGGGTTGATGGAGTTGGTAATCCACCTCACAACCCACACGGTAGAAGAAGAAGACTGCCTCTGTGGTCTAGTCGTCGAGCTTTTAGTTGCGTCTAGTCGAAGGCTTATGATCCGGGGGCCATTTTGAATATTTTCTTCTTTTTTTGACGTAACTGTGATTTGTCTCGGAAAAATGGGAGATGTTATTAACTATTTAGCCGGCCGGTGTTAAAATTCTCCCCCATTTTAGATGGTTCACGATAAAGAAACAAAAACAGTACCTAATCATAGACACTGAAGTAAATAATAAGCGCTATTAGTAAGAGACAGATACCCACTTATAAATATCAATGCCATTTTAATATGGCAAATATTATTATTCCCTTCGTAACCTTTAATTAAATAGACCAAAGACACATTTTATTTACTATTGGGTAGGTATGTAAAGTGTAATTGAATGCAAGTGAGACAATAGTCTGCTATTTCGAGTGTAGTGAGATTAACTGTCGCGTCACACACTCACATTTATCTTTTGTTTTCCTGTCATCGAGGAAGAAATGAATAAATACGGAAGTGGGATGTATAAATAATACTTTTGCATTGTTGCCAACAATATACGGTACGGAGATACATCGTTATAGGTATGCTGAATAGCAATGCAGTTACAAGGCCTAAGCTTTCCGGCGTTTATTGCGACCAAGTAACGTGACGAATATTGTTGAAAGTCAAGGTCGGTGATACATTATATCTAATATTCAATGAGGGACTTTCCAGGCTACGTTTCTCAAAAACAATGTAGATGGCGCTGTATAGATTTTCCTACGTTCAACCTTCTAATTTCAACTTTTTTTGGGTATAAATGATGACTCTTTTTATTACACCCAGGCACAATTACATCTTCCACGCATTATTATTTCTGAACTAAATAAAGAAAAGCAATATAGATAGCAACGTAATTCTATCAATCAACAAATTATTTTTATATAATATGCTTCTACCATTTCATTGTATTGAGTAATGAGAAAATAGGTAATAATCACGTTAAACCTCGTCAGCGCCATCTATATTATTTTTGGGGAACGCAGCCTGGAAAATCATTCATTGGCATTTGAGACATGATTTTAATTTTATGAAGCATATTATATTATTTATCTAAGTTCAATTAATTTTATTTCACAAGTATTACAAAAAAGTCGTGAAATAGATTCAAATTTCGAATTCGAATTTGAGACATTACAATAATATTATAATAATAAATAGGCTTAAAAACCTAGCCTCGATATTAGCGACCGGCGCGGCGGCGACCCCAAAATAAACACAATCACTCATAGGTACCTATATTCAATTACCTGTATGTGGTTCCAAAATTACTTTTAACTGCGTACACTTCTTCATTTTCTGTACCCATTACGTAAGTATTTATTTGTTTTTGAAACTTCCGTGTTAATTTTATCTATCCGTAACTTGTGAATCTCTTCGTTTGGTCACGTCTAGTACGTATATAATCGCCAATCTACATGAGATTTAGGTGAAAAGTACCGACTTACCTAAGTATATAAATATAAACCCCCTTGTCAGTATCGATTGCTTATTTATATATTTTACTTAAGTATTGAAGCGCAGGTTCCTTTATTGCACCCAAAAACCATGTTCTAATCTTGATAAAACTACTGAAAAATTATTACAGCAATATTGAGACTGCCTTTACAGTTTTATTGCCAATATTTCAATCATGACCAGTCATGATTACCTAAGACATAGTATATAGTAGCAAGCTAGTTACGCTAAGACCAATTTGATTAAGTCTGATCATGTAACATCCTTATAATATAGGTACATAAATTCACGCCATTAATTCCTGTTAGGGTGGACAGATGCTTCCAGCCCCCATCACATGGCTATCAAAATTTATAACCATATTCCCAATTCCATAAAAAACATTGATAAACCGACGTTATTCTTTAATACTCTAAAGAAGTTCCTCATTCAGAAAGCCTACTATGATGTTAAAGAATTTTTTTCTGATAAGTTGAACGAATATTAATTATTACTATTAGACTACTCGTATAATTCTATTAAAAGTTGTTGTTATAATTCTATTAAAAGTTATTTCTTGATAAAATGTTAATAATACTTATATAATTTATACTAGAATATATATAATATGTTACATTAATTGTTAAGGAGATAATTGGTTAAAGCTTATTGTATAAATGTAAATTCTGACCACGTAACAAATGTTATGCCTAAGTTGCTGTGCCCCAACGGGGCGTCACAATGTACCTACCACATCCTGTATACCACCTATGTAAAACTGTGACTTGCAATAAATAAATGATTATGATTATGATTATGCAGACGGATCACTTTTGGTGTGACGACAGTTCCATAGTTTCGCAAGAAAACCATAACCTCATGGCAGAGACGACGTTATATCTTTGCTAACTTAAGCATCTCCCGTGATCGGCTTGGGATGATAATAAACAGCATATACCTAGGTATTAGGTATCACTGCTACACACAGCAACGCAAGGCCTCGTTGAAGGGATATGAAGCATACCTACCTACCTAAAGGTTCATGTTAAGTAAATACCTTGATAAGCTAAGAGAAAACATTCTTCAGTTCTTCTTCCTACAGATTGTTTTTTTTTTTTTTGACGTGACTTATCGTAGATTTGCCGCAGATGGCATTAACTACTTGGCCGGAATTAACTACTTGGCCGGATTAACTAAGTACTTAGCCGGAGATTGGTTTTAGTTCTAGTTCTTTTAGTTCCTGACCATGTACAGAACATCCACGCGCCGTATCTAAATCGTAATGCCGGATCCCGGTAATACGCCCAAGGAGGATATGCGCAACCACAATAAACGAACAATAAGATGGTCATTTTATGCCCGCGATTATTCTATTACGGATCTCCTGATCGGTCATATGTCTCGGACCCTACCGACCAAGAGAGACCCTTGACATATTATGTCTAAATAAGAATCAGTGTCAAATAGATGATAGGCTGCTATTACGATCTTTATAAATATCACGTTCTTCTTGACGGTTGGCAGAATGGGACACGAGACACGTGCCATCTGCGTCGGTACTAAGAAGAATAATATTAAAATACTTATTACGCATTATAAATTAACTGCTGGAATGAATGTACTTATAAATGCATTCTGCTTACCCCCTCCGGTTGATTGAGGGGAGGCCTGTGCCCAGCAGTGGGACGTATATAGGCAGTTTATGTATCATCCTGGATATGACATAAAATCCAGCTAAAGTAAAAATCAAAAGAGAACTCCATTTTCAAATTTCGTTCACGTCCAAGTTTTAAAGCTTACTTTTTCTTGCTTCCGTTACCTGTAGGTAAGTTTAACAACTGTTAAAATGGACTTTAAAGTTGTGGATTGGAAATAAAATATATAGTGAGCTCCGACACAGTTTAATTATTTTTTTCTATCACACACACCGTTCATTCCCGAGAAATGCATTTTTCCGGGGTATGTGACCTAACCTGCATTGGGCGGAATTCCCTTCGCGGGTTGGAAGGTGAGACAGGCAGTCGCTTCTGTAAAAAACCTTCAAGATCTTCATTCAGGTTAGGTTAGGTTAGTAGGGACCCTGTGAATGGTATAATGCCAGGGAGATAATGATGACTAACACCGTACAAGCTTTACGCCTTTCCGGAAATAGTAACGACTACTTATTCTAAAAAACTATCATAGACAAACAAAATTGATCATAGACCTCTTTCTTTAGTATACATTTGTTTCATGAAATTTTAAAATCTTACAGCTCGGCTATTCGAAATGAATTACATATTTGGCTATTTCTCATTTTTTTCCTGTCCTACTAGCATTAATTTAGATATTTAATGGCAAATCTACATGATAAATAAGTTGCGGAAATTCTTCTTTACAAAAGCTAATAATTAAATAACCATTACGCGAATTATTTTATTAACATTTGTTTAGGCTCTTATTTTTTGCGGGTGCGTATTTAAAATGTTCAATGAGTCATTCCTTTTATTGATAGAATATCTACACGTGTATCTTGGATTCTCACTTCAAATATTTTCTTTATCTACCTAACTTAGTACCTAGATTTAATTTATGTAAGATACCTAAGTACCTAGCTATTACATTGTAATAATGTAATGTCTCACCTCACACAAACAACACACGCACATACATATCTATCTTTTCCAAATATTGAGCAACAATTATTTTTATAATGCTTATTATTAAATGTATAATGTATGACATTATATTTTTATTAATTATTTTCCCAAGCAAAGAGAAAATCGGTAATTGGGTCGTGTACTAGGTTCAAGATAAATTATGAAATTCTGATTACTAAATAAATTTATTTTTTTCTATTTAACTTATTTATTAATTTTATTCAACAAAAACCTAATAATAAGTCCGACAATTTATCACATTTCTATGACGTCACAGTGTGCCTTTTCCAATTTTCGTACAAATTCCATAGTAATTTCGTGATTTGACGTTTAATAAAAAGTGACTGATTTGACTAGTTAGCATGTAAAATCTGTGCAGCGCCATCTATATTTTTATGGGGGAACGTAGCCTGGAAAGTCCATTACCTACGTGCATCCTACGTGGTTTTCACTATCTCTTCTGTGGCGACAGGTTGTTTTCTGATGGATGTGTGCGCAGGGGTGAGCGTGTGTTGTTTGTGTGATGTGAGACGTAGCATTATTACAATGTAACAGCATAAGTACTAAGTTAGGTAGATAAAGAAAACATTTGAAGTGTGAATCCAAGATACACGTGTAGATATTTTATCAACAAAACGAATGACTCATTGAACATTTTAAATACGCACCCGCAAAAAATAAGATCCAAAAACAAATGTTAAGTATATAAGAATTCGCGTAAGATTTTACAAAGAAGAATTTCCGCGACTTGTTTATCATGTAGATTTTTCTCCATTAAGTATTTAAATAATTTCTAGTAAGACACAAACAAAATGAGAAATAGCCAAATCGGTAATTCATTTGCTTTAAGGGCCCTATCTCGCTAGGATACCGGTAGAGTCACCCTAGTCGCGCAGTATAAAGGAGGAAATAAATTTTGTTGCTGCCAACTGAATCCTGAATAGGGTAGTTTCCAACTAGCCAAATCAGTTACTTTTTACCATAGAGCAACACGGATCTCCGCGGACTGGAGCTTTTTACTTAACATCTAAACACGAAATATAGGTACGTAAATGTCTTGAAACACAAAATTACTATGAAAAAGCAACCTGGGACGTCATAGAAAAAGTGTCAAAATGTCACACTTACCTATTATTACATTGTTCTTTATTAAAATTCATAAATAAGTTAAATAGAAAAAAGGAAACGTTTTTTGTTACCTTTAGATCTCTTTAGATATTTAGTAATCAAAATTTCATAATTTAGCTTTGACCTAGGAAACTAACCAATTCCCTCTGGTGGCGCAACCATTGTTTCCTAGTCCAGGGGATAGGGTCCAGGGGACTAGAGGTACCTAAATTACCATACCTATTGAAATGAAACCTAACTGTAGAAACATAAGGAACTGCTTTTGAACTAGGTACTTACTAAGGTACCATGCATGGTAAGGTAGGTGTCTGTAAGTATTTTTAATATGATTTAAATGCAATAAAGAGTTTTTGTATTATATTGTATTGTACCTACCTAACTGTTAAGCAGTAGTGTAATAAATACCTACAAGCGGCCTAATAAAACATTTATAAAAATGAAGTGCTTATAAATCGTACCTGCCTACCATTAAGTATAACATACTTTCCTATTATCACCCTGAACAATTATCTTTTCAATTGTTGATATAATTAAGATATCTATTTTGTAACAAATAGTAGGTAACATAAGACCAGGACTTAAACGAATTGACCACGTCTCGGGAACTATCAATTGACAGAAAAGAAAAACAAAAAATGCGTTTAGCTGCCTATCATCCCGCATATCTTGTAACAGTCGACTAAAGGATTATATCCATCCCAACATGATAGTCCTTGTACTAGCAATAGGCTGATCGCCTACCACAGTTTCATCATATCCACCTTAAGATTTCGAATTTAAATTGGCTGATTTTTATAATAACTAGTAGCTCTACCATGCGCTTGTGTATGCGTTTATACATAGGTAGGATAATAAGTATATACGTACCTAATAGTTAAATATCTGTTTATTTTACAGACACGCCGATATTGAAGAAGTCATGTCTGTCGCCGAGGGAGATTCTAGAAGTGTACGGGATGGAGAACGAGCCTGGTGTGATCACCATCAAGCCCAAGACCTTCTTGGAAATGTGTCCCGCCCTCGTCTACCAACTAGACCAACGATCCTGCTACAAGACTGAAGCACCCGTACCGAAATTGGAAAGACATTGGAGTAAGTATCATTTGACTGAGTCACCAAGTAAAGCAGCATCTTTACGAATGCTCCGTATCGTCCCTCCTACCTCCTTTTCGCTTATTGACGGAATACTTACGCCCCTTATTAAGACTAATAATGGCTGTTTATGTAAACAGAATCTCATTACCAAGATTCTTAAACATCAAAACGATAAACTACGAATAGTTATGATGACTCTACGACTGAGCGACCTTGCACAAAATGTGAAATGACTTTGCTTAACAAAGGATGTTGTCTTATTGGAATAATGGTGTTGTTACAGCATGGATCTACGCAAGTCTGAGTATCTTGGTGATCAGCGCTACCGGGCTGCTGGGTGTGGCGGTGGTGCCGCTCCTCAAGTCTGTAATATTCAGTCACGTGCTGCACTTCCTTGTGGCCGTAGCCGTCGGCACTCTCTGTGGCGACGCCCTCCTTCACCTCATGCCGCACGCCCTCCGATCCCACGGCCCGCCATCCCAGCCGCAAGAAGAAACCGAAGTCGTACTCAAATGCAGCGTCACTTTCCTCACAATTCTTCTCTTCTACACCGTCGAAGCTATCATGCAAACGATACATGGCGGTCACGCACACTCCCACGATCCAGCAAAGAGTGTCGAAGAAATTAAACAAGAAGCCGTCAAACAAATTGAACCCATAGAGCTGGGAGCGATGATGCCTGGGTCCCCTCCGCCCCCGGCCGAACGCCCGATGACGTCAACTGCGCTTATGGTGATAGTCGGTGATGGCTTGCACAATTTGACAGACGGCCTGGCTATAGGCGCAGCGTTCAGCGGTGACCCGGTAACAGGCTTCGCTACAGCGTTAGCCGTGTTCTGCCACGAATTACCGCATGAGCTCGGGGACTTCGCTGTGCTGTTGCGATCAGGGATGAGCATCAGGCGCGCCCTCTACTACAATTTATTGTCGTCCATACTCAGCTTCATGGGTATGGCAGGCGGTATCTGGCTGGCGGAGGACCACGAGTCCGCCTCGCAGTGGATCTACGCCGCGACCGCCGGTACCTTCTTCTATATAGCTCTAGCGGACCTAGTTCCCGAGATAAACGAGAACAATCACGGGAAAAGTTTAAATTTAGTTCTAGCAGTGTTAGGTATTCTTACTGGCGGCGTGATCATGCTGCTGATAGCGCTACATGAAGACTCTATACAATATCTCTTTAGAAATGCAGAACAATGAACAAGTTGACTTCCTATGTAGGTAGTACGTATTATATAGTACAGCATATGTGATAAATGTACTCATGGTTGTTCAATAATCATAGATTAATTAATTTACCTAAATAGTGTTAGGTAGGTACTTGCGGAAATAATAATGTTTTGATGGAATATCACAACTACAACAAATACTTAGTTTGAATACTTTTCCTAATGCAGGCTGAATAATGTAAGAGAAAGTTATTTTAGATTTAATTTATCTGTGTACATATTTCTTCAGTATCAAGATAATAAATGTTACTAAGTCTCAACTTCATAAAAATCATATAAGTAGGTATGTTTTAGATCAATTCGTACAACTGCCGTTACGAAATAAGCATTGTTTTTAACTGTTGTTTTGCGTTCATTTTTTATTTGTGTCTATTTTAGATAAAGGAAGACACAACATTCATCGTCAGACCTTCGTTATTGAGATATATAGCATAACACAGATTTTTTTTACACATCGATATCAATATTTTACATCCGACATACTTACGCTTAAACTCAGTCTTCAAAACACGGTTTCGTTCTTACTTAAACATACTACAAAGTATTAAACAGCTCACATTAGTGTTTAATTAGATATCTAGATTTAAAATTAGTTAAATATACAAGCCTAATGTAAATAGACGCAATATTTTTAAGATAGGTATAACATTATTCTTAAGTATAAGTAATTTATTGTCATAATAACTGTTGTTTCTGTAAATATTTCTGTTTACTCAATTAGCTATTTTAAAGACTATTTTTAACTATCCCATCAGAAGCCTTAATTACCTATGACAATTCAGTTTCAGGATATAAAACGTGCTGATATGGTAACGTGTAACTGTAACTCTGTTTACCTACTATGTGTCTCGTTTCTTTGTTTGGTCTTATTTACGGTTTGCCTTAAACTTATGGTGCGCTATTTATTGCAATTTCTTTAACTATGTAAAACCTACATAAGCAATACGAGTAACAAAACATGATCAGCGTAATATAATAAATATATCCTACTAGGATATTTCTCTTTTTATTTATATTTTTCCTTTTTCTAGGACATTTTGGCATTCACGATAATAATATTCACTTCCGGTGTTCGAAGAACTACCCACTTATTTGCGACGTTTTATTTCCATTAGACCATAGATACCAGCAGAGCTACCATGCGCAACATGTTAAAATTATCGATCGATTAAATAAATTTTGTCGAAATCGATAACTTTGTTTTTTCAATTTGTTTTTTCCATAACATGCGTGACAAGTGACTTTGATCATATTTTGACAGAACAACATGACTTATTTGGGTTCACATATTAGCACCAATCGACAAAACGACATGATTATATCGTCAGAATCGATATAATGACCGTGACAAAATTTTATTACGTTGCGCATGTTAGCTCTACAGTTGTCATCATTTGAATGCACCTTAATCAACGATAAAATTGTTTTTTTATTATTATTATTTCGTCATACACAATATTGTCGTAGTTATAATGTCTCTTGGAAATCAGGTATACGTGTTGTTATACGTCTGCCATAACGCATAATTTAGAAAAGTTTATTTTGTGATTAAGTAGGTAATAAACATTTCTGAAATGAGTTGGTTTTGATTTTATAAACATACATACCTACATACATACATACATTATATGTAACGTACCTACTTTTGTTTGTTATAAACATAAGAGTTTGAACCCCTCTTCTCCTTTCTCCTGGGTTTTAAGATCTATGATCTAACACCTGATTCAGACAGAACCCTCAGTTTTTTTAATACCTAATAATTATATTTTATTTATTCAAATAACAAGACAAAAAAGGTAAAGAGAGAAGAGAGGGTTAGTATATTTTACTCTAATTTTTCCCTAGTTTTGTTCTCTCTCACTCTAGTTTTGTCTTTTTACCTCAGAACAATAACTTATTGTTCTGAGCTTTTTACAACCTCAATTTTTTTTATTTCCTTGCCAAAATTAAAAAAAACAAAACAAATACAATAGACTAATAAAGGGCTTTTTGGCGGGAAACGGGAACGGGACAGTTGCTTTCTTCATTGAATAATCTAAATAATTAATACGAAGTGGTGTTTTGTGGTTAATGATCGCATTAAGTTCGTCGGAAGATATTCGCGAGTGTTATTATATAGGAGTATTCAATAAACAAAGTGTATCTACCTATTTTCGCTTCGTGCCAAGTAGCCGCTTCATAACTCAAAAGTTTATGCGGACTTTTGAGTTAATTCGTTTGGGATTCGGAGTAGCAGTTTGCTCCGATGGTGGGGGCTTCGGTTTCATCATCATCACCCTTCATCATTTCATTAATCATCAAGAAAAAAATACGTAAGACATGGCTGTATAGGCATAGTTCCCTTTGCCTTACCCTTCGGGGAAAACCAAAACAAAAAAAAATCAGCTCAGCTGTCATGTCAATTGTTGCCTCTCGCTGTCTCGTAAGGATTATCAAATGAGCAGTGTATTGAACAAAATTACGTATTTTCGTAAGTGAGAGTAATATTTCAACTTCTTAATAAAGGCGGATAAGATATATGACAATTATTTCCACCATGTTCAAAGGAGTGGTAAGTATATTAATTTTGTAAACATATTTTTTGCGCCAACTCCAACCTGACAATTCGTTATTATAAAAAAAAAACTATATTCGGTTCCCAATAGGTATTATTTATAGAACGTGACTGTATATTTTCTTTGTTACAAGTAAACTTTTGAATTTTTTGAATTTTTGAATTTGAATTAGGTACTATTGCAAGTTCTGATTTTATATCCCATAGAGACAACTGATAATGAACCGATAGGTAATACCAAAAAAATATATGTACATTAAAACCTTTCTCCAATAAAAACATTAAAAAGTAATACTTTCTAATCTATGTATGTTCAATAGCAAACTGACAAAACATCATTTCAAAATTAGAAAGTCAACAATGTTGTTATAATAAATTAATTTTGTAACCCAAATTATAAATATGAAAACTAAAACAAAAATGTATCATGACTTGCAATAGGTCTTGTTGCCAACCAACTAGAATTACAGTATGCCCAAGAAGGTGTCCTCCTTACAATCCCAGACAACCCCATAGAAGAGGCTCAAAAATGGGCTGTTTCTTTAGATTATTCAAAACTGCTGTAAGTTAATACACATGAACCTATCTTTTATGATACACACAATACAGTGGAATTTTGGGAAATGGTTATACAAGCTGTCTAAACTCAATAGGTATACCACTATAGAGTCCCTGGTTGGTATCTTTCTCTATTTACTCTGATCTCAGGTGTATGTTTAATTGCAGATAATATTTGGTGCTGGAGTGTATACTGGTGTATATGTAGCACAAAATTACCAGGTACAGTAAGTTTTACTTAGTCCAAAAAGTTCATAATTTTGATTGGGGTAAAATAGAAAATGGCAATGGTAAAGAATTTGAAAATGTGGTACGTAAAGCTAACTGTGATAAGATATGGACATTAGACAACATAGTTTGACTTTAGAGTATCTTAATTTCTAGATGGTTTCAATAATTTGTTTCAAATCACACTTATTTGAAATTTGTGGCCAGTGTACATTTTAATTTCTGTTGAAATACTAGATGCTATCTTTAACTTATTTATATTAATTAGTCTTTCTGTTGTATTTTTTTCCACAAATCGCAAATGATTTTTCAAAGGAGGCCATGCTACCATTTTTATGGTCATCCACTCTTTACTAATAAAACCTCATTTACAATTGGCTTAATTGGAAATGTAAAATGGTCCTGGTTCAAATTAAACCTACCAAAGTTTTTATTAATTTGTATTTTTTTGTAACTTGTATGGCCTCTTTTGTGTCACATTTTCATTTAGTGACAAATTAAAAATAATTACTGAATTCTAAAATAAAATGTTCACAAACCAGGATGCGGCTGCTTATATTTGTACGAAAACCACAAACCAATGTGATGAAGTATTGAAAAAGAAAGGGTTAGTTGTTTTTTTTTTTCATATTTATTTTGAACCAGGAACCATATTTTCGAGTTATGTATTTTTTATATTCTTTTTTCATACAATTTTGTTTTTGTATTTTGTCACAAAATAATTATAGTCAATTATTTTTTAGTAATGTACTTCTGCAAGTATTTACTATAGTAATAACCATAGTCTTACCTTTCCAGTTAGACAAAGTGGAAAACCCTAAGGTGCTGATGGAAAAAGTACAAGAATTTATAAAATCTAAAACAGATGGAAAATAGAAACAACAGGATTATAGGAGATGCTGCTTTGTCTATGAAATGACATATACTTGTGTAAATACAATTTATTAGCTCTATACAATGCTATAAATAAAATTAGCAACAAATTGATATTACTTTTATTTAATTCACAGTAAAGATAGTCCACCTCCAATGTGTTCAACTCTCGTCAGAGGTTCTTCAAACGCTAGCCAGTCACTGGAGTGAGTAGGAAGCAATCCCATGCTTTGACATTTATATAGGGCTAGCAATATGTTCACCACATTTCCAATGAAGTAGACAAACTTCTGACCAGCTGCTTGGGTGCCTTCAACCATCTTGAAAGTGCTTTGTGTGGAGAACAGAGCTTTTACTGGCCGAACAATCAGCATACCAACCATCATGATAGGGAATATTGATATGGAGTTACCAGCCATGTACATTATGAACAGGTTCATTGGCACCTGTTTCAGGGGTCCGAGTGCAACATCCCACAATTTCTTGATTAAAAGCAAGTTTGAGTCTGTATCCTTTGATGATTCTGTGTAACTTGAAGCAGCTGATTGACTGTAACCTGGTGGCGATGGTAACTCTGTTGCTAAAGCCCGATTCCTGTAATAAATAATAAAACAGTTAACTTATTGAAGAACTGTCCACCACCACTAAACCACAATATACATCGCATGATTTTTAGGAATTATGCCCGGTTAATCGCTATAGGCTCACCCTATTACATGGGACTTAAACATAGCTGATGAGGAGTGATGTATACACAATTTTATCAGACAGAATATCTTCACTATTAACACCGCACCCTACAAGACATTTCCCACGTCTTTTATTACCTTTGTAGAAAGACGTCATAATTTCAGTATTCTACAACTATTACAAAATAGTCTCAGTATCATCAATTTCCACTAAAACATGGTCACAAGGATTACTTACTTTTGATTGAAGTCCAACGCCCATTTGAACTTTTTGTTTGATTTTAATTGAGACATAATGGATATTTTTCGCTAATATAAACAATAATTATATCAAATCACACAGAAAATTCTACAATTAGCTAATTAATGCAGAACACTCCAATGCAAGGAACACCAATCGACAGATTTTACGACTTTGACAGATAAAAATATTGACAGACAGATGGTACACAACGTATTGTGAGAAAGAGACAGAATACCCACGTCTAAATGATTTCTGAGCTTTGTTATAATTCTTAAGTTTTACTACAATCGTACAATTAAAACACCTTCGCACCCGTAATCCCTAACTGGGTGGGCAGATGTATTTAATCGCCACGATAGTGACAGTTTACCTCATTCATTGCCAATGAGTATTTCACTTTATTATCAGCCTTCACGTTATTTCATATGGTAAAATTCGTAATTATTATACGTATAAGTATTGTAATTTGTTAGGAGTGAACGGTACCTAATTGTGTTGTAAGAAATATTAGTGCCTAGTTAAGCATATTGCTTGTCATATTATTTATTACTTGATAATAATAATAACTTAAAAAGTGCGTAAATATTTTAGCTCGAGTGTGACCAACCACCGCCTCAATGAGCGCAATGAGCGAAGAGAGAACAGTTTAGCGGTATAGGAAGGTGTGTACCAAAGTGCAGAAGCGATGTGCCACAAGGCGGAGCCGAGTAGTGTCAGGTGCCAATACTAGCTTAGGTGATGAACCAGTAACTACATGTACTGCCTTTGCTTAGTTAACCTTTCAGCATCGTCATCAGCGTCGCTCAGTTCCACTGATTCGAAAAGCGCACGCTTTTATGTAGCTGATAATGACAGCTGTCAGAATAATAAATTTTCTCACTTTCACTAGGCTGTACTCTACATTGCTTTCCTGTTGTTGTACCCATCATGGTACAATGAACCACGTAGAAAGTCTTCCCCTCCGCTAAGGAGTAACTGAAATAACAAAATACTTATGACTATAAGAACTCAAGGATAATTTGAGAGGCAAGAAATAAAAGAGTTGAAATGTTAATTAAATTGTGACGCATTAACCGACACAAGAGTTTTGTAAACTGTCTTTAAGTATATACCTACTTAGGTAATTTATGGTACATTGGACACAACTGCACCGTTGATATCTGCAAGATTAAAATTATGATTTGGTCCTTATACCTACGTACCATGAAAACAAATTGTATTGATAGCATTTAAATGGTGCGTCCGATCGAGTCTTTAACGGCGGTAGAACAGTTGGTCTAAACAGGCCAGATTGAAGCAATTCATCTAAAAAGCAATATTGCAATTTGACATTTAAAAGTAAGTGCGAAATAACAACCACAAAATGTCAAAAAGCAATATTGCTTTTTAGATGCATTGATTTCATGTGGCCTTTTTATCCCCTCTGGCAGCTACTTCGCCCCGATTATCAGAAGGAACAGTTGTATTCAAAGATTAATGTAACGTAATAAGTATTTGCTGCTCGCTTCACAAACATTAGACTCGATGTGGCGCGCTGAAAAATATTTCAATATTTGTTTACATACAGTAGGTATGAATAAAATTAAGTTTTAAACACGTTTATAAGTGAGTTTTATTTAAACATGGAAGGGAATTTTCCATGTGAAGAGGCAAAAATAAAAACTTAAGTACTTAATAAGATACGGAATACTGTAGCATGAGATAGAAACAATCCTACTTACCTTAAGTAAAAAATGCTGCGATTAGCCCTCCGGCGATGGAAGTAACAGGGACTTTTTTCTACGTCACTTATTGTGGATTTGCCGCGTACCTATGGTATTTACTAGTTTGGCGGACAAATGCGGAGCCTGGAGGGCTCTCACCCGGTACAAAATTAAAGACATCAGGCTTGAGGGTGCCCAGTTGGCCTCGAACCTCGACTCAGGGTGTCGTGTGAAGGTAATAAACTAGAAGAATTAATCGACCGTGGTGGGCCAATAGCGACAAGCGCTGAGTGAGGGAAATCATTGAACACGCGCGCGGGGTTGGCATCGGGGTCAGTAAGAGGGACAAAAGAAGGTCAATGACCAAAAAATATTTATTACATTACAACTATAAAATTAACAAAAATATTCTTAAACTAGAGATTATGCAGTGCGTGACAGTCCTTCACACAGTTCATTTTCAGCGGACACGGACACGACATTGTCTATTTCTTTTATTTTGTCAGAAACTATGTTCTCCGTGCAAAATACCACTATTCTGCTGCAAGCCTCTCTCAGGATGTCTTCGGGTGCCGTCAGCACGATGCGCATGAAGTTGGGATAATCGAAACACTGAAACGTAATAATTTCCATAAGTACCTATAAAGACGTTGCTTTGCTAAGTACCTACTTACGAATTGTGGTAAACTCCTGCAGTGGATTACCCTACCATTCTCCACGCCTCCTTTATACTCTATTGTTAATCCTTTATACACTATTGTTAATAGGTAGGTCTTGTACGTTTATGGAACGTTAACAATAATGTTACAGAAGGTCTCAGTTACCGAAACCTGATATACTTGAAGAGAAAGTCAAAAAAAAGTAAAACTTCTTAAAAGTACAGTATAACATAGGTAAATAGCCTACTTACGTCCCACTGCTGGGCTCAGGTCTCCCTTCAAATGACCGTAGGGGATATGGAGTACCTATTTTGATACATCACGCTGCTCCAATGCGGATGGTGGGTTATTTGGACTAGTAACTCTGTATAGGTAATATTATAGTTATTAGTTAAGTACACTAACCTGTCCTGGCAAGCAAAACACGGATTGTTCAGACACCATCCGCTCTACAAATTGTAGTTCAGTCTTAAATTGCGGGAATAGCGACATTTTGATCTCAATCATCATGTACATCGCTCCCTGTGGCATGATCGGGCGCAGCCCCGGTGCCCGCCGCAATTCCTCATACGCCAACTTAGCTTGGTTCTGCAAATATCAATAGCATAATATAACATCACCCAATATCAGCGAAGGGATAGCTACCTACTCCTCGCCAGCTATGTTTAAGTTCTGTCTTTCCGTCCCACGTAATAGGGGGCGAGCCTATTGGCATTAAATACGAATATAATTTAATGAAAGTATTTAGATAAAATAACATAAAACCCACCTCAATAAACAGAACGACTTCATCATAAAAACTTTGCGGGGTATTTCTAAGTATAGCCGGCAACGCCCTTTGTATTAATGTGTTAGGACCTAAAATCCTCCCAGCAAAATTAACCAGTCCCTTCCTGATCTCTTGTCCCAGAATGTTGTTCCGATCGTGTACTATCACCCAGCCCATACGCCATCCAGGAACTAAAAACCTCTTCGTCAACCCACTGCATGTGAGCACTGGAACGTCTTTCGACAAGGATGATATTGCTGTAAACTTGTGTCCGGAAAATACGAAGAATTCGTAAATTTCATCAGCTAGAATTGGCACTCGGTTCCTTGCCGCTATGTCCAATATCTCAAGCAAATGTTCTTCACTGTACACAGAGCCACAAGGGTTCGATGGATTAATTACGACTATTAAAGCTGTGTCGTCATCTATTTGACTCTCCAGATCATCTAGATCCACTTTCCATTGTTGGTCCGGCTGTAAAGGTAAACAATATCGTATCGATAAATTAAAACAAGCAATTGTATCGATTAAGGATACGATACGCAGTACGTTGTTCTAAAGAAATAGTGCGTAAATAAGCAATATGCAAATGTTGCTCACTGCGAACTGGAAACTTGTTCTGCTTCTAGAAACGTGTCCTCTCAACATTCAAGCTTTACCTATTTCTTGTTTTCTTTTATTCGTATGAACTATCGAAAATTCTACTGATGACATCAATAATTTAGCATTACATTCGTATAGTTGTGGCATGCGTATGTCAATTATTTTTCAGAATACCTATACGCTTCACTACGAAAACGAGTTTCACATGGCGATATTGCCTTATACTTAGATAATTACGGCACGACAAAGATTCTTAGAGGCTAGAAACTTACCAACAAGTTATAATATTTTATTTCTATTCCTAAACCTTCGGCTAGGGTTTTGTATATCATGAATCCAGGGCGGGGTACTAGCACGTTCTGTCCAGAGTCTGCTAGCACGGCGATGACCATCTCGATGGCGTGCGAGCAGCCGCTGCAAAGGATCACATCTTCTGGTGTTACGTCGCCCTGATGCGCACTATACTCCGCCACGGCCTGCCTCGCCTCCATGTGGCCCAGAGCAGGGCCATAGCCCCTACTCTTCGTCCACTCGATACTCTCACGAACTGCGTCCAAAACTTGCTCTGGAGGATTCAAATTCCCAAATGTCGTCGGATCCCCTGCAAATATTGTCTTGTTATGAAAAAAACCTGTACAGCTCTTTTAAGGAACTCGTAAACATGAGGTGATCATACAGACTATCTATAGGTACATATACGTTCTATATCTCATTATGCTCAGAATTCTTAAATCATGTTATCGTTTTTAATTTGGCGAATTTCGCAAGATTGCGAATTCCCGTTAACCTTGACTTAATAAATAATACAAATGTTCGGTCACTAGATATTTATGTCCAATTCTGGTTATTCAAATTTGCGAACTTATTGAAGATTAATGTGTGCTGTATTTTTCTTTCGGCCATTTTAAACGCGTAGCACTAAACTTACACATATTTTTTTAGCCCCAGGGTGGTACAAAAAGTCTTTATAACATTCTTTTGAAAGTTTATTTTGATTTTTTATTCTTCTCATATTACATTTGACATGACATGCGACAATTTCATCATATTTTTTGCATGTAAGCTTTTCAATAGGTAGGTAGGTACCTGCCTGATTCTTGAATAAATTCATTGGATGTTGTCTTAACTTTCCAAAAACTTCTAGATTAACCTCGATCTATGAATAATTCCACATCACAACACTTGCTACTAACACTAACCTTACTATTTAAAACTTTTCCGTCGATACATATATAATTTGATTCAATCGACTCGTTTTTGACGTAAATAGACTCACCGACTGAAAGTGCGAGAAACGGCTTTTCAGGGTTGGGCTCTACGCGAAGGTTCTCGACTATATTCCTGATCAGATTGTGGGTGTTGCGAGCCAACGCCGAGGCGCGGACTTCCCACTCTTGGCGGTCTCGAGACGGTCGTGACATCGGCACCACACTTACGGAAAATTCTAAGCTCCGTCGGTATTAAAACTTGAATTAAGAATAGTGCTCGCCTTTCGATACGCCTCACTTTTGTATAGGAACTGTAGTGGGCCTGGCTACCAGAGGCTTGAAGTCGCGGAACTGGTTTCAAAATGCAGATGAGATGACGACAGTAGAGCTTGTTTATAAATTCCATCTACTTTACTTGCCTACCATAAAACAATCTCTTAACTTATTCAATATTTAATTTAAATTGAGCCTAAGTCAAGACGCACCTGTTTATATGTAGGTACTTACTTACCTAATTATGGATGGAAGGTTTCAGATAGTTTTTCTTTTTTTTTTCAAATTAAATTACCTGTGGGAAACTGGTATTTGAGTTTATTGCAAGTCATATCGACCATATAGGTACTAACCTATCATTCATGGTCAGCATGCATAACCCCTGCCTGACCATCGTCTCTTATCACCTTGCAATATAGCAGTGATAAATCATTGAACAGCCTACTCGCCTACGTCCTATCACCGACTGGGCGCGAGCGCAACCTCTTCAATCAAACGACAGGGTAGACTGATCGAATAGACCATAATAGTATTATTATTCTAACATTAACAGGAACGTTTTGCCTATGTAGAAATAATAATTCGGCTTTTTGTATAAATTATTTTATCTAAAAAAGACAAAAGCTCTCTTCTGTGGTACAAATTAAGTAGGTATATAGGTAGCTACCTACGCACGTGTTTAGGTACCTATTTGTTCTACACTCTTGTTTTTCTCGTAATGCAGTCAATACAAGTTATATTACCTGTACTTTGAACTTGATTAGGGGAACACAAAACAAACAGTTTCCTATAATGTTATGCCTACCTGTGTAATAGATAGGTATTTAAAGGACCTATGGATACTGCGCCACTGCATATTACTTCACAAATACAAAACATGTTTTGAATCGATTAATTACAAGGAATTCTGCGTAGTAAGTCGATATACTAATTAGGATAATGTTATGCCTGAACAATACTTAAGTAAGAACCTATAATAATTTCTAAAAATTTAAAGTCATGAAAAAAATAAACGGTCTTCAAAATCTGGCTAAAAAGGACATAATAAATAAATAAATAATAAAACATGAACAGCCTATTACGTCCCACTGCTGGGCACAGGCTTCCCCTCAGTCAACCGGAGGGGGTGAATAATGTTTTGTCCGACAAACCTAGACCGTTTTCCAATTTTTTTCAACCCTGATGATAGGTACCTACTTAATTAAAATGTTAAATGACCTCTATTAGTCAAAGCGTAAAATTCATATTTGGTTTTTGCATAAACCGATTTTGATAAAATTTGCACTATTCCCTAAATTGGATAATCATAATTATTTAATCCAATAAAAAAAATATATTGGTGCTCGAACCTCTAACGGCTCCATGTTGCCTACTAATATATGGATAAGGGCTTCCTTTATACAAAAGACATCAACGCGTTCGTTATTTTTTTTTGATGAATTTGCACGATTCCTTAAACTATGCGATACTTAGTCCAATAAATTCAATAAAATATAATTATAAATACATACATTTAGCACATTGCTCATATCATATCACAGACTAGTAAGAGATACTACGTGCTCATATGCGCAAATGTCAATTGCAATAGGTATTGATTTTTAGGGTTCCGTAGCCTAATGGCAAAAAACGGAACCCTTATAGATTGTCATTGTCATGTCTGTCCGTCCGTCCGTCCGTATGTTACAGCCACTTTTCTCCGAAACTATAATAGCTATACTGTTGAAACTATGTGTATTCTGTGAACAGCATTAAGATTTTTACGCAATTATAGAAAAAAAAGTAATAAATTTTGGGGGTCCCCATACATAGAACTGAAACTTCAAAAAAATAATTTCATCAAACCCATACGTGTGTGGTATCTATGGATAGGTCTTCCAAAATGGTATTGAGGTTTCTAATATAATTTTTTTCTAAACTGAATAGTTTGCGCGAGAGACACTTCCAAAGTGGTAAAATGTCCCCCCCCCCCCCCTGTAACTTCTAAAATAAGAGGAGGATAAAACTAAAAAAAATATATGATGTAGATTAGCATGCAAACTACCAACGAAAATTGGTTTGAACCAGATCTAGTAAGTAGTTTTTTTTTTAATACATCATAAATCGTAAACCGTAATTTACTTTTATATTATGTTACTTGTTGTTACGGAACCCTTCATGGGCGAGTTCGACTCGCACTTGGCCGCTTTTTAGTTGAACTGCTTTCTAGCCATAGGGGCGGCTAAACTGCACGCGACAACAAACACTTCAGGACCCCGATACCGACCACGCCGGCATGGTCGACAATTTCCCTGATTCAGCACTTCTCGCTATCGACCCACTAGGGTCCATTAATTATTTCAAATACCTACATATAAGCCTCTCAGACGATGCCGAGCCGAGGTTCGCGCCCAACTAGGCACCATCTGGCCTGCTCACCTGTTTTAAATTTTGTACTGAGTGAAAGCCCTCAGCGCTTCCCATTCATCCGGCCAAATAGCGAATAATGCTATTTGCGACAAATCTAAAATAAATTACGTTAAAAAAAAGCCTTTTTTTATCTCTGACGACATTTTCTATACTGCTTTGTAGCCAGTGCAGTGTGTAGTGTACTTCCTCTGATAGATGAAAGGGGCTCTTATTCAGTACCTAGTGAGACAATCGTAATTCCATGCATATTTCCGACCATCGCATCATTCACAACGAGTGTAAAATGTTTAAATCGTCAATCCGCCTGTCCATGAAACCAAGCCTCGCAATTATCTAATTGCAAACTTTTTATTTTATGTTTTAGGAACAAATACGCAACATCATGGTGTAAGGTACAACGGTATTCAACCACGACTACGTAGGGGTGAATAGGTAGATATGCATAAAATATTAAACGAATAGAATAATTCCATGATACGAAAAATCAACCCCTATGAACCTTTGCTATGAACCGATTAGTGTTGCTGTTGTTTTATAAAATTATGTCAGTCAACTGTCAATTGACTGTCAACAATAGAATAATGGCAACACTAATCCTAACCTTATTCACGTTTTTAGGCACTGACTTTCAAAACGAAATAAATATTATTATATAAATAATGCTTTTTACAAAGAAAACGTTTAGAACTGTAACGTTCTTAAGACCTTTAGCTACAAAAGCAACTGCTAATGAGAATGCATTGGACTATTGCGCTAATATAGTAAGGTAAATTGGCAGCAAAAATATACATTATTTTGAATGTTTCCAAATATTATTTTATACAATCTCTTGTAGCGAAGTTTTGTCTTACATCTTCTGGTACTTCGTCTTCATTTTACAGATAGACAGCACGACTATGAGAATTTTTTGGCAACGCTTTTAATGACCAAAGCGATTCGATCTCCGGCACTTGTGGTGCGAGCGTTCAATGTGGAAATCTCACGAATACAAGATCAAACCTCCGACCCACAGACTGCAGCATTTCGCCTCCAGTTCTGGCAAGACATTTTGAAGAAAATTTTCGTAAAAGAGCAAGTTTTTCAGAATATACCTGCAAACCCTATAGCTCAA
Organism: Pectinophora gossypiella; assembly: GCF_024362695.1. Lineage (NCBI taxonomy): Eukaryota > Metazoa > Arthropoda > Insecta > Lepidoptera > Gelechiidae > Pectinophora > Pectinophora gossypiella. The sequence continues at coordinate 7,115,583 of NC_065404.1, forward strand.
GAGTTATTCAAGGTAGTAAAAATGTGTAAAAATCTGTCTTAAATGTTTGTTCTGGAAATATTTAGTCCGAATATTCCATTTTGTTTTGTTTTCAGGTTTCCTCTGCCTACAGTCTATCCAAAAGACACTTAGAAAAGCTCATTACATCTAGGAGAGATTTGCTTCAAACAAAACTCTTTCGTAACTTAGAAGATATAGAGAAATATGCAGATGACAGTGTGTCTTCAATATACTATTTATTATTAAGTGTTGCTAATATTGCTAATGTACATGCAGATCATGCAGCATCACATTTAGGCAAAGCACAAGGCCTTGCTAATATTCTTAGGTAATTACGCCTAATATCTGAATCTTACACATTTACATTGTTATGAATTTTATATTAAAAGTATGTTGTAATATTTTAGATCTGTTCATGTTGCCAATCACCACAAAACAGTTTTTCTGCCAATGGATATTCTAATGAAAAACAAAGTTAGTCAAGAAATGGTTCTGAGAGGTGTTAACACTGATGATATGAAGAATGTTGCTTTTGAAGTAGCTAGCAGAGCTAACAGCCATTTAGAAAAGGTAACTTTTGTTATCAATTGTTTTATCACTTACCTACTTTTGACTACAGAATGGTTGTCATAAATTCTACTCTTTTTCAGGCTAGGAATATATCTGTACCAAAATTGGCCAACCAAATATTTTTACCTGCAATAGCTGTAGACTCCTATTTGAAAAAACTACAGAAGAATGACTTCAATGTGTTTGACAAGCAATTACAACAAACCAACGCTCTTTTACCATTCAGTTTATATTTTAAGAGAGTTTTAAATAAATATTAATTTATTTTATTAAGGCTTATGGCCTTTCCTATAGCTATTTAGTTGAGATTATTTACTGTAAATATGAAAACAAACAATCAAAGAAAAGTAAAATGGACTTGTCTTGCCTATTGTAATGTGAACAGGAAACATGGCTTGGACTTGAAATAAAAACATCCACTTAGGAAATTGCACTGTTTACTCTCAAGCTTATTCATGCAAATAAATACTCTTAACTATTTGAGATTCAAGCAACATTTCATTTGGCAACCTGAGTACCTAAATGTACCTTAATCAACACCTATTGATAAGCTATAAGCAATATCATTCCTACTAACAAATTACATTTAATGTAAATAATACATAAACTGAAATTTTACAGTGTACTTATTGCATTCTAGGCTTCTAGCTTTTCTAATACGCATAAAAATTAAGATAATTTATACCTATTACTTTATTAGTATGTTGAAATCTCAATGTGTTCATTACCTTATTAACATGTCCAGTTCAAACTACATTTTGAATTCAACAATTGAGATTGGTATCAAAAATAGATATTGCATACAGTTAAGCTATTACCTAACAAAGAAGCTGACAGTTTCTCTAAAATTGATCATATTATAAGGACTTTAAAACTTCTTTGCTAAGTGACCCAAATTATGCAATTTTGAATATATAATCATAACTTTGGTAAAGAACATTCCAAAATCTTTGGTTCCAGTCAATTCTGTAATAATAATGTGATGTGCAAATATTTAAATAATGACATTTTTGAATTAGATATTAACAGCCATTGCTTTAGAAAGTGATAGAAATAAGTACAGAACCCTGTGAAAAATGAGCGAAGTTATAAATATAATAAATATTGTGTCAACTGTAATTCCAGAGTGTAGGTATTCAAAGAATAATCATTATTGTCACTTCAATGTAAAGGACAGCTTGTTACAGTGAATAGCCCCATAGCATGGCATGGCTACACAAATATTTCATGCTTTGTGATAAATGAACCAACCATATTGGCTATGTGTTGTATAAACCAATTCTATTGGCTCAATTATCATGTTCTCCAATAAGTAACAATAACATTCTCCCAATGCTTAGCTCAGAAATTGTTTATGGAATATGTCTTAACACTGCATTAATTTTCTTACTGCATCTTAACATTATAGGAATCATTTAACATTTCATTACCTTGATAAAAACACAGCCAATTAAAAAATAATGTTCACCTTAATTTGGAATGTAAAAGTTAAAAAGATAAATAAATTTAATTTAAAATATTAGATACTTAAGTCTAAGATAAAAAAGCTAATGTAAGTACTAATAATTCATCACAATGAGTTTGCTGCATAAAAAGCTACCATTACTTGTAAATTGATTCATTCAGAAGGTGTTAAGTCTTTTTCTGGTTCTCCTTCAGCCAAAATTTGCTGTAAGAGATCATAAATAGGTTCAAAGGCCTTACGGCAAGCTGCATTGGTAGGTGTGAGGTAGTCATGCATGTCATGATGGCTAATAGTTCCATCATTTTGTATGAAACCCTTGTCTATAGAAACCAATTCCACTTTATTCATGTTAGAGACCTTTTCCTTCAAAAGTTGATTGATTTTTGAATTCTTTTCTCTTAAAGCGTTAGGATGCTGTCCACGTGGGAGTAGACTCTGAAAAATTAAGAAATTAAATTAATTAAACTGGGTGGGTACATTAGAAATTAAAAAAATTATGTTGCAAACATCATCATCAGGTCTCGAAATACTTTGATTTGTCAAACAAACAAAGTAACATAAATGAAATATTCAATACTTACAGGTAATACTATGTAAGCACTTGGGTGTTTTTCCCTGATAGTTCTAACTATTTCTAGGATACCTTCACAGACTTGCTCGGCAGTATGTTCAACATTGTTGGTGCCAACATGCACCACTATCACCTGCAAAAACCAGTTACAGTAAGTTAGTATTTATTAATACGCACCATAAGATTTACAATATCATGATCATTCAATTTGTACTTACTTTTGCATCTACATGATCCAGTTCTCCATTTTTAATACGCCACAAAACATTTTGTGTTTGGTCTTTGTGAATGCTAAAGTTAAGGCAATGGAGTGGAGAAAACCACTGATTCCATACTTCAGTGTGTTCTAGTGCTTGTAATATCGAGTCTCCTATGAATATAACATCAGCATCTTTGCCTTTGGCATCAGACAAAAATCTGTTATGCTGAAACACAAAAAAATATATTGCTAATGGTTTTGTAAAATGGTTCACTGAGATAGACATTGTAACAATAATATGCAGATTAAAGAACCACGTAGATTCAGTACGGTCGAGAAGGAAATTGTTAACATTGAAAACTTACAATGCTGTTCCATCTGCCATCACCTTCACAGTCTATTTGAGGAGCAGGCACAGAACAAGGATTCATAGTTACGTACAATAGTAAATTCGTAACGTTTTATCAATTCTAAGCATCAACAATAAATTCGGCAAAAAGTGCCTGATAATTCCTTGATAAATTGTTCGCCCGATTGGAATAAATTACAGATTAAAAATGGCGGTTTCCATATACTTGTCAGCAAAGTCCTGTCAAGAATGAACTGAAGAGTGAATGACTCGAAGGCAGTGTTGCCGACAGTAATTTGCTAAAATCCCCAAACGCATTGTCGAAATTCCCCACGTTTGGGGAAAGAAAAATGATAATTCCCCACAGAAATAAAACAACCAAAAATGTAGGTAAAGTTCGGTCTCTGTGAGAATGCACTAGTGTCACATTCACTGTAAAGTTCTTTTTAATATCTATATTTTCTAATTATAGTTTTCGTTACGTTGAAGAGCAAATACCATCATTTTTTATTTTTTTACAGAAATTAAAAAATGTATTTTTTCCCGCTAGGTAGAGCTACTTGAAAGCTAAATTCTGCCGGTAGGTCGCGACATATTCCATGTGATTTTTATTTCTGCCACTAGGCGGCGATAATAGATAATACTTAACGTTAAATTCACCGCAAGTTTCCGTCAAATTTTACTCTCCAGATTCTGCTGGTAAACTTGACGTCAAAATACGCCAGTAGTTGGACGGCAACTTGACCATTATTTTGACGTCAACTTACGGAATAAAGGGCTATCAGGGAAATCAATCAAGACTAGCAGAAATTTGATGTTAAATATCGCGTATTTGTGTTCATACTTAAAATCCCCGCATTTTCCCCGAATTGAAGCTCTCCCCACACATTCCCCAATCAGCTTTGCTTTCCCCGCAGTTTGGGGAATTCCCCACAGATCGGCAACACTGCTCGAAGGTCTTTTTTAGTAGCAATTTAGTAGGCACGCAGCAGCACGCAGACAAAAATCTGTCAACTTGTCAATGTCAAGTCAACTCAAAAGTCGAACGAAGTCCAATAAATTTCAGGAAAAAATCTTATCAAAATTTTCAATAAACAAGTTTTTCGAAATGTAAGAAGTCTTAATCACTTATAAACAATTTGGACTTTAAAATTAGGAAAATATATTTTATTATATACATATCTATCATACAAACAAATATTATAATGGTAGACACTTGTGATGAAATAACCTCTCTTGAGAGTAGACATAGAAAAGAGAAGAAAGAGTTGCAGGCACAAATCCAAGCGCTAAAGAAGACTGCTAAAAATGATAAGACTAAAAAGAAGGAGCTCACTGCTGAGATCGCGCGGTTAGAGACTGAACAAGAGATACGTCACAAACAAGAACTCCAAGATCTCGAAGCCACACCAAAAGGGTCTGCTCCAGATAATTTAGACGACGAAATTGAAAAACTTGATAACGAAGTCCCAAAATTAAAAATTTCTAAAGCTCAAAAACGTCGAGACAAGAAACAACAGCAAGAGAAAGACAGGGAGGAGCAGATTAAAATACAAGAAAAAGAAAATGTTAATGGGCCGAGAAATGTTGAAGTACAAGCAATTACTGAGAAGTTAAAGAAAAAGAACTTAAAATTATTCCCCATACCATCTGATGGTGATTGCCTATATAAAGCTGTAGCACATCAATTAGATATTAATAGACATCAAACACATACCGTAGATGAACTTAGGAAAAATGTGGCTATGTATATAAGAAGCCACAAGGACGATTTTATACCTTTCATGTCTCATCCTGATACAAGTGAAATGCTTGATGATGGGCAGTTTGAAGAGTATTGTGATAAAATAACTGGCACCAAGGTCTGGGGTGGGCAGTTAGAAATTAGAGCCTTGTCCAATTCTTTGAAATGCCCCATTAGTGTGATTCAAGCAACTGGACCAGATAGTATTGAGCAGGGGATGGAGTTTGACGGTCCTCCATTGATAATAACTTACCATAGACACATGTATAGCTTAGGAGAACATTATAATTCAACTTGTGCTAAAGTGGATGGTGAAGAGAACTAAGATAATAAAACAACTAATTACTCTTATAATACCTGCATTGTAAGTACATATTGGTCTGCATTTACTCTGTGTAAAGTTTATTTAAAATATAAGCAATTTAAACGTCTTTTTTGTCTATTTAATTTAATCCAATAACAACACATTTTTTCAGGAAATGTAAATAATTTATTCATCAAACAAATGAGTTAGTAGAATACAATAGAAGTCATCTAGAACAGGGGGATTCACACAATGTTAGTTGATGTACTGGTTATGCACCATTTTGTACAGGGGGATTTCCTGCACTTTCCTCTTCAGTATTATGCTTGTTGGGATCATCAGGTTTCATTGCTGGGAACAGCAGCACCTCCTAGAGAGAAAAGAAAATTAATTAAAGTACTATTATCATTCAATGAAGCCAATAACAGAAAAAATATAGCAAGTAGAATGGTTGCAAATAGTTTAAACAAGATGTTTTTTTACCTTAATATTGTTAGAGTCTGTGAGGAACATGGTGAGGCGATCAATGCCCATACCCCACCCACCAGTTGGTGGTAGACCATACTCAAGAGCAGTGCAGAATGCTTCATCAGTTGGTGGGGTCTCATCATCACCAGCTGCTCTGTTCTTAGCTTGCTCCTCAAATCTCTCCCTCTGAGTAGCAGGGTCATTCAACTCTGTGTAAGCATTACAGACTTCTTTCTTCATAACAAAGAGTTCAAACCTAGAAAAAGTTACAAAATTGCTTATTATGGCACCAAAAACACAAGTGACTAGTTGCACTTGTTTTAATGTCTAACTATATATTGTCATTGTGTTGTTGTAAGTTTGTGCAATAATAAAGATTATTATTATTACAGATGATATAAATAATACATGAAATTATTATAAATGTATACCTCTCTGTCAGCCCAGGGGTATCTCTGTGATACTTAGCTAGGGGGCTCATCAGTTGTGGGTGATCAGTGATAAATGTTGGGTTAATACATTTCTCTTCAAGGAACTCTCCCACCAACTTATCAAGAAGCCTGGCTGTTGTTCGTGGGGGTGGACATTCAACCTGCAAGGCGCAACAGTTGCATCAATTTCATAATGCATTTATCAAGTTTGCAATGACCTTTGCACTTGCAATGTATTGTTTTAATAAGAATAATTATCTTCAATGCTATCTTTAAGTACCTATTATTTTCGCTTATCAGAAGTGTATTATAGTATTTTAATTAATGAAAACAAAAAGAAAACTGCCTGCTATGGCATGCATGTGGTGTGTGCATTAATTGATCAAGTACCAACAGACATAATACAGAAAATATGTTGTCTCCTGAATGTACCTATCTACCCAAGAATATCTACAGGAATTTGTATATACTATAATGTAATTTTATAAATAAATGTACTTTACCTCATATTTTTCACATAGTTTGCTGAGAAGAGCATTGGCTTCAGGTGTGTCCAGCTTGTCACTAGGAGGTAGTTTGATGTTCAGTGCTTTCTCCAAGGAAGCAATCATAGGCATTCTTGCAAATGGAGGAGTGAAGTCAATTTCAACCTCTTCACCTTCAGGCCCATCTGGGTGGTACTTAATCTGAAAATTGTGGGAACAAAATAAAACTAGAATGTATCACTGCATAGAATTCATTACCAAGTTCAAGTGATGTGCATGCAATTTACTAAACTGAGAGAAAATTAATTTGATTTTTTTTTTGATTGAAAATTGAACTTTTATTTTTGTTCCGTCTAATTTAGAATACAGTTTAAGGAGTATAAATTATTTACCTTGTAAGTACCATGAATACTTTTCACCATTCCAGATACCATTGTTTCAGTGATGGTCATGACATCATGGTAATCCGCATAGGCCATATAGAACTCACATGTAGTGAATTCAGGGTTATGAGTCAGATCAATTCCTTCATTCCTGAATTGTCTGCCAATTTCATAGACTCTGTCTAGACCACCAACAACCAGCATTTTGTGGTAGAGCTCCGGTGCTATCCGCATATACAAGTCCATGTTCAACTCATTGTGATGTGTTATAAAAGGCTTAGCTGTCGCTCCTCCTGCTATCATGTTCATCATTGGTGTCTCAACTTCCAAGAAACCCAGGTTGTCCAAGAAACGTCTTACATATGCTATGATTCTTGCTCTTATGTAGAAGGTTTGCCTTACCTGTAAATTTAGAAAAGGAAGTAAAAATATTAAAGTTTAATTATTTGTGTAAAACAGAGGAGTTATATCAAATAATATGATTTATTACCTTATCATTCAAAATGAGATCTAAATATCTCTTCCTAAACCTAGTCTCTTTATCCTTAAGTCCAAAGTGAAGATGAGGGAGCATGTGGAGGCATGGAGAAAGCAGCTTAATGGTCTTTGGTATGATGGAGAGCTCTCCCTTCTTGGTCTTGCCAGGGTGACCCACACAGCCTATAATGTCTCCTCTCCTTAACTTATCAGTATCAGTGGCAAACTGCTCTTCTGATTTATACATTTTGGCATTTGCCATCACCTGTAATTGAAAAATTAATAAGTAACTAACATATGGTTGGGATAGTGATGATTAAAGAAAGAAAGAGACATTTATTATTTCGGGCCACCGACACGGATTACTAATGTATGTTAGCACATACCTGAATTTTGACACCTTCAGCTCTCAGATCATAAAATATGAGCTTAGCTCCAGATTCTCTGATAGAGTGCACCCTACCAGCCACAGATAATGTCACATTTTCCAGAGTATCTCCACTATTTAAATTATTGTACTTTTCGATGAATTCTTCCAGCGAGATCGTAACTTTGAATTTGTGAGGGTAAGGATGGTCTTCCTTGGGCCCATTTTTGAGAGCTGCTACTGCGGCAGTTCGTAATTTATAATACTCATTCGGACTGATTTCCTCCTCTGCTACCTTAGCAGTCTTCTTCTCCGCCGTACTAGCTGGTTGTGCTGCGGCTTTTTCAGCTTTCTCCTTGAGTTTCTGTTCGGCTTTTAGTCGCCGTTTTAACTCACTAAAACCAACATAAAACGTTAAATTGAAGCAGATACAGCACATTATGAATGAATTAAGAAACACAACGAACCGTTTACTTATTGCAGTTGAGAAATTTGTTAATCTGTTGATACAATATGGTTTGCTGACTGCACCAGCCAAGGCACTAAAAGTTCTGTAGGCGATCATCATTTTATGTGTGTTTATTATCACAGATACTCACTTCTTCGACAACTTTTCACCGGCCGCGTCTGCCATGACGAGTAATACAAGTTTTAGATATTTTAGCTAATAACGTGGAAGTTTAAACAATATAACCTCAAGTCCTCAACTTTACTATATGACAATGACACGTTAATGAACGAATGGGTGAATGAATGACCAGAGACAATATTTTAAGGGGAAGTTTGTGATGTGGATGGGATGTAATACATGTAATACAAAGCCAAAAAGGAAATTATTTTTATTCATTAACAAATAATTTGGTAAATGTATCCGAACGTAACTTTAAATTTGTCTGCACTGGCAACATTTCTATTGACATCACAGCTGTTCGTTTTACCTGTGGTCTGTCTCGCTAGGGAAAATTGTAATTTTTAATCTGAAAGTGAGTTATATTTCGTATCATTTGTATATTTTTCATTGTTTTATGCGATAATATAGTAATACTCAAAGTTCCGTTACCTTCTGTGGTTCTTCGCCAGGTTGGCAAAGGTTTTATATATTTGTCAAATCTCATTTTATTTCTCTTGCATTCTCGTGAATATCAAGTGCAAGTAGTACATGCATAGTTCTGTGATCTCTCGCATCAGCGTTGTGGATTTTATTTTATGTTTTTGTTGCGTTAATTTCAGGTACAATCTTATGTAGACAGGATTACTTAGGCACTGTCTATAATATCCCAAAAATACTATGCCTCTTTTTGGTAAGTCTCAGAAGAGCCCTGCGGAGCTTGTGAGATCACTAAAAGATGCAGTTACAGCGTTAGAAAGGGGTGATAAGAAAGCTGAGAAAGCTCAGGAGGATGTGAGCAAGAATTTGGTGAGTACATTTACAATTTTACTGTTGTTGGATGTATACTAGTTGTTGTAAACAGTTGTTAACATGGGGCGTGTGTCGTTTAGGTGTTGATAAAGAACATGTTGTACGGCACGTCTGATGCAGAGCCCCAGACCGACATCATTGTGGCCCAGCTGGCGCAGGAGATGTACAACACAAACCTACTGCTGTTGCTCATTCAGGTTTGTGTTCATTGTATAGTTACTGAAAATGATATTGCCCCAATGTTGTCAAGTATTACAAAATACTTAAAACACTATGCAGGATACAAAAAATATTAGTGATTATATTTTTTCAGTTGTCATAATTTAGTTTGTTGTAGGAATGTTCTTGTATATTCCTGTGTATATAGATTAGTATAGTACAGATTGCTATAATCATTTTAAGAAACCACTATCAAAACTGGCCACAAGGCTTTGTCTGATGACATATAGCTGTGCCTATCTTTAGAGGGATAAATGCTTATTATGTTATTGGTTTGTAGCATCCTAAAGCCAAAGGTGGTTAACCTTTCACTCATCAGTGACCAAAAATGTTGAATGATTAACTATATTGGAATCTTTATGTGGCTTTCCCATTCTTATTAGTCACTTTTACAACAGGTAAAATACTAAATCATACAATATAATTATTATGTCCTTTAGGAAAACCCTTTATGCTAGAAACAATTCCTTATGCTGTTAAATAAAGTAACTAGACAGAAATAACTGTTATCTTATTTTTATAATTTTATAAAATTTAATGTCTCGGTGCAATAGTGTGATTTCTAATAATTAATATTATGTAAAACATTAAATATGTGTGTCTTATTTGCTTCTCTCAATTACTTTATATATAAAGTTCCTAGTTCTGTTGAGTACAATGGTGCACACAAGCCTGCTTTAAATTAATTACTTATATTTTTTTATCTTTTTAATATATTATGTAATTTAATAATTTGTTGCTCATATAACCATTATTCCGGCCAGTATAAAACATAAGCTTACACCTGTAAGCTCTAATGGGGTAGGCTGCAGTACATGTCATGTCAGTTGTAACCAATTTTGTTGTAGATTTCGTATCTCGCGAATGATATGACGTGGTTTCCTGGATTTGGACCCAGTTAATGGCAATAGGCCCCCTATTACTTGGGACTTAAACATAGCTGGCGAGGAGTGGGTGTACTAGACACCTCTGCTTACCCCTTCAGAGATACAGGCGTGATTCTATGTTAACCTTCGCATACCAATGAGGACCAGAGAGAGACTGTCCCACGACGACGACATCTCCTCCAAGTCCTCATGCAGTCAGGATACAAAAACTAAGTTAACTTCTATTGTAGAATTTCCTACGTAAGAAAAAATAATATAAAACATTTTATTTTTAGAATTTAAACCGCATTGACTTTGAGGGCAAGAAGGATGTGGCTCAGGTGTTCAACAACGTTCTGCGGCGTCAGATCGGCACTCGGTCGCCCACCGTCGAGTACATATGCACCAAGCCTGAGATACTCTTCACCTTAATGTCTGGGTATGTCAGTTACTATCTGCGGCATTCTGAACTAGTGCAGAGTTGATCATGCTGGTTTATGTTTTTTACAATTTTTTTTTTATAATCCCGCTATATCATGTAATATTTAATATATGCTATAACCAAACATTGGTTTACAAGAGATTGCTACTTAGCAATAAGGCCACTTATTACACTCTTCTATTTCTTTTTTAATTTCCTGTGTGTGCAATAAAGTATTTATGTTATGTTAATAACCTTTAAATTAAATAGTATTTTATAGTAGAAAGGAAACTGGCTACTATTAAATAGTACAACCAGTTTAGTAAAATTATTATATTTAATTAAGATAACATTTTACAATCGTCTCAATGCGCGGTAAGAATTAGATCCTTCAAAGTACGTTCATTAGCATAGTGACGTATCTATCGATATTAGGTCGACACTACTGTGTTAGATAGAAATTAATCAATCAGTAGATTAGCACTGCTACTTTAAAGGACCCCCCCCCCCCCCCCCCCCCAAACCAACAACTATAATTTAGAAGAAATATGGAAGTATCGGGGGGCACGGCAGTGCCCCCGGCAAGTCGAGCCCAAAGTAAACACTGCCGTACCATCCTTTACTGGAACCATTTCGCCGCATTTTCAGGTTATAACTTTACAGCACATTAGATTGTAAGGATTATGCACTGTAGCATGAAAATCAGGTAACTCTTTTGTCGAAATATAAAAATAATGATTAATTGATGTCTTTAGTATTTACTACTTTCTCTTCCTTGTTCTATTTTTATTATGATTACAGTAAAAACTTAACATAATTTTTATATTGTATTGTTGTAGGTATGAACATCAGGAGATAGCGTCAAACTGCGGTACCATGCTGCGGGAGTGCGCCAGATACGAGGCTTTGGCCAAGATAATGCTGTACTCAGACGATTTTTACAATTTCTTCCGTTATGTAGAAGTTTCCACTTTTGATATCGCCTCAGATGCCTTCTCTACCTTTAAGGTAAGCAGACAATAATTAATGATCCATCTACCCAGAGTGTAAGTTTCTAAAAGGCGCTAGTGTAAAGACCGCACAAAACTTGAGAATTAGTATACAATTTTAGATATATACAATATATACATATATTAGTGTAGTATTTTGAGGATAATTCACTACCAGCACATTCCATATGGATGCTTAACAATAAAGGCCATCACGCCGACGAATCACGCAGTTGAAATACCTGGTAGTAGGCAAGCAAAGTACAGGCAGCCTATTCTTATTAGTTAGGTTTTATTAAACCTATTAAGCTATTTGTATATCAATGACCATTACTCATAGCTGCTCGTAGGTATATTGGAAAGTTATGATGTTATGTTAGGAAAGCAATAATAAGGTATATTGATGAGTCAAGAACGAAAGACCTTTTGCGCGTAATTCATAATGTACCATTTTTACGAAACCCTTGAGACTCGTTTATTCTGAATGTTTCCAAGAAATCAAGGGTTTGTAGAATTAAGAAACACATAAAATATCCTAAATGTGTGCTTTGTGTAAATAACATAGTGGTTTATAATTATAAGTAGGTACTTGAAAACGAACTTACATTTGATAGGAGTTTAATAGATTTTTTACTGAAATATATTTCAAATACAACCATCACTTTTGCTTCCAGGAATTGCTAACAAGACACAAAATGCTGTGCGCCGAATTTCTAGAAGCAAACTACGACAAAGTGTTCAGTCATTACCAGCGGCTGTTGAACTCTGAGAACTACGTGACTCGACGGCAAAGCCTTAAGCTGCTCGGAGAGTTGTTGCTGGACCGACACAACTTCTCCATCATGACACGCTACATCACCAACCCCGACAACCTAAAACTCATGATGAACATGCTTAAAGAGAAATCACGTAACATACAGTTCGAGGCTTTCCATGTTTTCAAGGTAGGTTGGTAATGAATATAATTAATTTTAAAAGTTGTTAATTTTTAATAATATAGATAGACATTAGATATACCTTAGATATTAAGTGATTCAGACAGTTACTCTCTTTTTAGGTGATGACCACTTAGCTGAGAATGTGCCCTTTCATTGACACATGTTTCTGTTGCAGGTATTCGTAGCCAATCCAAATAAACCAAAACCAATCCTGGACATCCTGCTCAGGAATCAAGACAAGCTGGTAGACTTCCTCACCAAGTTCCACACGGATCGCTCCGAGGACGAACAGTTCAACGACGAGAAGGCTTACCTTATAAAGCAAATCAAAGAGCTCAAGCCCTTGGAACACTAACGTTTATTGCATTTCATTATCGCCACTTCCTCGTCGACAACAAGTTAGTTATAGATGCTATTATATTTAAATGCTTCTAAGTCACCAGAGGGTGTTGGGCGGCGCTGCTAAGATGTTCACTAATACATTGGAATTCTAAATGGATTTTACATTTTGGTCTGTGATCAGTCAGGGAAGAAAGTATATAGGTATTTGTGCTACGAGCAAATTAACATTTTTAATAAAGATTTGTAGGAATTAGTGTTACTTATTATGGTTTGACTTATATGTTTTGTAAGTTGTTAAAACCATTTTTAGTTTTTATGACGTGTAGTGACATTTCCAGTCACAATCGAAATATGTTTTCACATTCGCATACGATTCCTATAAGTTTACGGTGTTTAGATATTTCGAAAAATGAGCAGGTACCTCCCCGATCCATGAATCTATAAAATGAATGTATATATGCGTTTTTTATTTAATATTTGGCGTTTTACTTTATTACTCTAGATCAATATCAGAAGTATAAATTGTTGAATATGAAGGAAGTATATTTTATACATACAACGTCAGTATTGGTTGCGTAAATTATAGGTATTTATTCCTAAGTTTTATTCACCTGTAAGTTCACTTTATACATAATTATTTCCGGATTTAAATATCGATGTTTCTAAGCTTGTTACAAATTCTGATTAGATTGCATAAATTACTATATATATTTATATGTAAGTACAATATTTGTCCAATATTGTCCAAATTTTCGTTTCACAGTTTAAAGTATAACTATTTTATTTTGTCAGCGTCATTAATGCAATTACATTCTATCGAAACTGAATAAAATAAGATATTTATATCACGTTCTTTTGTTTTATTTTGAACCCAAATTGAGAATTCAATGAAAAACTGGGATACAATTAAGATTTTTATTTGAAAGACAAGCATAGTGTAATCCATTGTACACCTCTTCTTATTCGTAATCTGTACATTTTGTAATCTCTCACTAACTATCCGAAGAAGGACTAATATTGGCTTACTGATAAAGTAGGGTAAACATTTTACAAAAATAAAAAAAAATAGAGCGCACGAGCCAAAGTCGACTCGCGTGTGATAGTCATAAGTTACGAAGTGTTAAGTTTCATATGGAAACACTAATTAGAGTGAAAAGGACGGGAATAGATAGATAAGAAAATATTTTCAAGCTGGGTGTTCACTACACGAGTACACTCGGCCCGAGCGCGCTCGGATATCTACAGAGTCGGTACTTGTAACGAGTAAACACATGATGTGAGCGCACTCAGACATCGTCATCCAATCAAAGTGGACCGAGTAGTTATCCGAGGGCGCTCGATCCCAGAGTACTCGTATAGTGAAAACCCACCCTTATTAAGGCTAAAATTGACGGAAGTGAAAAACCTGCTAGTACTGGTTATATGAGAAAGGAAATCCTTCTTAGGATAGTTTTACATTCTTGAGGGCAAACCTAACATACCCTGGATGAAACAATCAGTCTATTTAATTTAACACAACGATTTCACTGTTAAATCTACGCCTAAATGATTTAATAGAATTACATTAAATCAGTTATCAACTTACTGTTAATTACAAAATAAATAAGATTTATAGAACTGAACTCAATATTATAAGGGCGGGCTCATTTTGCCTTCAACATAATAACAAAAAGCAAAAATCAACCAAAACTTAAAACTCATAAATAGTATTTTTTAAAACATAATGGAAGAACTACACGAGGAAATCGAAGTTTCTATTCATGTTGACCTGCCTTCGTGAGGATTCGATACACCGATATATAAGTACTTTGCGGATGTTAGCCACTCTATTTTGACATTTCGGTCATTAAAGTACAATGAAAATATCGATGGTTGACAAAAAACGGAGGCTCACATTTGTCGGTATATTTTAAAGAAATATACCTACTTATTGCGTAAATTAAAATTGATCGAAAGCTGAAAGAAAATTTTGAATACATAATATGCAATGAACATATTTGACTTTAGAACAATTAGAACAATACTCAGGAAGGCTGGCGAAAATGTGTAAACATTGTTGCTGTGGCCCTGAACCAGTTAACAATAAATATTTAATTAATTATCACTAAATATATTACTAATTTTACACAAAGCAAATGTGGGAAAATCGTAGATCAGGCGGTTAAAAGTAGAAATTCGCGTCGAAATAAAAATAAAACCACATTGGTACACAAATAATTAGTTTAAAAGTGTTTCAACTAGGAATTTGGTTGACTAGCCTAAAGTGTGTTGGAGCTACTGCATTATACGTTTTTTCTAATGTATATTCTTAGGGCGTAACTTCCCACTTTTACTTAATCACAATTCAAATTTTTATTTAATTTTTGGGCTTTATATAAAAGCAGTTTAGACTCGAAATAACACGACATGATTTTACGAATATGTTCAAATTGAAACAAGTTTATTGCAAGGGAGATCAGTAACATTATATTTTAAGAACTATATTAGTTTGAATATTAAACCTCGGTGTAAATGCCTAAAGTTAAGGCAATGTCTATGATTAAAATGGTATATGCATAGATATATATTAATATAGACAAGCAGATGTGTGTAAATATAGCGGGGATGTTCAAATTACTATTATAACTTTAACTGTCAACGATTAATATTCTCTCTATCCATGGAACACTTTATTAATTAATTATACTAGTAAATGGAACACCCTATCATAGCTATTTAATTCTAAATATTTTTTTAAATATGTACATTTTATTTGCGACACTGCATTAGATACTGGTCTCGTTATGAAACACTGTATTTTGCAAGCGGAAAAGCTAGTCTTCTCTTTTCAGTCAATTGTGAAGTTATTATTTTTGAGATATGACATTCCGGTCAGTTCATAAGTAGCATATCAGTCGTGGGACTGGCATAGTCCAAGTAGAACAGAGGGTTACTTTCACTTAAGCGTCTGGGTTGCGTATGAACAAAATCGACGCGGTAATTTATATAGTTGTGCCACCGGACAGTACAAGTCCTCGAGAGCGCGCTAACCGAACGCACGTTACGTAAGCCTGCTTCGTATTGATTCATATAAAACTGCGTTCATTAGATTATCAAATCCACGCCTCAGAATTTGTCATAGCAATCCGTAGATACTGACGTTTAATACGCCCCGATGCCGCCAAGTGCACACGCAGCTCAAATGTGTGTACCTACCGTTCTCCCTTTACTATGTCTATAATGGTCTTGTGCCGTGGGTCAGTTGTTTATTGACGTACTTAAGTCATGACGATGAGTTGTCCCGTATTGTTGGCGTAGACAAGTCCTTGTCCAGGTTGCGGCGCCCACCGCAGGCAGTTCAGGCTTGTGAACCCTTGCTCCCAGTTCTGTTCCAGTTCCCTGATCGGCGAAAGACCCGTCCGGCTTGAGCTCTCTGTAAAAAAAAATGAAAAAAATGTTGGATATTGACAAATCATATATTTATTTACATATATTTCTGTTGAGAGCACGAAAGGCCATAAACCGTTATATGGTATATAATGGTAAAACAGGGTCCCTCTACATTCTAGAAAATGTGACGCTAAAACCCGAGCAAATGGCGCGTCAATGCGAGCACTTGTACTAACTGTCAAAGTGTTCATAATGATACGACACACCGTCACTAAATGACGCTTATTTCCATATGTAAGCTTCTACGGGCATCTAGTTACTCCATGGCCAAAATGTTATAACCAACAAACTGGTTATCTGTGGCTAATGACATGTCATTTGAAAATATTTCACATCGGTAACAGCGCTACTGATATTGCGCTCTGTTCTTACACCGCTGTCGTAGAGTCGTAGACGGCCCACTGTAATGTAGTACATAGTATAAGAAAAGCAGGTATGCTCAATCCATTGCTAGCCCATTGATGACGTAAATGTTACCATTAAATTGGTATCTCCCATATTACAAGGACGTAAAATTATTGAAAGTTAAGAGAATTACTGGCTAATGTATTTAAATACAGCAACAACAGCTAACAGCCTCCGTGGTCTAGTGGTTAGAGCGTTAGGCTCACGATCTGGAGGTCCGGGTTCGATTCCCGATGGGGACATTGTCGAAATCACTTTGTGAGACTGTCCTTTGTTTGGTAAGGACTTTTCAGGCTTGAATCACCTGATTGTCCAAAAAAGTAAGATGATTCCGTGCTTCGGAGGGCACGTTAAGCTGTTGGTCCCGGCTATTAGCCGTAAAAACACCTCCACCAACCCGCAGTGGAGCAGCGTGGTGGAGTATGCTCCATACCCCCTCCGGTTGATTGAGGGGAGACCTGTGCCCAGCAATGGGACGTATATAGGCTGTTTGTGTGCATATAGTACTTATATAAAAATCATTAAAACTGTAAGTAATTCTATTACTAAAAGTTCAAAATTTCCTAGCAAAGTAAATATAAAAAACATTGGTTGTCGGTATTTTATTTCTTACGAAATGGCAGCGCAGGGCGGGTTGACAACAGCTGAACCTTGAAATGTTAGCTGTCACTTTTGAGCATACCTGGTTTTCTTGTACCATGATGTAGTACATACCTAGTGGCTCCAGTCGATACAGAAGCGCAAACACATTATTCCTGGCATGTGGCGTGGAGGTGAACCGCCGCGAGCCGAGGCCGACGGCGAGGTGACGCGCGGTGGGTGACAGAGCCACCGATACCGCAGATTGTTCCAACACTGCTGTGTGCAGGCACTGTCCTAGGCGGGCCCACTCCAACGAATACACGCCAAGCCAATGGTTACTATTTCTTAGACGCGGCACTGGCAGCAGGGCCACCAACAACCTCCCGTCTTTGGATATGTCGATACTAGCGTCGTTGTGGATCCGGCAACGCTGCACTACCACGTTCTTTGTACCTAGTAACAAAGTTGAGAATTCAGTGTCTTGTGTCTACGAATTGTGATAGCAAGGTACACTTTGTGATTTAACATTGACGTTTTTTATTAAAAAACACAAAAACCCGCAATACCCGAAAAAAACACACCCACCAACCCGCAGTGGAGCAGCGCGGTGGAGTATGCTTCACACCCCCTCCGGTTGATTGAGGGGAAGCCTGTGCCCAGCAGTGGGACGTAGATAGGCTGTTTATTTATTGAGCGCGGACTGTCTGTCTCGCTCGCACTTACGCGTTAGGCGGCACACGGTATGAATGAGAATTTTGTACGAAGTTTTCGGCGTGTGCCCTGGGTGAATAAAATAGTGGTCTCACTGTCAGCGATGTCGGGCGTGTCTCCGCAGTGGAAGTCCCAGGCCTGCACGCGGTGCGAGGGCGCCGGCAGCGTGTCGGAGATGATGCCGGCGTCCAGCAGCCCCGCCATGCCGGCCGTGAGCCGCCGCGCCGCGCCGCCCGCGCCCCCCGCACCACCACCGTTAGCCTCGTCGTCTACTACCATCGCGTTCTGGAATTGAGTCAACGCTCCTGATACTGGCGAACAAATAGTCTGACCGTTTTAAAAATAGTGCTGTCCTTTGCTTACGATAAGTTCAAGAAAGAGATAAAGCTTTTTTGGTTTTGGAACTGGCAAACTGAATTTAAATTAAGTTTGTGTCTGTCTGAATAGGCACATACGTAAAAGTAAGAGCACTGTACCATTAGCAATATTGTCACCACATCATACTTTCATTTGGTAACGGGGTATTTAAAAGAAACATTCAACCACCTAATTTTGTTGATTTTATTTAATCAACATTCGAGTAACTGGGCTACCGGATGAACAGCTGCATTGAAACAAAACGTACCTGAGCCAAAATGATAGGTTGCAAGTATTCGTGGATCCTCGGCAGACGCTGTGGTTGCGCGCTCTGAGCTTCCGCACTGTTGGCGGGCAGGTCATTGACCTGCATCAGGGGCATGGCAACATTATTCAGCACAGTATGGAAGTGGCCCGGGTCCTCCTGAGGCCTACCACTCGCGTCGCTACGAGGCGTCAGTATATGAGGCCGGTACGCCGCAAAAGTACGACGATTCCCCAACTCCGGTCCGTTCTGCAGCGGTGAACGACTCCCCGGCGAATTGTCCCCATTATTTGATTGCAGCGAAAACATTTCTCTCACAGACGACGGAGTGTACAAACGTATCGTCTGCAAGCGTCTGAACCGAGTCCTTGCTGCGTTTCTCAAACGAACAGCTTGTAAATGGGCCAACCTTATAAGGTTGACTCTGTGTTCAAATTCGTTTAGCATATCATCTCTGGCTTCCTGTTGGAAGTTGTCAACGGAAGGTGGCGGCTGTACGCCTGACGGTCCTGCGACCGGTTCATCCATTCGCTGCTCGTTTCTAGGCGTACTGGCCCGCGGCAACCGCAGTTTACTCGGTAACAGTCTCAACGCTGGTATCCTATGGTTAGAAACAGGAGGCAGCACTCTCTTCTTGGTAATAGGATGAGCATTCGGATTGGTTCTGTGTAAAGCTTTTTGTCTTTTACTTTCCAAATATAACTCTCTTCTAGTTCTCGCGGTGAGGGAAGTATTTCTGTTAGCAGCGGCTATTTGTACCGCAAGGCGGTTACTCCATCTCTGATTGGCAGTGCCAGTGGATGTCGACGGTGTAGGTGATTCTCGGTTATTTTTCGTTGCAGGTGTAGATTCCGTAGCAGGAGCATTATCACTGGGAGTTGCTTTATTTTCAGTATCTACATTTTCCATAGAGCCGATTTGTTCCGTTGCTTGAACAGTTCTAGATTGACTTGTTGGTTCATCCGGTCCATCAACGTTGACAGGGCCAGCATGGTCCACGTTTTGTATGCGAACGACAATTTGGTCGCCACGTTGCGTGGTGTTTGGTGCGGGAGCGTTGCTCGCTTGACGGTTACTATTCCTGTTCATCATCAACATTAAACAAGTCAAAGCTAACGCTTTCTTCAGAGTTCGCAACATGCTTATGATAAGCTGACTAAGTCCTCGCTCTTCCAAGCACATCATCATCATATTGAACATTACAGATAAGACCTGCATGGCTCGCATTCGTATCTCGTGTCTGGTAGCGCTAATTTCGATAGCTCGCACAAAGTCGCGCCGAGATCTGTTAGTTCTTGGTGTAAACCGGTTAGGAAGAGGGTTCCGTGCTCTCCTCCGCAACTCATCTTCTGGCCGCCACCTTGCTGACAGTCTTCTCCTGAGCGATGGGGACGACCTAACATTCGAAGATGAACGCCCGAAGGCGGAACGTCCTGGAATCGGACGATTCTCGCCTACACTATCCGCTGAAGGGTTAACTTCACCCTCCGTTATATTAGAATTGCTCGTATTATCATTACTCGTCGTAGCATTAGCATTCTCCTCTGGATTTCTGTCACCGCCTTCACTTCTGCCGCCACTTCTGCGTAGAGCTGTGGTACGAGCGCTTTCATTCATGTTAGTTAACATCATACATCTCTCTAAAAGCGATCGAGTATAATGACTTGGCATAGAATTTCCGTCTTGTCTTCCAGTTTCTCTGTGTAACATTAGAATACGTCGACGTAAATTTTCCCACATATTGCGGAGTTCTCGCATAGTAACGCGGTTGCCACGTAACCATAAGTTCGTTAGTTGTACAGTGTGTTTTTGTAAAGCGTTGACGCCACCTTTTACTTTACGATATGCCTCGTCAGAAGACATAGCGGCGCCTCCTGCCCAGAAGTTTTCCCTACTCGTGGAGGGCCTTGGATTCGAGTTGGATGGACCCGGTGCCGGTTCAGTAGCCGTTCCTGCGTCACCTTCTCTATTAGCCGGCTCAGTATCCTCGGTCCCCTGGCTCTGCGTTCGCACGCGAAATCTGTCATTTACCAGAGTGACATTAATTCTACCAGGTTCTGGAGGACTGCTTTCATTTCGTGGGCCGTCATTCAGCTCGAATACCATTCTATTGGTAGGATTAGGGACATTATCCTCATTTCTGTTGCGTTCAGTATCCTGGGTCTCTACATCTTCAAATGTGGAGTTTCTAGTGCGGAATATGTTAACTTCTAGGGAGTCACTATCGGAATCTGAAGTGGACGAGAGAATATCATGTCGTAGGGTGGAGCGCGGGGACAGCAGACGAATTCGAGGTCTAAGACCGCGTGGACGTCCGCCGCTTTCACTGTCGTCCGACTGAGTCCTAGACGTCCCACGTCGTGGCATACTACGCTCCACACTAGCTAAAGTCGACCATGACATATTTGTAATCAAGTTCAATAACCTAGTCCCAGAATCTCTTAAAATGTCACGGATCAAATCGAGACTTTCGTTTATCGTCTGTGCATCAACAGGTCCAGTTAAAGGGCTCATCTGTGTCGATGAGTTAGTCATGGTAGGTCTTTGGGATCTGGTTCCAGACCCAGGCGTACGTTGTGGGGAAGGCGTGCTCATTTCAGTATTAGAAACGCGTCGCGAACCCGGAGAAGCGTTACTGCGTCTCGGAGAAGCATTATTAGTGGAAGCTGAAGTGTTCTGGGTTCTAGCCGAGTTTTGGCCAGGGGTGGAATTCCGTCGACGTTCTAAAAACGCTCGGCCTAGCGTTGATTCTGGTCGTGACGATGTAAATATGCTTGTGCGAGCAGTATTCGCTGTATTGTCCGGCTGTTGCGTGCTGTCAGACAAAGTGGTTCTATTTGACCGGGAGGTGTTCGTAGACGAGAAGGGATTTGGTAGAAGTCTAGTGGAGCGCTCGCGTTGGTCTGCGTTCCAAAAAGGCCTCCCTTCTGGCAGCGGCTGAAAGGCCGAAGGTCGTGATCCGAATATGGAATGTTCTTGCGGTGTTGAGTCTTGATTTCTGAAACAGAGGCAATTGAACGAATAAAGGTTTTCATCCGAAAAAAGCTTTCAATTGCACTTGGTGATAATTATGAAACAATGTGGGTTCCCAGTTTATCGCATATACGTAGCTAAATATATCATGTCGGAGAGAAAATAACACCTTAGTAAACTATTACGACGGCTTAACATGCTTTCCGAATCACGGAATCGTCTTATATTTCGGACAATCAGATAATTTCAGCCTGCAATGTCCTGGCCGGGAACCCGGAACCTTCGGATCGGGAGGCCAACGCTCAACCATTGGATGATAGAGGCCGTTAAAACCAGCTGAACCAAATCTAATTGTTTTCACTGCCCCCAGTCCAACACAGAAGTTATAAAAGTTCTGCATAGTAATCCTTATTAATACACACCTAGAGGGGTTAGAATCGAAGGATAAGACATCAAGGTTGAGCAGTCGACTGCTGTTCGCTTCGCCGTCGCCGCTGTCGGCTGCGTCTGCTCTCCTAGAAGTGCTGGGACCTGGAGATGCTGAGAATAAATTCACGTAATAAGGAAATATAAATACTTATGCCATTACTTTACAGTACCGATAAATTAATGTTTGGAATGGTATTTATCACTAGTTAACAAATCTAAGCAAACTTACTACTTATATTAAACGTTAATTTGTATATTCAAAGTCCTCGTTTACTACCTTGGGTTTCTAGCAATAGACGCAATAAAAGCTTTTTAAGATAGATGGCGCAGATCTCACTGCAGCCAAAATTTCAAAGAATGGCTGCCAGCCGCGACAAAAATAACGCTGTCTGCTGTTTATGTAGATAAATTATCTATTTCATTCCCCTATTCGTCGATTTGTCGCATTGCGCTCGTTGCTGATGACAAAATGTTCCGAAATATCATAATATAGTCCTCTTTATCGTATCGGATAACGGCCACCTTAGTCATTTCTGTTATGTGCACTTATGTGGCTGGCGAAACCGAAATTTTAAACAGAGTAGAGCGGCCTGTCACTGGTTTACGTATAAGAAATACCCTCGAGTATTCAACATTCATGTTATTCGAAACGACATATTTGCAATAATACTACTTTTGTATTCTATGAAGCTTAGAATATAATATGAAATACCTTTATTTGTACAAATTAATGACGAATAATTTTACCATCGTCGTTTTGGGCGGATGATGCGGTGGAGCGAGCCGTGCGCGTCACTCCGGACGACGTCGGCGACACGTCTGTCTCCATCGGGTCTGTTCCGCGATCGATCTGTTCAATCAATGAAACGTAATATTAAAATCATTATGATATTAGTTGGAGCATTTCTGTGTGCGTAGAGAAACTACTGCAGCTTCTCACAACCTGTATAGCCGGGGAAAAGAAGCTGCAAGAAAAACCTCGGCACAGGGCCCTAGACGTTCTTTTAAAAAAATATAAAAATAAACATAAAATATTGGTATACAATTGAGTAATTTAGCTGCCTAATGGTGCTAATTCCTGTAAATACCATCTAATTTTATTTTAAGTTATATCTGTCATTTTCTTATCCGCCGAAAAGGAAAGGGACGGGTAATCGACAAGTATAAAATTTATGGAACACACGTCAATTTTAAGCACAAATCTAAACCAACCGTCTAAAAATTTTACATCAGTCAATAACCCGACACATTCATTTACTAATTCTTCCTAAAATTAAGAGCTGTGAATCATCCGTCCCTTTCCTTTTCGACGGATATGAAAATGACGGATATAACTTAAAATAAAATTAGGCGGTGTCTGCAGGAATCGGGGCCAATATCCGTTCTCAGACAGTTAATCCCATGCATTCATATCATCTAAATTATCACTAACTTTATAATAACCTTTTTTGTAAAGTTTTTGTTTAACTACTGTCCTAAAACAGTTGAAAGGCAAATTCTGAGTGTCAATGGGAATCACGAATACATTGCCCCTTAAAAGATTTAGTAATCTTATGTAATCCACTGACTTGTAAAGCAAGTTTATTTTTATTTCGGGTATTAACAATGTGCCGATCGCTATTTTTTGCAAATAATCCTATATGTTTTTTTACATATACACTTCTCATCAAAAAAATCGAAACACTTCCGTTTTCATTGTTTCTGTCCGAATTTAACACAAAAAAGAATTCATACGATGAAAAAAAATACATAAATGTATAGCTGGCAGTTTGGCTATTACAGTAATAAGCGAAAATTCAAAATTCAAAATTAGAATTTCATTTGTTTATCTTATAAACGAAATGAATCACTGATTTGAGACAAATGTGTGTTTAGGGTTGGAGTACATTTAGCGTTTAAAAACTAAAAATTGGCGCCTATCCTTAAACTTTTTGTTTTTTATTTCAATACTGTGACTTAGGGACGTCTGAAAAAAGGTTTTTTTTCTAAAACGTATGGATACTTCGCCCACAGAAGCCGCCCAAGTTGTGGCATTGCTGGATTCTGGCCTTAGTCAGCGTGTTGTGGCTGCAAGACTGCATCTAAGCCTGTCATCTGTTCATAGAGTCTATAAACGTTATCGGGAGACTGGTTTGTTCACGCGCCGTTCAGGATCTGGCAGGAATCGGGTCACTTCTGAGCGAGATGATCGATTTATTGTAACAACTTCTTTAAGAAATCGACGCCTTAACGCTTTTCAACTGCAGCAGCGGCTTCGTGTTGTACGAAGGGTGGCTGTAAGTGACTCTACAATTAGAAGAAGGTTGAAGGATCGTGGACTGGTACCGCATAAGCCAGCAAATGGGCCGAAATAAACTGCAGACCATCGAAGAGCGCGCCTTAACTTTGCACGTGAGCACCTAAATTGGTCATACCTACAGTGGAGCAAAGTTCTCTTTTCTGATGAGTGTAAAATTATGCTGTATGGTAACGACGGAAGGAACAAGGTCTACAGAAGAGACGGAGAACGCTATGCACAATGCTGCATTGAAGAAAAGGTCAGCTATGGTGGCGGTTCGTGGACGGTTTGGGGAGGAATCAGCGCCGACGGTAAGACAGAGCTTGCTTTCGTGTCTGGGCCACGTCTGCCTGCACTAAACTGTCATCGGTACGTCGAAGAGTGTCTCGAGCCTCATGTGATGCCCTATGCACATTTTATTGGCAACGGCTTCATATTCATGCACGACAATGCTAGGGCTCACACCGCGGGCGTCGTACGAGATTATCTTAACGAAGTCGATATCTCTATTATGAAATGGCCAGCAAGAAGCCCGGACATGAATCCCATTGAACATCTGTGGGATGAATTAAAGAGACGAATTCGAGCAAGAGATCCTGCCCCAGAAACACTTAGCCAGCTGCAAGATGCAATCCAAGAGGAATGGGACAATATACCACAGCATGTGATCGTGACTCTCATCCGATCGATGAAGAACCGTATGGAAGCAGTAATTAGAGCTCGGGGAGGGAATACAAGTTATTAAATAAACGTTTTTTAGCTTTTTTTTTTCATTTACGTGTGTTGTTTTATCCATTTCCTTTATACTCCATACGGAATAAAAATGACTCATTTAACAAAATACGAAACCTATGAAAAATTCATTTAAATTTAGAACATTAACATTAAGATTTGATAAGCTCATATTACTCACTATTAAACGACATTTAACATTTATTCCTAAATGTACACATTTTTCTGATAATCCTGACAAAACGTAAACTTGCAAGGTGTTTCGATTTTTTTGATGAGAAGTGTATTAAGTTTTCAAAGATATATTGTGATGCCAAAGTTAAAATACTAATTTCTTTAAATTTATTACTAAGTGACATCTTGGGTCCCAATTTGTAAATCGCCCGAATGGCTCGCTTTTGCAGAACAAAAATGCTGTTGACATCTGCAGCATGACCCCACAGCAAGATGCCGTACGACATTAGACTGTGGAAGTAGGCAAAATAAACTAATCGCGCGGTTTCTACATCGGTTATTAAACGAATTTTTTTGGCCGCGAATGCTGCTGAGCTGAGCCTTTTGGACAACTTATCAACATGAGGACTCCATTGCAGCTTAGCGTCCAAAGTAATTAATGAAGAATACATACATACATAAACTCACGCCTATTTCCCACCGGGGTAGGCAGAGACTTCCATTTGCTTCGATCCTGACACACTTCTCTTGCTTCCTTCACATTCATCAATCGTTTCATACACGCACGCTCCGTTCAGTTCAAAGTAGGTCGTACTGAACCTTTTCTAAGGACATCTCCAATTTGGCCAATATACGTCCTTCTAGGTCTTCCTCTACCAGCCCTACCATCAACTTTTGCTTTATTTACCGCTGATGTATTCTACTCTCTCTCGGCTTTAGAAGAATTTTGTCGGTAATTTCTGTAGTATAAATTCTCCATGCGTTTACACCGAAATATCAAAATTCCACTTCCCAGCCAGGACAGCTACCGACAGCGCCTCTGTGTGCATTGAACTTAAATTGGAACATGATATATTGAGTATGGTGTTAAGAATCCGAATTGTGCTGGTTTCTGTGTGTAACAAGAAACTTAATCAACAAAATTTTTATTTTATTCCTCGTAAAACAATCAGCGACATATATCCGGGAATACAAAAAGGGCATCTGTAAGAACTCTATGTTATTATTTTTACATTATTGGGCAAAGGGATCATTGAAGAAATAGACTTACGGTATTCGGCGGAGGAGGCGTGCTGGTAAGTCGGTGTCGTACCATGAACAATCGCTGATAATTCCTAACAAGACTGTCATATCTCTGTACCAAGTTTTGGTACGAGTTCACGATCATGTCCTGCGGTGACCCGTGGGCATCCGCATTCCTACTGCTGTCTTCGTCATTTCTTCTACTTCCTGGGTTATTCATCGGGTTTATTGTAGGATTGTGCTGGAGTACCGAAGCGTTCGACGCTGAGTTCGCCCATAGTGAAATCCCAGTTATCAGTTTGTAGCCCAAAGCGTCGAAAGCTACGTAGCTGAAAAAATAAACGGGAAAATAGTGATAAATTACTTGTATACTGCAAATCTGTCGGCGTATTGCAGGGTTGCATTCTAATTACAATAGGTTTTAAGTTTAAAAATCGAAATTATAGTTTTTGAAATATATTAATTATTATTATTGTATTATTATTTATAATACATTTTGAAACAAACATGTTAAATAGTTACTACAGATGCACCCGTATATGTAGCACGCACATCGCGCGCAACGCGAAAATAAGCTAGTAGAAGTGGTTTATTTATCGTGGCTTGTATTTTTGATACGTCCATCCCCAACTCACGTGTGTAAATATATACCTGTCTCATCTTTCAAATGTCAAGTTCTGATGTGCTACGTGAAATGGATATATACTTTCGCAGGCGAATTGAAAGCGGACACGCACGTTATCCGGGTGCGGGTACGGCTACTGTAATTCTACTTACCGGACTTTCTCATTGATATTGTTGGTGGAAACTCTGGTAAATGGCGTAGGCTGGCTCCAATCCCAGAAGTAGAGCTCATTGTACGTCGCTATCACCAGCAGCTGCAGCCGCGGGTGGAAGGCGATGGAAGCAATCACTGTTTCCTTATGGACATTCCATGTTTCACTGCCACCCTGCAAAATTTCACACATAAATGCCTGTTCACTTTGCTTATCGTAAAGTACCATACTTATCCACTAAGGAGTGCTTACTTAGAAGCATGTGAGATGAAACTCGCGAGCGTATATATCAAATTCTAGTATGCAATTCCCACCAAAAAGAATAGGTCTAGAATATCTAACAGTAGTTTTGAACAGTTTTGCACTGATGTTGACGACATGTTACTTAAGTTATACACAAAAAGAATCCTGAAAATGGTAACACAGTCGCAAAAGGAGTAATTCTTAAAAGGACAATTCCCTAAATAGCTGATTCTCAAAATGCCACAAGAGCTGATGAAGGCTGCTGAGTATGCTGTCTAGCTGGTAAAATACTGGTCAAGACATGCCATCAAAACGATAAGAAAAAGAAGAAAAACTATAAATAAAAATAAGTCATACTCACACTATTGATGTCCCACACACGAACTTGTCCTCCGAGGCAGCCGGACCCTATGAGCTGTGTGTGTGAAGGATGGAAAGCGATGCACCACGGCGTGCGCGGGTGACCTCTCAATATCCTCACATGTTTGCCACTAGCTAGCTCTGACACATACACGTTATGGTTGCCGTGTGTCGACGCCACTTTTGTCCTGAAACATTACGCAATTTTATTAAGATCATCTCAAATAGAAAATCGGAACCCTGTTTGGTACCGAACCCTGTTTGGTACCTAAGTAGATTTTATTTTGTTATCTGTCAGTTTTAACCCTTCTAAGACAATATTTTTATAATTTGAATTATGTGTTAGACCCGAAACGATCAACATTAACAAAGTTGAATAAACCATGCACAAGTACAGTCATGCATGAGTAATATCATGTACCCACTTTAGAACCCTGTCGCACTATCATATTTGACATTTAATGAGACTTACGGTTTAATCTGTCAAAAAAGTTAATGTGACATGGTTTCAAAGTGTGTACATATTAGTCCTCGTGACCGTACATAAGGCATACGTACACCACAAACGTAATAATATCTCTCATGGACACACAGCTTTTAATTTTGTTTTACTGCAGGTAATTCGAATTTTCTGGGATAAAGGATAATAGGATTACGAATGCGGTATATAAAGCGAAGGTTGATAGTAGGGCTGGCAGAGGAAGGCCTAGAAGGATGTAATTGACCAAATTGGAGATGTCCTTGGAAAAGGTATAGTACGATCTACTCTGAACCGGCGTGCGTGTATGAAACGATTGATGAATGTGAAGGAAACAAGAGATCAGTCAGGATAGAAGCAAATGCAATTCCATAGTCTCTGCTTACCCCGGTGGGAAATAGCCGTGAGTTTATGTATGTATGTAATGACATAAATAATGAACTTTTCAATAGATTATGAAAAAAAAAACAAAGTTGGCAACTTACCCATCGGGACTGAATACCATTAAGAATGTCGATCTCGGATAACCTGGCAAGTCACAACACTGCAAGAACAAAAATAACATTTTATTGACCCAAGCCAAATAAAGTATTTCCTGTATTGCTCATGTCATTTGAATCATGTTTTCAGAATAATTATTGTATAAGACATTTATACCTATTAATACTATTATGTATTGTGTATACATTAATTTATAAATAGACAGTAAAGACTGAGTTATCTAAACAGGAAACCAATTAAAATTTCCTTTAGGCACCTACTTACAACTATCAAAACCGGTGCAACCACAAATAGTGTAGTAAACAAATAGGTATAATTATCACCTTACTGCAGTAAATAGGTAGAATATACACATAAACAAAGTTATAGGTGGTAGAATATTGTTTATTTTTCCAACAATAATAAAATATAAACAATTACACTTAAGGGGTGGAAGGCAACAGGGAAACCACTGCCCTATTTTCCCTAAAAAAGTAGCATGGAGAATGCTACACCAACAAGAGTGTGGCTCTTAAATTAGT
This sequence comes from Pectinophora gossypiella, assembly GCF_024362695.1. Taxonomy (NCBI): domain Eukaryota; kingdom Metazoa; phylum Arthropoda; class Insecta; order Lepidoptera; family Gelechiidae; genus Pectinophora; species Pectinophora gossypiella. The sequence continues at coordinate 7,144,828 of NC_065404.1, forward strand.
GATGAAGGAGCACATACAAACTTCCAACCCCATTTTAATCCCTAGAGCCAGGACCTATTTCACGCATAATGGGCCATCCACGTGTCTAAATGCGGAAAATAGAACCCACTATCATACCATACTAACCCTTAAGAGGTGGAGTTTCGTAAAATCCATTTTTAGAGGATGTGTACATCTACCTTCCCGCCAAATTTCAAGTTTGTAGGTGTCATAATTTCTGAGATTTCGTGATTAATCAATCAGTGAGTGGTACGTGTTTCACTTTTACACACATAATAGAAGATTTATATTTAGCAAATTCCGCTAGTTCCGCATAAGAATGATTAGTCAGAATGATTAGCATTAATTTACTTAACCATCCACATACAATTTACTATAACAAAAATATCTCACCCTGATTGAAAGAGGTTTCTGCACAAGTATGTCTTCGGCAATGTTTTCGAGTACAGCTGTATTACTGGGGCTGTGAGGTGGGTTGATGCCTCGCTCCCTCCACTGCCAGCTCCGAGCCACATTCCCCACACTCGGCACCTCATCAACGGGGTCATTCTTACAGTTGAGCCATTCATTGTCTATCACTGGATCCATACTCCTTTAAAATATAATATAATGTTAAAAAACAATGGAAGATAATGGTGCTAATTCCTGTAAATACCATCTAATTTTATTTTAAGTTATATCTGTCATTTTCTTATCCGCCGAAAAGGAAGGGACGGGTAATCGACAAGCATAAAATTTATGGAACACACGTCAATTTTAAGCACAAATCTAAACCAACCATCTAAAAATTTTACACCCGTCAATAACCCGACATAGTTAAGTAGACAGCACGTCAAACGGATTGCATACCAGCGACGTACCTTTTGATTCGCCCGGGTTATTCATTCATTTACTCATTCTTCCTAAAATTAAGAGCTGTGAATCATCCGTCCCTTTCCTTTTCGACGGATATGAAAATGACGGATATAACTTAAAATAAAATTAGGCAGTGTCTACAGGAATCGGGGCCAATATTCATATAAAATGTAACTTTATGAAATATTTACTCGAGTAAAATCTATCACTATTTGTTTTAAATGATCAGTGTCATCACTGTCAATTACGGTAGGCACAAGTGAAAAGTCAAACTTGCAGGCAATTTTACTTTTTTAATATTAGTACTTAGGTATATTGATGATATTAGATTACAAAATGATTTAATATTTTTATTACAACATATTCAAACATTATTTATGTAGAAAAGAACACCTACCTTGTTGATTATGTGATTGTTTTATTAAAGAATATGTAGTGAATCTGGAAAATAGAATCAAAATGAGAGTATATTATGAGACATATACATAAAAGCAAATTAATATTGGTGAAACAATATTGAAGTCATAATATGGAAGTAAATAAAATAGTAAGATATTGAAAGAAATTGCATTTTGATAAGATTGTGGTTTATAAAGTATATGTATATTATAATTTAATATGTTTTAAAACTATGTATCACATACTTTGTTTAGCTGCTTGATAAGTACTAAACGCATAGTATCAAAAGTACATGTCCTGCATAAAATATATTATTATAATATTATTATATCCCATAACAGCCAGCAGTAGGTAGTGGGAGGTAGCAGTAGGTGGTTTCATCATAGTCTGACTTCATAAACTAAAGATAATAAGGTACACTCATTAATCAGTGCAAAATAAATGCATTGAGTGGTCCATGCCCAGTACTGGTATGTATATAAATTCCAACCCCACATTCGCGCATATCACATGTGCATTCTCTGTTGCACTCTCATTCACAAAAATTATGTTAATATTTTCCATCTAAGAATAGTAGAAAAAAATACGAAAGCCAGTAAACATAGTTTTAAGCTCTCTTCCTCTTAGTTCTTATGCAGTTATGGTTTTATGAAAGCAATTTCAAATTAGGAAGATTATCTTTAGAACAGATCACTAATAATTGGGTTGGGATATAGTTGTGAGCTTATGTTATGAATGTCAAAAAATCAATATTCATGACATCACTAATGTAAGTAGGAATATGTAATATGGACATTATACCTATGTAGTTGAAGAACAAAATAAAAATACAACTTCAGGCACATGTTTTAATATTTTTTCAATATCTATCTACCCCCAAAAGACATGTGTAAATATTTTCATTTTGAATATGATTTGAAATAATTTTTATGTCTTTATAGGGGCAAGGTGTAAAGATTGTAAAAAGTGTAAAAGCATATATTGTGACATTTAAAATGTTTTGCACACCAATGCATAATGTAACCCAAATAAACAAACAATTCTTTTTTCTTTCTCTCTCATTGGTATCAAAACATAATACCTATCCTTGCTATTGCCAGCATGTATTGCATTTCAGAATAAATCTTGACTGGTGAAGACTAATAGAAAATAAGCAGCTATTATATTGAATAGTTACGTTAGATAATGTATGTTAGTAATTCTCTAGAAACTATACTCAAGCTAAATTAGTAGGCATAGTCCACATGGAGTGATTTTATCATGCTTGTGATTCTAATAGCATGTATTCTTGTAAGAAAAGCAGGTAAATCTAAGAGACTGAGCTCTCATTCTAACAGTTTTAGAAAAGTATGGGCATAATTCAGGATGATTTCAGACAGCATACTTGTATTTATCGCAATACGTACCAAAACGATTGGAGTGAGCCATATTGAAAACTGTCAACAGGTTACATTGTCGACGAACACGATAATATCCGCGATCACTTACAAGAAATCAATAAAGTTTTTCATATGTTCTGTATTTTGTTGTAAATAACATGATAATTTACACACAAACTACCTATTCGCCGCATTTTTAGTAGTTCGTCGTGGTTAAATTACGGAAGCATTTACCTTGATCATGTTGTAAAATCGCCTCGTGGCTAAGGGGATGTTTAGAATTATGTGGATTTTAGCCGTTTTAAAGTGTAATTGCACTAGTTAAACACAATAACTACTCTATTGGGAAATCAAAAATCCATAACAGAAACAATCCTGCAACGCACAGCTGCGAACTGTCAAAAATTTATGGTAGTTTTTACTTCTTTTCTTTTCGGTACCAGAGACAATAATGCAAACTTCTACAGTCACTAAATGGAGAATTATTGTAAAATAAAATTCATGTTTGAAGATCATTTATTCCAAGATTAGCTTCATATTTTCCACAAAATAATGAAGAACTTTCCAGGCTACGTTCCCCGAAAAAAATATAGATGGCACTGTACAGACTTTGTCTTCGTTTTAATCTTGCGGGAATCCATGGTGGATGAGTTTGACATCCATTTTGATTTTCTAACGGGGATTGATTTGCGCATTTATAAATTTTCATACCGATTGATAAATCCTTTCACCGCGATTTTAGACCAAGAGCAAGTTCATGTTTGAATTAAGGCAATCCACATGGAGTGCAGTCCAAAGTTGCGTTGCAGAATGCAAGTAAACTAAGTGAACTACTTATGAAAAACTACGTCAGCTAAACAAGCTTAAAGTAAACTAACTAGGCTTGGCTTTTGGAGATTCCATCAACTAAAAGGTAAGGTACCTATTTTGGTTCTAAGTAGGTACCTACCTACCTACTTATTTACCTACATGGGACCAAAATAAGTACCTATCTGTAAAAAGGTGTTAGTTAGTAGTTAGTATGAATAGCCAGATACAGATTCCTCCAGCTCAACCTACGGAACGCAGCCTTTGGATAAATTTCAATTTTAGTCGCTCTCTGATACCTACCTAATTACCAACTTATTTTTCTGTTTAGTTGGGTTGGGCAAAATCGTTTGGCCGTTAATGTTTCTTAACATAACATAACAAATACTTTATTGCTCAAACAGGAAAAAACAAAATACAAAACAAAAGAAAAATAAAATGAGTACAATAGGCTCTGGGTTTCTAATTTGTAATTTGAATCAATGAAGTACCTAGGTAGCTCCATAATTCACGACCATAATCCTATCACAACACAACTCGCCGTCGTCAGCAGCCATTAAAGTAAGTAAGATTTTTATAATGTTGACAATTACAATGTTAATTATTAAAAATAATTTCGTATGAAAAAAGTAATCAATTTAATTATGATGAATTATAAATTTATTAATTTCGTATGAAGTTGGTTATGATTGCAATTTAAATTTTCCGGTTATTACGAAACTTAATTAAAATTTTGTGCGACAAAAGAGTTTATCGCGTCTGATTGATTAAGCAGAATGTCTCGAACTTAAGAGGAACAAACCGGATCAAAGTTTTCGAGCCTTTGAGCTTTTCCCTTCATTAAGAACTTTTCTTGCAACGTCAATAGAACTTTCCAATTTGTTTGCTGTCCTACATATCAGTATTCATTAATAAGTAAATTATCATTAACGAGACGTAGGCACGTGGAAGATAAATTTCTAAGCTAATCTAACTATTTAGGGATGATTGGGACTAAAATAAAAACTAGAAATCTCCATTTTACTTATTGTGCATTTACTTAGGTATAGTTTTAATATAAAATGTTACGCCTGAAGTGACTTAAGCAGCATATACACGATCATAAATCGAAATCTATAGTACAGTGGGCTTGAAACAATATTTTGTAAGAAATGAATAAAAATGAAATATCCACAATCTGAAGCATGCCCCACTATTAGAGGTTCTGAAAGGAGCGGTGAAGAGCGTAACAACTCAGATTTACGACTACCCGCCGAAATTACTCTCATTTGCTCGGCCTCTTCACTTAATTTAAAAATACGGTGAAGACTGCATCTATGCGAGTTTATTACGTTTTCACATTTGTGGTTGAATGAATTATATTATGAGAGGAAACCCTGTTACAATTACGCCCTTGTATTACTCCTTGGAGCTATTTACGTAAGAAAAAATGTGTTGCATTTGCCGTCTTTATAACTTTTCTGAATTATTGCTATTCGTAAGTGAACAGGCGTTCACTTTTTGCTTGCTGGGTTACAATCAGTCTAGTATATTTTCTCTGACTTTGAATAACGACAGCACAAAAACAGTCCAGAAATCAGGTCATAAAATTGTGACTAACATTTCTGCCTGCCTAGTAGTCTCCAAAAAGCAAATCTGAATTTTATGGAACCGTTTTGATATCAACTCCCAGCAAAATATTTCGGCTATTTAGATTTACGAGTGCACCATAAAATAAATCCTCCAATATGAGGTGGGAGGCTGCTTCCGACCTTTTCTGAAAATGTACAGAACACATTTACAAAAGTGACAGAAGCATTTCGCGATAAAAACTTTGCGTTTTATTTTCTTTACGAGTACGCTTCCCTTGGTTTATATTGTTAACTTTTCCCGAAGCCTATTAGGTAGTATGAGGGTATTTTAGCTAGCTAGGCACACATAGGCATGTAAATAAAGTTACAACCCTAATCCCACAGGGGGAGATGGAATATTTCAGCGGAACACGCTGCCGGATATAGGAAATATAAACAGAGGCAGGATTTTTTTACCGGGGCTACAATTTTGCATAGGATTTCATCATAAAAACTGGGAGGGGTTCTGTGAGATTGTTGTTGACATAGATAGCCCCCATATACTCTTACTTCTAGGTACTTAGGTAAACTAATCTAGTGGGTATTTACCTCCAGAATATAAATATCGCTGATGTTTTAATTTACATATTCTATGATTTACGACTACGCACTCTCGAGCAAAACGAAATTTTATGTTTAAAATTATTAGTTTTTTTTTACAGACCTCTACCTCCGCCCGATATTAAATAGTAAATCCATTCTATAAGCGTTTCATACAACGACTTTATAAACGCTAAGTCAACTTATAATAACTCTATGTATGTATAAGAAGTAGCTTTTTGTACTTTTACATAAGTGCCTATACTTTTAAACATTAACAAAAGTACATCTATTGTATGTATGAGAATTTCCAAATATGTACTCTAGCATTGTCTCACCTGTCGCAAATTGCACCCTAAATCTCGCTTATTGCGCATATTGAGCGGAACTAGCGAGGGAATGTGTTTAGCACGTCATGAACTGTTGGAAAGGCCAATTTCAGCCGTTTGCTTTGTGAATTGTGCCTATGTCGGTAGTAACATGTATGTGTGGTTACACAGTACTGCTTCACTGTTAAACTTCCAACACTTATTACATAGCACCTGCTGCGTCGGTTCCACAGTTCACAATACGAGCTCGAAATTTCATTTGAAACTTGCTAAGTACAGGAATTTATCAAGACGTACAGGCGCAGACTATTCGTGACGCGGCGACTAATTTCCTGTTGAATAGGATTTGTAGAAAAGTAATCAACGAACTTTCTCTAATAAACTTACATCGTTCGAAAGCGCACGATTTGATTGGAATTGAATAATTCGATCGTCGAGTGACCGGGTCGACATCCAGAAGTTGGGACAAATAGTAGCCTGGATATCCCATCGTGTGGAAGAGGTCATCTGGCTGATCTAATTGCATAGCGACCCGCTGCTGTGAGCTAAACTATCAGCTGTATACGGTTTATTTTCCCTACATACCTACTCAAATTGGGTTAGGTGTTTTTGCTGTTAGTATAATTTGTAGTGTTGAACAACATATACCTATGCCAGACTAATTTGCTTTTCAAATTGACCACGACCTAATGTGTTTTAGGTTTTCATCTCAGTGTCAAAAATTTATGAAATATTATAATATTCCAAGTTTACAAAGTATACTGCCATTTCAATTATAAATATTTCGATCAAGCTTATTAAGTTACTAAGCGGAAGACAAGGAACATCCTAACCTTTTCCATTTAAGTACTATAGCTATGTGGAGACAGCGTTTGCTGTCGGCTGATGTCACTTTTAACTCACCCTTTGCAGTAGAGAGCTTGTCTTCTCGCTTAGAAAGATAATTAGAAAGGAATTAATTTTAGCAAGCATTCGCGTCAAATTAAGTTACATTTTCAGGAAGTAAATTGGTCTGGCTAAGAAGAAATCGGTAGCGGAACAGTATAGTGGATCGCACTAAAGGGAAAAACAATAGAAAAATTAAAAGCTCTGCGCAAAGCGTATAAAGTGCTTTGTTGCGGTGGGACTCGACAGTATTGCCGATGGGAAGTATATTGAAAATGTGAATCTGACTTGTCTGGTAAAGGGATTAAATAAGCAACGGTATTGTCGTTTATCCGGCCAAGTTGTTAATGCCGTTTGCGGCTAATTCGCAATGAGTTACGTTAAAAAAAGGTATTGCGGTACGAACAGTATCCCTTGGTATTTCCTGGTATTGCTCTAGCACTTATTTAGAAGCGTCAAATGTTAACTTTTCTTAACAAAGCAGTTTATCTCCTTTACTCCAATAATCTGAATTTTTAACAAAAACTGTTTTAAGAGAAAGATAATACTGTTTGTGTATGATTTTAAAACAAATGCAACGCGATACCAGAAATACGGACACTCTGGTAACACGGTAATTTGAATTACTTCATACTCTCAGTGAGGTGGCAGTTACCACTCGTGATCAGTTGTGATCAACCACCAAAAATGGAAGTTTGGAACTTCTTTCTCATCTATTTCTCTACAAGAGCATTAGCTAGTGCTGAAGCCGAATTCAATACGTCCGGGTCCGTATATTGTCCGTACTTTAGAAACGGTCCCAATCTAGACGTGAGGGATTTAGTCGGCGTCTGGATGACTGTGTACACTCAACCGAAAGCCGTTAACTGCTTTACCCTGAATATAAGAGCTACAACGGATTTGGTAATTGTATATTACTTAAGTATTATAATCTCTTGCTGTAGTTGATGTTGTGTATGTGATGTAAACGTAATTTTGCTTGTGTGTGTCTGAGAAACACATTGGCTAACCTAAGCAAAATGCCAATTTATAAATCTACAACGCTTCTTAAAAGCAGGTTGTTGTAGTTAACTCTACTAAAATACAAAAGTTTTCTAGGACATTGCAGGTTGATCACCGGATTGTTCGAAAGTATGATGATCCGTGATTCGTAGGGCACGTGACACAGTCGACCGCGGCTACTATTTACTTTGGCGGCTCAATAGTAACTCTGACACGGGGTCACAACAACCCTGGAGCTGATGGGTTCCGTCATTGATCTCACAACCCATACGAGAGAAGAAGAAGAATGACTAAGATTTTCTCACAGGAGCGGGAGCAGTATACGACTCAGTATGGTAACTTCAGTGGTAGAGTCAACTGGGCCTATTGTTTTCTGGAGGTGGACTCACCGTTTGGAAAGCACTACTTGCAAGGGGACGGGTCTTCAGCTGGACTGTTAGAGAACATCGTCATCACTTTCGACGATAAAGGTACGCTCATCTTCACTCGACCTGTGAAAGTTCAGGGCATTATGCCGTTTTTCACAGGGTCCGTTTACCTAACCTGAAGATTTGACAGGTACGGCTTTTTACAGAAGCGACTCCCTGACGTTCCAACCCGCGAAGGGAAAACCAGCTCAATACAGTTACAGTTAGTTAGGTCATCCACCTACGAAAATTTCATTTCTCGGGAATGTGGGTTTCCTCACGACGTTTTCCTTCACCGCTGAGCACGTGATAATCATTTAGGATCCAAACATAAATTCGAAAACAAATTTGACAATCATAGGTTTAAGCCTGTGCTAAGAACTAAAAACGGCCACATTGCATCTCAAAACGGAATATTGGTATTTGCCATTAGTTGCCAACTTACCTACTTTTATTTGCGCAAATGTCAAATTGCAATATTGCTTTTTAGATGAATTGCTTCAATGCCTTCTTAGACCCTATGATCTCTATTTGGCTGGCTAAGTAGTACTTAAAGAATTGCTCTGATTTTTAACCCATAAAATATCTAAGATCTTATAGCCACTGGGCCGTGCGCCGACAGGGTTTACATAAGCTGACGTCTACAGAGGTACATCTATCGCAAGATGAACTAAGTATTCACACCTCACGACCTTAACAGGTAAGTATAAAACTTGTTTGAAGATTGTATAATTCTTAATTTGTCTACCAGGGCGTCATAACCTCCAAGATCAGAGCGGCGACCAGTGGACGATGTTCGGACGACGGGGCAGCGAGTTGCTCCTCATGAGGGACTGTTCTGGAGAGGCAGTCGCCGTGTTCGCCCGAGCCCCCTACTGGCCGTCCACCACGGACTTGTACGCCATCTTGCATCGCAGCGGGATTACACAGCTGACCAGACAACGCGTACTATGCGAACCCCTGGACTTGCCTACCAGACACTGTTTTATGAATAACTACTATACAACCAAAAAGGTAGAAATACCTTAAAATTTGTTTATACCTGTCCATGTTGATGATGGAGATGAAAGTAGTAAGGGTAATCGATAATGTATTTTATTCGCAACAATTATTACTAGTAACTGTGACAAAAAGAGCAAGAAAGATATGTTTGTAAAAGTATCTAGTATCAACAATATTCGAGTCCATGACACATAGGTAATAATAATTTAAGTAAGTTACTTAGTTCGTAAGTAAATTGGAAGATGTATGCAATGCGTAACTACCTATCTAGGCAACACAACTAAAACTTTTCGTTACCTACTAAAATTAGGTTTGTAGGTAGTATCAACGTAACTATCTATAATGTGTGTATGCCAGAAGAACAAAGACAGTGTCTACTACCTAGAGTTGATTGAGTGTAATGCTTTTAGGTTTAACATTTTTAGTTTGATTAAAGACCTAATTATAAGTGTATATCAGGATCGCGGGTGTATTTCTCAGATCAGCCTAAATATATTGCAGTTATTTGGTACCTTCTGTGTACTTTTACGTACCTCTCCTGAAAATCTGTGTACCTACGTCCATACAATGATATTTTGAATATTAGGTACACCCGCCATCGTGATGTCAGAACCGCGGGTGTACTGTTAACCAATATATGTACCTTAGTACACTGTTTAACTACATTTGGTACCTTTTGTGTACCTCAAGAAACAAGTATTAAACCAATAAAATACGGTATACTTTCTGAGAAATTCCAAAAAATCTTTTTTTTGCACTGTGATTGTGCAATCAATACAAAAGTACCTACCTCAATTTTTTTTCTGATTCGATTCCCAGTAAGCCACATTTGTGCCTACATGTTTAATGCGGTGATTCTGGGTTCGAATCCTGGTGTAGCCAAAAAATAGTACACATACAATGTTGAGGCTCTGGGTTCGATTCCCGGTAAGGACATAATAGTAGATGTTTAATGTGGAGGTTCTGGGTTCGAATCCCGGGATGGGCATAGTAGTATATGTTTAATGTGAAGGTTCTGGGTTCGATTACTGTTTTTTTAAGTAAAATAGTAACGACGTAAAAGAGAAAAAAATGTTTTTTTGAAATTTCTCAGAAAGTATACTGTAGTATATTGGTTTAATACTTGTTTCTTGAGGTACACAAAAGGTACCAAATGTAGTTAAACAGTGTAATAAGGTACATATATTGGTTAACAGTACACCCGCGGTTCTGACATCACGATGGCGGGTGTACCTAATATTCAAAATATCATTGTATGGACGTAGGTACACAGATTTTCAGGAGAGGTACGTAAAAGTACACAGAAGGTACCAAATAACTGCAATATATTTAGGCTAATCTGAGAAATACACCCGCGATCCTGATATACACAATTATAAACCTAATTATAATTATGAAGTGTTATAAATAATAATAAAAAAAAAATATATCTGTGAAGTTTCTTTTGTGTGTTTGTTTCTTTTAAGTAGCATGGAGAATGCTACACCGACAAGAGCGTGGCTGTGTGGGTCTTCGGCTGGTCATGGCTCACCGCTGATCTTTACCGCCTCTTCTGGGGGGACAAATCTACCCTAATTTTAGTTTGACAGCTTGAACTAGTGTTGTCCTTTACATACAATAAGTTCAAGAAAGACTTATTTTGCACTATCTCGCTACGCTTTTATTAAATTCAAACGTCGCCTGGAAGAGATTGCTACCTTAGCAATAAGGCCGCCTGTAGTACTACCTGACTGATTGCAATTTCGTTTATTTTTAAATGTTTGTTTTAAGTGCAGTAAAGAGTTTTGGTATTGTAAAGAGATATTTATAGCTGGTTTTAGTCATGTCAAATTAAGTGGATGTGTGCCTTTTATTTTTTTGACGTGTCTTTTTGTAGGTGACGTACTTGGCCGGACAAATGGAGAGCGCTGAGGGCTCTTACCCGGTACAAAATTTTAGACAACAGGCCTGAGGGTGCCCAGTTGGGCGCGAACCTCGGCTCAATGTGTTGTCTAAGAGGAAAATATTTTAAAGAATTAGTCGACCTCAGTGGGTCGATAGCGATAAGTGTTGAATGAGGGAAATCGTCGACCACGCCGGTGGGGTCGTTAACGGGGTTTTGAAGTGTTAGTTGTTGCGAGCTGATTGGCCGCCACTATGGATAATTGATGTTTGCCCGAATCAGCATCAACGTATCAAAACATTGAAATCTTAGTAAAAGTAATACCACAGAATAAGGAATAAGTAATACTACGGTAATACCGTGAATGGTAATGGTTATTATAATGCGGTTACGCGAAAAACGTGGATATTATTCCATTCCACAAGTTATTGCGTATGTTATCTACATATGGAATATATGAGAGCGGCGTAACAAGATTCTCCTTAAAATTTGATTCTCGGCAATTTTACTCGTGGTACAGATTATTTTGCCGGCTGAGACGTGGAGATGCGTTACCTTGATTTAATATCAACCCCTCAATCCTATGGCAATTTGTTTAAATATTTTGACGTGTGATTTACGAGTTTTGATAGAAAAAATTGCGGAGCTGGTATTTGAAAATTGAAATGGGGCTGCAGCAAGCTCTATTTTAATAAAATGTTGTAATATGAAGAATTTTCCAGAATTTTAATTTGTTTGGTAGTCTTTAACGTGCCACGTAAAAAAAATATATTTTATTTGCATTACAAGAGTATACATTTGAAACTAGTAGCTGGAGTTTCCTTTTAAGCATACCTGCAATGCCTGTGTCTGGAGACTCCGTACCAGAGTTTATACAAATAAAAGAAAGAAAAAAGACACTAAGTATAACATTATAACAATTATTTTAGCGGGAGTAGTAGTGTGTGAGCATATACGTGCGTCTGAGTTTGCTAGCCCTACGACATTGTCTTGGGATCAGAGGCTGCTCCACAACAACTCGGTGGGGAGCAACCTCTGCTAACAGAAATATATATCTATCATCAGCCGTACGACGCCCACTGCTGGGCATAGGCCTCCCCCAAGGATCTCCACGACGATCGCTCCTGCGCTGCCCGCATCCAGCGGCTTCCCGCGACCTTCACCAGATCGTCGGTCCACCTTGTAGCGGGCCTACCCACTGAGCGTCGTCCGACACGTGGTCACCATTCCAGAACCCTTCCGCCCCAGCGGCCATCGGTTCTCCTCGCTATGTGTCCTGCCCATATATATATATATATATATGAATAGCCACGTTTACTTTTAGAGATAAGAAGAGATCGTGGAAAAGGTACAAACGTTGTAAATTATACTTACTTTCAGGGTCTACTATACATGAAACTCCTCTTAAGAAAATAAATTCGTTCATTTTAATAATATTCAGGTATAGGCAACATTGATAGCAGGTATGATTGAGCGCGATCGCGCGTGAAATGGCTTCTCTGATCCTTTCTCAAGGTACCCTATATTCTACGTGTAAGAATATCTTTTAGAATGTACCTTGAATTTGCGTGGTAATACTAGTAATCCTCTACTCAGAGAAATAGCTATATATTACCCGCCGGTTATAACGATTTACTTAAGCGCTTTGGAAATAGACCATCAATTTCTCATTATACGTTTAGATTGGTAGACTGCTATATTTTTTAGCATTATTGAATGGGCAAAATCGTCTATGATACGAGGGGAGGTCAAAAAGTTCGCGGAATGGAGGGGTTGGAGGGGGTTGGTTTGCTCGTACAGGTAGCCGCTAGTTGCACACCTCATTAACAGTATATGTACCAAGTTTGAAGCAAATCGGGTCATTAACGTTTGAACTATCGACCAGCAAACAAGTGAATCGGGAAGAACTCAGCGAATATGGAGAAAATTGAACACCGCGCCGTCATTAAGTTCCTCACCAAGCAAGGAAAATCCGCTCAGACGATTTTTCAAGAGCTGTTAGCAGTTTACGCGGACTCTGCCCCTGGTAAAACCATGGTTTACAAGTGGCATAGTCTTTTCAAGTAAGGAAGAGAGTCGATTGAAGATGACCCCCGCTCCGGACGGCCCATTGAGGCCACCACACCGGAAATCATCGAAAAAGTAGAGAAACTTGTATTAGAAGATACCCGCTTGAAGAAGAAGCAGCTTGCAGCAATGGTCGGTGTATCCGAAACAAGTATTTTAAATATCCTACATCAACATCTTGGGATGACTAAGGTCAGCCCAAGATGGATTCCAAGAATGCTCACGCCACTTCAAAAAAGCGAGCGTGTCGAGTGTTCTCGCCAGTTTTTAGAGCTCTGTGGAGAGAATAAGGAAGAAGTTATGGCCCGGATTGTTACTGGAGATGAAACCTGGGTTCACCACTATGAACCTGAGTCGAAGCAAGAGTCGATGCAGTGGCATAAAAAAGGCACACCTCCTCCAAAGAAGTTTAAGGTGTCACAATCGGCCGGAAAGATCATGGCCACTATTTTTTGAGATACAGAAGGTATTTTGCTGATTGATTATAAAGATCGTGGTGTGACTATAACGGGACATTACTACGCTTCTTTACTGGATAGATTGAAAGAGGCTATCAAGGAAAAAAGAAGAGGAAAGCTGTCAAGAGGTGTGCTCCTTTTGCACGACAACGCACCCGTCCACACGTGCCATGTTGCGACGGCTGCCATTCACCGATGCGGGTTCGAAAAATTAAACCACCTGCCTTACAGTCCAGACTTGGCCCCCAGCGATTATTATTTGTTCCCAAAAATGAAAAAGGAACTGCGTGGACGAAAATTTGGCGATGATGAAGAAGTCAAGTCTGCAATTTCGGCCTATTTTGACAGCAAAGAGAAATCTTTTTTTATGATGGAATAAACAAATTATTTGATAGATCCGGAAAATGTGTTAAGGTTAAGGGAGAATATATTGAAAAGGAAAAATAGTTTCGTGTTTAATTTCGACCCCCTTCCCCCTCATTCCGCGAACTTTTTGACCTCCCCTCGTAGATTAAAACAAGAAGAAGTATAGACGTATAGAAGAGATATATAAGTTCCTTTTTGCTTTAGTATAACAGACCATCGTTCTATTTCGTTGAAAATCCAATTCATAAGTAGGTAAGTGGTTCTGCTTACTAAACGATTAGTAAATACTTAAAGAGATTTTTATGTCTTCAAATAGAAGTAATTGCTTACCTAAGATAAATAAAGAAGAGTTATTTCAGTCAACTGTCTAATCCACATATATCTTACCCTGTCTTCCTCTAGTTTACAGAACCTGTCGAACTAAAAATAAAGGATTTCTCGAAGTGTAATAGAAATAGAGTTATCGGCGAGACAGCAAACACCGTAGCTGTCCAATTACCAGGAATCTAGTTTCCAATTTTCCCGATTTAGCACCAACCTCCTTACTTCCGGGTAGTCTTCAGCGAAGCCTTACTCGCTAAAATATTCATTTACCTCGAAATAAACACAGCGGATGTTATCTTTGAAATATACTTGCACCGAAATACTTTTGTTATTCGAGGGAAATGAAATGGATATAATTGGCTAAATATTATTAATTTTTATTTTGTTTTGCGATACTTTTTAACTTCGTATTAATTGTCACCGATGAAAGTTTTAATTAAATGTATCTAGTTATAATAATAAAAAATTCTTTCCACAAAAAGCCATTTTACAATATTTTTAAAATTACAAAATAAGTACTTAAGGGGAAGTTACAAAAGAAAATGTTTCAGCTGATGCCTAAAATAGACTCAACCCTGTGTTATAGGCAACAGCTAACATCGTAGTGTTACAATCATTCATAAATACATAATACTTATTACATTTTGGACACAGATTTGTGAAACAAGCTTAGCTTGTTTGACGAAATTCGACTGCGAAAAGAAAATTTACTATAACATAATTAACAGAATTATAACATAAAATTAAACTATATTTCGCTATATATGTGTATATGAGGATGTATGAGTAATGTATGAGATCAATGGTTTTTATGAAAAGTAGATTATGTGTAGGTGTGTGTGACTGTGTGCGTGTGCGTGTGTGTGTGTGTAAGTGAGTGTATGCTAGCAAGGTCCCCTATCACAAAAGTCTTGGGATCGGTTTTGAGGCCACTAGACAGGTAGAGTGGAAATGTTTGTGATAGATGTTTCCCAGTGGGTGTTCGCATCTAGATAATTGGGTGTAGAAGGGATTCAGTGTCATCGTGAGACAGACTAGTTTAAGCGAATGAGAATTTAATGTTTGGTGTATTAATCTATTATATACGAATGGGCCAAGAAAACAAAAGAATCTATGGCTAAAGCTAGTTCGAAAGTTCTTTGATGATTTCGTTGCATTTGAGTGTTACTAATCATAATCCAGAATGATTACTTTTTTGTAAATCTAAGGGCTTCTACAAACCAACGACGATAAGCAGACGACTTCTTCGACCCGTGTCGAGCATCTTCGGCCGATTGTCGTTGGTCATAGAGCAATACGTGCCTCCTTTGTCGTTGGTCTGTAAGCGCACAAACTTGACTTTTATTTTGTAATACCTACGAATACAGAATCTGTTAAGGGTCTTTTGCGTAACGTCCAACTTGAGGCTTGAAGGGACATAAATTATCTTTTAATTTCCCAGAAGTCTGCCCCAAATTATTGTCATTCGGCCCCAAGACTCTGATTAAAATGCATAGCCCAACAATAGACATTGTTCCAGATCAAACATTTTTGCTCTTTGTTCTTTGTGTTTATATTAAAGGACAATGGTATACGGAGTCGAGTTTCAATTCGCATCTTTGTTCCTTTACGGTAATTAATTAGGGACGGCTGGCTACTGATCTCCGTTTTAAAATATGCTTTCGTTTCATCTGTGTGAGGTGGACATAAAAGATGTAAGCGTGGCGACAGTTACTTATAACTAGTGGCAGCGTTTTGCAGGAGTTGTGGGGTGATTCTGTCATCATTGTCTCGTGGAGGCCGGCGGAGAGCCGTCTGAGGGGTGCCTGCACTAATTGTCAGTCTGTCTTGCACTCTGTCGCCTGACACTTTAAAAGTGTTGCTGTTGCCAGTTATCTCGCTGCGCTTCGCTTCTACAGCTGCGCTAGTTCTCATACTCTTGAAAACGTCCGCCGTGACACGGTCTTAAAATTTCAAACGCAAAGTGTCGGGTACTCGCCGGTGTACCCCATTAAACATTTGTTGCTCGAAACCTAGAAATGTTTTGCGTTGGCTGGTTTTATGTAACCGACTTGAATAATTGTAAATTAGTCTAATGCGACAATGTAGTAATAATGTTCCCGGCCTAACTTAAACGGATTTGTAAGCTTATTGGGGAACGTTCCAGCTTACGCGCTGTTAGTGAACTCGTAATGGATGTACTGGTCTCTTAGGAGACATTGTGACCGAAAGCTAATTGGCAAACTCCTATAAACTGCTCCAAGTTCAATTTTAAGTCTTTATATAATAGACTCGGCGCCTTAATAGTATCCATCTTATTTACTGGTTTAGATAATAATAGGGATATATGTATTTTAGATGTATAAACAACTGCAATAGGTACTCATTATATTATGTATTGCTTTCCATGTAGTAGAATGTGGTGTTACATAGGCATAGGATCTAAAATATGGACCCAGGTAGGCACCTCAACGTCGAAGGGAAGAGAGGAAGTGTGTATTAAAATTAAAACTTATCTACTTACTTAGGTACCTACATTGAACAAGAACAATATACATGAGTTCCACTATGGGTCAGATAACTTATCGCCTAAAAAAACGCCATCATGTCATGGCACTTGTCTAACCTAACTAAGAACAAAATATGTCCAGTTTTACAATAACTTGAATAAAGTTTATGTCGACAATTTCAACGATAGGTACAAGCAATCCATATTACCTATTCTTGTAACAGAAAACCTTTGTTCAGCGAAGAATACAGTAGGTAACTCCCGAGTCCCGTCGTATTCCCAATGGAATCTAAGTATTTCCTTTAGTCCCAGACCATCATGGCCATAAGTACATTTATTTTAATACTGCAGCAAGACAAGAGATCAGCAGCAGATTGTCTCAGTTAACATAAAGAGAAGAATCCTGTTACATACGTACCGTAACCTATTTACCGGCAGTCTGAGTTTAACGATGCTCTCAGAGAGCGAGCAATCATGAGCAATGAAAAAAGCGTTAAAAAGGTTTACTGGGTTCGTTTTATTGCGAGAACAAATGCCCTGGGAGATATCAGATCACCCAAGCTCAACATTAAAAGAGCATAATTTTGTTTTGTCTTTAATTTAATGAAGTTTTGAAACGGTTCAAAGGTAATTCCTTTAAAGATAGACCCCCGGGATTTCTGACATACCTATACTTGATAGTCATTCTGTTTTGCTTTTCTAATGGAAGATAACTATTTTAGACTTTAAGGCCTTTGAAAATAAGCAACTAAATTGTAAACTTGCTTATTAGTCACTACAAAGAGCGGAGAGTTTGTAATTTGCAAGGATGAGTTACCAAAAACTGACATAATACACAAAAGCGAAAATGGATGCTAATTTTCAAAATGACGTGCGCCTTTTTGCATTCACTGATGAACGTGTGAAATGGTCCCGTGGAAAATGTCGTATATTTTTGGGTGAAGGGTAGGGTTTGGGGATAATGCGTTCAAAGTGTCAGTCCCGACGCAAATAGCGACAACTCCCGGTGATTTTATCCTTGCGTCACCAGGAAGCTCTATATCAGATCATGGACCGAAATAGCCGATGTGTTCCCTGAAAACTGAACACCGTTTTTGATTCTTTTTGTGGATACTGAAATGAATAGGTACGTTGCCTGTAATGGTTTTCCGAGAATGCGAGCAGGTTTCTATTTCATTTAAAGTGTGCTCTATTTTTAGATTTCCAGGTAGGATAGATAAGTCGTATGTCGATACCGGTAACAAAATTCCTATGAAGGTAGGTTTTTACTTTTTACTCTTTTATTCTTGTATTGGTTTTATTCAGTTCGGTGAAATGAAATGTGTTAAAATAGTAACTTGAATGACGAAGTTTGAGCTACTGTTGGTTTACGATTGTTTTTTTAATGTTTCATCGGTTCGGAGGTCGATGAATAGTGTTGCCTTGATAAATATAGCGACGATATAGGTCAGAATGCGTATATAACAAACGATTATATTCGTTTAAAATACAACCTTGTTACATAATCATTAGGTTTCTAAATTAAACATGCACTATTTTCAAATTAGGTAGTCGGTTTATTATGGCCGCAACTGTAAACTCGGGTAATAAATTTGAGGTTTTGGAGAGTTGGAACATTGCCAGATAGAACCACTTGCAGACAACTAACTTAGCTAGCATTATTGTCGTATTTCTGTACTAATAATAATAAATTTCGTATCTCCATTATATTATTCGAATATCGGAGCCCAAAAAAAACATGCCGATAAAAACGAGAGTAGTCAGCAGATACGAATCCTTATAAATACTTATAAGTCGTAGGACGTCTTTCACGTTAAATATGAAATGAAAATGAAGGCGGTACGCGGCCGATAACAATAAATAAAATGCAATACACTGTATCGATACGACATTTGTGTTCGGTCGTTTCATTTACATTTACATTGCGAACGACTTGAACGAATGACTTATTGGAATAAGTAGAATCTGGCGCTGATGTAAATAATTTCAGCAATTCCCTCAAGTTACGACTGTTGAAACTTTAATCAACCAAGCTAAACGTTGACCCAGAAATAATTTTATTCCGATTAAATTCGGGAAGTGAACTAGGTAATATTTGTTTTATCGGAGTTGCCAGTCGAGAGCACCAGGATTGAATATGGTGCAGGAATTCCAATTAACGTCGCGCACTCCCAGTCTCCTGGACGATCATATTTTTCATTCTCTCTTTGTTAGTGAACGTTGTTCGGCGAAATAATGTTTGCTTTTGCTATTTTGGTTTGTTCTATGCGGGCTTCAATCGGGGTAAAACGTTGGTTATTTTCGCTCTTGTCATGTCTAGTCTCAAGCTGCAGAACGCGGAAAGTTTAAAAAAGAAAATGGATTTGGCGTCGAGTTTTGATTTTCCTCAATTTCCGGACATAAATAGCATTGTTGCGAAATATTGCGAGTTTGAATGGCAAATCGAGAGGAATGCGATCCTTAAATGGTTGTTTGTAACGTTTATTTTCAATTAGGTCATAGCCGTAGCTCGAGGGTAGTGAAGTGAAGGCTTTTTCCTGAATTCGTAGGTATTTTATTCGCACTGAAATCTGCTCGACAAACTGGACGCAATCGGGTAATTTAATGAACACTTCCCTAATCGAGTGACGAGCTGAAACCCGCTGAAACGAAAAATAACATTAAAAATCCGATTTTCAATTTGTGCCAGCAGCGAAAAAGGAAATGGAGATAGATTTCCATGATAATTCCACGGGACAATTCTGCATTTATACCTTCTATCATAATATCTTAACCGAGAACCGATTGATATCTAAAGGAGAGCTGTGGTAGCCTAGTTGGTAGAACGCTTGCCTCTCACTTTAAGGTCGCAGGTTCAGATCTCAGCACAGGCCTTAACCAATGTATGTTGGAATTTATTTTCGGATTCATGTTTGGATCATAAATTATTATCACGTGCTCAGCGATGAAGGAAAATATTGTGAGGAAACCCACATTCCCGAGAAATGCATTTTCGGAGGTATGGGACCTAACCTGTATTGGGCTGGTTTTCCCTTCGCGGGTTGGAATGTCAGACAGGCAGTCACTTCTGTAAAAACTGGTCCTGTCAAATCTTTAGGTTAGGTAAGCGGACCCTGTGAAAAACGGGACAATGGGGAGATGATGATCAAAAGGAAAGTCTAGTATAACAATAAATTACTTTCTCTTTCATAAAAAGTCTCAATTGAAGTGATGTCATATTAAATGTTGTTTATAGCCAGCGTTTTATCACGTCACACACACGTTTTGAACATCTGACAGCTCATAAAGTGTGATTTACATCACTTGATGCAACATTGTTAATGTTATTATAGCTTAGTCATCGACAGGGACTTTCCAGGCTACGTTCCATATATTATATTATATTATATTATTATATATATATATATATATCTGGCTACTCAGCCTGTATCCATTCACTGCTGGGTATAGGCCTCTTTCACGCCATCCTTTCCGGTCCTGTGCGAGTCAATGTGTATGAGCAATGGATATATAAATTTAATAAAATATAAATTTAACGTGATAATTACTTAATTTCTAATAATTATGTGCCTGAGCACTGACTCAGGCACATAATTATTCAAAAATATAATGTAATGGCAGGATTATTTCCCTGTAAAATACGAGTATACGCTGTTATATTTATAAAATGATTATTCGAAAAACATTCCAGTAAGTAGATAATTTTAATGTAACTAATTAATATTTAATGAGTAAAGTTGCAAAATATGCATGTACTTATAATAAAATTATTGAAATCGCCTCGGCGCGACGGCTGCGCGGCGGCATTGATAAAATGATAAAATATCACGAAATCCTTAACACATTGCTTAATAAATTTCACAGTATTCGAAGTAAGTACCTGTATATTTCGTGTCTATTGCAAATAAGCATGACACACATGCAAGCTAGTTGCCCTGTGCTCAAATAATAGAAAACAATTCAACAATAAAATACAATATTTTAATTGTCTACTTCTACATTCCTAACCGTCTTTCTCTCTCTATTTAAGAGCTGCGCTCTTGTCGGTGGAGTAACCGCCATTCCTCTCTTCTTCCCGCCAAAACCTTCACCTCCCGATACGACGCGACCTGCACCTTCTCTTTTATTTGTTTCATAAATGTTATCCTAGGTCTACCCCCTACATTCCTAACCGTGAATATTCCAAAACATAATCCTCTGACTGAGGCAAACCTAAAATAAGTCACGTAAAAGAAATGAAACCGTTGAATGCTTAAATTGTACAATTCTAATAACTACTAGTTTAAAAAAATAGAATAATTCAAGTTTTAAGATGTTTATTAGCAGATAAAAAACGTTTAGGTATAAAGCTAAAACAACTCTTTGTACAACAGCGAGTAACTTTTGTGATACATTGAATAATAAAACTTTCGCTATAAATAGAAGGCACTTATCTACTTTGTTTCAAATATAGTCACTCCAATCAATAAAGGTTAGGCAGGCCACTCAATGAACCACTTTACCTGTAGGTAGGTACCTAAACTGAAGTGTTCCATTTTTTCTTACAATAGGCTAGTTTCTAACTAGTCAAATCAGTTACTTTTTACTAAATTTCAAAATACGAAATTGCTATGGAATTTCTATGAAAACTCCATAAACCCCCACTCCACTATGACGTCATAAAAAAATGTGATAAAATGTCGGACTTATTATTACGTTTTTCATGATCTTCTTCTTTCTTGGTTTTTCTTGATTAGAATTCGTAAATAAGTTAAATAGAAAAAAATATATTTTTCGACAGTTTTAAAACTGTGTTTATTTAGTAATCAGAATTTCATAATTTATCTTTGACCTAGTGTGCGCCGCTGGTGATAATATAAATGAAAACGATGCTTGAGTTTATAAAAGTGGACTGTAATATTTTAAATTAATATTTAAATTATCAAAGTTACAGAAGAAGCAAATACCCGTCGCCATCATGTTATAGGGTAGAAGACAGAGAGAAGAACGCGGTGTTGCCAGAATACCACATGCTTACATTATACATACATACCGAAACTCACGCCTTTCCATCGGGGTAAGCAGAGACTATGGAATCCCATTTGCTTCGATCCTGACACACTTCTCTTGCTTTCTCCACATTAATCAATCGTTTCATACTCGCACGCCGCGGCGCGCCGGTTCAGAGTATATCGTATTAAACCTTTTCCATAATTAAAAAAATACATAAATTTTAATATGTACACACTTAGGAAACCACCCAATTCTACATTAGAAATCAGTTAAATGAAAACGATAATGTGCATAAATCAAGTTCGCGATCATGTTTAATTATTTCATTCCTGGAAAGCGATGCTGCTCTCTTTTACATGGTGAGGTTTAAACACAGCTGGCGAGGAGTCGGTGTAAAACACTCTACCTACCCCTTTGTAATATGGGCGTGATATTATGTTATGTTATTTAATTCATTTTCCACCGTTCCTCTTTCAAATCGGTTATCGCATCTAAAACTAAGTTCGTTCATTTCCAAATCTCCGAAATGTTCTTTTAGAAAATTCATAGCCTATTTATAATTTATTTTTCCATCACAAATGCATCGACACTGCTGAATACGAAGCGGATGAATCATATGGAGGGAACATTTGGGTCAAAGAAACGATTTATCATACGTTTACGGCCCATACCAACTGATTTGTTCCAGATCAAATGCGAATCCAATCTTTACGCAACGTAATGATCAGAACACGGAAATATAAGTAATGCTGGTGGATATAATGGAGATGTTGTCTAATAAAATATGTTTCAGATACTTATTTCATTTTGTTTAATTATGGTTGTACAGTTCGTTAGACATAACATAAGCTAATTTAAAACAATGCATAACATAAGCTCACGACTTATATCCCAATTGCTAGGTATGTCCATCGCAAGATGAAATAAGTACCCACACTTCACCGAGCCTTCTGTTAGACCAACGTGATAGATGGTTAGCCGTATCACCGCCTATAACGGTTGCAACAACTGTGCCAAGTTCGTTAGCTTTAATAATATTGAAATATTCCAAATAAAATCGACTTTATCTGTTCTGTGAAATTGCCTCACGAAGACCTCTAACCCTGTGGCGTTTCTTTAGAAACAAGACCTTAATACTGACACCCAAAGAGTTAGAAATGATACCTATTTACTTTTCCCTGCAATTGTTTTCTTCAGATTCAGGCTCTATCGGCACAATTAGAATTTTCAGTAGGCATGTATGTAAAAGGGTTCCTGTGTTCATACTCTTTACCCATTATGGTAGATCATAATACGTTGTAAGTATTTTTTTCTTCATAATAATCTTTATTCATAAACAGTCACTAATACTAACGTCGAAATAGTATTTTTAACAATTGTTATTGTCCATTTCCTATTTTTTCTCTTCACATATTTCTTTTCTACCATTACGCATTTCGCTGTTCGTAAAATACGTAAGAAAGCCGTCAGCGCTTCGCATTTGTCCGACCAAGTAGTTAATGCCATTTGTGAAAAATCTACAACAACTCATTGTTTTTATAAGAAAATAAATAAATAAGAAAATAGGCAGTTCATAAAATTATCATTCACATATTCAGGAGTCATAAGAATATTAAATAACAACTTTTCTCTAATTATGTACAGCTTATTATAATATATTTGCTTACCTAATAATACCTACGTACAATATGTACCCGTGATTCAAACCATGACTCTGAGTTCATATCAAGCGGAATAAAACAAAAAAAAAAGCAAAATTATGGAACTGAAAACAATTTAAAAAAATAAAAATCTTCATGATTTTTCCAAGAGCAAATTCCACTTTTTATCAACTCAGAATCATGGTGTGAATCATCCCCCTCAGTATTCGTTACGGTGTCACTAACACCTATATGCACTCGTACGGGGTGTGAGTAACATCGTACTTAACGAATACCTACTGATAGTGATGACTCACCTCATGACTCTGAGTTAATATCAAGTAGATTTTTTCATCGTAAAAGTATATAATTGAAAATAATTTAAAAAATTAACCGTATTGCGACGAAAAAATGAATTCCACTTGATATTAACATGGTTTGAATCATCCCCTTCAGTATTCAGTAGTGTATTATTGGTGCCTGCAAAATCAAGCGGCTTATCACGTCACTGTCTGTGCCCAACGTTGCCTTGCCCTAGTTCCTCTCGGCAGGCGTCAGATAAGCCGCCTGCTTCGCTTTGTCTTAAATTTAGTCGCCTTTGTTATACATGTGAGCAGTTATAACCATATTTGCGTAGCTATATACACAGACATAAATATTCAGACAACATTCCCCTAACTGGGCACCCTAAAAATTTTGTATTAGGTGAGAGCCCTCAGAGCTCCCCATTTGTCCGGCCAATTAGGTCGTGTACGAGGTTCAATATAAATTATGAAATTCTGATTACTAAATAAAGACAGACCTAAAACTAACGAAAAACATTCAATCAATCAATCAATGAATAATTTATTGCACAACGACATACTTATACAAAGGACATAAACATACTTACGATTAAAAACATAAGCACAATAGGAACATTTTCTTTTTTTCTATTTAAGTAACTTATTTATTAATAAATTTAATCAATAAAACCGTAATAATAAGTCAGACATTACATCACGTTTCTCCATGACGTCACAGTGTGCTTTTTCATATAAATTCCATAGTAATTTCGGTTTTGACGTTTAGTAAAAAGTAACTGATTTGACTAGTTGGAAATGGAAACTTGCCTATTGCGGCAAATCAAAAAAAAAGACACCCAACATTATCGGTCGTAATCTTATTGTTAAGTACTTAAATAAACTCAGAATAATGCTCGTTCGTATCTCAATAGTATCAGACATTGACTGACGGCTTGAAAAACCTGACGCTACGGGAGCACTCTTGTAGGATGTGGCGAAAGCTTTTGATAAAGTCTGGTACAACGCAACCGCTTGCTCTTCATGCATCTGTGCATCTTCAAGCTTGTTGTCATAAATTTTATACCGGGTGAGAATCCCAAGCCCTTACCATTTGTCCGGCCAAGTAGTTAATGCTACCCGCAGCAAATCTCGTACTCAATAAGTCACGTCTTAAAAAAACTGACTGCCTGACCGATATCGTCGCTGACGTCGCTAACTCACATATTTGATTTTTTGGCGAGTCTGATTTGCACCCTTTGCTATTTGTCAGTAAGACACAAATTATTTTAGCCAATAACTGCAGATACGTCAATTTGCAAAGTCACCCACGATTATGACAGCCGACATTCCAAACCGCTCAGAGGTTAGAAAGTTGAAAATTTTGAATAAATCTTTATTTTTTATATGTAAAGTAAAAAGGAAAAACCCCTAAAAGAGTAAGATAGATTCCATACTATTTTTCAAACTTGCTCTTTCTCCAGAGTCACCTTTAAAAAATACAGGGGTCAATGACACATCGTACTAATAAAAAGGAGCACGCGTATGGATGGCCTTTTGATGTCTACAAACAAACATGAGGAGAACAACAGGCGCGCACTAAGTCGGAGTCAGTGATGTGGAACGCGTGAACTATATACGTACAAGACATGCGTGTTTTCCATCAAACTCACTTCCATTTTCCTCCTGGAATTTCCTGCAGGCCTCTCAAAATGTACTCTTAGTAACAACTGTTACAGTCCATTTTGCACCATTTAGCTGATGATACATTTTAGTAGCATTGTACTTGTGTTTGCGTGTTCTACCTTTACCAAATTCACCGGGGAGGCAATATGTTACATTGCATCCAATACCATTAAATATTTCATCATATTATTTAGTACATTTATAAGAGCGTGTGTAACTTCTATTATATGTGTTATTCTTACGGTCGTCTTAACAATGTTGTCTCTTATGATTCTTATATATGATTTGATTGAGTAACTTTGGCAGGCTTTCCTTTCGGCAACTATAACAACTCCGTTAATACTATTTTCTTGTTCTTATTCTAAGAAAAGTCTCTCTTTGTTATTGTATCTACCTTAGCTCAGAGTTTGCAAATAACACATCTCGTCTCGTCTCATGCATCTATTGATACTCGTTTTTAAATTTACTTAAAGCAAGAATAAATTCTTTAATCTATTGTCCCATTTACTAAAAAGGTTGAATTGATACGTCCCAAAATTCCCCACATCATTAGGTTGATGTGGAGGGACCTCCGTCACATCAATATGCCGCGCACCCCGTTTTATTAAAGCGAGCTTTCCAATTACATCGGCGACGAAAACATTCTTCGCGACTTGTTATCTCGAAACAAGTGTAAGGGTTCTTCAGATAAAAGTCTGGTAAATTGTAAAGCTAGGCTGTGTGAAAATATTTCCATTTCTCTTCGCCGCGTCGCATAGTTATCGCAAACAAATTCTGTTGAGATTTTTTCAGAGTTTGCATTCTGCCGTCTTTTTAAGATTCTGTGTCAATTTAATGATAGTTATTTCATTTGGTGTTTCGCGAATGTTTTATGTTGATAAAAACTTGTTCTGTCATAATAATTGTGATTCGTTAGCAAGTTTTTTTGTACTATTTGTGCTATAGGTAATTATTAGGTGTATAAATTACATTAAAACCTCATCAAGTTGCAGACAGGCACGCATGCGGGCATAACATAACATAAACAGCCTATGTACGTCCTACTGCTGGGCACAGGCCTCCCTTCAATCAACCGCAGGGGGTATGGAGCATACTCCACCATGCTGCTCCACTGCGAGTTGGTGAAGGTTTTTTTTACGGCTAATAGCCAGGAACAACGGCTTGTATATATACGGCCAGGAATAACATGCCTTCCGAAAGTTCCGAAGCACAATCATCATACTTTTTCGGACAATCAGGTGAAGCCCGCAATGTCCTTACCAGACAAAGGACAGTCTCACAAAGTGAGTTCGACAATGTCCCCATCGGGAATCGGACCCGGACCTCCAGATCGTGAGCCTAACACTCTAAAGACTAGACCACGGAGGCTGTTTATTACAAATTCTCTTATTATATTCAATGGCTTACGTTTATGTCATTATTATAAAAAACATCCCGATGTACAATTCAAATATTATTTTATTATGTAGCATAGTAATTAAATTCGTTCTTGCATCGAACTCGAACATCACATCGAAATCCTGAACAGGCGTGATAGAGATGTTCTGTGACAGTTCTATACGACTAGAGACGTTAATGTTTGATTTTGATTAGTTTACGATTCACAATATTATTTTTTGATAAATTGCTTAGTTCGTGTAGTGTATTCATATTGCTATCCTTGTCTCGGCCGCAAAGTACGTCATCTGAATACAGAGCAAGACCAGGCAGTCAACGCAAGATGGTCTGCCTGTATAGAGTGATGGTGTGTTGACGAGCCAAATAATGGCAGTATACAAAAGGTGTACAAGGTGTGTGGGTGGGTGGTTTGTAGGTGTTCGTAAAATCAAAATAATTACTAATGAATGTAGTTATCTTTACCAAACAAAGGACAGTCTCACAAAGTGATTTCGACAATGTCCCCATCGGGAATCGAACCCGGACCTCCAGATCGTGAGCCTAACGTTCTAACCACTAGACCACGGAGGCTGTTAAGACTTTTCAGGCTTGAATCTCCTGATTTTCCGAAAAAGTAAGATGATTCCGTGCTTCGGAGGGCACGTTAAGCCGTTGGTCCCGGCTATTAGCCGTAAAAACACCTCCACCAACCCGCATTGGAGCAGCGTGGTGGAGTATGCTCCATACCCCCTCCGGTTGATTGAGGGGAGGTCTGTGCCCAGCAGTGGGACGTATATAGGCTGTTTATGTTTATGATATGTTATATGTAGCTATCTTTAAATCCCGCTGCTAGACTGGCACAGTAATAAAATATTCAAATGGCGAAATATAACGAATCAATTCCCGCTAAAACATTACGAGTATAATAAAACAGGCTGCATAAGTACCGTTGACGTATTTAGCACGAAAAGAATATTGTTTCCGCGTCGAATATCCAGTAGTAAGTATATAATAAAATTGTTAGGTGAAGATTTATCGATGCCGTTTATCCGGCTGATCCCGTGGGGACAGTAAATTATCTGAAGCCACTGACACCCTCTGACGACCAGCATATAATGCCGACAGTAAAACATAAGGGCTTCGTCCTCTCGTCCCTATTACGATCAAGTGCTGAATCCGTTACTCGTATCAACTCGGTAATCCAGCTGGAATACGAATATAATCTATGGAACCATTCTTGAGAAAGGGGATCTATTTGGTGAAAAAATATTTTTTGGTCTTAGCAGCATGCTTACCTATTTAGATTTCCGCATGTCTATTATGGATTATTTCCTGTAGTGTTCAGAATAGGTATATTGACACTAGGGATGAATAAGTACTGAAAATATTATATAACACTTCTTTAAAATCTTCTGAACGTAAATAAGGAATTGAATTAAAGCAGTTACTTTACGCCGTTTTGCAGGGGATCCAATTTTCGCACATTTTCTTACTAAACAAAAGAAACGAAAATACTAAAACCAGGATCAACATAATATCTGTCTAAGTACTGTAGATAATATAATATTTGCATATCCCATGAGCTTTCTTACTGAGAATAGCAGAATCGTAATAAGAAAATCGAAATATTATATTCTCCTTGAATGGTGTAGGCTTAGGTTTCATATATTATATACTTATATGAAATACCTGTTTGATTTTTCTATACGGAGAAAGCTGATAGATAAAGGGCGAGGTGCTTGCTTTATGATGAAAAAATATTTATAAAACTATTTACTAGTGGTAAATTTTATATTTATAAATATTTATAAAACTATTTACTCCTGCCTGTATACCGATTCGAACCCTGGTATGGAACTAGCACCAACGAGTTTAATTTACCCTAACTGCCGTTTTCACTAACACAGTTGGTTCGACCATTATAGACATCAGTAATGGCTCACCACCAATCACGTCGGTCTAACACAAAGCTCGGAGAGGTGAGGGTACTTAATTCATCTGGGATGAATGTACCTCTGACTACCCCAATTGCGATATGGTCGTGAGCTAATGTTATGATATTTTATAAAATTATTTCGTCACATTTTCGCCTCCTTCATGTTGTAAGATCTGAGTACTCAGTGTGCATTAATCTTCCAACGTTACAATTTTGCATAGGTACGCGAAACAAATTAAATTAATATATTTTTTTAAATTTATTTATTTTTGTACAGTTATGTACACTTTGAATTCATATTGTTTTAATATATTTTTTGTCAAACGACTCATCCGCCTAAAACTACTGCAGCTTCTCATAGCCTGTACTTATTGCTGTAAAAGTAGCTGCAAGTAAACCTCTGTAAAAACATATAAACGTAATCGGCATTCGTATTGGGATATATTTTTTGTTGGCCGAATAGGAATACTTACACAAAATACACACCATTTACGCTTAAGCTGAAGTTTTTTTGGCTACGACTTGATGGATCGGCTCTTCAAGCCTTCAGCCAAATTAAATAGCACGCCACGTCGTAACCGTGATAGATCGATATTACGCATGTTTCTAACTATATTTACGATTCCATTCAGCATTCTCTGAGGAAAATGTAATCTACTTTTTTGACATAGGTACTGTAGCGATTTGAACCTAATAGTAGCCATCGAACGTAAGTAGAATTAAGTACTTAGATCGTAAATATCAAGTGTCACAACAGATTGAGTCTGATTGTTTAAATGTAGTTCTGTGCAATAGAGTATATTTGATTTGATTTGATTTGATTGAAGTCGTCTAGCATTATTTTGTAAAAAATAATTTAATATAATTAAAACACAAGGATCTCCCTACTCCACTTCAGTTTCATCAGTAATCCCGTGATCATGGTACTTGAAACACTCCGGCCAAGTAGTTAATGCCATCTGCGGCAAATCTACAAGAAGTCACGTCAAAAAAAAAAAAAAAAAGGTACTTGAAACAGTGTTGAAATATCGGGAGTCTCATATCCCTGATAATAATAACGCGGTAAGAACCCGGTACATATTATGTGTTTTAATTATGATCGCGTAACCTCAAACAACAGAATTTATTGTTTGATTTTCTATTTTTATTTTAGTGCAAAACAAAAACCTCTTGTAAGATTTCTATTATTCTTGTTGTATGAGAATCGAAATTTCAAAGCCATTGTTTTATTAGCTACACAAAGAAAATAAACTTTTAAGGGGACCCGCAGGTGCTACCGTGAAGAGAATATTTTAAAAGTTTCCCTCTTCTTAAGAAATACTGAACTTTATCGTATACGCGTACTAGCTTTGTATGAAGGTAACATCGTTCTGTTACCACAAGATCAATACAAATGGCCACAGTTTACCCGTAAGTACCATTTATTACAGTTTCATTCAATTAACGGGAAAAACAAGACTGCTTTTCATTACGTAGTTATTTAAACAATTGACAGATTAAAATTGATCTGACAAACGAATAAAAAACTACGGTTTATATTATAGTAATCAAGTTGAGAAGAACTCATTAAAAAGCAGGTGTTCTCTCGTGTACTTAACCTTTTTATTAAACAACAATATACTAGTAACTATGTTAAGCAAACACTCGAAGCGGCAAAAACGCTTATCCCAAACTAAGAAACATGTAAGTACGGTCCAAGAATCTACTTTTCTCAGAATATTAGAGAATGTTTAAGAGAAAAATTTGAATATCCTATCCCAACAGTATACTGTAGGGGTCTTTAGGAGGTTTGTACAAGAAAAGGGTTACTTAACAAAAAACGAAATTTAAATTCAGCCTAGAAAATACTACACTAAGGGCCCAATCTCACTAGGACACGGTGTTTTCATCAAAAAGTGGCGCGACCGTGGTGGCGCCACCATAGGCAGAGTTTGGGTACCTAATACTTAAATGGTGGTTTCCTAGTGAGATATGGCCCTAAGAGTAGCTAAGTGGGTAAATAGCATAACTGAATTGGCGTCCCAATTTAGAACAGAATGAAAGGAAATTTTCGCCTGACGTCAAGCCATAATAAGGTCAAACTCTGCCCGCTGTATTCAAATTATGGAATCGTATTGTTTTCAAATGAACTGGCTGCTAACTGGCTGAAAATACAATAGACATTTTAACGCCTCGCAAAGTTAGAATATAGTGGAGCGAGGGCAAAGGAAGGGGTGTCTCTAATATTAAAAGAAAACGTTATCCTCCTCCTGTCAGTCGGGTAAATATTTGTTAGATATAAATGTTGCCGATTCTGGCAGACACAAACTTAATTTTAATTTAGTGCTATCATCATCATTAATAGATAAGATAAAATACCTATTTATTGCATTCCCGATGTTTTACAGAGGTCTTAAAAGTAGAGGAAAGTACAAACAGGAACCCTGTAAGGGCACTACAACAACAACTTACAATCACCGGGTGAGAGCCTTCAGCG
The DNA here is from genome assembly GCF_024362695.1 of Pectinophora gossypiella. NCBI lineage: Eukaryota > Metazoa > Arthropoda > Insecta > Lepidoptera > Gelechiidae > Pectinophora > Pectinophora gossypiella. The sequence continues at coordinate 7,176,016 of NC_065404.1, forward strand.
CTCCCCATTTGTCCGGCCAAGTAGTTAATGCCATCTGCGGCAAATCTACAAGTCACGTCAAAAAAAAAAACAGCTTACAATTATACACAATGAAAAAAGAAAACCAAGAATAAAAATAATAAAGATTAAGTTAAAAATAAAATACGTACATTTACAATCAGCAGTATCTAAAAGTTTCGATTAATTTAAGAGCCACGCTCTTGTCGGTGTAGAATTCTCCATTTTTGTCTATCAAAGGCCAATTCTTTCACTTCCTTATAAGACACGACGTTTACCTTCTCTTTGATCTGTTCCATGTAAGCTCTTCTTGGTCTTCCCCTTCCTCTCTTTCCTTGTAGCTTCCTTTCTATGATGTTTCATTTTGTTTTGTTTTATGTTGAATTTTTATGTTCTACTTCCAAAAATAGCTCTATTATCGTAAGAACAGGACAGCACTATTTTTGAAACGGGCAAACTAAATTGAAATAAAGTTTTGTTAGCTAGAATCAGCACCAATATTTGTTTAACACCAAGAACGCCTAAAACTGTTAGATGAGTCTATGTATCACTCCACTTGGCACAGCTGGGGGGTATAAACCCCCACCATGCTTTACATTGCCATAAGGCTATGTGACGTTTATTGTCATTGCGCACTTACTTTTGCAAATGTAAAATTTCAATGTAGCCTAAAAAAATTACTTTGTGGTCCCTAGTTTGGTTAGGACATTACTGGCTGAACACCAGATTGTTCAAAAGTAAGATGGTCCGTGCTTCGGAAGGCACCCGTTCGGAAGGTAGCCGTTGGTCCCGGTCACTACTTACTGATTTAAGTAAGTTGTCGTTACATGAGCCATATCAGGGGCCTTTGGCGGCTCAATAGTAACCCTGACACCAGCCTCATCAACCCACACGATAGAAGAAGAAGATGTAGCCTTTTAACCCCCCAGTTCCTCAACAAACGGGTAAGTATAGTACTTTTTCATGCCATCTGATGCATAGAGAAGGTCACAATTATAACTCATCAACTGACCATGCGATAAGTGCTTTTAGTCACCGTTATTCGCAACTAGTCTACGAGTAAATAAAATAATTATCATGATACTATAGATATGATTCAGCAATGTGTACGAAGAACAGTAACTAAGCTCTGTTAATATCAAATACTTACACACACTAATACACTTTATTGCAGAGAACTTAATTTTAACAGACATAACACATGAATATAGTACAACTTGGGCGGCTTTGTTGTTCTAGAGCAATTTCTTTGAGGTAATATGGATACGGGATGGTGCAACTAGAAATCTTCTTCTTTGCGAGTCGATGGCGATCGAAACTAATTTTTTGCTGACCAATAACTAGAAATTAATCAATGTAAATTAAAGTTAATGTAATAAATATGCTCGTGCCTTTATCGACGTGTGTCTGTCACGAATATTTTTAAATAAGCCTTCATTATACCCAGAGCAGGGAGAAAGGAAAAGAAAATTACAAAGAACCCTCTTATTGGCTTATTTGAATTTATATTAGGTAGGTGAAAATTTTAAGGTAAATGTGGCACATTCTTTATAATGATGCAAGTCGTGGTAATCATGGTCGTGGTAGGTTGGTAATTCACCTCACAACCCACAGAATAGAAGAAGACGCATGTTTTGTCTATATCTATGCTTATAACTGTTCCAACAAATATCAATTTGATTTCAGTTTCTAAATACTGCTTAATTATTATGATGACTCGAATGAACAATTATTCAATAAAGGAGAAAGTCAATTATTATTTATCAGCAATGTATTTTCTATAATAACCTTTTGTTTACCCTTTAATACGGGTTTTAGCAATACATACATAAACTCGCGCATACTTCCCACCGGGGTAAGCAGAGACTATGGAATTGTGTCGTGTACTAGGTTCAAGATAAATGATGAAATTCTGATTACTAAATAAAACAGTTCTAAAACTAACGGAAAACTTTTCTTTTTTCTATTTAACTTATTTAAGAATTTTAATCTAGAAAACGTAATAATAAGTTCGTCATTTTATCACGTTTTTTTATGACGTCACAGTGTGTTCTTTTTATGAAAATTCCGTAGTAATTTCGTGTTTTGAAGTTTAATAAAGAGTAACTGATTTGACTAGTAGGAAACTAGCCTATTTCTCGTACTTCCAATATTTGCTTGCTTTTGCTTGTTTGGTTAACCTAAAACTAAAAATATTTCGGGTTATATGATAATTGTGTTTATACATAAGTACATTAAAACAATAACGGCTAACAACCCGAACATTACTAGTGATACATCCCTCGCGTAACGTTTTGTCTCTAAAGTTTCCATGAGCTTTCTCTTTTACTAGCGAATACAGGACAAAGAACACAGGTGTGTCGGGCAGAGAGCTTACGTAATAAGTGCGCTTTTCTCATTATCATTATGGTAAAACACGTGACCCATTCGCGTAAGTAAATTACAAAGTGATTCTAAAACCGTTTTGAAACAATACGGGGACGTCACGTACCATGTACCCTGTTTCCAAGTTGTTGCTTACTTCAGGGGAACAATGAACAGAATCATGCGCATTGCACAGCTTTTTAATTTAATTTCGCTTTTGTTTTACTTTTTGACGCGGGGTTGTTTTGGCGTGTTGTTTGATTTGACGTACTTACAAGGTTTAGTTGGTTTATATAAAATCATGGGTGTAGGGAAAGTAACTTGACTTTGATTACATCCTTGGTTATTACGACAAACAGCCAAACAAACTAGCCACATCAATATTTCTCTCATAAATTATATTATTATGCCATCCTTTCACAAAGACGATGAAGATGAAGGATTATTAGGATTACGAAAGCGGTGGTTGATGGTAGGGCATAACATAACATAACATAACATAACAAATACTTTATTGCACAAACAGGAAAAAACAAAATACAAAACAAAAGAGAAATAGAATTAGTACAATAGGCGGCCTTATTGCTAAGTAGCAATCTCTTCCAGGCAACCTTTAAGTATAGGATATATTGAATATTAGGTAATATAGCGGGATAGTGCAGCATGGGAATACTTGTGCATATAAAAATAAATACAGGGCTGGCAGAGGAAGACCTAGAAGGACGTACATTGACCAAATTGAATACCTATGTCCTTAGAAAAGGTTTAGTACGATTTACTCAGAACCGGCGTGCGTGTATGAAACGATTGATGAATGTGAAGGAAGCAAGAGAAGTGTGTCAGGATCGAAGAAAATGGAATTCCATAGTCTCTGCGTACCCCGGTGGGAAATAGGCGTGTGTTTATGTATGTATGTATCACAAAGACAACGTCATACTTAACATATGCCACTACGGCATACCTAAATGAGGATCGACAGTTCCTCGCTGTTACTCTAATAGACCTAAAGAGCGTTTCAACAATACTTAGTTTAATTTAAAACAGTTTAATGCGTTGTTTATCGTGTAAAGATTTGTAGAGGATGTGGGTCAGTGTTTCATATAGGAAATTTACTCTATTAAATGCGGCAGGAGCAGAGCTAACAGGGTTAACGAGCTCGGCGAAGGCTCTAACGAGGATAGGCTAGCGTGATTTAATTTGAAAAATACCAAAGAACACACGTTGAAAGAATACACGCTGGTCTTGATGAAATGAGTGGTCTTATTAATAGGCCATTATAAGGGTTTATAGGTATTTATTATATTCATACGTAAGTATACTACATATTCAAAATAAAAAATAAAAAAAATAAAAAATAAGTATTTTATGAGTCTTACCAGTTGACTAATAATGATAACAATACAGTACGTATCAACATTAAATCTAAGTTACAGTAAAGGACAAGTGATTAGTCCGACTTCTTGCTAACCCCTGATCATAGAAACAAGGGAGAATGTCTTCAGCACTAAATTACACTTCAATGAGATATTTCTGGGTGGAACGGTAATAACTGTTTACCCGCTATTCACTGCGTAGTAACACAAACGCTAGTTGTGGTTGCGTGAAATAAAAAAAAAAGCATTGAATGATGTGGATAGTTTTATCACTATAATATGATCGTTATGTGCATCTCTCCGTTTTATCCGGCCAAGTAGTTAATGCCATCTGCGGCAAATCTACAATAAGTCACGTCAAAAAAAAAAGCATCTCCCCTTCTCAACCACTGGACCACAGAGGCCGTTATTTACTGATGTAAGTGAGTAATCGTTACATGAGCCATGTCAGGGGCCTTTGGCGGCTCAATCATAACCCTGACACCAGGGTTGATGAGGCTGGTATTCCCCCTCACAACGCACACGATAAGAAGAAGATCTCCCCGTCTCACCGACTATGCTCCGGCGGCAACTCACTACGATAAGAACTCTCGACTTGTATCCAGCAGTGGGACGTAGACGTTCACAGGATCAACGATCAACGCCGATAATATGGATACTTGCACGATGATCGAGCCGATTATAGACGATCACAATAGTCATGATCAACGATTATGGCCGATTGTGAAGAAGAAGCATAGGTTGTTATATTATTTGTGGGTTAATCCATCTTGGTTTCAATCTAATACATTAGATCCACCTATAATATTTGATGCGGGTCAATTAAGAAATCCAGTAGTTACCTACAATGTAGAGTGAATGATAAAATGGAAGCGAGTCTCGTCTTACGCGGGGAAAAACTTGCACAAACTCGATCCTTCCTATCTCGCTGTCGGAAAGTTTTATGAGTCGGATGAAATAGATTGGGGATCGGAATGCATTATTGCCTATTCAAGATTGTCTCGTATATTCAACCAGGAGTATATGTAGAAAGAGATATCGATATATCAAGCTCGATTATAAATGTATGATTAGAAAGCAGATTACCACTCGCCTATTACTAGCCATAAGTCGGTTACTGGAACGAAGGTAAGTACGGAAGGCTAAGTAGGAAATTAGATTCGAACATTAATGCCATCTAGCCAGGATAATCTTAAGAAATGGAGTATAAATACAGATAATCTGACTTCAAATGAGACGTGCATAAAGTGGCTTTTCGCAGGCAATCTGCAATGCAATTTTGTACTAGGTATAAATAACATTTGGCGCGGGTCTCTGTAAATATGTGTCAAATGTTCGCCCCAGTTGAAGGCGCTGATGCTATCTCTGTCAACCAAGTTGGAGAACTTTGTCAAATCACCACTCTGATCCTCGCTGCAGTGTTTACTCTCTGAGAGATTGGAATTATTAAGATGGAGTTGCGATTGTGCTAAACTTGTCGGAGTACTAAGCCCGGGCTCATTCAAATGCAGATTTAGGTCGAACACCGATTGACTCGGAACAGTGTAATTAAAAGCTTTCCAAGTTTGATTGCTGAATTTTAATTAAAGTAACGTCTTCAGCTTGTAAGCGAGAATTCTGCTTTTAGCAGTGAGTTATCGAGATAATTATGAAATTAGGTTACTTACTTAAAAGTTCACAAGACGAATATTATGGTAACAATACCATTGGGCTCTCTATTACTTGGGACTTAAACATAGCTGGCGAGGAGTGGGTGTACTTATACACCTCTGCCTACCTCTTCGAGAATGCATAGGCGTGATGCTATGTTTGCTATGTCTATGGCACTTCTAGATCGGTCTTCCCTTTGGAAACGGAATAGAGCATCACAGAGTTGGTAGGTATCACTTTAGCGTACCTACAGTATTTATACATCGAGCAAGCAAAACGTTTCAAGGGAAAATGAACGTCAACTATAATATACATTTCTAGTACCTAAATGTCTGAGAATAAAAATCAGCATAGGTACTGAATACAATGTTATATTTGAAGCGGAACCCAGTAAAGAGAATTACAATTAAAAAATCTCCTGGTGTGCAGAGGCGAAGGTCATTGTGGCTGAGATAGGCCGGCGATAGAGAGAACGCGGCTATGACGCCTGCTCCGGTTCGTACCTTGTGCAACGGTTGTCCATCGCTAACCAGCGTGGACACGCGGCTAGTTTGATGGGACCTTTGCGTGCGCCGGGAATGACACGAGATGGATTATTTGGACACGACGCATTAGCATATAGACTTTACTTCATTAATTTTGAATGAATTTAAAAATCATTTATATATTGCTAAATATTGTATCTGTGTGTATTTATTAGACTGTTTTTATTAAACAATAAATTAACTCATATCAAAAAAAATAAAAACTATACGGAAAAATCACGCTCTAAAATGTATGAAACAAGAAAATACGTACGTACGTTCTCTGACTGAAATTCTTCCGAATAGTTATGTTTAGAAGACAGCCGTGGCCGTAGGTATGCCGTGGTAAGCAAACTCTTCTTTAGGATAGATTGGCACACTTTTGTATTTAATTTATTAACATTTAACGGTATCTAAAGCGTGTAAGTACGTATATGATTTTGTATTTGCACAGACGCACAGACGCACACACGCACACACGCACACACGCACACGCACACACACACACACACACACGCACACACACACGCACACACGAACACACACACACACACACACACACACTATGCAGTAATAACACAGACTAAACATATTACCGTTTCTTACTCCGTATGCTGCTATATTTTATAATTATTATAATAAGCCTTGGTCTGTACCTTAGCACTAAAACTTTCCGGACTCGCTGACCCCCCAAATACAGGTTTTCCTAGTTTGGGGGACAGAGAATCACTATTTGTATCAAAACTCTGTACGATCAACTGCTATTGTAACTTTTCGTTTGTGTTATTTTAGGAAATAAAAATACTTATTATATTATTATTATTATTTTGTACAGGGACGGGAGACTTCCTTTCAATATACCTAAACCGATTTTGTGTTCGTCAAAAGTTCAAAAGGTCTTAAAGTTCTATCTTTAAAGAGCTGTATCTTTGGAACCATATTAGGTACTCGATTGAAATTTACACTACATTGCACAGCGAACAAACTAGAAAGAAAACGAGCTTCGTTGTTAGCATTCCAACTGCTCTATTGCCTGGGTGCAGCGTAAATATTAAATGGAATGGGGTAATATATTGTTTGATGTTTTATCGATAGATGCATATAAGTATTTTATGCTGTAAACAAAATATTCTGTCTTTTATGGACGTTCTTAAGAAGACAAATAGGTGCAAGAATATTCTACTTGATATCAACTCAGAATTATGGTCTGAATCATCCCCCTCAGTATTCGTTATTTAGGGAAAAGTGGTTCTAAGTCAATTCGATAGATTCAGTCGCGTCTGTAAAAAAAACTGGACCAGTCAAACCTGTAAAGCAGACCCCGTGAAAACGGGATAATATTAGGGAGCCTGTAGAATACCTGTTAGCTTTTTTCTTTGCCGGGTCAGTTCCAAACGACGCATCGAACCGTACACTACACAGTTATTACTTTTTGACTTCACTTATTGTAATTTTGCTTGAGATGGCATTAATACCTACCTATACTCATAGGTACGTGCACCTTTTTTTGACGTGACTTATTGTACATGGCGCAAATGGCATTAAATACTTGTCCGGAAAGGTACGTGCAGATTATACTTATGCAATCCTTTTTACGTGGGTCATAACTACTTTATACGTTTAGACACTTAAAAATTCACCATTTGTTGTTTTTACAAAGTCATTTACCCACGCTAGTACCCAAAGGACATTTTGCTAAGACCCTTCGCCTACGTACCGTTGACGAATCCCTGGAGACTGGTACCTAATAGGTACGCAGGCCTAATAGATTTCCAACGGGAGTTTACGGAGAAACGAAACGCCTACACGCAGCCTGAGACACCACGAAATTGGCAAATTCAAATAAGGTTCAATTAGCTTCCTCATTGTGCCACACATCCCACAAACATTAATCTTCTATACATCTTAGAGTATAGATACCTAGTTGGTACACAAACGCACACCCGTACCTAATCGTAATATTTGGTACGGGCAGGGCTATGCTATGCAACACACTCACACATATTATACAGGTGTCAGTGACATCATAACGAATACTGAGGGGGATGATTTAGCTCATTGAATCATTCTGAGGTAATATCAAGTGGAATTTCGTGTCGGAAAAGTCATGAAAATTTCAGTGCATTCTTCCTCTACCAGCCCTACTACCAATCAGAAATTTAGTTCAGAAAGAAATTTCGTGTTATAGCAATTAAAATCTTTTTTTGTATTACTGTTCTAATTCAATCGTGTTTTTATACTATTTTTACTGTAGGTACAGTCGTGGTAGGAAAGTCAATACTATAGCCAAAATTAAAAATATAACGGAAGCCTAATTATTAAATGAACTCAGCGGTAGGTCTACGTGGAAGCTGATGAAGATAAATAAAATAAATTCAGCACCAGACCACCAACAAAGTTACAAAATTGAGTAAAAAATGTTAATAACGCTATTACGTATTGTGTTACCAAACTACCATCCAGTTTTTGCATTCATCAGATTCAAAAAATTGCGTAAACTTTTGTCGCTAGAAATGTGTTTTTCTAATGGCGGCTCTTAAATGTTTCGACACAGTCTAATGACTAGAGTTGTATTTGTTTCTTTTATGAATCGAAAGTAGGTAAAATACTCTAAACAACGACCGATCGAGAAAATTTTAAAATTAAGCCTCTTATTTTGTTTGTTTAAATTTCGAACTTTCGGTATTTGCTCGCACCTCTTACAAGCCATATTTCATATAGTGAGCATCTTAATACCAGATCAAATAATACATATTTGTATTGATTGGCCAACAAAGTTGCTATGGAAAACAGCCTGAATGACAATCAACAATGAAATCTGAAGACAAAAACGTACGTATTACGAGAATTTATTATTATAGTTTTGCTAGAAGATTGTGATCGACCCAAATAAAAGATTGGAATAAATAATACAGATTAACATTTCTTGATTAAAACAAAATGCAGTGAATTCAATAGTCCACCCAACCTTGGAAGTCTGGTAGAAATTGAACAAAACGCAAATGTTTAGTGTTGTCGTGGTCTTATTTTATATGTCTCACCCCTTCCTCGTTGCAAGGGTTAGGACGAAAACTACATTAATTAACACAAGATTGCGTTTAAATATATTAGATTATTATAAGAACTTGATTTGAAAGAGACGGAAAAGTCGTTATGAATAAGTGAGCTAACGGATTGCAGTCTTTTAAATCATATTAAGCGTTTCACTTCTATAAAACTTTAACATTCGGATTAGATGAAGTAATCACACAAAAAAGTCATGACATTGTTTGTATTTTAGTTAAAAACTTCCCTAGAATAGGGTTATTTTTTTCTCCCCAGCTTGTAGTCCACTTGGCGCCGGGAGGGTACACTGATGAAAAATGTTGGATCTATATGGAAAACGTGCGTGATTCGCATGAATTTAGCGAGGGCCTCTGGCGACTTGTTGTGGCGACACACACCGTATGCACTACATCTTCGTAACACGTCTATTGTTCGAGGGGAGAATAACGTTCTATCCATGAAGAACTTTACAACAGTGAGAGATAGAATGTGACATTGTTGGGTTAGCGGGGAGAGAGGGATAAAATAAGTCTTTATGTAAGTTGCCTGAACAGATTTTGTATTACACGCGGCTTTTGCAAATATATCGAGGTAGTTTATTGGGTTAAGTGTGTAAATATCAATATCAAATGAAGTTATAGTAGAATTCGGTACAGCCATACAAAATACTATAAGTACATTGAACATATAACTTTAATTCGCAAGTAATTCTAGCTGAAGCTTTGACAATATAAACCACCTTGGAGTTTGAGGTTCGCTGGTTTGTATCCCGGTAAGGTTACATTATACCATTGAATTAGGTTTCGTTTTAAACTCTTTATTATATAGCTACCTTACCTACCGTTAAGGCAAATGATAACATTGAGATGAAGCATGTGAAATCTTGTGAAATTCCATACTTAGATTTAAAGTGAAAAGAAAAGTGTTTCTGCTCTATAGTCCTTACTCTTTAAGTAAGAAGGAGAAGATATTATGTCAGCAAGTATAATAAGAATATGCCTTGTTTATATTACAGTCCAGTATAACTAGAGCAAAGTTTAAAGTAGGTAATTCTGTAAGTTATGAGTAGAGTTTCAAATGGAGCTACTTACTGGATCAACAGTTATGTTGACTTGTTTACAGAGTTCCTGTGGTTTGCTATGTAGCCAAACGCATCCATCACTCGAAGGAAGTTTGTCTGTTCGGTGCAGATAGACCTTAATTATCACGTGAAATATAGGATCAAGTTATATAGCGGGAGCTGCTTGAGATAAACAGGGCCTTAGTGACATCGTACCGAATACTGAAGTGTGTTAATATCAAGTGAAATTTTCCGTCGGAAAATTTAAGAAAATTTTGGTGTTTCTGTCAATTATTTTTCGTTCCATACTTTTGCGACGGAAAATTACAATTGATATCAACTCTAGAACCCTGTCGCACTATCTATTAATATTTGACATTTAATGAGGCTTATGGTTTAAATTGTCAAAAATGTTAATGTGACATGGTTACAAAATGTATACATATTAGTACTCGTGACCGTACTTATACTTATACTTACGGTCTATATTATTTTTTTGCCTTTTCCTACTAACGCTAAATGTCAAACTATTGTAAGTAATAAAAACATGCGCACTGATTACTTGACAGTCTATTTAGTTGGTAAATGAAACGGATGGCAAACATTTTGTACGCGAAACTTTGGGTGACAATCAAACGATTTTGGAAACGTCGTATAATAATTATTCAGCCGAAAAGCAGAATACAATTCTTGTGTTTATAAATTAGCAAAGTCAAGCAGCCTTCATGAAGAAGAAGACATTAGGAATTGATAGGTAAGTATATTTTCAATGTGATTTCAGGAGACAATTTCAAGTTCTAAACAACTTAATTAATTTACTTATTTAAATGAGAAGAAGCCGTCAACGCAAAATGTGTTTATTTGCGTAGTTAGCTGACTTAAATATTCCTTAAAAGATTGTTAGAGTAGTATTCGTACTTGAAGGACTTATACAGAGTAAAGTTAATAAAGTGTTGGTTTGGAAACAACCCCGCCAGCGTTCTTATCGGATTTTGTTGAAGGGTGACAGCTGATTGTCGCCTGTCAGTGAAGTTGCTCCAGTCTGTTTGATCAATCGATAACGGTTGCTATAGCACATTTAAATGTCAGCTGTGAAAGAACCTCGCTGGAGCTTTCAATTTCACGGCCGTAGGTATAATTTGCACGACTCGTCACTGTTTACTGGACGTAAATAGGTAGACTTGTCGAGAGAGTGAGTTATTTATTATCTTATCCAATCTTAGCGTACACTATTCCGACTACCTTTGCTTTCTTATCAAAACAACGTTGTTCCACCTCGTCCCACCTGCCAGTCCGTGTTATTCATCATCTGTCATATAGCTCCTCGAGCGCGGGTGAGGGTACGGCGGCGCTGTCCATCTGAATAATAGATGGTGCTGGCTGCAAGAAGTCTCCGGGGACAGATTTATGGTTTCCCAGTATTGGAGGCACCCCTTTATTTCTGGCGTTTTTAAAAATAAAACTCCATTTAGTTATCTTGTTTACTCGGGAATAAGGAAAATACGCTGCGCACTAGCGACGCCTAGCTACCCTCTTTATTGCCGTTATTATATCTCCCTCGCAAAATGGGCACGTTATCGTAGCTAGTGAAAATATAGTGCGAGTTATCACAGATCGCGTTAAATAATGTAAGATTACTGAGGCTGTGGAGGTGCAGACGCGGGAGGTCGTCGACCCCGCACTGCCCCGCCCGCCCCATATTTTTCTTTTCGGACAGCGCGAGCTGGCGATGGGGCGCGCGCCTAGAATTGTGCTGCGTCGGCTTCCTACTGAATATGCGACCATTGTTCCGTTTTGCAATCTCATGTGTAATCTCGTCAGCTCGTCCTTGCATAGGCAAGCTGAATGTAAAAAACATTGTGAGGAACATCCTGAATTTAATGAGCGAAGTACTTGTACAACAACAATACCCTTTCTCGTATGTAAACAGCCTAGTGTTTAAAATATGTCTTGTGTTAGTATTCCAACTACAGGCTTAAGGCTTAACCACAGGTGCTAAAGGTCGACCGCGTGATACGAGTAAATGAGTGTGCGGCGCCGGCGGAATCCAGACCCAGCTTATGTTAGGCTTTAAACAGTGCATATTTTAGTGTAGATAGTACTATTTATATATGCTTATTTTAGTGTAGCAATCCTTTATATCTACTTACTCGTTAAATTATTCATTAGTCTCTCAGAAATGTAACCCTTATGTAGACTATCACGTGAACCGTTACACATTACACGTAGCGCTGTCTCGTGTAAAATAATACAACATTTCTACGAAGCGGGAAATGCTCGTCAAATGCAAGTTATAAAACGATTTCCAGAATCTCACGTCTATTCTATTCGGAAAAGGGACCATAATATTTGCATTGGTTGCATTCGAGATTTACTGGAATACTCGTCATTTGCGAAGTCAGCGGTCACCTAAAGGGTGTAATTTTGTGAAGAAGCAGAGAGGAGTCTCAATTACGAGGTATTCAGCGGGTAACGAGCAGGGGTGTGAGGACATTCGTCTCAAAACGACCACCAGTTCCTCGCTTTGAGCAATCCTTATTTATTTAACTAACATATAGGAGAAATCTCGTTATGTTCCTAACGAGATAACATTAATGGTCTCGAGCGTGCGTCAAAAGAAACAGAAAGCTCGCTAATGACACAAACGGAGGGTATTATAGGGAATTACCTAGATAGGTAATTTGGTTTGGACTTTGAGCAAATGAACATTGAATAAGAAGTCTGGTCTGGATTGGGACTATGTTGCATGCCGGTGTATGTATCAGAGGCGATGTAATGAAGGCATCAATGACGCGGGTCGATGCCGGCGCTGGTTTGCGGTCGCTCGAGCACAGTTGGAGCGGCTCGCACCGCACTCGCCACATTTTCCTCTCTCACCCTATTCGAGTTGTGATATCAAATTTTTCATCGCAACGCCAGATATGCAACAAGCGTTAACCTGTTGAAAATTTCCAGGAAATGAGGAAATTTAATATTTTTACTGAGGAATACTTACAGTAAAAATATTCAGCTGTGAAAGAAATTTGCTTGTAGATTTTACATCAAGCTTTTACTGTTTTACTGTAGGTATAATAATGTAGGCTCAGCGATACAATAAAGAATTCAAAAAGGTTAAAGTTAAACACAGCCCTCGTGCGGATGCAAACGGCTAAGTCGAACATCTCCGTAATTAAATACTTTAGCCGACCCCTCAGAATGTCGGCCACCGTCTCACCAAGAAAGTTCTTTTCATTGGACACGCTAACGGTATAATTATTTCCTGGGTCACATTTTATTTCAAATGGTATTCGTCAATTTTCCTAATAAGGCCGGTAGATTGGTGATTGTTGCCAAGTATAATGACTGAACCTAGCTTGGAACGCAATAAAAATACGTGCGTATACCTAAGTAGATAATAAACCGAGTGAAACAAAAAGTGGCTCGGCAGTCGTAAAGTATTTAATTGATATAATTGGCGTTTGGGCCTGCCATTAACAGAGCCTCCACCACCCCTCCGCGGCTCCGCCTCACCCCGTGCCCGGTTCGTTCCAGAAACAGACGCAATTTTTCCCTCACAAGCGAATTTCACTTGTGCATTTTTCCACAAATCCCTTTTCAAACTTGTTCATTATTCAGGGGGTCCCTTTCTGATTTTAGACAGCATTGAAAACAGAAGTAGGTTATAAAAAAGCCTGTTTCCTACCTTTTTATATTTATTCATTAATTTTTAATTGGTTCCTATTGATGTTTCAAGCAAATTTTTAAATTGAGTTCCAAAATTTGATAATTTATGAAGAACATTAAAAGACTTTTAATTAGGTGAAGCTTTTCAATGAGGGACTTTCCAGGCTACGTTCACCAAAAACAAAATAGATGGCGTTGTACAGCTTTAACCCTTTCACGGACAGAGATCATGGGTCATTGATGGTTCATAATAGGTAATAATTATGACACCTTGGAATCGGAACGTCATTAGACGTTCTGTCCTTGAAAGTATTAACGTGGTAATTTCTCATTACACGGGTACATAATTATTCCAAAATATAACGACAGAAGGATATATAAAAATACTTAATTTTTGCTTGATATTTGATCACATTACGTATGGAATTATGTTGCTACCTATATTGCTTCTCTTTATTTTGATCAGAATAATAATAATCGGTGGAAGATGTAATTGTGGCGGGGTGTAATAAAAAAGGTCATCATTTATACGTAAACACAAAGATAAAGGATGCGTATGTCTGTTATCCATGAAATTAGAAGGTTAAACGAAGAAAAATCTATACAGCGCCATCGATATAGTTTTTTAAGAACATAGCCCTCATTGGAACAGATCACAATTCTGTGTTTTTCCAGAGCACTTTCATATTGCTGGGAGAGCAATAAAAACTATCCAATTGATTACGGGCCGCTAGGGGCAGCAAGGGCAATTCGGGGCTCAGGAGGGCCCATGTGCACAGTACATGAAAAATGGCCACTAAATCACGGCTGTAGTGGAAGGAGATTTTCTGCCGACTGTACCGCGCTCGGAGACTCGACAACTACATCACGTACGGTGCTCACCGTCCGTTGATTGTACTTCCTCAGATTGATGGGCATTTTCTCTTAAAATTGGATTGAAGTTTATTTCTTCTCCGCTTACAAAGGTATTGTTATATGATTGAATACTTTGTGGATTTTTTCAACCTCTGTGAAATCGATGGCCAGAATGAATGAAGATGTAGTGGCTTGTTTAAGTTGGTACTTTCTTAAACGCAGGCGCTGTCAGATTTATCTCAGAGAGCAGGTTATCCTACAGCGTATAAACTCTATTAGGACTTGATTGTTTCAAGTTAGACCGATCTTGCTGCTCGCTAATAAAACAAGCGTAGCAGAATCTCTACAACAATGCATTTTCTTTTTCTCAAAACGTGTTAATTTAGCGCATATGTTTCAATTTCCTCTATCGACCCACACTCTCACATTAAGCGAGCACATACCCATAATTTATCCACAACTTTATGAGATGAGTATGTTGTTTATGAGAATGTTAGAAGAGGGGTAGAGCCTGAAAAGTAGCGATAAGTTTGGACACGGAAACGAACAGCTATGAAGATAAGTTGTTATTGTCGCTTGTTGCTACCTTCGGTTTAGGGTAACGCCGAGGGGCGACTAACAACATGGCCGGACGTGCGATGGACAGCACGATAAAAAATAAGTAGGAAAAACCTGGTCCAAAATTATAAAGGAAATTTGTACCTTTTCCATAAGGAAAAGGTACAAAGTTTGGTAAGGTACAAAGGTAGGTATAAACCTAAGCTGATCGATTAAAGGTCTTAAGTAGGTATCCTTACAGATTAAATTCTTCTGTGACAGGTAGACGCTATCTACAAAGTATTTCAATTGTAAATTAAAAATGAGGTTTGAAATTCCACGTGCAGCATAATGGAAGTTCCATTAACAAGATGATAATTCTACCTACCATACATCGCGCCAGTCGTACATGTAAGTACTTAGCTGTTTACGATTTCACAAACTCTAATCTAATATTCACAGACCCTTTGCCTAATTAGTGTAGATGTACTTTGTGTGTTGAGTTTTTTCTCTCAAAGGATCATGTTTAAAAAAGCGTTTCGTCCTCGTCAGCCGGTAGAGCTGTTCACTTATTATGCAGCTTCGGTAACACTGGATAAATACCGTGTCGGTGCTCGGGTGCTCCAATGCAAATGAACGTTTTTATGTCCCAGCGGTAGTGATGCATTCGTCTCGGCGAGAATTAAACCCGGCTCCTGAAAAGGTTTAAGATGAATGAGCACCGTGTACCGGCGCTCGCAACTCACAATGCAACAACAGCTTACCAACTTATTCCAACAGCGTAAACAGTCTGCGTTTTGCGCAACTGTGTTTACATACGCTTAGCGTTTAATTTATCATGTGCGCCTTTTATACTTTTGTAATTTTCGTAAATATATTCTCATTCCTATTCGACTCTCTCGTCATTTACGAGCTCCATTTGGATTCGATTACGGCTTAACGATACGGACCGTGGCTAAACATCGTCGGTAACGACACCCTACACACACATTAGTACAGGTAGGTACGATATATGTAGGTGGTGTGTTTACTGCTATGGCTAAACTGTCTGTACAGGAAATGGCCTACAGATGAGCTATGACAGACCGTCCGGCGCAGCTATCAACATTTTATCATTCAGTTATGGCTATTACTGCAAGGATGGATGCAGCAAACCCAAGCTTAATTAGATAACGGGTTAAAGCGTGGCTCTATAATTTAAGTATATCTTTATGTGATTTGTTATTTTTCTTCTTCTTCTTCTAATTCTTTTATCCCCTGTTGCATCCGCAGGGTTCGAATAACAGATTTTTACACCTCGCAATCTTTAGCTTGTTCCCATGACATGCCGAGGGTTTTTAATTCCTGGCCAACCGAGCGTCGCCAGGGGCCTATTTAATAAAACTTACAATTGTAAATTACAATGACAATTTGATGTACATTGCGGAGTGTGTGATCACGAATATTTTGCAGTTTCATATTAGCTACGTAATGAACACCAAATTGCCAATGTAATTTACAATTGTAAGTTTTATAAAACAGGCCCCTGGTCTCTTTGAGCCGCATCCTTTTGCGTTTTCCACGCGCACACCAGGTCAGAGCTCGTCGGGATTTGTTATTTTTGGTACAAAAATAAAATGATCCAGACAATAGCAGTATTCGTTAAAATATTTGCTTTTAGCACACGAATTTGGAAACAAGTGAAGCACCTATGTTAGGATCGCAGCAAATGGAGATCGATAGTCACTACTTACCCCGGTGGGATATAGGTGTGAGTTAACATCAAATACCTACATAATTAGACACTTTTTTAAAATGGTCTTTTACACATTATCCAGCCAGATACGAAAATGTCTGTGTAAATGTGAATGAATATAATGTTAAGTACATTTACAGTATTTTCACAGGTAACCTAGATGTCTCTGGAAACGTAAAATATTTTTAAAGGTTAAACAGTGGGAAGAAAGTAGCCTCGTTACTAAGATTGAGGGCTAGCCTACAACAGCATCCTGAGGGTTATTAGTGATAGGTATGAGTGTCCTATAATTAGGCAATGGGTGTCTGTTCTGCTTGGACCTTATAAGGATTCAACTAGAATAGACTATATATAAATAATATAATTGTTTAATTTGATACTAACTTACTTTAAGTCTTTTACTAACATATGTACATAGATTAAAGTCTGAATTAAAAGTTTTTTTTTAAACATTTTTATATTGCATTTCTTTTTATTTTACCAAGTAGCTGGTAAAGAATTCGAGGCGTTGACAGCGAGTCCCCAAACGTCGATTCCCGCTACGGTGAGTCTCTTTACGGCGAGTTGTGGTGGTCATTATTGAACTGTACAAAAATGACAGACGCGACTTAGACCTATTCACTATAAAGAGACTCGCCGTATCAGGAATCGACGTTCGGGGACTCGCTGTCAAAGACATATTCATCAAATTTAAAAATATCTTTATCTTTGAATCGTCAATTTTTACATAACCAATGCGTCTAAAACTACTGCATCTTCTCACAGCCTGAAAAACCGGGGAAAAGAAGATGCAATGAAAACCTCGGCACAGGGCCCTAGACGTTCTTTAAAAAACATTACCCATTTTATTATTTTGCGTTATTATAATAATGTTTATGATATTTCCGCTGTTAAGTCGAAAGTTAATATGTATTTACATACATACATACATAAACTCACGCCTATTTCCCACCGGGGTAAGCAGAGAAATATGTATTTATTCTGTTTTAACATATTCTGCTTTGCCTCGATGTAAGTACTATGTAACAAAAGAAGCAGTAGTTAATACACTTGTTTTCCTGCTATCTATTTACTGTACCTATCGTATTTCAACCCATTCTTTATAAACAAAGAACCAAAGAGCACCGTTGTATGGGAGGGAAAATTTCACAACCTCGGTTGGTAATGGATACATTACTATACCTATTCTAGAATGATTTCATATAATATTTCCTATCAGGAAGAAAAACATCTACCTACTATTAAGTCTACATGAACAGTCAACACAACATCAAGCTGCTTTAGCTGTCCGATAATATGAGGAGAAAAGTTTGACGTACGATAAATCCAAGCAAATAATTAAGTAGGATACGAACGAAATTGCACTACTCTACTTCACTGCTCTATTTTTCCCTAAAAATAGCATGGAGGATGCTACACCGACAAGAGCGTGACTCTTAAATTAATGATGAGTGACTAACGAAATAATAGTAGTATAATGTTTAAAAGATGATTTCAAAGGTTTGACATTATAAATTCAAAAATCTTCATTGAACACCGCGCACCGATCTCTTAAATTCAGATTACTTATTTTTTAACTAGAATTCGTTGGTTTGAGCAGTTCACGGCCAAACCCTTAAGTGCCACCGCAGACAATCTTTGCCGATCGAGTCAGCGTGTCAGACATGGTTTTATAGTATTATATTCACGTTTAACAAGTTAACCGCTGGCGGCGGCGGCGCGCGCGCACACAGCGACCGCTTCTCAGAACACGGGTCAGTGGGCTATCCTCGCCGACTGCGCGAATACCGCTAGCTACCTGCGTCTACGTCCCTCTTACCTGCCATTACGCTCTTATTCCATGCCACTTCACAAAACAATACACTAACGAGAAATTTTATGGACCATTCACCCACAGCAGTTTTACCTCAAAATCACATTGTTTCACCGATCTAATCTCCCAGTTCGTTACACTAAAATACATAATAAAACACATAAGGTTCTCATCGCCACTTAACTTTCCCCTGATTCTTCCGGCGGCATGGGGCTCTCGAAAGCTCCAGCAATGATAGATGGGTAGGGAAGTGACAGTGACACAGACGCAGGTTGCACCCTCGGGCTCTGCTGACGTGGCGATAAAGACTCAATCACCTGTCCCTGACAGCCAGTGACTCCTCGGGCGCACCCTTCGTATCAAAGAATTTGGTTAACCAATAATGTTTATCATCCATTATTATGCAAGGAGTGTGTTGTGCCGATAAGTTTCTATAGGGAAAATGTATTTTTATGTTGCCCTATCTAGATTGGGGTGCTACGGAAAATAAATCCAAACTTGAGAAGCTGTCACCAAACGTGACTCGTATCAGGTGCGTATACAGGGGAATTCAAAATTGGATTATGAATGTTGAGAAATGTAATAAGTTTGTGCAAACTGCGGTCGAAGTCGATAAGCCGAGTGACCCCATGTGAATAACGACCGAGTAATGAATAGCGCAATTATTGGCGCGGGCAGGTTACAATCGCCTGCCACCGACACGTGAGATACATTACACCAACACACGATTGTCTGGCGTGCACAGCTTTTATAACTAATGCTAGAATTATTTCGCAAAGCTACATTTCATGTGAACTATAACAGCCTTTCGTGCTGACTTAACAACTCTATTGCAGGCACCACTAATCTGTTATATTGACAAGTAAGTTCGATATAACTGGGATTATTCCAAAAGTTCATGATTGAAAATTGATGGGGCTATGGGGCTTGATAGAATGGGTAAAAAATCTATACAAGCAAAACGTTACCAATTGACGTAACGACATTGACGTTATCTGAACGTAGAAACCAGAAGGTGTTAACATTAAGTAACGGTTTTATGAATTCCATGTGTACAAATCAACATAACCAGTTTGCAAGGATGCGGCATACTCCTCAAATATTTCAGGTTTTGAATGGATGTGGTGTGGATGAGGAGAGGCGCGCGCAGTCGGCGGCGTCAGCGGCAGGGCGTGCGGCGCGGGGCTCCGGCCTCGGCACTCGCTCGGCGGCGCCCTCGAGCCTCAGTCACCGTCTGAACACGGGGCGCCGAGCATCGCTCCGTACCCGACATTACGACGACTGCTCCGTACATCTCGTACACACATCGCATCTCCGCGATAAGACATTACACCGATTCCTCGTAGGACACTAACACAAACTGTAGACAAGTCACATATTCGTTCATTGTACTTTATCGAAACCGGCATCGAACTTGACCTGTGATTGTTTGCCCGAACTGTCAGTGCGCGTGTTGTGCTTTATCGATAACATAACCTGTACGGCTTCAAGGGCACAGGAGACCACTACCAGTTTGTGCTTTGGATGCGGTGTTGTAGAGCTGATCGAGCGGGTCTAGCCTCGTTCTTGTAATTGTAAGTGGGCGTATTCGAAAGTTTGAAAATCGATCGGGTGACGTGCGTGCGTGGGATTGCGTTTACGTAATCTTTGTTTACCTTGGGAATATGCACTGTGCTAGTCCTCTGTGAACATACTATTTGCCTTTGACACTTTTTTATCTCCACCAGACACTGTGATATGGGTAAGTTCATTTTTTGTAACAGCTCCTAGTTTGTTTACGTTTTTAAATGTTTGCTTCTAATAACGTGTTATTTTTAGAAGTTGTGAATATTTTACATTTCGTTCTTTCGTTATCGTAAATAGATTTTTTGATTCTTTATCAATTTTATTGTTTAGTCAAAATTGTTTTGAAGATCCAGTAGATAGGTAGGTACTTAGTATCTTTCTTCAATTTATTAATTACCTACTCATTTAATGAAGTAAGGAAACAAATTCTATAACTACTAGTACCACCTACCTACCTACAGGTTGTAATGGGGAAAGGGTGTCTACCTACCTACTTGATATTTCGGAGAAAGGTCAGCACTACCTACGTTTGGTAAGAGAAATGCTCTGCGTGGGATTCAGAACATTGACAATAATCTCAAATTTAAGAGCTTCCATTAATACTAATGTAGAGATTATAAACAACAACATGTCTAACTGGTTCACTACAGTCACGTTACGAAAGTATCCCTTAGGAAGCTGACGTATAGTCGTACCTATACAAAATCCTAAATGTATGCGTGTTCCGTGTTGCGTTGAATAAATGTGTTGAGTATGCTTTGACATGCTAATGTTTGACGAAATCAAAATGCCGAGGGGATATTTTCAAAGACGACGTTAGCAACAAGCAAGGGTTATTGTAAATTGTAGTTGACCGGTTTCAATAGCGGAGATTTACAATGAAGACAGGTTTGTGAAATACATGAACGTGAGAAAGCACGAAAGCCACAAGACTCCTTATATACCTACGGTCTCGAAGAGAAACTGTCGATAATGTTGGTCAGTGCAGCGAGTCGGGTATCTGGCGGAGGCTGGTCGTCGCGTTCTTTCAGCCGCGCCGTTCATATTTCATGAGCGCCGCCGGGATACAATGGTGTCGCGATGAGGTCATTGACCGGGCTTAGCCTGCCTTCAGCATATCCATTACATATCCATAACTTGGCTAAGCGTTACAGACGGTTGCCAAATATATTTTTTATTGCTTCAGCAACAAAGTTTTGAAAGAATTATTGTACGCACGCGAACACTTGTTTTTTATGAAACCGAATACAGTAGGAAATGATTGTAAAATCATTGCATTGCGTTTAGGTACGTACCATCAAACTCTTAAAAATTTCATTTGTTTTTGCTTGAGCGATTTATGACAGCTAATTGAATTATATTAGAGAAAGCACAGACGACTGTTTGAAACATACGAGTAGGTAGGTACATACCTACCAACGATACTTTTGCTTATTATGAACTTAATGAGAATGTCTTTTAAGTAATTTTATATCAAATAGCAAGAATTAATAGCGAATGTTATGTAAGGACAAGTACGTAGGTACCTACCTAGGTAGGTGATTAATTAAAAGAAAGGTTTTTAGAAGATGAATAAGGTAACGAGCGTCTCGAGATATGGTAGGTAAGTAGGTACTTGCTGTATGAGGAACTGAAATAGCTCTCAAGGATATCATTGGTCCCCAGGGAAATTAGAATGAATTAAACAGTGTATCACGCTGTTACGACGCTTTGTGCTCGTTTAGGTACATTCTGTACATCATGCGTCTCATTATAGGGAAAGGTATGAAAAGAATATTATGAGTTGTTATGGGGAAATATACCAACGTAAATACGAGTACCCTGTGCGTTGGATGGGAAATGCAACGAGACGCCGGAAAGCAAACCGCTGTTTGTAAACAAATATAGGTAGGTGCTTACCTACATACTTAAATCGCCGTCTGCTGCGTACGAGCTCAGACGAGTACTTAGCATGAGTCATGCATGATGCCGTCAGTTCGTGGGCCGCGTGTAGAGTCAACAAGGAGGCACTCCCAATCATGTACTGAAACCATTTCCTGTACTGCTTCAAAACAACTTCAATGCTTCGCGATCTTTTCATCAACAGATCACGTCAACGTGCTAAGTTCAGGACGTGTTATGCCTGAATTAATTGCAAAGGACGCCCTTTGCGCGTTGGCAGCATGTCCCTGCTAATGTGGACTGAATGCAAAGACTACTAACGTCCCACATTACCGCTCCCGAGGGACCCAGCCCTCACTCTTCCACCTTCGTGCGTGTCAGAGCGAGAATAGCCCCCGGCTGCATTGATGTTACGTCGTCTATTATGTTTGGCAACAAGAAATCCTCAACAAAAACAACCTTTTATATCATTTCATTATCTTTTTCTACATAATAAATATGATGGGTACCGTAAATTACAACACAGTCTTATCTCACGTATATTGCGGATGTTTTACGTGACTTATAAATGCGATGTGTTGGTTACATGTACTTTTTAGGAAAATTGAATCACCGTTAATTATAATCGCATTGTAATTCTACGTTAGGACAGTGTGCCCAAATAGTCATGTTTACTGAATTGATGTGATTACGCTCACCATTACCACAAACAATAGGTTCGTATTTGTTAAATTCAACCTTTATGAAAATGTTGTTTCACAGATTTCGGCGAAAACTCGATCAAATCTCATCATCTCATTTCGCTTCACTCTCAAGTCTTAACGAAGATGACAATCTTTTTCAATAATTGGAATGAAACGTCAGGAACAGCCTAAGATAAATTAGTTTCTCGTTTTCCTCAAATTGCTGAATAAATGAAATATAAAAATTAAATTTTATAGACAATATTTGACAGACAATACGAAAAAGTTAAAAAAAACAAATGATTCGCGGTATTTCCACTATATTTCCCGTCCTTCACAATGACAAATAGTTGTTTCTTCCGAAGGAGTCCGTTGACAAAGTTTCCGGGACAGTTCAGTGGCCTGAATAGTTATCTTTTTCGTACCTCTCAGGGGGTTAAGCTCTATCGTATGCATATGTACACATTTGAGTGCGGATAAAGCGGTATATATGTACACATTCCTATGCAAAAAATACGCAAGGATTATTTCTAACTTTAAAAAGTAAGACAGTGTAAGTGGCTGGATTTTATAAGTTACAAAATATTCTAGAGAATACGTATCCACTAAAGCGGTGACAAAAATGGAACACGTTCAAAAGCAATGCTTTTTCATCGATGAACTCAGCATTCTTTTTAAAACGTCGTGCAGAGCCGTTTTTGGGTGTGTGTAGTAGAAAAGACCAAGAAGTGAGGAAGGGAAAGACCAAGAAGAGCTTGCATAACATACATTATATACACAGCCTATATACGTGTCACTGCTGGGCACAGACCTCCGCTCAATCAACCGGAGGGAGTATGGAGCATACTATACCACGCTTTTTCGGTTTCGATTCCCAATGGGGACATTGGAAATCGAACCCGGACCTCCAGATCGTAACCCCAACGCTCTAACCACGGATGCTGTGTGAAGAAGAGCTTAGAGAAGTCGAACGTTGTCTTATAAGAAAGTCAAATAATTAGCCCTTGATAGACAAGAATGGAGAATGCTACACCGACATGAGCGTGGCTCTTAAATTGATGATGATGATGATGTGTATATTATGATCATTGATAAAAAGAGAAGCAAATGATTTTTTAACTTGAAACATAATGGCACATAGACGAACAAACTTTTGAATGGGCCACCGAAAAAAAAAACGTTTTAGTCGAGTTTGACTGCGAAAAACTGCCATTTAAGACAAGTCAGATCAAGGACAAGTGACTTATAAATGGGTTGTCTTCGCCTTCGCGGCACTAGCCACCATAAGTTGTAGCATTATAAAAGGATGACCCGACATCGTCTAAATCTTATTATTTATGGTTCAGAGAACCCCCTTTATCTTTTTTAAGCGACCCTGCCTCATATTCCTAGTATAGTTGTAGTAGGAAATAAAAAATATTCTGTTTAATAACTTGCGCAATAATAGTAGTAAGTAATTGTAGTTAGCACTCTGATATAATTTTATGCTAAGTGGAGTTCAAGGTAAATGGTTATTCGTAACGAGATTAAACTAGGCAGGTCGAAGTTTAATTAGTTTTCACGCGAGTTCATTCTCTTAGAGTTATATTCCATGCTAGGAGGTTGAGGTTGAACTAATTACTTTGACTAATGTCCTCAAGATAGGTTTAGAAGAATTACATGTACCTAGTTGAATGGGTGTGCCATTCACCCGTCGTATTTGGACACCTACGAAGTTTAAAATAAATCGTTTCATAAAGGCAAAAAGTTTGAATGTTAGTCAGTTCTTTGATGCCCTAAAATCACTGCCTATGTCAGACATTACACCTAGCTGGTTTGACAATACTTCGCGAACCTTGCAGAAATTCTTTTCACCTCTTTTGTGCAGAGAAACGATTCCACGTCCTGAGCAAGAGTTCAGGGAAGAATGATTGCTCGTGTCTGACAACCGCAGCAAGGGTTCGTTAAAAATACTTTCAAGTTACAAAGAATTCCGCGTAGACAATTCACTTTGGCACAGAGGCAACAGCTAGCTTGCATGCAAGGTTAAAATATCTTTCACAATTTTGCAAACATTTTATTTATTATCTTATCGCTAAAATTAACACTGCTGAAATGGTAGTTGGTGAAACAACTGTTTAGGTAATTTTCGTATTAAGACATTTCAGTAATATACGAGTAGGTATTTGGACCGAGACAGACCGGAACCACTAAGTGCAACCAAGCGATCGTGCTCAAGGTCGCATGTTGAAGATACATACATATTCATAACACAACAATACCTACATTCTATATACATAGTTATAATATGTAGCTATTCAATGTCGGAAAATATTTGCGAAGTTTGTTGTTCAAGGTAAATCAAATGAGTGAATGTGAGAAGAAATAATAGACGTCACAAAGTAACAAAATAAGTTAGTAACGAACAGTAGGTACTTACGAAAAACATTTTCTTGTTTAGATAGTAAATTGATGGACGCGCGAGGATTGGAACTAGAATGTAACAATTTAAGCAATATTAGTTTATGAATATCAAGAGTATTTGAAAACAATAATGAATAGCCATATCATGCAGGATTCACAATTTTGTACCGCTGATATTAATAAAATTCAATTTCTCCAAATCGATGGCAGAAATATAGCATTAGTTTTGTCTTAAAGTAAAAACGAATTGATTTATAGACGGTCGTGCTAGCAGTGGGGACTGGAGACCAACCGTGACGGGTAACGGGCTCTGAGACGGTTCTCGGTGCAATTATTTATCATAGAGAATCGCTCCAGGCTGGCATGGCTCATCAAGCAAATCTAGTTACTTAAGTGACCATTATCTAGTTCAAATGCAGATCGTTCCTGACTTAATTGACACCTGTGGTAAACTCCTCAATCATTTAACATTACAGCTAAAAATAAAACTAATCTCGTTTCTCTTCAAACCCAAATGTAAGTTCTTCTACAGAATAAAGTAAGAGCACATGAACTGATGTTTATTTGTTAGATGTTGCGTGACCGTTGTCGATTTCGGCGAGATTTCTCTGTACTTCAGCAAAAACAAGATTGTTTCAAATCACGGGTATTACGATGAACGACGGCTTATTCTTTGTTTTTGTTACTTCTTCGATGTTTTGAGAGAAAATGTTGACGAATCATGCCATTTTGAACGTAGTGTTATGTCATTTTGCCAATTTATATTAATACATTGCAAGTTGTTTAGGAAGATCTGTAACCGTTGTGTGAGATTAATGAGAGCAAAAAGTGAAAGTGTCGTGAACGTGTATTGTATTGCGATTATGTGCAATGTTGTTGCCGGCTGCAGCAGCGCTCGCTACAGTGTGGGTAGCTATTCTATTCGGCAGTATAGTTTAGCTATTACTTACAGTGATTCCTAATGTTAGTTTCGCGGAACCTAAGCGAGACTTAGAAAAGTCGCTAGGGTTTCGAGAATTATTTTTATATAAGTATAAAGCAATTACAAGTCTTTCACTTTCAAAATACTTTTAATAAAAGTTTCAGTTCATATATAAATTAAATTGTCTTTGATATCTAATCATTTGATATGGGGTTCTATAAAATAAAGGGTATGAAGGTGAATGTTCCATTATCTTAAAAGTTTACGATCCCCTGCACTAGTATTACAGCTGTCTCGATTCACATCAACCAAATACTCGCCACATAATTGTGGCAGAATACCAATTCCAAACTTTGATTATCACGACGCTAATGCTCAACTCGGTACTCATTTATCATCTTACCTATCAAAATATGGCAGGTATCCTAACATTTCCAAAAACGGTTCAAATGATTATCTAAATCCCCTGATTGCGAGATTACTTTCTATTTTGTTTTCTATTGAGCCCTCCAAGTAAAGTAACAGGGAGCAGTGGACGTAAATCCCGGATTAGTATCCTAAACATTCCTCCTTGAAGGGATCTTCTCTAAAGTTAGATAAGTAGATCCGATTGTACTCAACTAGAGCCCGTTTTAGACTCCACATTCGAGACACAAATCAATATTAGGCACTAAAGATGCTTTGTTTATGCGGCTGAGTCATCACTAGTGAATAGTGACCCATCCAGTTGTCCGCGCTCGGCTTCGCTCATCGCCATTTATAGAAGCTTATGCTTTTTGCTGACTTCAACTTGTCTATCTAGTATTGTCAAGAGCTGGTATCGGTTTTGCTTTTCAAAAAAGTTTCTCGTGGATGAATCGAATCCGGTCGGGGCATTCAGAGCGCGGTGCGTATCAAGTATCGATCAGAGCGGCTCTGCTGCGTCGCCCCACATTTTACGCTCGTTGCCAATCGCGACGAACACGCTCGCTTTAGCTACCCGTTTAACTGCCGTACTCGTACTATCGGCGATATAAATAAATTCACGGATCAAAACAATGGTTACAAATAGAACACGCTTTGTACAGGAAACGGCTTGGCATTTCCAAGTTTCAGCGCCTTTGACATTTTACCGATACGTTTCGTGTCTGAATGAATTCATAATGCTTTTGTTGGCTCAATATGTCCTGGAAACAAAGAATGCACTTTATCGAAATATAATTGCGATATATTAATGATTCAGATACGTCAATCTTTGAAATTGATAATGCAGCACGTTCATGGTGGCATTAGCAGCAGTCAGAATATTGCACAACGCCAGCTGTGTTTCTGACTCACGCTCTACGTAGGTGTCGCCTTCACAGTGATTTAATTCTATTAGCTCTCTCTATTGTTGCTAATGTACACACTTGTTGCCCTAATTGAGTACTGTTTAAATCACACTTAATACCACTTACATTTTGGTACCGCGATCGATTGAACGCGATTAATTTCCTCAAGTAGTCGTTCGTTGCTAGATAATGAACTATTCTGTTTAACTTGAGTTTGATAACATGGCTTTCATTAATAATTTATCTAACTTACTGATTTAAGGTTGAAGATTAATTCTGAGAATGTACTTACGCGGAGGAGGAGTCGATTAATTAATAATTGACATTTTAAAACTAATTTTATATTGAACAGCTTCAAATCAGTGTCTAATATTAACATTATTTCAAGGTATTTGTCCACACGAGTATTATCATTGCATGTGCAAATAAATGATATTATTATCATCATTCTCAGTCTTCCTGCTATGCGCCGCGGTGTTAAGGATTCATAACGCAAATAAATGATAATGCAGCCATAACACTCACTCTCGAAGGCCAGTGACTGTGGCTACGTATATCACAGTAATCTCATGTAATTCATAGTCTTCCTCACCGTGAGAAACATTTCAAACAAATTAACTTTCCTCCATTACTGTCACGCAAGACAGATCGCAGCAAACTGCGCGTATTAGCTTTTTTCTTACAATAGTTTCGTCTTGCGCATAATGAGTGGCTTCAATCAATTAGCTCAAAATAGCGTCACGTACGTTTGTAATAGCGATTGTAATTTAGGTCGTTGAACTAACGGGACGGGAGTGCGTTCCCCACTTGCCGTGATGGCCTATCGTGACCGTGCCTTAAGAAACTCACAAATTATAGCACTATAGTATAACGCACACTTATTAACTGCACACGCTTCATCCAATTTGTGCGAATTTAACTTGTCGTACTTTACTTAGAATCGTGTTTGTCGTCTATTAGAGAATTGATTAGAGATGTGGAACTTATGATGACGTAAAGATGATTAAATAGGGATCACTTTTATATAATCCCAAAATAACTATTTAAATCATCAAAGTACCTTCCTACTTTTACGTAGGATTTTGCTGTCAGATAGAGCAAGAGACAATAGCCGAAGTGTGAACAGCAGACAAGTTCACAGCTGAGCGTAGTTGATGAGCAAAGCAAGTAACAGTGAGTGTGGTCGACGGATTTCCGAGACAATTGCGTCTGGTGACGCCTCCAACAGAGCGGATAATGGCGGCATTGTTTAGACGCTTTTAATTAAAATCGATTGTTCACCGACATGCGATATCTTCATTGGACAGATTAGAATCACCATAGTTGTGGCCGCCCTTCGTACTCCAATTGTAGTTACCAGATTTATAACTCAAGTTTGGGTTCAGTCGAAATTGATTATTAGATTATCCCCCGCAATTTTGGGCAGGGTTAACTTAGTTTCGCAATTTTATTGATGTATTTACTTTCTGGGTTCCAGAGTAGTCTACAAATTGAGGTCGTTTCTGATCAATTGTTTAGTTAATTATTTAAAGCTTCGATTGTTTACAGTAAAGTGCTTGATTAATATAGAGGATGCTGAGTCAGCGGAGGCATATTGAAGAATTTAAGGATATGACTGGTGTGTTGCTGCAAATCTATACAAGGTGTGGCAAGGTCGTGTAACGTATGATGTCATAAAATCGACGACAGATCGCAACCCGATCATGCGTAGATTATGAATGTAGATACCATTCACCATGTCGTAATATACTGTTAATGTATCCTTTGGAACTCAACTAATGCGGTCATGAATAATGTTTACGGTAAATGAGTTTTCATACCAGCGAGCAAACTCATAAATCATCGTACATATTTTTATAACATAGCTTTTATAAATCCCACGATAGTATCATATTTTCCACCATAAAAGTCGTCACCTTACGACGTGTCTTGAAAGCCCTATTCTATAAACTTGACGTAAACGTTTAATTATATTTTTCACGAGTGTAGCTATTAACACTGGAAATGGCCAATAAAATCCGTTGGGCACATTTTACTTAATATTGATGGTTCCGATTATTACGTCGACGGCGCTTATTGAAAGCGTCTGTAAAGGGCATTCACGTGATTGACAAATTGCTAGTGATCCGGGGTGAACAGGCACGCGAACAAAGATTAACCCAGACCC
Organism: Pectinophora gossypiella; assembly: GCF_024362695.1. Taxonomy (NCBI): domain Eukaryota; kingdom Metazoa; phylum Arthropoda; class Insecta; order Lepidoptera; family Gelechiidae; genus Pectinophora; species Pectinophora gossypiella. The sequence continues at coordinate 7,205,564 of NC_065404.1, forward strand.
GCCTCGCCCGTCGCCTTCCTTATGACACTCGCACGTTTTTCCTACAAAAATAACCGTTTTGCATTTCTGGACTCAGCCCCTAACCTTGTACTAGATTCTTAAATGAATTTCCGTGTCACGCCTTACTCCGCAATGAGAAAGGACCCCGTTAACAGACTAATTACTGAGCCGGTTAACGCAAATAATAGCGTAAATTGAAGAATAGCTTTTGTGCCTTTTGAGAGTCCAAAACGATGTATTTTATGAAGTAAATATCATTTATCTCCGCGGCATGTGTGTGAAAACCATTAATCTCAAAATTATGTTTGACAGGTTGAATACAAATGTTATAGTTTATAACGATATACCATTTATAGTCTCTTAGTTTTGTTGCCTTAAACGTTATGTGCATAACAATAGCTTACATCTAACTTATTTAAATGATGAGACCCTTTTCACATCTCAGAATGCTTTAAAAGACTTTATGTTTAAAGTTCTTTTTATACTTTAGTGTAAAGAGAACTTTAAGTAGTTCTCTTTTTTTCACAATAGGTTCTCATCTAACTATTAAATCTCACCTAAGGATAAGTGACGATGCACGATGTTGGCCTAAGGCGGAGTACACTTATCTATTAAGTGCTCATGTCAGATTTTAGCTTGGTAGAGAAATACCATAGTTTGCTAGAATTAATAAGGGGGAAGAAGGCAATAGGACAGGGTTGTAAACTACAACCTGTACCTGTAGCAGGGTAGCGTCTAATCTCCGTTGTCCAGCCATCATGCCGGAACACAACTTAAGTCGCTTTATTCTTTTACTAACTTCGAAGTAGGTAAAGTTCGGTAAAATTAATGACCTATTGAAGATACAAGCTACGCAGTAAATCATTGACTGTAATTCGAGCGCTTTTGCTTCTAACTCTCGTAAAGTCAGAACTCAGAACGTTCGTTAGTGTTTCGACCCTGGTTAAGTACAATAATTTATTGCTCTTGTAACGCACACGTTGTTTATGAAATTTTCCTAGTAACTGGCGTGAGTTGCCTGTTAGTTATTATTTCACGCTATTATTAGACTATCACGGACTCTTATGCGTTTGACTGGCGTTGTGTAAGACAAAACAAGCCATCTCCGTCAATACCAGTACTGACATAATGTAATTGCAGCAATTTCACATACACAATGTAATAACCCGAAAACAAGATTACAGTGTGAGAGAGATGGCATTTGGTTTATGTTTTCTCACGTCAGAGTAACTTGATGTGAGATATGAAATGGATGCATAAGGGCCTTCGCGGACTGAATAATAAAGGATCCCGTTGTGCGTTGCAAGCGGAGGTCACGCGCCGTGCCTGCCGCGGCCGGTTCGATGCCCTGCTGGTACGACGAGCCAAGCACTATGTAACTGGGACGTAAATCAAACAAACTCGACATTGACGACCGCAGAAGAAATGTAAAAAAGTGTACTAAATACGTAATAAAGCGGCAATTACTTACGAACCACATGAATATTGAAAGAGAAAGTAATTTAGAACGCGACGGTGAAGCTAATCAATTGACAAATGTACGTGATCGATAGACGAATGCGAACAAAGCTTTCAATTTACGACTAAAAGGGAAGTTTGATGCATTCATTTATGTTCCGAGTGAGTTGGCACATTGCATTGGATCTACTTATTTGGTAAACGACAATTAGACGTTGCTCTATTGTAATGAAAAACTCGATTTCAAACTGAATTTATAGTAGCTTACCGAGTATTTGTATTACCGAGTCCACGTTGGGTAGTACACCTACGTGCAATGTGGAGGTAATTTTGAAACGTTAATTACGCTTATTACTTCTTGCAGATACGGCACGTCTGACCGGTTCCAAAATAATCGCCGCGATAATTATCTGAGCCGGATTACCATCATGCAGCTCTGGTACTGCATTATAAAAAGGTTTTCTGTTAAGTAGTTACCACCTTCTAACTCGCCTTTCTTTTGCGTGTAGTTTTTTTAGTCGGCACTCTATCTTCGTTCGTAGACGTTCGAGGCAAAAAGACAAAAACTCCAGTCGGTAATTATCTTGTTGCAGCGAAGGGCCGTGTTCGATTGTTTATTGCCCTCTCCCACCGGATGTGTCTATTCTCTTTTATTTGGTATTTCATGTTTCCTCCCAGGCAGCAGATGGTAATCATACGTTAAAGAATGCATTCCATATCTGCAATTATTTCGTAAAGCTGATGCGGTTGTGGCCCACATCGGCCGTGGTTATCGTTTTTGTGGAGTTCCCAGCTCCGAGCTGTAATAACCGCGTTTACGGTTCCGCCAACAGTTCATATTTTCTTAAAGCGCAATAAACATTTTCAAGCAAACATATTTCCCACAATGGTTCCAACATGCCAATATACAAAAGTGCTTAGCTTGTAAATCAGAGTGCACATTGACGTTTACAACACGAGACTTGCATATTGGAAAGCGTTTACTTTTCACTCAAGCGAGATTTAGAGTTTCTAGCGGCGGCGGTGTCGGGTGTTATTGGGGCTCTCGAGAGAAATCCTCCTGGACCACTCGGTGCGCCCAGTCGTGACCCCGCATTGATCTCCACTCAACTCCGACGACGCGACATCTCGGATCACGTTCTACAATGTAGAACTTTACATGAATACTCGTAGATCAATTGAGTAAATTGTTATTTACAACCGCATTAACTAGCTTAGAACTTTGAATGGTTGTTGAACTATAGGGTGTCCGCCGATAGCGACCGACTTGTTAGCACGTCCCTGCCCTGTCACGACTGCGCCGGCGCACTTTCTCCTGCACGACTGCCCTATTTTACACCTATGAAACAACGACAAATCAAACTTTCATCCGACCAAATGATCTAGAATGGAAACCTTTCTAATTGCTCTTAACTTACCTAATTAAAGTTATTTAAAGATATCCGAGAGCGATAATCAGTCTTTATCCTAGAGTACCTATTGTATTTTTAAAAAGTTACTAGAAAATGTTGACATATGTAAATCGTGTCGGTTGTGGCGGAAGTGCAGAGTGCTCTATAAATGGACGGTGAGAACTATTATAAGCGAGTGTTTGTTATTGGAATTGAGTGACATGACAACACGAACTGAACAGTTTTATCTTTCAGATAAGTGTGAGGTCAGTGAACTATCAGGTGGAAAGTAAATTAGTACGACTTCAAACAAGTTGAACAAGTGTGAGTAAGATATGAGAGTAAAATGAGATGGGTTTTCTCGTAATTAGTTTAGATGCAGTGCACGAACATTCGGGTGCATGCAGTCGTCATGCAGCTATGCTTGGCGGCGGGGCTCCGCGTTCCCTCGCCTGCCACCCGTGTAATCATATGCTACCGACACGCATATTACTTTAACATATTATCTAATGTTGCGTTTTTGCGTTTAGTTCGCATGAGAACACTTGCGCTTTCGCCTCTTCGATTAATTACTGAAGTTATCCAACATGTGGCGCATCATTACACGCTCCGCATGGCTGGGGGTTTCCGGTGCAGGCTGCACTCACTCCCAAGGCGCAGTGCAGCACGACTCTGACATTTTTAGCTCCCCAGCTTGCGTCACTCATAGTCTACTTTGAAATGCCGCCGCCGCGGTATTGCAACACCGTGTACATTGTAATCTGACCCTATCCTTTTATAGAAAGTTGTCAGACGCGCCGCAGCAAATTCAACTGAACATTTGATAAATTAGTTATGATCTCAAACTATTTGGTAGATTGAAAACAATAAGTTGTATTCTTAGTGACGGAAGTACTTATTATCCCAGCTGCTGTGGGGAGCATTTATGGCGTCAGATCGAATCCGGTGCCTTTTCATTGCAGTGTGCGGGCCGCGCGTACAATAATCGTAAAAGCCGGTCCCCTTGTCGAGAAGTGTGGAACTGTCCGCACGGTGATAAAGGAAAATGCATTGCTTCCCCGACCCTCTTCGAGGGATGGAGGCTTTCCTTAAAACGGGCACTTCAAAATGGCGGCTCAAGTCATTAATGCACGGCTCAGGAGCTGCCGAAATTTAAAAGTCCATTTCTAACTTAGTTATTATACAAAGTAGTAGTTATGCTAAGATAAGGAGACGAGAAAATCGTGACAAGTATTTTTATTCGCCACGATGAGAAAAGGTTAGGCCAAATATCCTTTTTCCTGAATTTTGGAATGATTCATACTTAAACCGAGCACGAGCCCCTGGAAAAGTATTTCGTTTTCTTTTCCTTATTTGTCTAATATCACCTCGAGGGGACGCTCTACACTTTGAAATATAATTTAAAACCTATTGTTTACGAATTAGGGGTGAAACTGTTATAAAACAACGAGGGAATAAGTACGAATGTTTATTTTGAAAAAGAATTACGAAAGAATATTAATTCTTATGGTATATACACGTACTTATAAACATCCTGTAATAATTCATTTTCAAACAAGAAAATTACTATTAAAACATGGCATTTTAATGCGTGGTCTTTTCTGATGATAATATTGTAAAAGTCGATAGGTTAGCGCTATGAAAAACAGTTGCTTTTTAATTTCACATTAAAAAACATAACATTACAACATATTAATTAAATGCGAATACGGAGTTAATATCAAGTGGAATTTTCCGTCGCGAAATTGTCAATTTTATACTTTTGTGATGGAAGATTCCAAGTGATATTAACTCAGAATCATGAGCTGAATCATCCCCCTTAGTATTCGGTACGATGTCACTTACACCCCGTACAATTACGTACAGGTAGCTATTGGGTGTTAGTGAATATTTATGAAATTTTAGTGTTCTTTTTTAATTATTTTCAGTTCCATAATTTTGCGACGGAAAATTCCTCTTGATATCAAGTCTGAATCATCCGAATCTCTGAATCAGTCTGAATCAAAGTTTTCGTTACGATGTCACTAACACCCTGTATATGACTACTGTGTTATTTCAATAACATTACATATGTTTTTACCGACTTCAAAAAAGGAGGAGGTTATCAGTTCGACAGTATATTTTTTTTTGTAAAAATCATATTTTTTTGAAGTTGGTGAATTTGGCCCCGATTCCAACAGACACCTCCTAATTTTAAGTGATACCCGTCAGTTTCTTATCCACCGAAAAGGAAAGGGACGGATGATTGACAATATTGTTAATTTTAAAATGAATGAATAACCCGGGAGAACAAAATATGAATAAAAAATGTATGCAACCTGTTTGACGTGTGCTGTCAACATAATTCTGTCGGGTTATTGACCAATATAAAATTTTGAGAGGGTTTTTTAAATTTCTGCCTAAATTGACATGTGTTCCATAATCTTTATGCCTGTCGATTACCATAGTCCCTTTCCTTTTCGGGGGATAAGAAAATGACAGGTATGACTTAATATAAAATTAGATGGTGTCTACAGGAATTACCATTGGTTCTCACACTACGCTGATTTTGAAGCGGTGCGCAGCACGACGCGGCGGTGTTCGTGTGTTAGGCATCAGAGGCTTACAAACAATACAAGTCAATGCGACCTTGCCAACGGCTTTACCACCAACCGCGTCACGTCGCGTCGCGCCGGTGCGCGGTGTCGTGTGAGATTCGCCTTATTGTAAATTTGTGAGTAATTGTCGCGCTCGTCGCCGCAGCTTATGCGATTTATCACACGTGAATCGTTTGCCGTCACACGTCATTCACTCATACGAGTGCGCTGCGCTCACAGTTTTTACTCAAATTACTTTTATGCTTTTTGTAGGTACCTATACGAAATAAAATGAGTTCTGCGAATGTATTTGCTAGAGGTCATTGCCCTTTCAACCGCGTATTGTTATCTTGTACGTGTACGACGAATGGTAATGAAGCTTTCGCAAACATTCTCTAACTCGTTCGACACCATCGGTGCCGTTCGGTATTAGGTACGTACCTAACGTACTAAGTAACAAAACTTGTCTTAGTTACTTACTAATATTTGAATATTAGTACCTACCTATATCTATTGCATATACCTAATTATATTTCTCATCGAGACCTACGAGTATTTCTAGTCGCGGGAATATCGTAGAAGTTGATTAAATAGAGTGATCATATTCATGACATCAGTATATTAGATTTGCTTACACTTATAGGTAATTAACAGCCTTCGTGGTCTAGTGGTTAGAGCGTTAGGAGCGATCTGGAGGTCCGGGTTCGATTCCCGATGGGGACATTGTCGAAATCACTTTGTGAGACTGTCCTTTGTTTGGTAAGGACTTTTCAGGCTTGAATCACCTGATTGTCCAAAAAAAGTAAGATGATTCCGTTCTTCGGAGGGCACGTTAAGTCGTTGGTCCCGGCTATTAGCCGTAAAAACACCTCCACCAACCCGCATTGGAGCAGCGTGGTGGAGTATGCTCCATACCCCCTCCGGTTGATTGAGATTTGAGGGGAGGCCTGTGCCTAGCAGTGGGACGTATATAGGCTGTTTATGTAAGTATTATAGGTAAGTAACAGAGCGAAAATCGTCATAATTGTTTTAAGACCTATCATATTATAATCCCTAATAGATGTGACTGCAAGTTGTCCTGTACCAGTCTGTCTACCTTACCTCAGTAGAGATATGAGTATACAAAATTTCTAAATTACCAAGAAATAAAGTAGAAAATGGGGTCATAAATTTCCGGAGATCAGACTCGGATAGCGAAGTTGGCGGCCGTATATCGGCGCGCGGGCCTCATACATTTGCCGAGGCAGAGTCGCGTCTGTCCCATCCACCTGTCGTGTCTGTTACCCCGCATACGGTAGTACCAACTCTGATTTATTTTTTGCTACACTTTATTTTATGGACTTCCGTCGCGGATACTTGTCACAGAACAAAGCGAATAATACTCGTTGTACTGTATGTCGCTCCCCAATCATGTTACTTTGACTTGTATAACCTAAACACGTAATATGTGAAATTAGTCTTATGCGTAAACTAAGGCATAGTAAATGCACAAAGTATTAAATGAGGTGTCTTTTACCTTTTTTGATGTGACTTACTATAGATTTATCGCAGACGGCAATAACTAGGCACTTGGTTGGATGTTTTGTTTACCAATCGCTTGTTAAATCCTATGAAGTCAGGTACAGGTGAAACTGGATTCACTTTAAATCTCATCATCATCTCCCTAGCATTTTTTACAGGGTCCGCTTACCTAACCTGAAGATTTGACAGGGCCGGATTTTTACAGAAGCGACTGCCTGTCTGACCTTCCAACCCGCGAAGGGAAAATACAGGTTAGGACGATGCTTTTCCTTCACCGCTGAGCACGTGATAATCATACATAATCCAAATATGAATTCGGAAACAATTTCGACAATCAATGGCCTGTGCTGGATTCGAACCTGCGGCCTCAAAGTGAGAGGCAAGCGTTTTCTAACTGGGCTCTACGGCTTGACGGCTTCGGCGGGATTTGCTTTAAATCTAATACACAAAATAAACAAAACACAGTCAATTAGTTGGCATTTAGCCAGTTCCGGATTTGTTCGAATTAGATCATAAAGTTATGAGGTTTATATCTTGTTGCGCTATTACGTAATGGTGTCTGTAATTTTGATTTAGTGCAGCTTTATGGCGCATTTATAGAATAAAGCTTGACTGTAATTACCTTGTAAACTCTGGCTTAATAGTCGCAATAAATACGTCTGTCGGGTACTTTCGGTATCGCTTATATGCGAATTAGTTGCCTTTTACACTTGTTGCCTATTCTTGAAGCAGAGATCTACGTATACTCAGACCTACTTACATCAGTACAGACGAGCTTTCGCACCCCAGGTGCGAGCGGTTTCTTCCTTCGAGGGTGGCTTTCTTCGCTGAAATGGGGGCGGCGGGGAGGGTACGTGACGCGTTTTTATGATGAAGACAATCAGGACCTGTAGATACCACGTCCGGGACATGTGCCTGTTTCGCGCTCCAATGAATACATGCGCGATGTAAGCTTTCACTAAACAGAAAGCCGTCTAAATGTTAGCGATATCATCGTTTAAACAATAAGACTAATAGCCTCTCAAAATTTATCATTACCGTGCGTGACTCGTTAGAATACGTACACTTAGTGACTTAAATCGTGTATGAGATATGCACTGAAATATCTTCTATTATAGAATAGTCAACAAAATTAACGACTCTGACAGTTTCAGCTGTCATTTCAAGTTGCGTGTGTTAAGTGATGTGTCGTTCCCGGGAATGTTCCCAAAGTGAGAATGTTCCCGTTGTCAACTCTTTAGTTGTAAAGACACTGGCTGCTTTTCTTTTTCTAATTGTTATTTCCTGTACTCTGGTCTATCTAACCTTGTTAAAGCTTTTTTTACATATGATTTGCGCCTTTTTGGGAACGTTCCAAAAGTGGGAAAATTCCCGGGAACAGCACATCACTGCGTGTGTTGCAGTGGTCGTCTCGTGCAAAAGTGATTAACGGTGCCGTGAAATTACCAGGTCAACGACCGGCCCTTGCCACGTGGGTAAACGGTACTCACTCGTTCATAATATTAGTAAACATTATATCATTCGTTACTCCACCCGTAATATCAAGTTAATATTCGAAACTTTTATTACTACGGCTCCATAGCTTAGCCAAATAAAACTTTGTGTCATAATGGAAACAATTTCCTCCCACTCGTTAAATAATGCAAAAAGTTTTAACGAATGGGGCGTTTATACTAAGCTGTCTAAGTAATAAGTATTTATATTATGCTTGGTTCCCTGCAATGTTCCTTTAGAAAACTTTGATGTTTGAGTTTTGTCGGCGTTTGCTTAGAGGGATTTCATTAAAGTCTTTAAAATTTTGCACGTAAATCTTGGTATAAGTAATTAAGCACCATAAGGACAATAGAGATTAGAAAGGTTGTTTCAAACACGACTAGTTTTATCTTTCATATTAAAAGCGCAGCTGTTTTGATAACGGATCTATTTTAGGTTCGGGACGTTTTCGTCATTATACCGAGGTACCTACTTTCATAAAACGAACCGGCACGGATTACAGCGGCCATGTGCACCAATCCGGGGCCGGGCGATGACTATTAGCCGCCATACCGCCGGGTAATGAAGTCATTGCTTATATTTATGACTTTTTTATTCGGAAAAATGGTTTACTTACGTTTCTCTGAACAAATAGTTAAGTACTTACTTATATTTTGTTTGAAAATAAAACAAACCTATGTGCGATAATCTTTTGTTTCTGAGAAAAATATATTCATTCCAGCTTGTAATTTATTTTTTATTTGAAATATCTCGAAAGCACATTTCTCCTCTGCGGAATTAAATGGATAAGGTGTTCTGTTGTAACAAGATCGTCTTCTGGGATATCGGTGAGCTCTGGAGGGTTGTTGCCAATGTAGCTATTATTTTTAGTCATTTGAGCGTATTTCCTTGTGGCTGTCCTTTATCCCGAGGCGCTGGAGCTCGCTCGCGTATTCTCTTGTGTATCCTGCGCCGTATTCCCTATGTTTTCAAAGGAAATTTTCCGCTTATCATCCTTGACACAGTTGTAGGCTTATCTACCACCGGGTAGCACCACGCATGGGTTGTTATTGCTACACAAGAACATTAGTATATTACTTCCTCAAACGTGTTGCGTACGATACGCAAAAAGTCTAACAATGGCTGGGGAAATCGATACGTCGAATGAGGAATTAGCTGACATAAGTACTTTTTTTGTTGAGAATTCAAAATGTAAGCATTTCTTGCTGATCATGGAAACACTTTGGTTACATTCTTGGCAATATCACCTGTCATAATCAAATCCTATTAATGTAACAAATATGCTTTATACCAGCGCAAGTCCGAACAACGTCTATAAATTAATAGAACCGTCCTTTCCTGTCGTCTCCCCAATGAATCGGAAAATATTCCCAGCGAATTAGGTCATCTCATGTAATACGAGAGTGAAACGGGAACCTCTACGTCATTCGCCCATAGGCCGTCCATTCATAATAATTTTATTTGGCTACTCGGTGACTGATGACAGATATTGATGGGGTCCGATGTTGCCACGCAGCTTCCCCTGTGATATGTTGCAGGCTCACATGGCAGTATGGAAGTGGGCCCGAGCTAATGGCTAGGGAGTTTTATTTATATGACAGCGTCATAAAGAGACGCTACGATAATATGATCGAAATTAATGGCCTTATTCGATAACTTTGTTTCCCTCTAACGGAATTGATCGAAAGGTCGACGTCATTGGCCTGTTCTTCATTATTGTGATTTGAGTCTGCGTATTTTCGTTAGCGTAGGCAGAAAGTTTTGTTAATCAACCAAACAAATGGAACACGAAAAGAACATTTTGAATTAGGTAACTTTGGGTTTATTCCAATTTTAAAATCAAGTATTCGAATAATTCAAGATTACGAAACAAAATAAAAGCGTGACGACCAATGGAAGAATTAAAGCCCAAACCTTGTACAGTACAACCCCTTAACACAGTACCTACTCGATGGATTTATACAGGAAATTGTCAAGAGTGCATATAATTGAAAATTTGTTATTTAAAGCGCTGAAGGAGGTGAAAAAAGTGAAGCCGGTCAGAGAGGCTATTGTATTAGAGAGTGCGTGCTGGGACCCCGCCGGAACCGACTAGAATGGTCTAGTGGTGCGCTAATGATTACTAATTAAGTACCGTAGGGGCCATACCCCGCTGTGCACTGCGCAATGTGCAATCACAATGCTAGATCACAATGCAAAACAAACAATGCTCCTCGTTCTATTTGGTTCGAAAGTGATATCTGTTGTATAATTAAAATAAGTATTACTTCAAACCCACCTTCACCATCTACGAACGCTGATTAAAGAGAAAGAAACTAAAAAAGGAAATACAAGACCATATTAAGAGCACTATCTGATTTAAATTTCCTCTCCATAAAAAGATAAAGGAAGCGCGGTTCGATTTAGATATCCTGCAACATTCGTCTCTGTCTTTATTAATATTGGATTCTAGTAGAACATGATGTAGCAATGTTTAATTTTACTCTTTCGTTGTTACAGATCGCGTGCAGTGTTGAACAACTGTAGCTGCTAAGGTTTGTAAAGTTTAATTTGCTTTAAGTTGTTTAATAAAGAATTGTTATCCGTACCAAGAAGAACAACATAAAGACGCGGCGCTTCGCCCCATCGCCTGCCGACAGCTGGAGCTGTGCTATCGCAGTTTCTACGTGACTGGCGCCGCGGGTTTTTTCACGAACTCTGTTCATTTGAAAATTTACAACTCGCCAATATAGCCCCGTTTCAGTTGCGCTCACCACCAGAACTAGGTTAGAGTGAGATAATAGCTTCCCCGCCCGTTTTGCCCCATTGTTGTTATCCGCATACCCGTTTCTATCGAAAAAACTTCTGAAAGTTAATAGGTGAGCAATGTTTGCATTTTTTGTTGGAACTTCCCGAAACGCTGAGTTGTTATTGCTTCTATCTATTTTCCTAACATTTTTTCGATACGTTGTATAAATAAAATTCCCAATGAAACGGGCGTGTTGATTTTGTGAGTTGCTGTTTATTTTAAGAATATGCTTTATTGGGGATGCAACAAAAACGAACAGTTATATTTGTTTTTATATCAATATAATAGACAGTGTTCAATTCTCGTCAACAAAAACGATGAAACCGCGAGAAGTAGGTTTTCATGTTTTGATTTATTGTTGTCCTCTATTACAATGACATACAACCGGCCTAGGCGTATTCAATTTGTTGTATGTTGTTGTGTTTATGTTTAGGCAATTACGTATTACAGTGATATGGGCATGTTGCGGCCGTCGCGCACCTGTGCGGTCGGAAGGGAGACCAAATTGCCGCCACCCACTTTATTACCTCCTCATATGATTCAAAATCCGCTAAATTTTAATTTGGGCATCATTTCCTATCTCGTTACGTCAAATAAAAATATTTTTGCATCGGAATACCTGACGTCGTTTTCTCGTTTTGCGTTTAATGAGTTTTCCAGAGTAAGTCGACATAATGTTTGGAGGTGCCGTTTGGGATTTTCCGGTATTAAATAGATAGCTTGAATCTGGTAAGAAATTTGCAAAGTCCCAAGACGTCCACCTCTGGTACTAAATGAAAGTTTGTTTGGTGTCCGGGCATGTTTGCCGTCGCCGCCTCGCCGAGACACGCGGCCGCGCTGATTTAGGGGTAAACTTTCCTTGTTTTGCATTTTACGGCAGCGCGGGGAAAGTCGCCCCTAGGAGCTGAATATTTCACGAGTCAACCAACTTTACTAAGGTGCGTCCCTTTACGCATCTTCTGGACAATTGCTTCACATTTTTCGGAGTAAAGTGAAACGTTAAAATGGCTGAGTGAAAATAGCTCCACAAAGAAGTCTCTTTATTGCAGCGTCAAAAGAAAAACTGAACTACGGAAATGTTGCAATAGGATTGGTCAGTTCAGTTGTCGTTTCCCACTGTGAAATTCATTTATTCGCTTTGTGAGAGCCGGTTGGTAGCAGCAGTCACAGCGACGAGTTTTTGTCTCCAGCTGAAACAGGTTAAGTAAATAGCCAGATCGGGCGGTGCATAATGGACGTGCCACATTCTGCTGAATAGAGTTTGTTCTTTATATCTGATTCAGTTTTAATTGAAACTCGTTCGCAAGTTGTTTTAAGCCTAATTCGTTGTTTGGTGTTTATATATCAAACTTCTACCTCGGTTTTTGTTTTTAAGTATTTTGCGTTATGGAAATTTGGCACCTTTAAATGTCCCGCTACCGATACAGGTACTTTCTCGTTAACCGGGGCAGGCATGTAGCTTGTTTCACCAAATTGCTTCACAGCAGCTTGGTGTTGTTGAGAACATGAAACTGCAATTAGTATAGTATTTTGATTCAAGCATACAGCGAATTGTTGAATAAAAACGAAGAATATAACTTGGATATCGGTGTGGATGTTATCAATCAAGCGTGGCAACCGCATGAAATATAACGTTCGATCTCTGCCATGGAATATTGAAGCAAAGTGTACAGTTGCCAACGTGAGTTCAGCTAAACTTTCGTATGGTATAACGTTCATTCGTGCTCCAACTTTGGTTCTTTGTTGTACGTATCGAACTCTATTCTTACTTTGTTTGGGTTCTATTTTCGTCGTTCATTTACCAGGAGCACAGCCAGGAGTTTATTGTCTGTAATAAGACTGATATGATCACTTTTCAGTTCAGAAAATTTTTAGTATAATATTAAAATACATTACTTTGGCTTTATTTCCATTGCCGGTCTGTTCCATCCTAATACATTTATCTGACGTCTAACAAACATTTTCGAAAATACGATAACAAATACTTGAGCTTACTGAATGACTTACATAAATACGGAAACCTTCCACGTAATTAGGCTGCGGCCTTGTTTGATTATTATTTAGGCCAGCCGAATCCTTTGAAGCACCTCTACCTTGTATTCTACTTAAACACTTATCAACTTTTCCATAGACATAATTTTTCTCAATAATCGAAATATTTTATTAATTCTACCACAGGAAGAAACGGTTTTCAACCGATGCATAATTTCACAATGTTTTGTTTTGTTAATACTGGTAGCGATAGACAGATCGAAATTATTCTACTTTTGTTTGCGTTATCAACAATTTCCACGTCGATGCAACCTTATTTTTTCTTAACACAAACGACATTGAAGCAGTTTTATTCTTATCGTCATTCTTTGTGGTGTCCGGGTGGTACTGACTGCTTTCCACCCACTGCGGTTCTTGCACTTCTTTTATTATTTTATATCACGTTCTCTACTATTCCATTATGGACGATTATTTATTATTGATGTAAATTTTCTCGTCGCCACTTTTCTCTCAACCGGCTTTCATTTTCAACAATTTTGACCTTTCTAACGTCACGTGTGTAAATATGCATCAGTTGTGCAACCTTTATTATAAGAGCTTCCTCCTTTCGTAATTGCTTAAGCAATTTTTTGATGTCCCAGTTTTCAATTTCATTAGCATATTGGCTCATGGATGCTTTTAAATCAATTTAGTATGGACAGAGGAGAGTTATGGTGGAGCTGTAGCTCATGGCTGATGGATCAGTATTGAGTTATACGAGGGTCGTCGCCCGCTCCGGTGGTAATCCGGTTAGGGCGCCGTCGACCGCACGCGCCGCGGGCTCTGCTCTGATCGAAAACTAATTGGGCGCGCTTACCTGCACCGCACACCTGATTATCGGTTTAAAACAACGGACATAGTAGTCTAATCAAATAAAATTAATCAATTCAGTCATTGTAAATTGATTAGTCAATCAATCAGATTGTCAATACTTCGAAACTTGGATGCACCCCAAAGAGTAGCACTTGCTAAGTGCTCTAACTCTCTGTATATATTAGATAAATACTAATATATATAGATACATATAAATACTAATACTAATAATATAGAGTTAGTAACATCGTAACGAATACTGAGAGGACTGATTCAGACCATGATTCTGAATATCAAGTGGAATTTTCCCTTAAAGTTTTCGTTACGATGTCTCTAACACCCGGTGTACACCCTATGTAAGCATCCAGTCGCTTCAGAATAGCCAACAAAGCGCGCTATAACAATAAGATTATGATGTGCAGGTGAAAATATAATTACTTTGCTACTCTAAAAGACCTCAAACGTTAAAATAATGACAACGCCTAAAGAATTAAAAAGAAACAGGAATAATTAGAACACATCCTCTATGATATTATTTCATCCCTGGCAAAACATACCTCAAGCAGATTTGAAAGTCTAATCACTTCCATTTAAGCAAATCGAATTTTTATAAAATGTCGCAAAGGCAGCTATTTTCTCTATAAACTGTCCCCGATGAGGTCCTTTTAAAGTGGTTGTCTAAAATAAAACAAGTACGGATTAACTACCTGCGGGATAGTCTCGTCGGTTGGCAATTTTCAATTTGCGAAGTAGCAAATTGGGAGCCCCGGCGCCGTCGTCTAACAAAATAAAAGTCGCCGCCAATAACAACTACCCTTCTAGATTCATATTTAATAAACATATTTTATTCCGTTTTATAGTCTTTTAGTATATTACGTAAATCGCTAGAATGAACTATGGAGATTCATAATAAGTAGATTTATTTTCCCTGTAAAAATTCAGTAAGTATTGTAGAAAAGACAGGTACTGATCATTTAATAATTTGCACATTTATAGCACTGTAACACTGTACTTCAAAAAAGGAGGAGGTTCTCAATTCGACCGTATATTTTTTTTTTTTTTTTTTTTTTTATGTTTGTTCGGGCATATCTTCGTCGTATATGAACCGATTTTGATAATTCTTTTTTTGTTTGAAAGGAGATATACCCAAGGGGGTCCCATGTCAAGGAAGTCAGGATCTGATGATGGAAGACCAGAGAAATCGAGGGGAATTTTCAAAAATCGTAGGAGCGACTAGTGCGTTTGTAAAGTCATATTGATCGGATCGATCTTTAGGCTTCGGGAAAACTTCCCGGCCTTCGAAAACTGGTCAGCATCAGGGAGATACCCTATGGCCTGGCAAAACTATACAACCTGGAGCAATTTTTCTTTCACGAAACGTATTTAAATCTTGATCAAATCCAATCGCCGGTGCAAAAAAACAAAATGGCGGAAAAAAAAGATGGCCGCCATACAAAATTTTGTCGATTTTGGAAGAAGCCCGTTTGGGTAAAAATAATGTATGGGGCGCTTACTCAAAACGTCATGTAGAGTACGGAAATACTTTCTGATCACCAAAAACTGCTCCGCATCAGAGAGATACTCTACGGCCTGGCAAAACTATCGCACGTGAACCAATATTTCTTTGAGAGCACTTATTTAAATCTTGGTCAAATTCCATAGCGCGTAAAAAAAAACAAAATGGCGGAAAAACAAGATGGCCGCCATACACAATTTTGTTTTTTCAGAAAATGTCTCGGGATATAAAATATATATCGGGGTTGTGGTCGGATCGTCATGTTAAGTATGGAAATACTTCCCGATTTTCGAAAACTGCTCCGCATCAGGGTGACACCCTACGGCCTGGCGAAACTATCACACCTGAACCAATTTTTCTTTCACGAAACCTATTTAAATCTTGGTCGAATTTAATGGCCGGTGAAAAAAAATACAAAATGGCGAAAAAACAAGATGGCCGCCATACAAAATTTTGTTTTTCCAGAAAATGTCTTGGGGGTAAAAATGATGTATAGGCGTGTGATCGGAACGTCATATTTGAAAACTGCTCCCAATCAGGGAGACATCCTACGGCCTGGCAAACCTATTGCACCTGGATTTTGTTTGTTTCCACGACACCCATTTAAATCTTGGTCAAATTCTGTCGCCGGTGAAAAAGAACAAAGTGGCGGAAAAACAAGATGGCCGCCATACGAAGAGGGACAGTTTCGAATAAACAGGACACGCGAGCTGCTTTAGCAGCGAGCGAACCACGCGAAATCTACTGTATCTATATGTATGCGTGAGTGTGTATGATAGCAGCTTCCACTGACAACCACATGTGTGTATGTACACATACACATGTGTGTGTGTGTGTGTGCGTGTGTGTGCGCGCGCGCGTGTGTGTGTGTGTGTGTGTGTGTGTGTGCGTGTGATTGTGTGTGTGCGTGTGTACGTGCGCGTGTGCTCGTGTGCGTTAGCACGTGTGTGTGTGTGTGTAAACATGTTCATCAATAATAATTGTGATCACTACTAATAATATATTATATTATTATATATCAATATAAATCAGAAAATCTGTCTGTCTGCATCCTTGCTCAGTCTAACCATCACTTAAAATCGTAAAATAAAATAAAATTTTTAACAAAAAAAAACCGACTTCAAACGCAAAACTAAAAAGCAATAAATAAATTTACTTCGCACAAAGTAATTAGTACGTATTTTCAATTAGTTAATTATTTTATAATTCTGAAGTCGGTGCCAAGTAAATGCTACAACGAAGTACCGATTCATATATTTTTCAATACTGATTGTTTTGTAATTTTTTGTTTGACATTGTTTTGTAATTGCTTTGATATAGGTATTAAACAATATTGTGTGTACATAGTAATTTGATATTGTAGTAGGGTTGTTGTAGCATTTACTTGGCACCGACTTCAGAATTATAAAATAAAATTAACTAATTGAAAATACGTACTAATTACTTTGTGCGAAGTAAATTTATTTATTGCTTTTTAGTTTTGCGTTTGAAGTCGGTTTTTTTTTGTTAAAAATTTTATTTTATTTTACGATTTTAAGTGATGGTTAGACCGAGCAAGGATGCAGACAGACAGATTTTCTGATTTATATTCATATATAATACTTAATATAATATTTTATTAGTAGTGATCACAATTATTATTGATGAACATGTTTACACACACACACTCACACACGCGCTAACGCACACGATCACACGCGCACGTACACACGCACACACACAGACACACGCACACACACACACACACACACACACGCGCGCACACACACGCACACACACACACACACATGTGTATGTGTACATACACACATGTGGTTGTCAGTGGAAGCTGCTATCATACACACTCACGCATACATATAGATACAGTAGATTTCGCGTGGTTCGCTCGCTGCTAAAGCAGCTCGCGTGTCCTGTTTATTCGAAACTGTCCCTCTTCGTATGGCGGCCATCTTGTTTTTCCGCCACTTTGTTCTTTTTCACCGGCGACAGAATTTGACCAAGATTTAAATGGGTGTCGTGGAAACAAACAAAATCCAGGTGCAATAGGTTTGCCAGGCCGTAGGATGTCTCCCTGATTGGGAGCAGTTTTCAAAGATGACGTTCCGATCACACGCCTATACATCATTTTTACCCCCAAGACATTTTCTGGAAAAACAAAATTTTGTATGGCGGCCATCTTGTTTTTTCGCCATTTTGTATTTTTTTCACCGGCCATTAAATTCGACCAAGATTTAAATAGGTTTCGTGAAAGAAAAATTGGTTCAGGTGTGATAGTTTCGCCAGGCCGTAGGGTGTCACCCTGATGCAGAGCAGTTTTCGAAAATCGGGAAGTATTTCCATACTTAACATGACGATCCGACCACAACCCCGATATATATTTTATATCCCGAGACATTTTCTGAAAAAACAAAATTGTGTATGGCGGCCATCTTGTTTTTCCGCCATTTTGTTTTTTTTTACGCGCTATGGAATTTGACCAAGATTTAAATAAGTGCTCTCAAAGAAATATTGGTTCACGTGCGATAGTTTTGCCAGGCCGTAGAGTATCTCTCTGATGCGGAGCAGTTTTTGGTGATCAGAAAGTATTTCCGTACTCTACATGACGTTTTGAGTAAGCGCCTCATACATTATTTTTACCCAAACGGGCTTCTTCCAAAATCGACAAAATTTTGTATGGCGGCCATCTTTTTTTTCCGCCATTTTGTTTTTTTGCACCGGCGATTGGATTTGATCAAGATTTAAATACGTTTCGTGAAAGAAAAATTGCTCCAGGTTGTATAGTTTTGCCAGGCCATAGGGTATCTCCCTGATGCTGACCAGTTTTCGAAGGCCGGGAAGTTTTCCCGAAGCCTAAAGATCGATCCGATCAATATGACTTTACAAACGCACTAGTCGCTCCTACGATTTTTGAAAATTCCCCTCAATTTCTCTGGTCTTCCATCATCAGATCCTGACTTCCTTGACATGGGACCCCCTTGGGTATATCTCCTTTCAAACAAAAAAAGAATTATCAAAATCGGTTCATATACGACGAAGATATGCCCGAACAAACATAAAAAAAAAAAAAAAAAAAAATATACGGTCGAATTGAGAACCTCCTCCTTTTTTGAAGTCGGTAAAAAAATAATTAACGAATCAAAATCAAAAATAGTTTATTTGCTTTAAATAGTATATCATATTATAACACCGTTATTGGGGCTTCCTAGTAATAAGACTCATGTAAAGACCTGTGTCAGGAAGCCCTAAATAATTCATACGTTTGTGTGTGTACACAACTAAATGTATGTAGTAAAAAGTTTAGTTATAATTTAGTTTAGTGTATGAAGTTTCGACGAAATGAAGTATAAGAAAAATTAAATTAAAATTTGTAACAAATTATGTTATTAAATTCCCCAGTACGTACAAAAAATATTTGTTAAGGCTGTTTAAATAAACGAGACATAAATGATGTGATTAAAATACCGTGTTGTTTACACGATGACTGCAATTTCAGCGCCTAATTGTTATAAGCTTGCCATAAAAAGATTATAATTGTCAGAACAGAATTAAAGTAAAATGCAATTGTTATACAGAGATAAGGTATAATTAAGTCGGCTCATGCACGAACGGTAATTACGTGGTAAAAAGTTGAATATGCTGATTCATTACGTTTTACAATATTTGTATATTCAATTGATACAGTGACTGATTTTCAAGGTGCATAAGTAGAACAAGAAGAATGTGTTGTTAACATAGAGATATATAACTCCATAGTTTCAAAACAAGCTGTTTTCGACGTAGATATGGTAATTTAATATAATGTGGAAACTTGTATAAATTATTAAAATATCTTTTTTACAATTTATTTATTAATTTAAAAACAAAACTTAAATTAAAATAAAATAATAAAAACAAGTAAACCGGGGTGAGATTGTTGTTTAATAAACATTGTTTTTCTTTGTTTTAATTTCATATAGTTATTTTTATAGTGTAGCAAGTACATAACATAAATAATACTTTCCAAACACAACAAAAAATATGTTAAATAAGTACGTTAAAGTCTCGGCATGCCTAAACAGGGCGTGTAACTTCATGATTGGAAAACGTAATTGGCTCAGTATATCGCGTCAAAGTGAGCTTTAAACACCGGAGCCGAACTTAAATTAATTTGGCTTCCATTGCGGCGTTGACGTGCCAGTCGGCACGCGAGTCCTACTGTCACCCACATACAGAGCCCGCCTGCTGTATCAAAACGAAACTGCATAGCGCAGTGGCTAACCGAGCGATGCAAAGTCAAATTGAAACGTCAGCCTTTCATGTATTCCTGGTAACCGAAAACTATATCTAAGCGAAACTCCCTCTGACCTATTTGCACGTACTTTACGCTATCCCCACAACCCACAACGATTCAATTACTCAGAAGCAAATTACGAATTCTCAAACAACCATTATCTGGCTTCTGGCTGTAAGTTCGAACTGCACATTGAAATTGCTCAATTGAACAGGCCGTTTTAAACCTCAATACAAACCCACTTACTTACACGGTCTCAACTACGCATTAGCTGCTAAATACCTTCATTATTGATTGTGGGTTCCGAACGTTAAGGCCATAAACATAATTGAATGTTATGAGTATCATTATTACGTAAGTTATCATTATAGGGGAGTATTAAACTATCAAATTGCTATCTCTTTCCATCTTAAATCATAGATTAAATTACCTAAGTATGTAGGTAGATGTAGACTTGATCTTGTCACGGACTTTTAGTTTTTGGTATTCCGGTATGAATCAGTCCTACCTATTAGTAAACTTATTGTGATATAAATGGGCACACGGTGATTGTGTGACTGCATATTTACGGTTCGATAGAACAATGTAGGTATGTTAAAATTTTAATGTTCAAAGCTGTCTATTTGCATCATTTAACATTTTCATCTTTGACAACAGCGTCGTTTGAATATGCAAATTATTACACAAGTTCCTGATCACTAGGGAAGACCGCGTCTTGGGCTTGAATGTCTCCTCAATCTTACATGACTCATCTCACTGGAGGTAAACAGCGTTACAGAACGCACTACTTACGACAAAATAAGTATATTTTGTATATGAGTATACCTAACCAGTTTTTTCTGACGTACCTACTAGATAATGTTTGTAATAAAGGAAAAAAAGCAAAGTGTTTAAGATAGCGTTCTGTTTGCGTCAGTATTATGATTCAGATCAGTGAGTTATTGGATTCCCGTCTCTAGCACCCCGTCTCTAGGCACGTGTATAGTAATTTCCCGTAAATCCTCGGCGACACGTCCTAATACGTTTTACGTTGATGCAACCTAGTTAGCATACGAACGTGTTGCACTGCAGTAATTAAATCTAGCTCGTGTCAGAGGCTACCAGTACCAACAGGATTTAAAGGATTTTCCGTTCCCTCCGTGGTAAGGGACGAAAAGAAAAATTAAAATACTTAGTAATTTTATCGAAGTTGATACTAGGGGCCTGTTTCATAAAACTTACGATTGCAAATTACAACGACAATTTGGTGTTCGTTGCGTGACTAATACAAAGCTGCAAAATATTTCTATTCACATATTCTGCAATGTACATCGAATTGTCGTTGTAAATTACAATTGTAAGTTTTGTAAAACAGGCCCCTGCCCTTGCCTGTGCCCTTTAATTATAAGGTTTTTCATCTTCACTTGAGTCTTGACTTGTCATTCTATACAAATAGGAATTGAAAACGCTAGTTTAATTTAAATAAGTTTGCAAAGAGATATTCTTGTGAGTATTTCATTATTTTCATCAAATTCGTAGATTTTCCTCGGCGTAATCCTCGCGTAGCCGGCTTGCGGCTGCTGCCTCCACTGAAATATGGATTATGTCTATTCATTTGAAATTCAGAAGAGGTCCCCATCGCTTTCTCATTCGTTACTATGAACTCACTCTTAATATAAAGAGGGAATTTAATATCAAGCTTCGTATAATTTGAATGATAATATATTTTAAATTGAGGTCCGTTTGCAGTGTGGCTAGTGAAATCAATATTGTTCTAGCTGTTCTGCTTATAGTTTTTGTATCAAGACACGTGCACCTATCTAGTTGGAAAACAAGGTCCAGCCCACGGTCTAGTTTATGGGGTAACAAAGGCTGTTATCGGCGTCAACAACGCTCGCATTGAGTGGTCGGGGCAACTGCGGCTGTAATGTCGTTTGATTCCGGGACGAGACGGGAACTGGCCTTGTCCCATTTCAATGAGTCGAGAGCGTGCGAGGACCGATGCACGTGCCGCTAGTGGCCTTTCACCTTAAGCGGGCTCTTATCTCTATTTGCGCTCCAGCATATCCATCCGCATTCGTATTTTGGCAACTGTCAAAATATGTCATGTTTATGTCTCTCGAACTAGGCTTTATATCTTGTTGTCATACGTACCATTCTATATACATACACATACTTCACCCTACACTCACCTTTACGTCCCTTAATTCCTAAAATAATGAAATGAGCATAAAATTCTTTTATACATTTTTAATATCGGATAATAAAGAAAAATATATCATAATATTCACTTTAAAAACGTCTAAACGGCGTCGTGGTAGGAATCGAAGACGGAAAGTTGTAGCCAGTGCCCATAACTACCACATTATTTGGCTCTTCTCTGACTTTTGGTCTGAAGGGCTGGTGGGCCTAAAAAACACATTTAATCATTACAATCTAATAATTTAATAATTCATTTTCAAGTGTTCGTGTTTAAACGGTTGAATAGTTTTCTCACGTAAGCGATGCGCGTCAAAGGGCGTTTTGCTGTATAATCGTATGCCTTGCAAAAACAGTGTAATAGTGTGTATAAACTATCAGTTTTGGTATAAATATAATTGATAACTACATACATGTTACTCTCCACGGTAAAGCATGCAGGATAGAGTACTTACGTAGAGACGTACGACATTCATTTATCGCACGTTAGCATAGCACGTGATTTGTCTCCCAAAATGTTTTTTTTTAATATAGGCTCGCGTTTGACCACAGTCTCACCTGGATCTAGGTTGGATCACGCTTACTTAGCAAATGCCTAATCACTGTAGCCTTGAAGGCTCTCAGGTTATAACGAGTTGGAAAAACAGACGATGTTTAGCGTTTTAAATAATACAATGCACGGATATAGAATATATAAAAAATAAATATACTAGAATCTAGAGAAAATAATTATGTAATTCAGAGCATCCAGGTATTTTGGTAAAGTTGGACACAGAAATTCGGCACGTTTTCATACAAACTCCCGCTCTCCGACTGGCAAACCTAATTCACCGCCTCTATGTGTGGAAAGCTTAATAGAGATTACCTTTTGTTATTTTTTATGTGCAATAAAGAATTTAATAGCCTATTGGTGCTAATTCCTGTAAATACCATCTAATTTTATTTTAAGTTATATCTGTCATTTTCTTATCCGCCGAAAAGGAAAGGGACGGGTAATCGACAAGCATAAAATTTATGGAACACACGTCAATTTTAAGCACAAATCTAAAACAACCGTCTAAAAATTCGCCCGGGTTATTCATTTATTTACTCATTCTTCCTAAAATTAAGAGCTGTCAATCATCCGTCCCTTTCCTTTTCGGCGGATAAGAAAATGACAGGTATAACTTAAAGTAAAATTAAGAGATGTCTGCAGGAATCGGGGCCATTGTATCTCTTTTCATAAACGGAAAAAATGAAAATATGCTTTACCCCTTTCTTCAGTTCCCAGAACATGGATTTTCTTGAATGGACCTTCTTTTTATGAATGTCTTCAGAGCTATGAGGGTTGTACACTTTTGTTGTTCCTGTTTCAATCATAAAAGATTATTACATTACATTTATAGATCTCATTAACAAATAGACAACCAATCCCTGTAAAAAATGTCCGCGGCGTGTAACGTCACTGTGCAACCGATAATGCATTTTATTTAAACAGCCATAACATCTTTATTTGATTTAAACAAACTTATACTGTCTACATAACTTTATGTATAGGTACGTATTTAAAATTCGTTTAAAACACTTTTTTTAGAAAACTCCTTAGTAAATGTTAGTCTTTGCTTATAGGAAGCCAGTAATATTTTAATTAAATATTTTTTAAAGAAAAATATGCGGTGTCTCTTGCCGAAGACTGGATAATACGTACTTGTTTGATGAGCAAATCTGAGGTTGTCAAAGTAATGTTTCAAACTCTCCACTTCTATCTTATCATTTTTGAGTTTAGCCTTCGGGAAAAGCATGATGTGCCGCCGTTCAACTGAAATGTACAAAACAAGTTAGATCGTATAAATAATATGGCTACTGAACGCATAAGTATGATAAAATCGTTGATGCTTAAACAGATAAATACTGGTTTCGTCTCTACTGTTTTAAACATTTCGCAACGTTTATGAAAACTTTACACCATATACATTACACTAAAAGTTATGTTAGTTAATCCAATAAGAAACGAGGAACTGATAAATTGTTATTTTGTGGTTAAATTTGACAGCTATAGTGGCAATATCCAATAGTAAGCGGGGTCGGGGTCTCATCATAGTAAATAAAATGTTACGGTAGACGGAAATTAGTATAAAGAAAACAAATAACATTATGAGCTTTTCAGCTCTACTTACTTATCTTTTCTACTTCTTCATCTATAATGAAAACTCCCACTGAAAGAATAAATATTGCTTTTAAATAACGTTTACAAGGTTTTTAACGGCGTCGGTGGTCCAGTGGTTGTGCGTTGGCCTCACGATCCGGAGGTCCTGGGTTCGATTCCCGGTGGGGACATATCACAAAAATTACATTGTGGTCCCTAGTTTGGTTAGGATATTAGTTATCCCTAGTTTGATTCGGAAGGCACGTTAAGCCGTTGGTCCCGGTTACTACTTACTGACGTAAGTACGTAGTCGTCATATGAATCATGTTAGAGGCTTTTGGCGGCTCAATAGTAATCCTGACACCAGGGTTGATGAGGTTGGTAATTCACCTCACAACCCACACGATAGAAGAAGGTGTTTAATCTCGTAAATAAGAACATTACTTACGCATTTTGCGCACTAATTTAATATTTTCTTCGTGTTCATCTTCGCTGTGCTCGATGGGTATGTCTGGTAATTTAAAAACTGCATTTTTATAGGTTTATTTTTGTTTGTATAGCACTCAACCGTGCTTAAGAAACTTATAAAGAGGAAATTAACCTGAAAATACCAACATCGGCACGAGAACGAAAATTTCGCATGGGCAGCAGGAGGACCCGGTGTGGTAATGGTTAACACGCTCGTCCCGACTTGACAAGAGCTGCAGGTTTAAGTCCCGCCCGAGTCAGATTTATTCCATTTAATTTTCTCTTTGTGTATTATTATATTACTTGAGATGAAAGATCCCTTCTTTAAACAGGGTGTTAGTGACATCGTAACGAATACTGACAGGGATGATTCAGACCATGATTCAGAGTTGATATCAAGTGGAATTTTCCGTCGCAAAACTGTAGAATTGAAAATTATTTAAAAAAAAAATATTTTTTAGTTTTTTAAATTATTTTCAATTCTATACTTTTTGATATAACTCAAAAGCTTTGTGTTAAAACAATGACATTTAATTTGATTTTTGGAATAAGATAATAAAAATAGTTGAATATTTTATTACTTAGTGACAAATTGTTTGAAATGGTCATTGTGATTAAACGATTCGCCAGTGGGGGCGTGACTTCATATGTATGCAAAAGTGATACTATTTAAAAACATGTTTTACCATCGAACGTGGTGTTGCTGCCTTTGGCTGGACATTCCGGGTACAGCTGGCATGTTGTCATATCAGCAGGACGTTTACACATGTATTTCCAGATGCAATTATCTTGAAAATCTATTAATATTAAAACATAATTTAGGTAGTTACAATTATACAATACAATTACAACTACAATAACACAAACAATACAATACAACAATACAATTATATAATTGTATCTTTTATGGGATACAGAAAGATATTTTCGTTTAAGGATTACCTATAATGGATTACATTTATTATTAGAGTTTCACAAAGTTTATACCGCCAGCCGACGTAGGCGAGCAAAATTATTTGCACTGTGTATAGGTATAAGATATAAATAGAGCCGTGGTAGCCCAGTTGGTAGAACGCTTGCCTCTCCCTTTGAGGTCGCAGGTTCTAATCCAACACAGGCCTAAACCAATGATTGTCGAATTTGTTTTCGAATTCATGTTTGGATCATAACTGATTATCACGTGCTCAGCGGTGAAGGAAAACATCGTGGGGAAACCCACATTCCCTAGGTATGTGAGCTAACCTGTATTAGGCTGGTTTTCCCTTCGCGGGTTGGAAAGTCAGACAGGTAGTCGCTTCTGTAAAAAACCGGTCCTGTCAAATCTTCAGGTTAGATAAGCGGACCCTGTGAGAAACGGGATAATTCTAGAGAGATTATGATGATGACGTATATTTATATAAGATGCAGCTATGCTTTTTATACGTACTTACCTATTATAGTGCTATCATTATATTTCTCTATGGTACTACTAACTACTAAGGGATGATCAGAATACCCCCTAACATTGGTCATTATAAGGCTTAGTATCTAAATTTACCTAGGTACCTATCTGCCATACCTACTAATGGTATGAGTATCATGTAGAAAACCTTGAATATACGTAATATAACTCCGCATCACGCCTGTATCCTAGAAGGGGTAGGCAGATGTGTTTAGTACACCTAGTCTTCCCCGCTATGTTCAAGTCCCATGTAATAGGATACTAGGGTTAAAAAGGCCACATCAGAGCAATTCATCTAAAAAAGCAATATTGCTATTTGCGAATGACAAATTGCAATATTGCTTTTTTAGATGAATTGCTTCGATGTGGCCTTCTTAATCCCCCTTGAATATAATAATTGCAACTATAAGTACCCATTTTTACAACTTTTTTAACTGTCCTGGGTGTAACAGGGTCAACGCGATTTGCTTCGTTTTTATTCATCGCCTTCGTGACGTCACC
Source organism: Pectinophora gossypiella (assembly GCF_024362695.1). NCBI lineage: Eukaryota > Metazoa > Arthropoda > Insecta > Lepidoptera > Gelechiidae > Pectinophora > Pectinophora gossypiella. The sequence continues at coordinate 7,232,135 of NC_065404.1, forward strand.
AGGTTTAGTGGTACTTGTGATATCGTGGATGTTCCTATTTCTTCGGCCTTTCTTCACTTGAATTCTACGTTTCTGCATTGAAGACTTCGCAGGTTTAGGTGGACCTGTCAGGTAAGTTTTATAAGTTTAGTATTGTACATGTAGGCACTTAGAAGATCCGATATAAAATGGAATTCAGTATATTCTAGAAGTTACCGTTAACTACGGCAATAATACATAATGATAATATGTGAGTACTTAAGAAAAAAACATATAAAAAAATAACGCCCAAGTATGATATTTAAAAAAATAAATTACCTTCGTGAGTCCTTCCTCCAGTATTTACTTGCATACTACGGTTTTTAGCCAGTAACTTTGCCTCTGAAATAACTTTAAAGAATATTCAGGCAAAATATAGTTCAAGTGTTACACAAATATAATATAGATATTACTTATTGTTCTACAGAGTCAATTCATATTTCATATGAGATGAGATGAAACTGTAGTTTTTTTTACATTAATACCTCTATATCCAATTCGATGTCATATAATATATATGCTTTAAAAGAGTAGTGTTTTTAATTAATGAAAATAAAAAAAAAACCGGCCAAGTGCGAGTCGGATTCGCGCACAAATGGTTCCGTCAGTAGGTACACATATTTCATATTGCCTATCTGTTACCATACTTGATATCGCGCGTTTGTTGTATGGGAGCACCCTTAAATATATTTTTTTTTGTTTTTAGTATGTGTTGTTATAGCGCCAATGGAAATACATAATTTATAAAAAAAAACAACATTCTAGCTATCAGACAGAGGCAGCGAGGTCTTAGTAAAGAGTCCCGTTTTTATCCTGTGGGTGCGGAACCCTAAAAAGTATGCACATAAAATTGATATTTAGAAAAATACGTTACCCTCACGTTTTCTTCTTCCGTACTTCACTTGAAGTCTACTATTTTTAGCCAAATACTTCGCTTCTGGAATAGCTACAAGTAATATCGAGACAAATATTAATGTTTATATATTATATTGCATTCAACGTCAACTGAAATAAACAAGACTAGAATTATAAATACCTTTTCTTCTTGTAGTAGATTCTACTTCGTATTCATAATCAGGTCCTTGTATTTTCAGTCAATTCAGGTCGGCGTAGAGCAAATGAAAAAAACGGAATTGTATTATTCCGGTGAAAAATTAAGAGATGACGATCCTGGAGCATAAGATGTAGACTACACTGTTAACCGTCTCGAACAAGGAGCGAGTATAATTAATCATTACCTATATCTACGTATAGGGTGGGTTGATCATCATCACTAATTTAAGAGCCACACTCTTGTCGGTGTAACATTCTCCATGCTACTTTTTAAGGGAAAAATAGGGCAGTGGTTTACTTCTTGCCTTCCGCCCCGCAGTATTCTGACACAAGTGAGATGACGCCCAGAGTAGTCTATTGCAAAGCCGCACTAGGACTCCTGTCCTCCGCTTCTGAATAGTACTGACAGTTACTACTGCCCTCTGTCAGGTCCCAGGCTACCGTCCACGTGACTTGCCCCTTCCGTCCTGCATTGCCGTACCAATGGCTCCCTTGAGATTTTCACCCGTATATCTGGGGAAGTTATACCCCGTAGGTCTGGGTCCCTATCCTAATACCTAATAAGCATAAAAAGAAAATTATGCAGCTTGCTTCGAATCTTATACATGCGGGATTTAGGTACCTACTGAAAGTAAACAATTGGAAAAAATGTGTAATAAGTAATAAGTATTCTTAAATAAAACAGAATATTTCGAAAATATATTACCATAATATTGTTTTCTTCCTGACTTCACTTGAATACTGCTGTTTTTCGCTTCTGGAATAGCTATAAGTAATATTGAGACAAAAATGAATAAATATCATATATGTACATAATATTATTATTTATTAATTACACTAGCAGCATAAGCTAATGCGTGTACGTCACTGCACTTGGGTTTTTGTTTTTTTATAATGTTCGTCAATATCTACTAGAATTGGCTTTCTTACTAAAAATAAACAATAAGAAGGTATTATAAAAAAATATACGTTACCATTACGTTTTTTCCTTCCAGAATTAACTTTAATTTGCTTTTTAGTCAAGTTTGCTTCTAATTTCGCTACAAGAAAGATTGAAACAAAATATAATGAAAATTAAGTAAAATATATTAGGGGCAACTGCAACAAATTGCAAATTGACTTTTTATAATAAGTATTTAATAAATACCTTTTTTAGCAATCGCTTCTACCGAGTTATCGTCAGCAGGTCCTTCATATTTTCTTGTCATTACTAAAAATTAAAATCATTATTAATTGAAATTACGTTTTACTTAGGTACTGCTGTAGGAACAAAAATATTTCCTCTACAGAAAAATAAACACTTATTACGCTGTATGAAGGTTTTATGCATTGAGGTTTAAATATTATTCAACATGTACCTTTCGATATTCAAAAAAGTGTTTACCTAATTATTATTATACTCACACGAATATCTGCACCTTCTTTTGTCTTTACTACTCCTTCTTGATCGATCTGGGTCAATGTCCATTACTAAATGGATTGCTGGTTTAAATTCTGTCAACAACATTATTTTTATACTTATGACTATGTAGCTATCGCTACTTACCGCGGTTACATTAAAACGCTCCGTTTTTAATTTAAAATACTTACTTGGACCTATTAAGTTTTAGGTGAATATAATGAAATAATGGTTTTGATTCCAGTACACCATCTAATTTTATTTCAACTTATACCTGTCACTTTCTTATCCGCTGAAAAGGAAAAGGACGGGTAACGGACAGCCACAAAATTTATGGAAGACACGTCAATTTTAGGCAAAAATCTAAAACAACCGTCTAAAAATTTTACATTAGCGAATAACCCGACATGACAGAATTAAGTTGACATTACACGTCAAACGGTTTGCATACAAGCGATGTACTTACGTTTTTTATTCGCCCAGGCTATTCATTTATTCACTCATTCATTTTAAAATTAACAATTGTCAATCATCCGTCTTTTTTTTTCGGTGGATAAGAAAATGTATTAAAATAAAATTAGGAGGTCTCTGCAGGAATCGAATCAAACTGGGTACCTTACAGCCTTTTTTACAAAATTTATACTCGTAATAATAATGGGTACTCGTATTAATTTACTATTTCGTGCCTATTTCTAGTAGGTAAGCAATTTCTGCTATTATTTCATTATATGTACAGAATTTAGCTGAAGCTCAGAAGTGTCGAACGTTCAAAGGCTTCACGTCGCGACCCACTTTGTTTGAGGATTTGTGCTTGTTGGGTTCACTCAAAAACTATTTGGGGCAGTTTCTCATGATAATAACGTAATATATAGCAGTAGTGTTGTAAAAAACACGATTCCGAAAGTCTAAATTTAACTAATCTTCTTATCTCGTGTGGACTTAGGCCTAGTGTTAGGGTCACTATGAAAGACTTTCCAGGTCACGTTCCCCAAAACCAATATGATGTATGGATTTAAAGTAATATTTACCTATTTTCTCATTACTCGGGTACATAATTACTCAAAAATATAATGTAATGGCAGAAGCATGTATAAAAATAATTGTTGCTTGATATTTGTATCAGATGATGTCTAGAATTATGTTGCAATATAGGCTCTTTCACTCCTGTACCCTCAACCGTAACCTTCGTTCCTCTTTCAACCTCTCCCTTAATATTCCCTCCCATTCCACTAATTTCTATGCAAAGTCGTTTACGGTGCAAGCTGTTCGGTTATGGAATTCTTTGCCTGAATCCATTCGAAGGGCACCGTCGTTGGATGCTTTCAAAGGGCAAGTCAAGCAGCACTTTCTCATCTCTCTCCTCTTCTTTATAACGTTTTTCTTTTCTATTCCATTCTTCTTACATCTTCTTCTTTATAAACTAGGTATTGTAGCACTGTCATGGTTTCCTTTCTTCCATAGTAATGTATGTATATATTTACGTATTTATATATTACTATAATCATTATTTATTGTCTTCTATGTATTGTTTTTAATATATTATAGTTTATCTAGGTATAAGTACTTATATTTTTCAACATTTTTTATTATTATTTTATTTTATTTTTTTTGCACTGTCTATCCCGCTACATTTTTCATTAAATTCATAATATCCTATACCTAAAGGTTGCCTGGAAGAGATTACTACCTTAGCAATAAGGCCGCCTGTTGTACTACATATTTAATTATAATACTAATGTATTTTTAATGTGATTCAAGTGCAATAAAGAGTTTTTGTATTGTATTGTATTGTATTGTATATAGTTGTTATTCATGAAATTAGAAAGTTAAACGAAGGTTTTTTTTTGTAAGTATATTGTTTTTGAGGAACGTAGCCTGGAAACTCCCTCATTGAACCGTCAAAGACATTTCAACATGAAATGGCGCAGGTAACGACTACATACATACTTACTTAAGTAAATACGATAACTAGTAATAGTAACGTAATAAAAAAGCAACTTGCAGCCTTGCAGCTTTTGATATTCGAAGTAAATGGATAATATGGTGCACCGTATCGTAATATTGGTCATATCATCGCTCATCAATTTGGTATGACTACCCCTTAGTAACTCTTACGACATGACCGTGATAAAGAGCAGCTTCTGCCAAGGTCATTCTTGACAGAAGCTGAGTACTCTGGATAAAAAAATATAATATATCTAACCTATCTATAACCTATCTAAACATTTTTCGCTACCAACACTTTAATTTATAATGTTCTTATTTTGCGCTAAGTTAAGACTACGCTCTCCTCTCTCCTACTCTTGCTGTACCCTCCAGGGTCTATAATAATTCTTATTTCATAATGTCACCTGTATCTGTATGGAATGGCAATAAAGTTATTGAGTATGAATGGTCTTTCCCCAGCAGTGGGATAGCCCAGGATAATCGTAAAAAGGAAAGTTATTTACCATCACCGCTGAGTGCCAGCGCCTGCAGTGCATCTAAACCAGGTATATCGACTTCTAAAAATAACACAAAACATACAATGTTACTACCTCACATTTATCGATTTAAGCGTAGGAAAGCATCTTTACATTAAAATTCACCTTGGATATGCATAAATCTGGCTTTGGTGAAAACTGCAAAGGCAAACCATTATATATTTTTGTTGCACGTTCGAACTTGAGAAAAATACAGGGTGTTAGTTACACCGCACGAAAACATAGAGGGATGATAGGTACAGACCGTTATTTTGAGTTGACGTCAAAGTTTCTGTGTCACTAACACCCTGTAGGTATTAATGTCCCAAAACTTTAAATGCTTTACAAGCTAAGTCGGTTTATTTACTTACAAAAACCCGAGAAAAGTCTATCGGCTAGCATTAGTACATGTTTCGACGAACTCACTATGCCTTGGCCATCTAAAATGCAATGATATGATTAATATAATTTTAATCACTTACAAACCACATGTTGGAATTTTAACAAAAATAATACGGTATAAAATACGGTATAACGTACCCCCGGGTTTTTCAACTATTGAGAAATAAAATATATATTTTTTAATAAAATAATAATTGCCGATATTTTCCATTACTGCCTAAGCAGGTACAATGCCACATTAAACATTAAAAATATTAGGTACAGACTCACCTTTTGTCCTCAATTTCTTTGCGACTATAATGAAATCTTCAGGAGTCAATATATCCCCTGAAAAGATCGTATTGTTTATCAAACCAAGAACATTTATCTTGTTTACCTTCTTATTTGTTTACGACAAGAATATATTTACCAACTTGCAAAGATCTTCGTGTCTTTCCATCTGAAAAACGTTGAAAATTTAGTACAATTGAAGTTAAATAAATAAATAAACTAAATCTTTACGGTTCACTTACGTTTCTTCTCACCATTGCATACCTAAGGATAATATGAAAATAGTTTTACTTATATTGAATCAGTTTTTTTTCTTTAGGTTTCAATATAAGTATATTATGAAAATGTAGAGGTATACATCATCATCATCAGCCCATTAACGTCCCCACTTCTGGGGCACGGGCCTTCCCTATTGATGGATAGGGAGATCGGGCCTTAAACCATCACGCAGGCCCGGTGCAGATTGATGGTTATTAACGACTGCTAATGCAGCCGGGACCAACGGCTTAACGTGCCTTCCGAAGCACGGAGGAGCTCGAGATGAAAACTTTTTTTTTGTGGTCTGGTTTGCTTAACTTCAACAATCGCAGACCGAGCGCGTTTACCGCTGCGCCACCGAGCTCACCGAGAGGTATACATATAGAGGAGTTATGAGTAGGCGCCTAAATGTTTTTGGTGAACAATCGTGTCGTAATTGATTTTACAATGGGCAAGACCATTACTTAACTAATACGTAAAAACACATAAGTATACTTATCGGTAAGTTAGACAGAGAACGTTTCTGTAATCTTCAATTTACTATTTTAATAATAAATAATAATGACAAGCAACGGTCCCAAATATAGACATGACTTACGAGTTGCAAAATTGAAACAATGACAAAGAGGGTGACGACACATCGCGACATAGTCGTAATTCCATATAAATAAATACTGACACTCAAAAAGAAACAATCGGTTTCGTTAATGAAAAACCGGCGACCATGTAATTTATTGGCCGGCTCTATGTCATGGGTTGCCATTGCCAAATGACTCGATAAGACATTATGTTTACCACATAGATATAGCTTGAACAAAACGCAACGGTACTCTTTTATTAGTCCCACGGCAATATCTGTGTTCTGCACAGCTAGCTAAGTATTTTATTTTAAGAGAAAAGTCTACAGCTTTCGGTATTTAAGTTAAAGGAAGAAGGAACTATGCATTTCACAGCATTTCAGTGGTAGGTCCAGTTTAAAAAAGCTAGTGGGGAACCGAGCTAAATTAATAAAAATAACACAGTTTTCAGCACTCAAACAACAAAAAGTGTTATTATACCACAGTGTCTCTGTTGAATATTGTCATGTTTCGGGTATGTTGTTTTTTTTTTCATTTCGCTTCAACCCTTTTCGTTCGTGATGAGGTTACAGTGATAAACTGCGAGGCAACGCCTCTCTCGACTTGATGAAAAAATATACGCATTTACAGAGATTTGCGGAGTATTTTACAAGAGCAATGACACATTTTTCTGTTATTTGTAGAGAAAACAAACACTGATTGTAGTACTGGAGTGTCGGTAACAAAAGGGATGGCATATGACGTAATCAAAGGAGACGCAGGTGTTTTGTTGGTGAAAGCTCTTTATCTCTTGAATCCTGACAAGTATCGAAAACGCTGCTGTAATGAAACCGACGCTGGGAAGTCACGTTAAGGAGAACAAAAAACGTGTTGCGAACAAACGTGCTGCGATAAATACATTTGCATACATAATGCGATAAGCTTTAATCTTACAGGTATGTTTATAAAGGGTCCGCCTGTTCCGCTAACTACAATAAGGTACGCAATTCGTGGTCTACTCAGCCAGATAATTAAGGGAACCACCAGGAACCTTTGTTTCCGATGTTATTTAAGGCAGGCAATTTACGTCCACGCTGCTCTGCGATAATGAAATGATGAAGACATTTATGTTTTAATTAATTCATACTGGTCGTCGTGTCGTTTGGGCTAATTATTATTTGTGATCATTATGTTTGGTAAAACATGTATAATACTCATAAAATGTCCAACAATAACAACGTGGGCAGCTATTTAAAATTATTATCAAAGTAGCATAATTGTCAGTAGTCAGATTTCTTTACTTAAGTACATAAAATATAAATTCTATAAACCAAGTCACGTTTCCGTAGACCCTCACCTTAAACGATTTCTGCTGATAAAAATGTCTATCTTCTAGTGTTGTCGCCCATTTTCGTTGAAAGCTATAGTAATGTTCTCGCTGGTCGCTGCGCGCGGGCCGGGTGAAAGGTTGCGCGATGACCCGCAACAGATATTGCGCCCGCGCACTGGTAGCAAACGCTCGCTCCATTGTCCGCCCGGTTTCGCCACTTAGCAACTCTCACTCAGAGAAAAGACGCTAACAACTCACAGATTACCAACGAGTTTCGTAAAGAATGCATTGTCCGTCTGATCTAGATTTCTCCGTTACGATGTACATCTCTTACGGGTTATCTAGAGTGACCTGTATTGTATATCAAATAAATGAAAGAAAACCGAGCATGTTTGACCCTCTGATCATTTATTATGTTTTGTTTTGTTTTACAACATCATTAGACTCGTCTTAATGCCAGGGACACTACACAACTTCAAAATTCATTATGCAGCGAGCATAAAGCGCCAAGCTATTGTAATGTTCATATTTCAAAACTCGCAACTTCGAATATTTCGTTAAACAACGTTGCGGTGAAAATTTGTACAAAACTGAAAACTTCTTGTTGGTGTTGCGGTTCATCGTATACAAAAATATTTACGGAGGCTGAAAATTAATGGGAATTTTACAGATTATATCCAAACGTGTCGAGAAATTTAATTTCTAAATTGTTCACAAGTTTCAGGACTTTCATGAAAGAACCAGTTATATTCGAGCTATTCCTGAGGGCGATCGTAAATAGATGTTTGTTCGTGTACTTAAGTGTTTTCTTACGTGAGAAAAGGATTGAGGCGAGATTCACGAGGTTACGATTCATTCAGAGCGGGTTAGGCTAACTGAGGTGATGGGTGATCAGCAGGCGGGACACGAGCCGCGGACGTGCCTCGACTGGCCGAAGCGTCCCGGTGCCCATCGGCCCCGCCGGCCCCGCCGCAAACGTTTGCCTTTCATATTCTAACAGTATTTCATTTACCTACTTAAATGCCCAAAGTTCCTCCCTTTTTTCGTTCCCGAAAGATAACCAAATAACTTTACTGTAGTGTAGTGTTACGAATCAAACCTGAAATGTATAAAAATGTCAAAGAAAGCTTTGCGAAAAGTGAAACGTAACTTGAAGTATACAAATCACAATAAGCGGAACTGGCTCCAAGTAGACTGCGGTAACAGTGTAATAAGGGCTTCCCGAGTGGATTCATGAACGTCGGATACTCGGACAGTTTTGCAATAAATTAAATAAGCGAATGAAGATCGAATTCAGGCGGATTTTCTACAGCGGTACGCAGCCCGCCCACGTCACATAATTTTACGGCGTGGCCGATAGGGATCCGCCGCCCGTCTAGACGCGACCGCCGCACTAGACTAGTGCACAAACTTCCCTAGACATACTGAAGTTTCCCTCGGACCAGTCTCCCGACAAATCCGAGCGAGAAATGCAGATACGAAGGTGTGATTCTCGATGGAGACGTCGCAATCGGGGTTGCTGCGCCGCAGCCAAGAGTGCACCTTAAGTGCATAGTAGACTGACATCCTATCAACCGAAATAGGATCCGTTCCAGGCGGCGTGAAATATTACCCCGGGGGAACACAAACGCGACACCGAGATTTGAATTTGATGCTTTATTGGAATCGAATAAAAATACCAAGCAATATATCCCCGAAAGATAAATTGTGACACCTCAACGAATTTCATTTATTTTCTTGAAGGACGACAGACCCAGACAATCTGCACATGTAGAGATGAAGTAATCTTTTTTAAATACGTGGGTGTTGTTTAACGTAATCGTCACTTGTGTGTTGACGTGGTTAAGTGAATTCATTAGTGCGTCTTAGCTTGACGCAGGTCAGGCGACCTTGGAATGACACTTCATTCGCTGCTGATGAACGAAAAACAAACTCGAGTTGAACAAATATTACTAAACATCACATGAAGATGTTAATTGTTTTTGTACGCACAGTTAGCTGCCGTTTCGAATATTTTAGGGTTCTGAACCTCTAAAAAAACCCTTAAATTATAGGATCACTTTGTTGATGCACTTAATTTGATGAAATATAGTACACATTTTAATATTAAGAAGTTTATGTTACGTCTTAAACCTAAATAAAGATTATATCTATCTATCTAAGTGTAGGATATAAAATAAGCTCTCGACTACAATGACTAGTCAGAGGTACATCCATCGTAAGATGAACTAAGAACCTACACCTCACCGAGCTTAAGTATTTAAAGGCAAAATCCGAAAATCGAAATATTGTTGTTCCATGACAAAAAAAAAGTTTTTGCTATTACAAACTTATTTGCAGATGGTAAACTAATAGCGACCTATGTATAGAAATCAAATCAAATCAAATCAAATCAAAATCTTTATTTGTGAATACAGGTATACAAAAGGTGTTACATAAAGTTATTACAATCTCTGTATTCAGCCTGTTAGTAGGCATACAAATAGTGGCTTATTATTTAAGTACTTACTATTAAATTCAACAATTTATACAATAGGATTTTAAGCAGAGATGTCAATTTAAAGCTAAAGATACAAGTATATTATATAAGACTATTATCCGTTAGGTATTCATTGATGTTATAATAGGCTTTATTTGTCAATAGTGCATGTAACACGTTCTTAAAATTTAGAGACTTTAACTTTAGCGCAGCAAAGTTAAAGCCTCCCATAGACTATTTTTGGTAATTTACGGCAGTTTGTACAGAACCCTTGGTGCCAGAGTACGACTCGCAATTGTTCAGCTTCTTTTCTGTAAAATCCGCTTTATTCATAGAGCAATAAATAAATATAAGGTATTTCTTTAGACTTGGTACCTCTTTATCATTGTGTTTATAAACAGGATGACGTGCGTGGTGCACTACCATTCACTTCAAACAAACACAACGTGAATCAATTTAAGTAATCTTCTGACCACTTACCGTGAAAACAATGAACCATTAAACGCCTTCACTTCGTCGCATACAAGGCCCGCCTTTCAAAAACATCAGGACATGTATATTAGTAGTGAAACTGCGTATAAGTGGTGCAATTTGTACGTAACTATTTACAAACCACTCCACAGTGACAAACACTGCTATTTTCTGAGCTTAATTCTAGTTCTTCGATGGTTCCGTTCGATAATTGGATACTTTCTCCCGTTTTGTTCAATTTGGTGAATGACTTTGATATTTTATTCTATCTCAAGCGGCGATGATGTTGCGTCACGAACGAAGTGCACTTGTCGATTTTGTCAAAAGAAAAGCAGTGGGTTCTTTGTCTACGGAACAGCGGATATTCCTCAAACTCTCGACATACACTAACTTAAGTATAGTTACTCGATTGAAGATATCGTTCCTCAAGTGCTCTTGTCTCAAAAGTCTAAACTAAACGCATTCTCAAGTCTAGCCCCACTCAGCCTGCTTTTGAGGCGGGTTGAAATCCGCAAGCTTCTTGTCAATAGCGAAACGGCTGGTGCGGCTTAGGAAAATCCTTCGGCCACAGATACTGAAACGTGATCCGTATTATAGTGATCTATCGCCTCTGGTAGCATGCATGCTTTTGTATCGAGACACGTACAAATGTAACTTTATAAATGTGACCACATGTATGATTTCTTCTTTTCTGTTGTTTTATTTTCGATTTTTAAACTACTTATAGTATGCATCAATCCAATAAACAAGAAAAAATAGAACCTCATTTTGCCAAGTTTTTTGCGCTAAACAGATTTCCCGAAGACAATTTCTTAAATGGATTTTTCTGCTGACAAAATATTCAAGTCCCACGTATTACTATTTGGACCGCCAAGGATAAATCTTTGCTTTGTACGTAGCCGTCGACCGAAAGCTTTTGCTGGCAAATAGGAATATCAATATCCGGCCTGATCCTGCCTCGAGCGCCTAAGCCTCGCACTACAACTACAATATTGGTTTCTGAAATCACCACGGAATTGTAGAATCTGGAGATACAGACAAAATAAATGTAAAACAGATATCTACAATGCAATACACTTAATACGTTAAAATATTGGTTGATAAACTGAAATGCAATTGACAGGCTATGAATAGAGCCAGACGGAACAAAGTATCGATCGTGGGCTACGTTACGCAGACATTTTTGTGAACGTAATATAGACTTACAATAGAGATATCGTGAACCCACGAATACTTACTTGTTTTGGTAAAATGCAGTTGGAATGGAGTAAAAATAAAACAAAACAAAAGCAATATTCCCGATTGTGTCCGCCACCTCGGAGTGGGACAATCGCTATCGATGCTTTGTCCTATTACCGACCCCCTCACCTTTACGCTGTCACGACCATTCGATGGAATCGTTAAAAGGCCTTTGCGATTCGCGGCAGTCGGAAAAATTTATTGCCTGAAAACAATTAGGTGCGTTGGAAAATATTCAATTTATTTCATATTTTTTACCGATCGCTGCGGGGGTGACGGTTTCATTTCCATCACGTTTCAATGTTCGACTTCAAAATACCTTTATTGACACAATTATTACTGAACTCATTAGTTTTAATATTCTCTTTTATTCTTTTAATGAACTTTCGGGTTTTATCCGGGTTCCAATTCCGATGGGGACATATCACAGTAATCACTTTGTGATCCCTAGTTTTGTTAGGACATTACAGGCTGATCACCTGATTATCCGAAAGTAAGATGATCCGTGCTTCGGAAGGCACGTTAAGCTGTTGGTCCCGGTCACTACTTACTGATGTAAGTATGTAGTCGTTACATGAGTCATGTCAGGGGCCTTTGGCGGCTCAATAATAACCCTGGCACCAGGGTTGACGAGGCTCATATGTTCTTTACCAACGGATGTTCTGCCAACTAAGTGTGCTTACAGACCAGAGACGATGGTGTCGACGACATCTGTAAACGCCCTTAGTAAAACTTCTTAAGTAGGATACATTTCTGTACAAGTTTAATGCCATTCTCAAAGTTCTAGCCATAATGTGTTGCTTAATACTCTAGCGTCAGTTGTTACGACGTACTTACTTACAGTATACTAATATAATTGGGTATTTTCCCAGGTCAAAGACAAAGTTCTAAAGGTGACAAACAACAACAAACCGTTTTATTTTTTCTATTTAACTTATTTTATGAATTTTAATAAAAAAATGTAATAATAAGTGCAATATTTTGACACGTTTTTCTATGACGTCACAGGTTGCTTTTTCATACAATAAATTCTGTGTTTTGACGTTTAGTAAAAAGTAACTGATTTGACTAGTTGGCAACTACCCTATTGACGACAATGTGTCACATATTATGTACTTACTCGAGAGAAAAACAGTTTACATCATCGCTTTTTATAGTCAAGTCCGTGTCAAATACGCTTACTTCAGAGATTTGTTTACACAATATTGACTTTTAAATCCATGTGTAGGTAAGTACCTCCTCCTACAGAATGTTAAATACGCTAAATCTTAAAGATGAAGAGCCCTTAGCCCAAAGGTGCGTATGGATTGGATCCAATCAACAAAGTTAAAGCCAACTTAGGTACCTGTCACTGGATGAGAAACCGTTTTAGGCTTTGTGCTATGTACCTAGATCCCGTAAATTAATCGGGTTTTAGTTATTGACACATTTCGGTAGTAATTACGAGACTTAGCAACACTGTTAAATGATAGTTAGTATGCTCCAGACCCTGTTCGGTTGACTGTATAGTGATATAAGTTTATAAATATTCACAATTCACATCCATTCAATAGATATTAGTTTAATCTCCTTCTTATCCTGTGGGTGTGAGGTGAATGACCAACCTCATCAACCCCGGTATCATGGTTATTATAGAGCCGCCAAAGGGGTTGATGAGGTTGGTACACCACCTAACAACCCACACGAGAGAAGAAGATTAGTTAGGTAATATGATAAATAATGCTTATTATTGAAACCGCCAATGACGTAAACATTTACGTTTACGTCATTTACGGCACATGCCTCTATATACTCGTACCTACAAGTGTTAAGATCGCAAAACGAAAACGGTAAATCAACAATTTACATAATTGTTAAATAAATACCACAAAAAATGCATGGATAGACGAATAACAGTGACGAATGTTAATGTAATTCAATAAAGCATGATGATTTGTCTTGATAATTGCGTACTATCGATTTCTAAAGTGAAAGATGATTGGATTATAGGTAGTCACGTTATTAACGTATATTGATTTATCTTATTACAGTCAATGCTCTAGACCGATACCAGGGCTGAATTTAAGCTACATACTTACACAAAGACGTACACCACACATTGACTCCTTCTACAACATAACATTACACAAACAGCTTATATATGTCCCGCTGCTGGGCACGGGCCCCTCACTCAACCGGAGGAGGTATGGAGCATATTCCACCACGCTGCTCCACCGCAGGTTAGAGGAGGTGTTTTGGGCTAGTAGCCCGGGACCAACGGTTCAAAATGCCTTCCGGAGCACAGAATCACCTTATTTTTTCGGTCAATCAAGTTATTCAGTTCAGCCTGCAATGTCCTTGCCAAACCAAGGACAGTTTCACAAAGTGATTTCGACGAAGAAGAAAATTTGCTAAATTGAAAAGTAAAGTTCCCTCATTTTTTACCAATGCATGCTGGTATTAACAGCAATGTTACTAGTAGATAGAAATCAGGTACTTCGCGGTATATCAGTAGTGTTAGCTCAACATGCTGGGCCCGGCCTAATGGGGGGGAGGGTTCCAACACAGGCGCAGCCCAGGGGCCCGCAGACCCTAAATGCGGAGCTGGCCGATAAGTATCGTTTACGTTACGACGGGCACACAATAAAATGAAATGAAGTTGTGAAGAAGACAAAGGATTATGTCATTTTACATAATGGACCATTATAATATGGTTAATGGGCTGATCAGCTGTCGCCATACGGTGAACCGGTTTATCAGGTTTATCAAGAGAAACTGCAGCTTGAATTCTGATTACTCTACCTGCCTCATATGAGATATAGAGCGTGAGTTTGTATAAGAATTGAATTGTCATTTCAAAATTTAAATTAAGGACGTTTATACTGTGGGTAAGCATACCCAGTGAAAACGGAATAGACGCTACGAAGATGAAAATAGGATTGTTTGTAAACTAAATACGTATTTACTGGGAACTAGAGTAATGTTTACTGCTCTAGTTAGCCTCAAATTGTATTTTATTGTTTCTTAACCCGGTTTGTTTCACTAAACAACAGGCGACTTCCAAAGATAGCCCTGTGATTAGCACCAGGACTCTAATCCAAGCTTCTTCCACCGTTCCATAACTCTACCTGGTATGTTGTTTCTTATTTCCAAAAGTTACAAAAAAAAATATTCGTATTGTTACTTTTTAAAAACATTAAATGCCAACTATTTTTAATAAATGTGTTTGTAATAGTTTATATTCGCAACATCATTAGGTATATACCTATTGTAAGATAAAATAGAATCGATCGGTCCAATCTTGTCTGATACATCTCTATGCTAATGAACATCACAATACCTCTGTCATTTTCTTATCGGCTGAAAAAGAAATGGACGGGGTAATCGACAGCGTATAAGTGGAACACACGTCAATTTTAGGTAGAAATTTAAAAAACCCTTCCAAAATTTTATATTGGTCAATAACCCAACATAATTAAGTTGACAGCAGTCAAACGGGTTGTATATGAGCGAGATGCCTATTTGTTTCGCTCCGGTTATTCATTCATTTTAAAATTAGCTGTAAGTTGAGGAGCTCGGTGGCGCAGCGGTAAACGCGCTCGGTCTGCGATTGTTAAAGTTAAGCAACTTTCGCAAAGGCCGGTCATAGGATGGATGACCAAAAAAAAAAGTTTTCATCTCGAGCTCCTCCGTGCTTCGGAAGACACGTTAAGCCGTTGGTCCCGGCTGCATTAGCAGTCGTTAATAACCATCAATCCGCACTGGGCCCGCGTGATGGTTTAAGGCCCGATCACCCTATCCATCCCTATGGATGGAATGGGATGGAAGGCCAGTTTTCCAGCAGTGGGGACGTTAATGGGCTGGTGATGATGATGATGAATTATCTGTAATGACAGGTATAACTTAAAATAAAATTAGAATGTGTCTGCAGGAATCGGAATATCTATTTATATTGAAATATAATCACTAATTGTACTGAATTAGACGTTCTGTATAATACCTACTTTTTGTTACGACATTTGGCACAAAACGTCAGGCTCACGATTTCTGAAGAGTCTAAACACCACTATTGTCGGTTTTAGTACACTATTAAGGCACTTATCTGTTCACTAAACACTAAAAGGAGTAATAAAACACAAGAAGGGCCAGTAAACGTATAATATTTTGCTTTTATTTCTCGATGCCCAATAAAAACTGACATGTCCGTCCGTCTCATTGCCATTCCAAGTGGTAGCGGAACTTTCGACTCGACAAATATTAACGAATGCAGCATGTTTGGTTTCCTCTATTTGTGGAGACTGGTCCGATGACTGACAGTGTTGCAGTTAACCTACGAAGTTAAGTTTGGGAATCGAAACACAGACTCTCGTTTCGTACTTTAGAGACGATTATAGCTTAGACATTTCTGGACTATCATCAAAACAACACGTAATACCGAGTTTTTACCTCGTTAAATCAGGAATATCATATTCCCGATATTACGACACTAGACAACTGATTTCTGGACTGGCATTTGAATAGCTATTTTTATAATGTATTTTTGTTGATTAATATTTTTTTCGTAACTGCACGTCTATACTTATATCTAATTGTACTGTGTATACGGTATAGCGCTAGGGCCCCGATACCGACCCCGCCGGCGTGGTCGACGATTTCCCTCATTCAGCGCTTATCGCTATCGACCCACTAGGGTCGATTAATTCTTTCAAATATTTTTCCTCTCAGACGACGCCCTGAGCCGAGGTTCGCGCCCAACTGGGCACCCTCAGGCCTGTTGTCTTAAACGTTGTACCGGGTGAGAGCCTTCAGCGCTCCCCATTTGTCCGGCCAAGTAGTTAATGCCATCTGCGGCAAATCTACAATAAGTCACGTCAAAAAAAAAGGTATAGCGCTATTGAACTTCTTATTTCTAAGTCGATTAGGCGTAAGAAACTCCCTTATATAATAGGTACCTACCTGTGGTGTCCCTTTATAATAAACGGTTTTTTCTTTCTTTCTCTCTTACCTAGATAAATATCTTTACTAAAAGACAGCGTAGGTAGTGTACTGTTCTTAGGCACGCATCACAAAACGCTATGTACTTTGCTAAGTATTAAAGACAGTGGAATAATTACTGTGCGTATTCAATAAGAGATAAACTGGAATTCATCGATACTCGTTTGTATTCAATATTCATAGTGGAAGGGTTAATAAATAGTATGGTTAGATAGGTAAGTACTAACATTATATTTACAATGGCACTAATATGAACATTGGGTAATAATTGCTTAATGTAATGTTTACGTATTCTGTGTACGTTCATATAATGTAAACAAATATGTCGCGTTTCCAAGATTAAACGGATTAAATAGTTATCAGAATTTGCTAACAACACAAGCTAACGGTTATTGCCGATTGTACAGATACCATAGAATGAGAACTGCAATAAACTTTCTTGTTCGAGTATCGATCTCTCCGTGACGAGGCCAGTTTCATGCTTATCTAGATGTGGATATTGAAAACAAATGCATATTCAACTCATTTTATTTATTTATATCTATGCTCCAACAGCCTCCGTCGTCTAGTGGTTAGAGCGTTAGGCTCACGAGCTGTAGGTCCGGGTTCGATTCCCGATGGGGACATTATCGAAATCACTTTGTGAGACTGTCCTTTGTTTGCTAAGGTCTTTACAGGCTTGAATCACCTGATTGTCTGAAAAAGTAAGATGATTCCGTGCTTCGGAGGGCACGTTAAGCCGTTGGTCCCGGCTATTAGCCGTAAAAATACCTCCATCAATCCGCAGTGGAGCAGCGTGGTGGAGTAAGCTCCATACCCCCTCCAGTTGATTGAGGTGAGGCCTGTGCCCAACTGTGGGACGTATATAGACTATTTATGTTTATGTTTTATATCTATGCTCCTTGGGTAGAGAAGCCCACACTGCCCACGCATAGGTCTACCAGTGCTACTGGTACCTCGTGGTACGTTGGTACAGCATAGGTACAGGCTATTTAAGACTATGTTTGCTGCTAAAACCAAATCTCATTGTGTTTCACAATCCGCTGTGTGATGGATATATAAGCTATATGTCAGATTGAAGAGAAATCTGTGCCTAGGGATGTATCTATATAGAGTATTTACTTACGTACCTACCGTGATACTTTGCTAATTTTATGAAAAGTTAACAAACTCGTGTCTATAAAATGCGGTCCTTGTCTTGTAATTTAACAAACTTAAAGTTTTCTCATTTGGGATATCCTCGAAGTTTGTAACCTTGTTTCGGACGTGCAATACCCGAAGAAGTTTAAAGAGCCCTCGACCACTTCGTGTCTTCGTTGGATGACAAAGCAGGATGACAATCTGCTTCTAAGGAACCTTCAAGGAGGCTCCAAGTGGTAAGTGACTGGGCCCGATCGCGAGCCCGACAGCTGTCAAGAGCTCTGGAAATATCAATATTCTCTCCGCCCCCGCCAACCTCCTCCTCTCTTAGAAACACTCATAAGCACCACTCAAAAAGGGCCCAAAGTATTTATAGCTTTAATTCGACACTCGACCAAAAGATTCCTTTCGTAAATTGCAAGTACTTATCGGCTCAAATTTTTATGAATGGTAATTCCTATTGACGTATTTTTAATGCACAAAGATCGCAAAATATTTCATGATATTGCGTTTCAATTCAAACAGGAAAATAAAATAAGTAAGTACTTACTTCACAGTTTTATTTCTCAGTTGTTTGAATGTATTATACTAGCTCACATAAATACCTACCGCTGTACTATTAACAATGTGATGATAAATTTTCATGGAGAATTTTACTTGCATATAATATGGGGCTGATGTGGAAGGTTGGCCGGTTGCCAGGCGGAAGCCAATCCTGGCGCGGAGTCAGGACATTTTGATAGTGCCTGCTCTATAATAGTATCCCAGCTAAGTAAATATATAAAACAAATGCTAGGAACTGTAGATAAAGGAAGTGTTCCAAGTTGCAGACAAAGATACCCTGGGACTCCTGAGAGCGTTCTGTTTCTTGTGATTCATTTAATGGGTTTAGATGACGCCAAATCGAAAAGACGAACACAAACCGTCAAGATACTTTATATTTCTTGCATACAAATCTTTTTCAAAGACATTAAGCCTCGAATCGACAGCTACACCCGTAAAATTCCTTTCATGACTCGTCAAATCCCCAACGATACCTACCTTTTATTCATTTATTTTTCCAACTAAACTTTACGCTTACGTATCTTTGTGGCACATTTTCTCTTATTCTATATCTTGCATTAGTATTCGACGTAACGTGAGGACGTATACATATCACTTGCCTACAGATGATTTATTCATGTCTTTGCATTGCTATCTCCTCACTTCTATATTGCTTTCCTCGTGCGATAAAGGAAAACTTTATGTTTTTTCACAAGTGTGATAACGCCTATAAATTATAGATAAACATACAAACTTGCGCACGTAATCCCTTTAAGGATGGGCAGAACCTCAAGTTGTCAGCTTTCCAATCGCGATTTCTTTCGGACAAATAAATAAATAAATAAATATTGACTGTCTATTAATTCCCTGTAAGTACTGCTAAATCGCTAATATTTGTATCGATTTAGTATTAAAAAGGAATTTCCTAAGCAGCTTGCATAGAGAAAGGAATCATCAAAATAATCAACGTAACATAATCCGGTAGAGGGATCTCTAAACGAGGCCATTAGTTTTTATAGACAGAGTTAGTGCTCCATCGTACTTCCACAGAGCAACTTAGCCGTGACTTTTGAACCCTATCCAGTTTTATTTAAGTAATATTTTTTATTCTAACATTTAAATCTTTTAAAATATTTCAACATAAAAATCTTAACGACTGTGACTTTGGCAATTCTGTACGGTTTTTATCCAAATAGTTGTTAAGTACTATTTAAACATACATACATTAATTCACGCCTATTTCCCACCGGGGTTAGCAGAGACTATGGAATCCATTTTCTTCGATCGCGAATTCCTGAAACAATTCTCTTGCTTCCTCCACGTTCATTAAACGTTTCATAGACGCACGTTTTACTCTTCTACCGTTACTCTTTAAAGATCAAAACTATGGGACTTATACATTAGCTAGCGAGGATTGAATATACATTATATGTAAGTACGTATATAATTGTGATTTTTGTCAACCAATCTTCGCAATCGACAAGCTGCTTCAATACAGCTAAAGAAATGTGGGCTCATTTTCTTCACAGGAATGAAGTTAATTGAAAAAATCCGTGTTTTGTTAAAGAAAATCACATAAGATTTATTTCTTCAAAAAGGCGCTTACCTGATTTAGTAGCGAAATTTGTGTAATAAAGATAGCATCACCTGTATCCGCGAAAGGGTAGGCAGACGTATATAGTATGTACAGTATTCACACTTCTCCTCGGCTATGTTTAAGTCCCATGTAATATGGGGCGAACCTATTGCCATTAAAAGGCCCCAATCCTGGAAACCACATGATATCAATTATCTATAATCTCAGCATGAATAGGGTCAAAGATAAATTATAAAATGCTAATCTAGAAATACGTAGATGCCACTCTAAGTATGATTAGTATCAAAAATCAACTAATTTTACTTTTCGACTTATTTTCGATTTTTATCCATGAATTAAGTAACAATGAGTAAGACGATTGGAGCAGCGTGGTGGAGTATGCTCCATACCCCCTCCGGTTGATTGAGGGGAGGCCTGTGCCCAGCAGTGGGACGTATATAGGCAGTTTATGTTAGTAAGACGATTGACCGCTTTTACTAACGAAGCTATCAGGACATTATTTCCATACAAACTCCAAAGAAAACTTTCGTTTTGGCGTTTCTTAAAACACATAAATTCACACAAATTCGAATTCAGTGGTTTAGAACCCAAACTGGGATTCGAACACAGCACTTTAACAGTATCCGATTGGGTCGTGAATTAAGTTCAAGATAAATTATGAAATTCTCATTACTAAATAAAAACAGATCTAAAACTAATGAAAAACATTTTCTTTTTTCTATTTAACTTATTTATGATTTTTAATCTAGAAAAACGTAATAATAAGTCCGCCATTTTATCACGTTTTTCTATGACGTCACAGTGTGCTTCCATAGTAATTTCGTGTTTTGACGTTTAGTAAAAAGTAACTGATTTGACTAGTTAGAAACTAGCCTATTATACTTCCGTAGGTACATATTCCTTGCCAGAATCAGTATTGGAAACATCCTGTTCGTGTAAGGAGTTAGACGTGTGTGTGTGTGTACATGTACTTCCTGAAATTAATTGCTATCAATCAATCGACTAGCTCGTACGCTTGTTACGGACCCTATAGAGATCAGATGTCAAGAACAACCGTGAAATTTTACACGCCAAAATAATAATAATAATAGTTACAATTAATTTACTGCTTGTAGAGAAATATACAGGGTGTTAGTGACATCGTAACGAACACTTTGATGAATTCAGACTTTCAGAACATGATACGGAAATGACCAGATATGGAATTGTCCGTCACAAAAATATGGAACTGAAAATAATTAAAAAAGATACTACAATTTTCATGAATTTTCCGACTGGAAATTCCACTTGATATCGACTCAGAATCATGGTCTGAATCATCCCCTTCAGTATTCGTTACAGTGTCACTAACACCCATACCTACTTGTATGGCTACTGTATGTACTTGTATGGGGTGTAAGTGGCATCGTAACGAATACTGACAGAGATGATTCAGCTGAGTATTCTGAGTTAATATCAAGCGGATTTTTCTATCGCAAAAGTATAGAATTGAAAATAATTTAAAAAAATCACACAAAAATCATGAATTTTGCGACGGAAAATTCCACTTGATATTAACTCAGAATCATGGTCTGCATCATCTCCCTCAGTATTTATTACGATGTCACTAACACCCTGTATCGAGAAAACCTATTGTTATAAAGCAATTACTTAACTAACCATCCTTTAGTTCATTAGAAAAATCAACGTTACGTAACGTATTTTCATTAAAGTTTACTACTACTAGTTATCTTATGTTCATCACTTCATCACAATGGCCATATATAATAGGTATGTCTATAAAATTCGATTCACAGCTATATAAAAGTAAAAAGATGCCTTCATTATCAGTTTCTAAAGCAGTAAAGACCAGTATCTTTTTAAAGACCAGTTTCCATAATCATACTAGGTACCTATAGATGATAATGATAGATATAACAATACCTATGATTTCCCATGTGCGTAATATTAAACAGAACAACAAGTTTGGTACAATAAGTGATTATATTCCAATATTATTACATTTTACAATAGTCTCAATGCGCGGGAAGAATTAGATCTGTCATAGTACGTCAGCTAGTGTTGTGACGTTCATTAGAATAGTGATTTATCAGTCGATAGCAGGTCAAGTGATTCTTTTCTATGTAACAGTAACAAGTATGAAATATTTCTGTTTCATGTAAGTAAATTAAATACACTTTAAACCATATACTAAATACGAAATACATACATATTTTCATTCCAATAAGCGACCTTATTGCTTTACGGAAACTTCTTCCAAGCAACCAGTTAGTTACTAAGTCAGTATCTGTAGTATGGTGGATGTGTTCCTGGCCGTTAGTTAGTTTATGGTCGTATTGTTTGAATTTCGAAGACATCTTCGGTTGTTTTTCGTCAGATTGCGCTACTGTTTTTTTCTTCGGAGGTCTTTTTAACCTAAGGACGTAGCTGTGGATTTCAATATTTACCTACAGGTATCTAGAGTCTGTCGTTTTCTCCTCAATAAAAAATTATAGCAACACCAATAGTACCTCTATATCTTATATCACTGAGAGCATACATCCCTATTAAACCCACACGCACTATAGTAATGTAACCTGTATTTACTCCAAATATCCGAGATTTCGTACGCATACCCGAAGTTACAGGAACTGTTACGGAAGCTAATACAGCCGGGTATTACCGGCCCATTACCGCCCCGCCAAGCCAGTCCCTAGCAGGTTACCAGGCGTCTATGAGGGTTTAATCACGACGTTCTCCGTTCATTAAGTCGCAGGCAGACATTTTGTGACATGTCTCTGAAATGCTAATTTGTCCCTGTACACCCAATATTGCCGTGTCACAAGCCTTTACCTGCTTTTTCGATACTGTATCCGGATTAAACTGAATTGTTTGTTTATGCAAATCGTTTTAAATCTGGACTGTCAGCTGTAAAAGCTGTGAGTACTAGATTCGTTGTTAGTTCCGCTTGGTGCGCTGGAGCGGCCTTGTGTACGAAGATAAAGTTTTTGTTCCATGCATGATCAGGGCCTCAAACAAAACTTTTCGTACCGAGCACCATGCTGCTTAAAATTCCGGGCATTTCGTTGAAATCAACATGGAAGTATATTGTGTCTACATTCTACGGTCCGGAAATAAAATCACAGAAACCACAGAAGAATGATTACGATAAAACGACGATTACATGTTTTTCTTTTTTTGTTAATGATTTTTGATCTTGGTTTTCTTTTTGTTTTGTTTTTTTTCTGTGTATTGATTTCCGTGTGGTTTCTGTCCTGTGTTGAATGTAATGTACCTGTCTGTCTGTGTCTGTGGTGTCCGGAAGAAATAAATGTTTCTTTCTTTCTTTCTTGAAAAACATATATTTGTAAAGACTAAGTATCTATTTCATTATTTAATGTAACATGAACTTCAACCATAAATACCTAAAGTAAAAACTCAATTTCAATAAGTAGGTTTACTTGCTTCTCTATGTCCTTAGTTAGTAGGTATTGAAAGATGCAATACCTATTGAGTATAATAGTTACCCGATCCTCAGTCCTGCAGCGTTTCTTTGAATCAGACATAATATCTACTGTTGTTTATTTGTTATCAACTAGAAACTCTTAGTTCTTTGTTCTCTTTTATCTTTGTCTTGTTACGGCGTAAAGGTAATGTCAAAGGTTACAAAAGAACTTCGCAGTTTAATTTATCTACCCACTATTAACTGTAGAGATTGCAGAGTTTACAGAAGTAATAACTTTTTTATAATGAAAATATTACGTACATATAAAAAATCTTGCTTACCGAACATACATATACACTGATTATGTACACTGAATATAAGGGGTGTTAGTGACATCGTAACGAATACTGACGGGGATGATTCAGACCATCATTCTGGGTTGGGTGTAAAGTGGAATTTTCCGTCGCAAATTCCTGTTTTTTTTTAGTTTTTTAAATTATTTTCCATTCTATACTAAAAAAATCATGAAATTTTTTGTTTTTTTTTAATTATTTTCCGATCCATACTTTTGGACGAAAAATTCCACTTGATATCAACTCAGAATCATGGTCTGAATCATCCCTCAAAGTTTTCGCTACGATGTCACTAACATCCTGTATAAAGTGTAATGAAAATGAGTCCTGAGGAACAATAATTAGGTGCTGTTACCGAGTTGACAGTTCCGACCGTATAAACGTACAAATAGACGTACAAAATTTAAACTAGGGGTACCCTCGTCAAATTGTAAGGGGAGATTAACCCTAAGCACTTGCAGCCGGAATCAACTTTATTACTTTTAGTTTGTCTTTACCGAACGTAAACTGTTGCATAGGCCCTTGGAATAGACAGGTATTTATTTTATTCATAGTAACGTAAGTGACTAGGTATCTACATGCGTCTAATTTTAATATGTACAAAGGCCAAATGCCAATTTCCTTACTTTCACTGTTCCTTTTGAATACATACATAAACAAATAGCGATACAACGGTACAAAACAGCTACTTAACATTTATTTTGTATTTTGTGTTTGTGCTTTATATTCATAATGATGCACTCTACAACATGTTGTTTCACAAGTAGCTTGATTCTGCTTCTTCTCTTTGACCGAAAGAAATCTAGGGAAGATCTAACCGATATTTAGTGCTTTTAAAAAAAATTGAAACATCTTTATTTAGTGGGTACTTTAAATCGTATTTTTAATACTTACTTCTTCAAGTAAATATTATTGTAGAAAGTCTCATCCACCTAAAACTTATACAGCTTCTCAATCTGTAGGTATAACCGAGGATTCGTGAAAGTATAACAGGTACAGGGCCCTAAATGTTCTTAAAATCTGATGTAATGCAATTTCAGTAATTTACTTGACTAATATTGTAAATTTTCAACATATAAGTAATTCAAATTCGGATATTTTTAATCGCAAGGTATGTACAAAATGTGTCTAGAGTTTGGCTGTATGTAACACGGAAGACTTACGATGCAAACTATATTTTACAGTACCAAGTATCTACTTATAACAATTCTAATTTCCATTCTCTTGTACTTACTTAAATTACTCAATAAGTATTTAGCAATTTTCACGGTAAAATTACGGAATTCAAGGTCCTCAAACACAGTTTTTTATCTAAAACTCACATTGCAAAATTAATTTGA
This sequence comes from Pectinophora gossypiella, assembly GCF_024362695.1. Taxonomy (NCBI): domain Eukaryota; kingdom Metazoa; phylum Arthropoda; class Insecta; order Lepidoptera; family Gelechiidae; genus Pectinophora; species Pectinophora gossypiella. Next base: position 7,257,444 of record NC_065404.1, read on the forward strand.
ACATTATTTCCTGTTAAGTATAATAACAACCTATTTTGTAGTTATAAAATAAATGTACTTATAATAATAGGACTGTAAAAGTATTCCTTTTGCAATAAGGAAATATTGGCATCCGTTTGTGAGGTTTTAAATACTCATGTGTTAATTTATTGTTGCAGATGACCATCCCAGCAGCGGCGCAGTAGTAAAGATCACCGATATCTATGGTGAGCATGTTTTTTTTAAATACTTATCACAGCTTAAACCCAGGTATCTCTACTTCATGGAAATCTTGTCCAGCGTGATACGCTTCCATCACAGAACATTGTAATCGTAGTTTTACTGAGGAATTTGTGAATAAATAATCTACATAACAGCAGCAAATTGAAAGGTTATTTTTACAAGGCTATTATACTTCTTACAAAATAAATAACAATAAACAACTCAAAGGAAGCGAGACGTAAAATTTCCAAGGCCTGGATAAACAAAGATGCCGCATCAAAAATCTATTTTTAGAATTATTTTTACAGTCAAAACATTTACTATTAAAATAAGTACCTACTGAGTGCAAATTAGCTCACAGCGTTTCCACATTTACAGCATTTACAGTGACTGGAAATGTGCATTTAGGTGATTTCAAAACTAGACCCGAGCCCGCTTGGCAAGCAATGCTGCTTATCTCACTAAGCCTGTAAGCTGTGCTTTGTTTGCATAAGTTATAGGCACAATGGTTGCTCTAGGCGTCTGCTTTATTGTATTAACATCATTTCATACCAGGTCACCTGCGTTGTATCTAGGCCATGCCGGGGGCTCAGCGCATTGTTTTGGTACAATCGATATGTTAGCTTAGCTCTCAGTTCATGTGAATTACGTAACGCAATTCTGACATTACTTATATATTAACATATTTAATTGATTCTATGAATCGCTATTCACGTCATCAATTTGAAATGATAATTATGTCAAATTGGTTACAATTGTATCTTAATGCAAATTACAAAACAGATCGACTAGGTGTGCTTATTTTTAATGGCAAGTGTTGAAAAATAAACTGCAAATTCCGTTATCTTTTGCACAATAAAAGGTCTTCAGCAAGAGAAATGGTGGTCATCAATCCAGACATTTCCAACCTAATAAGTAACTTCCCTTTTAGGGAAAGTAAAAGATTTAGCCCTCCCATTATCCAAATTTATACTCTGACAATTCTGTACCGTCGGTGAAAAGTAATACAACTCGAGTTGTATCACTTTTGAGTTATTAGCACACACTTCATGTTCGAAAAATTCTCTTTCTTTCTGTCTAATTCTCGTAACTGTAGCTATTATAAATACGGAGATAATTTTTGTGTAAAGTGATATAAGTACTGTTTGTGAAGGATTCATGCTGTTATAACACGTGTAACATAATTCATCTTAACTTGCATCAAAGTGAAATGAAGATTTTCATTAAATATTTTGGTGTAAGTAAATGCAACTCAAGATATATTAAAATACACGCCATGCTTGAATTCTCACGGTCCGTGTTTAATGATATAATTTTAGTTGTAACATCAAACACCAAATTTATTTTTTCGTGAAAAGTAATATAAATTAATATATATCAAAATATTTCAGAAAATACGATCTTGGATATCAATAACGTGTCGTGTATAATGATACATACAAGTTCGATTCTATGCGCCACCAGTGTGTATCTTAGGGTAACCTCCGCATAAACCTGTCTATGGGAAGCCATTTTGTCTAGAGCCACAGCAAACCATATCTGATCCGCATTGCGAATGGGTATAGGTTATGTTAGTACTTCAGACCAAACCGTGTTTTTTCTCTTTCTGTTATAACCGCCTTGTAGTACTTAATAATAGTACCTCAATAAGTTGTGAGTCCTGATCATGGCGTCGATATCACCATGGCAGGGTTAGTCAAGATGTATTTGAGATTTGTCATAACTGTCATTAGTCTCCTTCCCTTAGCTCGAAGCATAGCTGTTTTACATAGTTTTCTTGATTACATGCAGGTTAAGCGGTGGCAGATTGAACGCTGCTTTCATTGCTAAGGAGGTTGTAGACGTGAAATAATAGCTCCAAATATTATCAAGCGCCAATTAATATGCAAGCCATTCAATACACGCTGGTTAAATCTTTGATGCAAGCGCCGGTAGTGGTATTTTTGAACCTACACAGCTGTAGATGATCGTACATACTTTTGGGTTTAAGGTCCCACTGGGATCCAGCTTGGCATCGGCAGCATCGGGATCTGCCACATCTTCTCAAGAGAAGATTACCAGTTTCTCAAACGCGTTGAATGGTGTAAATAATTGGTCGAGCTTTCTCGTCTTTATAAAGGGAACAACTACTCTGAACTCTGTGCACCACCGTTAAATTGTTTTTTCTGTATTTTGATTATATAAGAGAGAATTACGCACAGGACCGTGAAAAATGGAAAGAGGAAGGGGAGGCCTTTGCCCAGCAGTGGGATCTTGTAGGATAAATTAGATTAGAATAAATAATTGGCAACACCACGGGCACAACCCCTTAATTAAACCAGGTCACAAAGTTTGTAGAAATCCCAGAAGGTATTTGAGCTTCTGAAAGGAGCTGGTTGGCTTACATAGTCAACAAAAGCACGCATAATGGACCACTTGCGTTTATGCGGAAAACTGAGCCCATTAAAGTAACATTAGATATGGGACATTTGTCCATACATGTTGTGCCGACCCCAACTAGAGTGGGATAAAGGCAGGAGGATGATGATGATATAGTGGGAAGTTGCCCACTTCACAATAGTGTTCCATACGCGAGGATACGCGGAACGTGTGCTTACGTCTAAAGTTTTGTGGAAACGAACTCATTTAGCTTAACCATAACAGACCATGGTAAAGGTGATAAGACCTACCCTGAGGATAGCTCTGTGTAACCTATAGGTTTGAAGGTGAATCAATGATCTTCATTTTCTCTACCTATTCTTATCGTCAACATTGATTCGACTCCGTTTATGGTTCTGTCAATGTTGCGGGCTACCATTAGACCGGGAATTTTGATAATTCGAAGTATTGAATTATCAAAACCTCTGTGGAAATGCGCCCTTCGATCGCCGGGCAAGCTTTGCTCATTTTCTTCGTGATACATGTATACTTTAGGGGATTTTGATTGTGGAATGAGTTGTAATCTTTTAAATAGTTTCAGCAGGAATGAAGTAACACTAACCAGTTTGTGTGATTTTGGTTTAAAAGTACGTAGGTACATCACTTTTATCTCCAGGCCGTGCTGCCAGGCTAGCCCGAAACATTCCTAATGACCAGTCTTAATATGATTCCTCTTACCTTTATTTGTTAGGGGTGGAAATATTATCATAATTGAATTTGTAAGATGAACCAACAATGGTTTTGATTAGGGGCGTAGTGTGGTGGACAAAATGTGTTTGTCGCGGGCAGCAGTGGTGGTTTTGACCGGTTATTTATGAGTTTTGAGAGTAAAACCATAACAAAATATTTTATTATCGCCACCTTACACTATATATATACGTGTACCATCTTTATATGTATTTATTACTAGAAATTCGTAAAAACATGTATCATTTTACACAATAAAACCGAAAAAATAAATCAAGTTATACCACTTGACACAAATTCGTTATAGTTTATCGTTTGTGTCAATTGATATAAGTTACGTTTCTTTACTTTTTAAAGAAAATAAATAGAATTTTGCCTTTCTACAACTTCATAAAATAAACTTTCTTCCAAGACATTTTGTTTTATGTACAATAAGACTGTAAAATTATTAATTGAAAATATGATATATCAATGATGACTTTTGTATAGTTATGTGTGTAAAAAGGTATATGTAGACTTGTATCAATTTACACAGTATAAAAGTTGGTGTCAACTGATACATGTAATTTATTTTGATCCTCTACCATTTCTGTTTAGGTTCTAAATATAACTAAATATTAGAAAAGAAACCTTCCATCATCACCTATCGACACATCTAACTTCTGTTCCATTATTCCTTATAAGTCACGAGCTAGAATATTTTTAACTTTAAACTCGATTTTCTCAAAACTTCAATTTTGGACTTGTATTACTTTTCACCGACGGTACAGAATTTACATATCAGTAAAAATTAAATTACACATTTACGACCGTCTTCCACCTTTATCTGCAATTACTTTCGTCTTTTTAATTGTCGTTAACTTTTGAATTTCACTCCTGTATCTTAAGGGGCCTAAAAGTTTAAAAGCAAAATTAAAAGTGACGATGAAAACCGGGAATTATTATATTGGTTTATATAAAAAAGGGTTGAATCAGGTTCAATCGTTTGATTACACAGCAAAAAAAATATTTTTTTAAAGAAAAGCTTGCGAGATTTTGAGGTTCTTCCCTCTTTGAGATCAATGTTGTAAATATCTTAAACGATCTTTTGTCCAACAAAATTGAATGCGTGCTGTTTGTCGTAATGACATGTTCTGCATGGCTTCCATGTGATTCAGTCCCAGATATATAGGGTGTGCCCCACTGGTGAATTATTTCAGCCAATTTACAAGTGAACAATGCGTGCATTGTTTCCCAGGCGCGATTTGTTTGCAGACTTTCACTCTGGAAACTTTCCTTTGAGTTGGCGATTTGAAACAACCTGATCTGTATCGGAAGCTTTGTAGCTACCAGTACTTACATTGTTTCCGTCAGTTTCATAGAAAAATATGTTTGCTGTATTCCAATGTAAAACTACCTTTCCTTTGTTACGAAACTCAAATGTTTATTTCTTTTTGTTGGAAACGCCTTCATAAATCCCTTTATAAGCTTTCCCTTGTTACTCATAAGCTAGGGCACTAACACGTTATTTATTTACTATAATATATATTATATATTTTCTCCTCCATTACCAATATATTTATTGTCATTGCCAGCTGTGTTCTCTAATTGATACACATAATTTCACATTCACGTTGGTCTAATGGGACCTTATCAGCCTCGCTTCCTCAACTTAAGGGCTCGTCGCGGAAATTCTTCGTTTATTATTCACAGTGAATTACTCGAGTTCCGCATTTTTCGCCCCACCGGGGCCTCTCATGCCCTTTTATTTATTCAGCACGAGTCCCTATTTAAAACCATCCAATAATTCTCATAATATACATACTTAATGCCGACTGGGAATAGTTACGATAGTCTCCTTATTTAATTAAACTGCTCCTCCTATTATCATAAATTCACTGAAAGCGATGTGCAATGCAGCTTTTATTGTTAACAGAACAAGCAGTAGAGTTCAATGACTATTCATGCAGTTTTTTGCATACATCTACATACACCTTCCAACTAACGCTCCCTGGACGTTATCTATCACTTAGATATTCGTTTGTGTGAATTTATGTGGTTACTCCCTTTGCCCCAGTTTCATTAATTCCAACATCCCTAATTCCATTTCGCCTTAATTCTCTTAAAAGGCCTCGCCTTTCTGAAACTGAAAGTTGTAATCCCTATCTCATCTTGGGTCTAGCAACTTGCAATAGTTTGTGATGTCGTTAAGTTTTGACTGCCGGATTTGTTGTTTTTGGAATAACACGAAGTTTGATTCTTTCAATAATTGATTTAGGAGTGGGGGACCACGGGAACCAGTCATCGCGTCCGCTTATTACACTGAGGCGAGGCCATCAAACGGGGTTTACTTTTTCGGCTCCCACAAAGCAGTGAAGTGGGTTCGCTTGTAAAATTTGAACTAGCTCCCCCTCGCATATTGGAGGGTGGCTACCTTGACGCTTCCCTCTATACGCTAGCAACACTCGCTCCTCTTTGATACTCGCCTTTTGATGTCTGTTTTGCATGAGGCACAATGCTACTGTTTACCCCCGACCTGAAACATTTCACGCTTACATCAAAAATTAACTTTGTAATGAGTACGTAAAGCTTACAAGTTCTGGAAGATAAAAATAATGCAATATAATATACGCATACAAACATGGTAGGCACTGTGACAAACTTGCTAATAAGAATGAAGAAGCGTTTATGGAATAATAAAATATACCAAGTTATGATGATAAACGTAACTAAGGCTTACAGAACAGAGGCAGTAAACAATGGAACGTAATGTTTCTGGCTGAACCGAGCGGCTCTAAAGTTAGTGGCACGAACCGCCTCCCCAGTGATCGAGCCATAAAAACTTTTACTATCTCATTTAACGTGCTGTCTTTGATATAAATGTCCCAGTTTATGACTGGCTTATTCTCAAAAGAAACGTAATCACAACAAAAATCTACGCACAACAACCAAAAACTCGACTTCACTTTAGAAGTCCGAGAGCTAGTCCATCAATTTTATCGCGCGAGATACAATAATTTCCTCCCATTTTATGTCGGGTCTATATCGTGGTGAAATAAACGAATTTATTCAGCCAAGGCAAAGTAAATAAGTTTTCAAGTCAGCATCGGGCATCTGCCGCTTCTCGTCATCAGATAAGAGCCGACGACTTTGCAAAACTTGCATTTGCATTTCCCACTGTGTTCCACTGAAAATTGCGAGTTGGTAACTTGATAAAATTCAATTTATTTTAAAACATTGAAATGTAAACCTAAGTAGTATGTCAATGTTCATAAAATGAACTGTTAAATCGCATCATTTCGCATAATAAACTGATTGCCTCCACAATCAACTATAGTTGAACAGGTATTCACTACAAAATTCAGTTCAATTAACGAATACCATGCAAGCTGGCGATGCAATTAAATACCAAGGTTAAATATTCATAAAGAGCTTACAGTAAAAGGGGCCCTTATTACGCGACCGTTGGATGTGTTCTTTGGTCTTTTGTTTGTAGAAATTGAAGGTATTATTTGCAAAACGTGGGAATGTGAAGCACGGCGGGTGCACAATCAGATTGCGGCCGGCGGGCGCGGGCGCGCAGTGGCTTCCGATAAGAGGCTCCCCTGCAATTGCAAGTAAATGCTGCTCATCGTTGCATTCTATCGCCCGAGCACCGAGCACCCTCCCACTCGCAACTAAACGAGGAAACGCGAATTAACTCTTATGAACATAAATTACATTTAACGTTACATACGTAAACACAGTTTGCATTATAAACTACATAAACCGTGCCTAACTATACTAGAACACAATGCTAGTCGCTAAACGAATCCGAAATAGGATAAGTCTCTGCGGAGTGTGCACATAAACCTTGACCTACATTCAAGGTGAGGACAGGATAATCAAAAGAGCTATAAAATTTGCTCCAGAAGAGCTGACCTCACGTTAAATAGCCTCAGACAAAAATATGATCACGTTCTTTTAATATTCGTTATGCCCATAAAATAAAAATATCATTTTGATATTCCAAAAAATACGGTAGCAAATAATGTTCACGTTCCGGCACAAATTCCTGTCTGTTTATAGGATAAGTTAAGTAATTCATTTAAATAACTGGAGCTGAAATTATTTAATCTACAATGGCAGGAGGCATTCGCCCGGTAGTACGAAACGTTTCATTACCTGCAGTGTTCATAATTAAATGATGCAATGCAGTTTTCTGGTGTCAAGCGACCCGGACAGGTTGTCGCGAGCGGTGCGGCCTACTATTACTGGCCTGTTTTACCTTTTATTTTGCTTTTATTTTTCATTGTCCGCGGGAAGCAGGAACTAAACTGGTTAACACACATGGCCGGGTGTAATAGCTCTCTCCATTGTCGGCAACTGGGGCAGCGCAGGAGGATATAGCACGCAACAGGGATTAAGACCATTAACGCCGGTGTTAGCCGACTGAGTTGAATAAGCCGCGGCCATGCGTGAATATGCAACATGTTGGTGAATTCTTTGCTAATGAGCAAGAATTTTCTTTTTGAATTATGAAACTATCGTAACATCTTTATATGTTCACCATTCAGTTTTTTCTTTAAATTTTCCAATAAGTAGTCCAATTAACTGAGCAGTTGGTAATCTTCACAATCATGGTCTGTCTCACATTTGTGTTAATGACCTATGAAGTTATTAAGACCTACCCATTTTGACGTTTCAAAGATCAGTTGGTAAGTATACGCACCAATGAAAAATGTTGTTCGTAATGGTACCTCGGGGAGTGAAAAAGTGCTAAAATTCAATCAGAACGTTTGTATCAGTTAGTTTGGAGAATGGGGTTACAAACTCCATGAGTATAACATACACGTATAGCACGCATTGGCAGGCGCGTGGATGTAACTTGTTACAGAAGTTTGTATCGAATGGGCCCAGGATGTAGGTCGCGTGCCGGGAATGCTTTGTGCCGACTTCCGCTGTAAATTATCTACATTCCTGTCCTCGTTCATAACTCTATATCGACACAAAGTGAACACTGTCAATGGAGCGGGAAAGGTAGCCTTCCGGTGGAGAAAAGAACTCCGATGAAATTGGTCATATACAGTAATAGGGACCGTGTTCGCTCCCTCAAAATCATGTGGTTGGTTGAGGAACGCTGCCTATTAGTGCGGTCTCCTTAACAATGAAGCATGAACCTCTCTATTTTCTAGTAGTGGGTTGATATAATTGTACATATACTAATTTGCTCTGGCTAGTCCATTGTACATTTAGCTCTTATTAACAATAATTAATCGTTATTATTATTTAGAATTACAATATTTATATTAAATTGTCTTAAGGGACCTCAACGTGTTGGCTTCGGCCCCGGGCACGCCTTTCAAAAGCCCGGGACTCCATAGGCCCGAGATCTGCACCCATGTTTAATTCTTCCGTATTTGAAACTAATGTACTTAAGTATTGTTTTTGTTTCACAATGTTTTATTCCAACGTATAAAACTGAACTTTTTAAATCAAACTAAAATATAAAAGCCAGACAGCGCAAAATACAGTTGTAAATGATTTATCGGGCAGAAGGGTGAACGGCTTGAAACTTCGCGCAGCTTATTTTGTTGGCTATAAAACATTTTATTGTAACCACAGGTGCGGCGTGAAGAGCCACAATTCTGGTTGATCATAAACGACCTTTATAAGTTTATACGTTGTCCCCAGCGCCCCGAGATGAGCGAATACAACTTTTCTTACCTTTACCTCATACAAATACGAATTCCCTCCAGTAATATATAAGCATTTGTTATTTGTAATAGCCATGTATTGTATACCTACAGAATTTTTAAAATGTTAATGTATATTAAGTTAAATTTTCACCTGCAATCTGGAGGAGGGCGCTGGTGCCTGGAATACAGGGCCCCAACGCACATTATACTTACGGTATGACTTAACCCTTGATGTGTAAACATTATGTACCCACAATTATGAACAATAACAAGAATGTATACGTATTTCAAACTCGCACTTTTGCACATCTTAGATGACAACAAGGACGATAAAAACCAAAGACTACTCTTCCGACTCGTAACATTTACATATTTTCAACTTTGCCAAAGAACGGGTCCCTATTGGCCCAACTTCTTCACCGCTGGTATATACTCTGACTAGCTTTAGCCCGCGACTTCGTCCGCGTGGCGTGTTATAAAAGAGAGATCTTTGTGTGTGTGGGAGTGCATATCAAATTTCAAGCACCTAACTTATACATTTTTTTTTCAAAATACAGCCATAACTAAACTTTATATTTACTAAGGTATGCATGCATGCTAGATTGAAAACATCTATCTTACGCGGTTTCGATTTTTTCATACAAATGTTTTTTCCAGCTAACTCCCGTTTCCGTGGGAATTTTGCAATATCCTGTTGCAACTAAGCTTTAAGTTAACTAAGGTACCTGCATGCCAAATTTCAAGCGACTAACTTAAGCGGTTTAGATTTTTCATACAAAAGGATTTTCCCGCTAATTCCCGTTCCCGTGGGAATTCCGGGAATTCGTTTCTTAGTGCACCTCTACGGTACCTAAGCTACGTCTCTTCCAAATTTCAAGTGCCTACGTGCAGCCGTTTAGGCTGTGCGTTGATATGTCAGTCAGTCAGTTTCTCCTTTTATATATTTAGATGAAGTGTTGATAAATAGAGATCTCTTTAAAACATCTTGCAAAATAAATGGCCTACTATTAGGCTCTGCCATTTGGGTGTCCGTAACACCTGGGCCGCGACTGATCCATCAACCAGTTTGATAATCTACTCAGGTGTTAACAAATTGAAGGATTGGAGAATGAAGTGGTCTGCAAACAGGTCGACTGGCAAATGGGTCATCGGGATTCGTGTTATTAGGACAAGCTGAGCGCTTCACTCGGCCTCAATTTGATAAATAAACGATAGACTGGAAACTAATAAAACAACAACACTTTGCGACCGAAATAAATCTATAAATATCCATTGTTTCCGAAAAGAAACATAAAAAACACAATAAATAAAAACTCCCATGAACGACCTCCACGCTCTACATTTGTCCGACCAAGTATTGAATATCATCCGAGGCAAATGCACAATAAGTCAAGCCAAGAAAGTAGATGTTTAATCATAACTGACGTTTAAGCATTAACTGCTTGGCCGGACAAATGGGGAGCGCTGAGGGCGCTCACACGGTACAAAATTTAAGGCAGGGCGTGAACCTCAGCTCAGAGCGTCGTCTGAGCGGATTCTATTTGAAAGGATTAATCGACCCTAGTGGGTATAAGCGCTGAATGAGGGAAATTGTCAACCTTGTCGGCGGGGTTGGTATCGGGGTTCTGAAGTGTTTGTTTGCGAGCTAATTGCCTCTATGGCTAGAGTAATCGGGTCGTCGGGATCGTATATTGCGTCCTTCGAACGCCGATAGTTTTCAGTACCGTTCCTAAGCGTCTGAACTAAAACTGTACTCAATTACCTATTATGAAATCATAATGAGCACTAAGCACGTGTTCAAGGGCCGCAATGCCTACCTAACTAATAATTACTTTAAAAAGCCTAAATAACATAACATATGATCAAAGTATAGGTACCTGACGAGGTACACAGAGGTGTATAGTAAGATGTGTACTACTAGGTGTATAATATACAACCACTTCTCACCAGCTACATAAATAATATATATGTATAACCACACCTTTTTCCCTATTGGGGTTGTCAGGGGACAAACCGCAGACGCTCGGCACTTTTGTCGTATGATAAACTGTATAGTGAGTATAGTGACAACACAGACACGACAAACGTAGGTGTAATCTCCTGGTTGACATCTGCGGAGTTCCGTGACGTATTTTTGTCTGTGATATTTTTTTATAAGTACAGAATTTAATTAATAAATATAAATATAATCTTGAGGAGCTCGGTGACGCGAGGAGCTCAGTGGCGCAGCGGTTTAACGCGCTCGGTCTGCGATTGTTAAAGTTAAGCAACTTTCGCAAAGGCCGGTCATAGGATGGGTGACCACAAAAAAAAGTTTTCATCTCGAGCTCCTCCGTGCTTCGGAAGGCATGTTTAGCCGTTGGTCCCGGCTGCATTAGCAGTCGTTAATAATCACCAATCCGCACTAGGCCCGCGTGGTGGTTTAAGGCCCGATCTCCCTATCCATCCATAGGGAAGGCCCATGCCTCAGCAGTGGGGACGTTAATGGGCTGGTGATGATGATGATGATGAAATATAATCTTGGGATAAATATCTGAGTGGCTGCGTGTTGTTTTATGGATAACTTGTTGGTCTGTCCACCCCTAAAGGAATTGGTAACTTGTCACCTTGTTGCTCATACATTAAAACTTCAATACTGTGTGTGCAAATTGTTTTTTGACGACTCCTGATTCTGTCAATACGATATCAAATTATGGAGAGCTACTTATATAATAAGTAGGTAAACAAATTCGAATAAAATTAATCCTTTAATTATGTCTCATTATGTCGAACAATAATCTTGTTGTGGCATCTGATGTGGGTTTAAACTCCTGCACGTGTAAATATATTTTTAGTCCAGCTTTGATATTTATCTTTCATGTTACAGGAATGTACATATATATTATATATAGCTGCGCATATATTAAATTTACCTCTGATAAAAGTATTCTTTTTTATAATAAATATTGTAAAAATATCCACCAAGTGAGTGGGTAACAGCGTCCGTAGACCAGTGGTTGAGCGTTGGGCTCACGATCCGGAGTTCCCAGGTGCGAATCCCGGAGAGACAGATATATCACAAATATAATTTTGTGATCCCTAGTTTGGTTAGGACATTACAGGCTGATCACCTGATTGTCCGAAAGCAAGACGATCCGTGCTTCAGAAAGGCACGTTAAGCCGTTGGTCCCGGTTACTACATATTGATGGAAGTACGTCGTCGTACCCTTTGGCGGTTCAATAGTAACCAGGGTTGATGGGGTTGGTAATCCACCTCACAACCCACACGATAGAAGAAGAAGAGTGGGTGTTGTACGTGGATGTGATAAAGCATTCCTATAAATGAAATAATTATGTAATACGTTGTAGTAATACCACACATGTATGCCTTGGATTCGTTTCAGACCATTGGTTTTCAGCTTCAATTACTTTTCAGAAATCCGCCGGAGCGATTAAAATGCAGTGTCCATAGCATAGCAATTCCGGATCGAAATTTTTAAAATAAAAAAAATATATTGCAGAATAGATGAATTTCAAGAAAAGACTCTCAGTTTATATGAGACCGTAATCTCATAGTAGGTACTTATGGAATGCATGATTTTAGCAATAGCTTCCTTTAATAATACTGTTTTCTTTTATTGCAGGTATCTGGAATGAACCAATCTATGAAACAGCTTTTCCGACCTCCCGATCGAATGTCCAGGTAAGAATACGTCAACGGATTTTGCAAAATTCCTAGCATAACTGTAATCCTATACCGCGATATTTAGAAATCTCAGTCGTAAGTACCTAGCTTTGCAGTTTTTGTGGTTCCATAATATGAGTGAACTAGTTTATTTCACCCGGTTACCATGGTAACTACGTCCGCAACAACCGCAGTGGGTTTGCATGAGATTTTTTGCATTACCGTGCGGCGTACTCCTACAGAATCAGCATTTTACGACTTGCTTATTCCCTTTTGGTAATGCTTTGCTACTCTTTTTTTTTATGTTGCACTTTATTTACATGAAATTTTAGACGGAAGATTGGGGATGTGTGCTTTTTTCTTGTTTTAGTACGAAAAATATTTGGATAAATCCAGCTGCTTTAAAGTCGTAAGACCGAATGTTCTTTTAAAATCCAAAACCCATTGTTTAACTATTGTGTCTGGAAATCTCGGCGTTAAGAGGATATTGCACACATACACATAATTTAAGGTGACTATAACCATAATATATAATACTCCTCATCTAGACACCATCAAACACGCAATTACTTACAAGTTACAAGTGAATTAGACTAACATAATTTAATGTTGTTAAGCTTTGCTAATGCAAATCACGCTTGTAAGAGGGAAAATGTGATAAATCAAATGTGGGCGCGATACACACGTCGACAAGTGTGGCTTGGTAATGGCAGCCTCGCGTGCTACGCCGAATTATCACTCGAGGTATTACTACGTCGTCCAATGATGCCCAAACTTTCTAAATCTGCAAAAAACTGCTCTTTCGGTTTCATACGCGAATCATATTTATTAAGTATACTTTGACGATATGACATACTAGTATATCTTATTGGGATGCGTTCGGCCACAAATAATATTTATATTAAATCTTTACGAAAAAAGAAACTTTTGTTTAACTATAAGTACCTACTTATCCATAAAGCCAATAAATAATAATAATAGACAAAATTAATTGATCGCTGTTTTATAAGACTCTATTATCTTCCATCGCATCGAAGAGAACGGTTTAATTGCGGTTGTTCTATAAATCTTTTTAGACATTTTCATAATTTATTTTCTGTTCCGCGTGCTTGATGGACAGTTTGAAAAACCCCGAGCTAGGTGAATGGCAGGCAGCTAATAACACTTGTAATCCACTTAAAACTTCATACACAGGCCTACTCGCCCCTTTGCGTTAAGGGAACGACATGCGACCTCCATGAATGAAAGCGTTTGGAAGGAAATTGGATGGCTTATTAATTTTTAGGTGTGACTTTATTAACGAATTTAAGAACATGTCTTAACATAATAGACTTACAGAACATACTTGAGCACGAATTACGCAGTTCCAGGTGAGAACTTAAGAAGTGGATGACTTTTCAACAAAATGACGTCTCCTTAAGACGCACTGAGAATTCAACGTAATTAGGCCTTGTCTCTATTTAAATTAGATTGTTTCTTTTTGGTCAAAACAATAAAGGCAAAAATAATTTAATCTCAAAATAATTTACTAATTTATATCGAAGAATTTAAACGTCGAAATACGTTATATTTAGGGCCGAGAATGAAACGACAATCTTAGAATTTTCTATTCTACTTATCTGGGGAATGTCATCGAAGTCGATAGATCACGCCCCGTCTTAATGTGATGTACTTATTACAGGCGACTGTGATAGATGACTAGTGATGGGCAGCCGTCACTATAATATCTGTGCATCATAATTAAATTTATGTTTAGACAGAGATACCAAAAGTAGTACCTGGTGATTTGTGTACGTAACCTGTAAATAATTAATTAATTACGGGATTACATGAAACGAATCTCTGTAATATGTATTTTTGACTTTTGTAATAGGTATTTTCTGCACTCTCAACACAAAATATGAGGATATTTAGGTTTCTCCGTCGATGTTCAGGAACACATTTAACTTGTCACTGGCTGTTAAAGCAAAACGAATAGCTCTGAAGCAGCGGGTCATAAATTTGAGACGCAGCTTTGTCTACCTATCGTCTCACAGACAACGCAATTTAGACGAAAAGCACTTTGACACTGAAATATCTACAGCTAGCTATGTAAATAAATCGCTGATTAAAATGTTAATTTACAACTATTATTTACGATTCAATCTACTTTGCCATTTAGGGGACATTCGTTAATTATAGAGGTATTCTCTAATACCTTTACATTCTATTATTTAATTTATAAATATTTCATTATTTAGTAGATACTTCATAAATCTTAATCACTCTTATAATTAATGACTAACCTTGCAACAAACCAAACCGCCGCCGTTGGCTCTCATAAATGTCACCGAATCGAAACATTTTTGAACACATTAATCATGATGTAGAGGCACAATCCCTCCTCGGACAAAAAGAAAATCCCATTTTGTAGAAATATATTCAAAATCAGATTATAATTTCATAAAAATAGACTTGCACTAATGAGATTTTCATATTCTCATTTAAATTTGCGAAACGCACTCGCCTCGCTTTGAGAGGGTAAAAATAAAAATGCATTATTTATGTGGAAAAAAATTTGCTTGGGAAACGGAATGGTATAATTTGGTGTATGTCTCGTCCACGTAGTATTATATAAATAAGGTCCGTCTTAAACCGTATTTAGTGAGAGTAAAGATGCGGGAAGGACTACGCGTGGAGGAGAAAATCAGGAATTAATAAAGGACGGACTAGTGGGAATTTAACAGCTTCCTTTTCTGTGATATCGTTGCCTAGTTTATATACTTAGTATACATTAATATACATTCATACATATAGTTTCACCTATCGTTATTGTGCTTACTCAACCACTGCTGTGATGAGAAGATTATTAACTTGTAGTATGTAGTATTATTCCCTACTCTATGCTTGTAGATAGAGATATAGAGACTGATTACCGACTTATTATCCCCTTTACAGTAAGTTAAGTAAGTGTAAGGTACTACAAGGCGAGATCCATTGGTTGACTTTTACAATACTCGCCGGAAGTAGAGGTAAGCCCTTTATGCGCCTGATGTATATTCCTTTCACATAAAAGATAGTAAAATGGCCATAACATAAATAGCCTATATACGTACCACTGCTGGACACAGGCCTGTCCTCAATCAACAGAAGGGGGAAAAAATACCGACTTAAAGTTAAATGTAAACGACTGATACCACGTTGCATATTAGTTATTCTGACCAAAGCATATGCAGGTGTTTCGAGGAAAGGCTATTATCCCGTGAGCTGAAATATTAGTCTAATGTATCGCACAGACCAGCTTTCAGTGAATGTGGTAGACCAACTAAGTATTAATTTATGTTATAATTTAATCTTATTTATTCCTCGCATGTGAATAACTTCTACAAGTTTCATATTTTATTTCAATATTTTATGCTTTGCTTGTAGAAAAGTGACTTCGGTATATTGAAGACTTTGACCAATATTTTATACGATAAATAAATACTAATTTATCTTGTCTTATTCCACACAATTTATTTATTTAGTTTTGTCTAAATAATTGTCTCTTTTATTTTTTACGTGCCTATATAAGCTATTGAGGAAATTAAAGCGTAATAAAAGGTAAGTACTTAAGATTCCAAAAAGAGAGAAAGAGTTTGTAAGTTTGTTAATGTGGCGTACAATATGGAAATAAATGTTTTCTTTCTTTCTTTCTTTAGAGTAGTAGAAGCAAAAATGGGTAGTAGTAATAGATAAAATCCTCCGAAAACATCTACCAACTCTGACTCCTTGTACATGGAGGTGCTAGCTCCATACAGTTTAGTTGACATTAATGGATGACGTGTTTTTGCAGGGCACGGGCGTGAGATGGCACGCGCGGGCATGCTGCATAGGGGCGGGAAAAATGGAGCCGAGTGAGTACACCTCGTTAATTAATACCACTTATGTATACTTACACAAAAACTCTTTTTAGGAAACATTAGCAGAAACGAATAATCAGGCATTAATTTGTAGTTTTCTATGTGGATATTGCATATAATATACACGGGAACTCCTCACGTATTCCAACGTGGAAAGATCATTAGGCCAACTTTCCATTACAAATGAATTACCTATTCTATAAAAGCTGTCGCTTTATTGGACACTATATCTTCCTTAGTCAACCATCATGATAATATATCATTAGACAGGCTTTTCCTACCTGCGGGAAAATGGAGAAGAATTTCCAAACATGTTATTAAGGAAAAAAGTTAAGTAACAGCATTAGGCGTCCCGCTGTTGGACACGAGACTTCCCTCGTCGAGTTGGAAGGGGCTTTCTCAGAAATATTCATTCCTACACCATCTCTACTATTAGTGCCATATCTCACTAGGACACCACGGTGGCGCCACTAAGGTCTTGTTGGTTGAGCAACCAACAATGTCTTGCAACCAAGCGAGGTAGCGTTTATACAACAGCATACGTTATGTTGGTGGCGCGACCGTCTTTGCTCTACCATCCTTAGATATCCTTGTACAGGGGCAATATTATCTTTTTTGTGCCTCATTATCTTTGAATGCTCTGAAAACCAGAATTCGTGGAAAAATCTTCCACGCCCCAAATACCGATAATACGTACATACCTATTGATAAGTAAGGGGGAAGTATTTAAAAAATAATTAAGCCCATGGCACGTGTAACGATCCTAGTATTAACAAGATAAAAGGCTCTAATATAGAACATTATTTACAAAAGTAACAGAAAAAAACTCGGAATTGGCTCATTTGTCTGGCTAATATCTCGAGCGAGATGAATATTGTCCGAGCCGGGCCGGTAATGACATATTACGCAAAATTGTCCACCCAAACATGATTTAGCACTTTCCTTAATTGGTACAAGCTTCGGGTTACGTATTTATAGTAATTTCCCCGCTTAGCACCCGCTTGTCGTCTCTTTCAATTGAAGTTCTTATTACCTTTACGACCTTTTCCGGTATAATTACTTCTCACATTCAACATTTGCCCCCGCAATAAAACTGTCCGAGAGCTGTTAATTTCTAATCCCATAAGAGCGACACGTGTACGTACGGTTAATTTAACGCTGGTCATAAATTACGTGGGATATAAATATAGAGCAGAGAAGTTCACGATCTCCCTTATCATGATGAACTTCGCACGGGCGCGGCCAGGGCGCGGGGCGGCAGGTGCAGTCCTGATAGGGCAATTACTTATTTTAATATTTTTAACGATGCCAGTCCCAGGACCAGCCTCCCTCTTACCCTCAAACGAAATTGCTATTATTACTCAGGTGTCACAAAATATATGAATAATGGTTTCGGATCAAGTAATGGCTGGGTTAGGTATATAAACTACATGATCAATTCCTAAGAAATCCCACCGCAAGATAATCTTGCTTTAATTAGATTTAAGTAAGTTAGGAGATAGGCTCTGGAGAATACTTGGAAACATTGAAGGGAAATACTTCAAGGTTAATTTGTAGTTGAGTAAACTTAGCGGACACGGTCGCAGGAGACTAGCAATCCGGGAAAAAGTTGTAAGTGAACAGTAACAATGGGGATGGAGGCAAGTTGGAGGCGTGCATCTGCAGCGATGCGTCCTGTCCCCGCGCCGCGACCCGGCCGCCCCTGCCAGCTCGCCGGCGCGGCCCCACCGCGACAACTTCGCAGACACCTCCCGGCGAATGCGCCGATACTCCCCTTTGATGCGGTTACTACTCATTAGGGATCCAGCGGCACTCACACAGATATGTTTATTATGTAACTCAAATATTAACACAGCTTGCAACTCCCTCCTTGAAACATATCTCAGCTAAAATTGTATTCTCCGTTAAATGAATTTGCAGCACGAGTGCTGTGTTGTGACCTGAAACTTTCATAACTTTTTCAGTCTATAAAATTATAACAATATTAGGGTATAGAGCAAGAGTTAGAGCTCGTTTAAGTAACTCGGGGCAGGTTTCAGTGCAACTTTATCACTGATGTCCGTTATGTTGCCCGGCCCTCGTTTTCCGCCACGTTTTCTCACCTCATCCGCACTCGGACCAACTTTAAATTGTTAAGCTGCAACTTCACTTCGCACTCGAGTGAACTTTATTTGTTTATCCCGTACCGCATTCAACTTTTGATGACTATTTTATAGTTGTTTCAATAAAACCTTCTCCTTGTGGCGTGTCTTGATCCTTGGTAAGAAAGATATACGAAGAAACTATGAACAATATTGTGCCGCTCCCACACACGGAGGAAACTCATGAAAGGCCAAGTAGTATATATACTTATATACGGTGGAAATCATAGTTTCAATCTCTAGGGGACCGGAGAAATATTTTAATATGGAATGGAGGTGGCGCGATGTGGGCCGGTGTTGTTCTTACGAGGGCCCGGCGGGCGCGGGGCTCGCGGGGCGAGGAATATTTGATTCCATTGATCTCGGTGATCCGTCACGCACGCTACCTACGCTATTCATACCTTATCACGCTACTGCTACCGACTTTTGCACAACCGCCTAAGCCATTTTTACGGTAACCTCGATATCATGTCCCTAGCATTATCCCGTTTTTCACAGGGTCCGCTTACCTAACCTGGAGATTTGACAGGTGTGGTTTTTTTTTCACTAGCGATTGCCTGTCTAACCTTCCAACCAGCGAAGGGAAAACCAGCTCAATACAGGTTAGGTGACATACCTCCAAAAATGCATTTCTCTGGAATGTGGTTTTCTTCACGATGTTTTCATACGGTAACCTCGATAAACTTGCATAACTCGTTACTCTGCATAAGTATTTATTTTTGCACTAGATTACTATTTTCATTTCAAATATTACAGTGCATATTCTGTAGAGTACCAATACTGAATATCGTCGAGAGTGCCATTACAGATAAGTGTGCTAATAGTTTCAAACAAGGAGCATATTATGCTCCATTCGCCGCCCCATATAACATATTCTCAAACCATCAACTTCCTACCCACAGCAGTGCGTACTATATCCGTTGCCACAGCCTTATGAATTATGATCGGCACAATACCCGAGGATACCTTCATAGCGTGTGCGTTATTATAAATTTACATCGGCCTACCATAACTTCACCCAAATTGGGCCGTCTCTAATACCGCATAATTTAAGTCTGCGACAAGTAAGGTTAGGATAGGGGAGAAAAAAATATGGTACACGATGACAAAACGTAATTAGTTACACATTAGAAGAGCAAATATAAAGATTTAGGCCAAAAACACATTGTAGTCCACGTAAAATCAATATAGCAAATATACTGCAAAATATGATATTGTAGTAGGTAAACTCTTGAACTCTTGAACTCTTGAATTCGGTATGTAAGGTATTTTTTATATGTTAAAGTAAATGAAAGATGTGCTTTTCATGCAGTATTTTTTTTTTAATAAAACGTGTCGTTTATGCCTTTGCCTTTGCATAATTTGTATTAAAATTGAAATATTGACGTTTTGTTAGGGTAATGTGCCCAAACTGTGGGCGGTACCTAAGTGTACTTAGACCCAATAAAATAGTATACTTAAACACGATATTTCTACTATTTTTCATTTCTTAAATTAAGTTTGAAGAGTTTATGCTTCTAATAAATATAATGAGGGTTAGTGATGATAATTATTATCGGAGTTATTTCATTAAGTTTTTAAACGCACACTCTTCGAACACTTTACCCTAGTGATGAACACAGATTCATATTAAATTATATTTATTATAAACGGCATTTGGCAATGACAATTTGGGTAAACAGACAACCTTGTGAAGTAAGATGAAGGTCAAAAAAAGTATATACACGATTTTTGCTAAAATAAACACCATCCGACTAATTTAAGAGCTTAAACTAGGGAAATAAGGCTAATTAAGACGAAATCTCGGAATTAGCGTAACTTATTTTTTCCTTACATACCGAATTTTAAGTTGATAAGTAATGTAATTTTCTGTAGTACCTACTCGTCTTGATACTAGCATACACGTAACTAAACCTTGGAACTAAAGACCTGTTAACATCACGACTCAACTATACATTTTAAGAATTACCTATTGTTTGTTGTTATGAAAATAGAATCGAGGGAAACAAAAGGTTCCGCAGTACCGTAGACTCCACCATA
The DNA here is from genome assembly GCF_024362695.1 of Pectinophora gossypiella. NCBI lineage: Eukaryota > Metazoa > Arthropoda > Insecta > Lepidoptera > Gelechiidae > Pectinophora > Pectinophora gossypiella. The sequence goes on from NC_065404.1 coordinate 7,278,133, forward strand.
TATTTTAGAACGAAACTATTGATTGCAGCGATTGTGGGATAGTAGGTATTATTTACGTGAATTGCTATCGTAAATCAGTATCTAGTATGCGCGGTAAGGAAATAGCTCATAACTTTGATTGCCTGGTCGGCCGCAAGGTCTCACCTTCGCCACTCGTTTGTGGGTCAATGCAGAATGGTTCGATACAATATAGACACATGTGCGTGAAGAGTCGCTCAAATACAACCATACTTGTATATTTACCTCCAGGTACAACAAACATTAAAAAAAAATATAGAAATATACAATTGGATGAATTGATTGAATTGGCAATTGACACTATATTTCAATTAAATTCAATATTGAAACCCAAATTTCTGCTATTGATCGTAGGAAAGAAATGTACACAAATACATAAATTTTGCACGTTTTCCAAGAATGATATACGACGTACTTATTGGTATAATAGGATGACAACCTGCCGATAGCAACTGTGTATCTTATTTATTTCATGACACAAATAATTAAAGTACTTACTTTACTTATTTGGACAAAATATTTAGTTATTACGCTACATCTACCACAGCGGAATGCCAGAAAAAAATCATTTAAGTAGTTATTGATGTAAAATAAAAAAGCAAAACGTAGCATTTTCGCGTTCTTAATGCGTCTGTGCGCAAAAAACACTGCACGGCTTTAAGCAGCTTAGTGTCTCATCCAACCACACGGCCTACGCTTGTAATTCCTTATATTAAACTACCCTTCAAGGAAGCATTTAGAAACGGGTAAAATTTCTTCTTGTTGTAAAATTGTCCTTGTTGTTGCTATCCCAGACTTGTAAACTTTTATATACTTATCGTTTATATTAAGGCGGAAATGCTAGTAGTAGATATATTTATGTATACATACTTACCTATAAGTTAGATGTGGCTGAAGTTGTCCCAACCACAAAAGGGGCAAAATGGACACATGCTCTTATACTTATACATTCGTTATAGGCAGTTAAGCTGGAATATAATTATGTTTTTGAGTTTATTATTTGAATATTTACATTAGTCAAATTGTAAAATATGCAGGTGGAGCATCCTGATATAGGTCTCTTCGTGAGGCTTATTGGGAAGTTCCAATAACGGTCTACAAAGTTGATGTGCTAATTAAAGAAAATACACTATTTTGAAGTGTAAATATTTATAAAACGAATATTTCTCGTGCTTCTGCTAGTTTTGTAAAACCACACGAACAAACGTGCATATGAAATGAAATTGAATAGGTATTGCAAACAACACAGCCATTCAACAACGTAATATTAGTTTACCTACATTACATACAATACTACTTACATAAGTACTATAATTGTGCCTAGTTAGACGCTTTGTGGACATGTTAAACTAATTATAATATCCATTCGCTACAAAATCGATCAGCTAAATAGAGCGACTGCAATTAGTAAGGATTACTGACGTACTCCGTAATAATCCATAACATAAATTGAGTAAGTACATGTAATCCCGTAAATTATTTATATAATATCTACATAATTTCACTCAGCCTAATCGTACACGCAGCAAATATCTAGAAAATGAACTTATTACTTACATTAACGTATTATAAGATATGAATTTATTTTAGGTACTTACTAAGTTTAAAAAAAAGCATTAGCAATTACTGTAGATCTACGTAAAAGGCAGTGGATAATGGAGAGTGGAGACTCGGCTTTTACCACTACATCTATTATTATAATAATAATAATATGATAGAGAAGCGTGAGCCTTATTAACAGAATATTCACAAGGTTCAAATCAATATAAAATAATGTGCTCGGAAAACTTGGCTTATTACTGATACTGAGATAGCATTATTACCAACCAGAGAATAAACCGGCAACAATTTCAAAAGCCTCAACATAATAATACCAACAATTGGCTCTACAACACAGACATGGAACTCACGAGAATCGGAACGCCAATTTCCTTCGAAGGCTTAGGAGCTTATAAAATTATTGAGCTGTAGAATTGTTTCAAATTAATAGGTAGGTATTTATACTTTTTATGTAAATCATTATATTATTATCATTTCCGATTGGTGAACACTTACTGCCTGTCGTATCTGTGTAGGTCTCAACGCGAATTTTGCTATGATTAACAAGCCCAGTAACAAGCTATTTTTTTTAAACATAAGTACTAAAATAAGTTCAGATTTTGAATAATTTTGATGCACAAACAGCAGCCATATTCATCAGTGTAATATGAAATACTGACCACCCAAGTATCCCGCAATAACTCAGGGAAGTCAGAAATAAAATCGATAACGTGACTTTTCTACGTGGATAGACTACTTATAAAGATTCTGAGCACATTTTATTTTAGGGTCGCTATGTTCGTGATTCTTAAAGAAAGGGCGCCTTACAGATTACTTTTACATTCGTTTAGAAGTGGGTCAGTGTCCCGTGAAAGTTTCCGCGAGTGTGGTCCGCGTTCCCATTACCGGCCGATCAAAGCGGCTGCCGGCAGCCGGCGGACTGGTCCGGAGCACCCTCGGACCTCAAGCACTCTCGGAAAAACATGCGTGGCATGGTTTTGCGGCCGTCATTTTCGTCCACTCGCTACATACGATATCAACGGATATGCCCTAATGAGAGTATCTATATATTAAATACGGAGTTTACCGATGGAAACTTAACAAGCCCTTACTGAACACACTGAAGTTCAGGATAAATCGAATTATTTTCGTAATCTCCAAAGCATAAATTCGCCTCCATTTTGCAGTCAAACAAACTGTGTTTATGCAAAACTTTTCCGCGAATTATACGGCTATAACAGCCGCAGAAAGCACCTGAAACATTCTTGGAGGATGCTAGTATATCATAAGTTGGGTTTGCGGAGGCAGCTTGTGGATGACACAGCGTTGTGCGCGATACTCGTATAATTTAGTTAGTGTGGCTCTCGGTGCTCGGTGCATGGGTAAGCCGCGCCGCATAATTATTCACAGTGTTTGCCCTCCGGCGGCGCGCGGCCCGCAGGTCGGCTGCAGCACCCCGCAAAAGCTTTTCAGACTCCCCCACCCCTATAAAGTTAATAAACATTCCACAGACTCAGAATTCCGTCAGTGAACGATTTGTAATACCGACTGACGTGACTTGATGTTTCTGTGTAAATGGAAGTGGTATTGAGCGCTTTTTCTCGCATCACTCTCGCGTGTCGTTGGTGGTACTTGCAAACGAAAATTATGTTCCATATAAAACAGTATTCTCATTCTAGATATTGTATAATTATTGATAACACAAAATTAAAATAAGGAATGAGCATTTATATACCTACTGCTAATAAGTACGTAAGTAATTACTTACAATAAGCAAACATAAGTAAAACATAATTATACAAATCCATTTCTTGGCGAGGGTTGTGAAATGTTTGCTCACCAGAAAGCAATTATAAGTTTATACCTTATAACGACCACCTCCGCCTCCCACATCCTTGCCGACATTTACATCTCACCCGTTAAACTGACAATTATGAAAAACCATTAACACAAAATTGCATACTAAATTGCTAATATTATCCTTATCTTTATACACAATGTATTCTGCTATTTTGAAGTTTTCCTTGTATAACCCGACAAAAATAGAAGTATTAATGTTTAGTTGCTCTTGTGAGAATTTCGTTTGTCTAGTTTCGGCAAACGCTACAAATTCCTTCGGCGAGATATAAAAGTGTCCCGACACAATGTTCGCAATTTCGCGATAAACGTAAATAATGCGAGCGACGGGCCCGTTCTTACAATTTGCTTAGGATTCGATATTGCGTCGTGTCGCCGCTATTACCCGCTACTCCTGGGAACATTACGTACAACTTTCTTTATATCTCTGACATTCAAAAGAAATAACTAACACATCATAAACCAATCGCACACTATCTCGTGGGGATTTAATAACGTGCCTGTAAAACATTTGCACACCGCCTAGAGTGACCTAGCTCGAATCTGTTCATTTTTTAACCTTGGCCTCGTTTATCCGTATTGTTTTTTGCGATTAGATTTAGACGAAACTGTGATCGGGTATGGTTAGTATTTCAAAATAGTAAAACGTGTCTTTGTTATTGATAAAAGTATGATTTTATACAAGTAAATCGTGATCAGTCGGAGATAGATTTCCCATTTCGTAATGGAGCGTATAATCTAAAATCGGTGGGTCGGATCGCTCCGACCGTTTCCAATCGCCGATTGCATACGAGTGATTTCCGATGTCTGATGGTAACTTTCGTTACCATGGTACCTACAAGGCACCTGTGAATTTCATGCTATTTTATTAAAACGCAAAACGGTTTCATAAATAAAATAAAATCTTGAGAACCGCTGTTTAAATGTCAAAATTATCGAATGTTTCTTGCGCCTTACGCAATATAAAAGTATCTATCCGTCATTTATTATTAACTGAGAAAAGCTGTTTTCGCCAAGAAAATAGGAAGCAAGGAAATTCAGTTTGCAGAGGCGGGAAAATGGCATCAAAAAATATAAATATTCGCTTCCTGACGATGGGTCGATTTGTTTAGGACCACGACGGCGACCGAGTTTGCAAAGCCCAGTACGTACAATATAAAAAATATTTACACCTACATATGTTCAATGAAAGACCTTTCCATTGTATGAATATACCAATTTTGGTATATCTATTCACAGTAAAATTGCGTCTCCCATTCCCTTTCCTAAAATATCTATATATTCCTTTAGGAATTTTGCTTGCCATTATGCTTCACCCACATACCTACGACCTTTTCGTTTACTAGATTAAACCTAAGTAATTTTGTGAATATTACTCTGATAGCTGCAAACCACGCCCAGACGTATTTTAGGGTGTGCTATGATTTAGTAGCCACTTCCTTAATCAGGAAAAGTGTTATTGCAGCAAAAGGCAAGTAAAAGGATTATACGTGGTAAATATTTTTCATTCGAATTACAAACTAGTGAAAATTTTCTCACATAGTTCTTTTGTAAGCACTAAAATGTTACAAATGAATTAAGAAAATAAGTAAAAGCTCACATTAGAAACATGTTCATACACTCCAGTATTTTATTTACTTACTTACGTACTTATATACCTTTCAACCTTTTACCTTTTTTTTCAACCTTTTCCTTTTATATACCTTTGAGCCGCGGTAGCCCAGTTGGTAGAACGCTTGCCTCTCACTTTGACGTGGCAGGTTTGAATCCAGCACAGGCCTAAACTAGTGATTGTCGAATTTGTTTTTCGAATTCATGTTTGGATCACAAATTAAAATCACGGTGAAGAAAAACATCGTGAGAAAACCCACATTCCCGAGAAATGAATTTTCGGAGGTGTGCGTCTGTATTGGGCTAGTTAGGAAGGAAGATCAGACAGACAGTCGCTTGTGTAAAAAACCGGAACTGTCAAATCTTCATGTTAGGTAAGCGGACCCTGTGGAAAAACGGAATAATGCTAGGGAGATGATGATGACGTATATACCTTTCAAAATCCAACTCTGTCTCACGTAGGGTTGTCCGGAAAACCGACCTTGTAAAATAATCGCACGTGATTCGAAGGTGTGTTGCGGAATCGCGGACACAGTGAACAAGTACATAGTACCACGAATCTATAAAATTATGGTAAATGTTATGCGCATAGTCTAGAGTTCCCCGCTGTCAATTTCCATAATGGAACGGCGTCGGCTTTTCGCTGACCAGCTGTTATTACTCCACCTGCATAAGCCTTTTGTTGGTATGTTAGCCCGTATGGGATAAAAGCAATCGGTAAACACGTGGGCCATTGCGGTGCGTTTCAAAGTGTATTAATTTGTTTAATTAAACACAATGTCTGTTCATTATTTACTCCCACTCCGATGTTTACATATCTGAAGTAGCTAAGCTAAATAATTAGAATTATTTATTAGTTTTAGCTAACAAAATATAAGTACCTAGTTAAAATGTGTTGTTAGTTTCATTTCAAAATATAAATAACTAGTAACAGAAAGTAAAATGTAAAGTACGAAACTCCCAAATAATGGTGTTCCATTATTTTCAACGACAGATTTCTAAAAACTTGGTAATAAATAGGTATAATATACCTATCTAGTAAACAAACGCGACATATTGTATCCGATCGCAAATGGCAAACGGGTGTACGTTTCGACAATGAACTTTATCGATCCCTGTAATGTTTGAATACATAATGAAATATTAAATGGGTATGTGGTGACTCTGCAGGCAGCGTGGCGTGGCGGTTGAAAGTGAACGTCCGTCCCTCCGCCCCTCGGTCCTCCCGGCGTCCCGGTCCCGGCGCGTCTGCCAGCGAAAGTACTCCGCACTCTATAGCACCGATACTATATTTTGTAAATTGAAACAACGTCAATACCTCCTTTGTTGTAAGCTCCTATCAAAAAGGATAACTTCCGATATTGGTACGAACCGTCTACCAACGCTGTCTAGCTCACCCACACACAAATAAACCTGAATCGTTATAATATGGCATTTATGATATTTAACCGAAACAACGAAGTAGATTACTTATTATACAAAATTCCTTTCATATAAATCACGTCTCAGAATAAACGTAGGCAGACATTTAGAGTAGCGACTGACTAGGTAGACTGAAACAAACAAGTCTCCACTCCGCTCCTTTTTGTGCTTTGTGACGAACTAGTCTGGCAATATTTGCAGTCTCAGTACGGTTACACAAGTTACACAATGCATGACAGAGATAAAGTAAAACAAAAAACCAGTAAAACAAAAATTGAAGTTGTAATACTTAGCAGCGTATCTTATTCTCTTGAGAACAAACAATTCAAGTTGAGACATAAATAATGTCGAACTTAGAAGAAATTCTACAATGTTTTTAGTCTCGACGGGTGTACGTACCTAAGAGGGAAAACTTGTTACAAGTTAATTCGTAATGAAACTAAATGGTAGCATTTTTGCCACAAACGATGTATTTTTAAGAGAGTTTGTGCGTACGAGCGTGAATGAGTTCTGTAATTCAGCTCTCACGCTAATGAGCAGTGCTCTCGTGTGCAGCTTTCCTGTGCTCTGTGAGATGATATTGTGAGATTTGCATTCATACCGAGCTGGTATGATGACAGTCAGTAAGCGAACGCATCAACGCACCCCATCCGTCTCCTCTCATATTTGTAAAAGCTGCATGACGGAGCTAATTTTCATACTTACATGTAGTAGGTATATTTAATCGTATAAACAACGTTGTTTTCTTTTTGAATGTCTTAAGTATTTTGTAATGTATTCCTAATAAACATATCGTATTGATCGGTCCCCGTTACCAAAACTAAGCTTCAAAATGAGATCCTAGTTACGTGTAGGTAGTTTAATGAAGCCGTAGCTTTGTAACACGTGGGGCAGGGGAGCGGAGGTAGTGATGTGAGCAAACAGCGACCCGACGCGACGGCCCTCCAGAGCTAATTACTGGGGGAGACGCCCTCCTGCTACGCGACTTCATCCTAAAGTCACTATTAGTATGCGGTTCATACTTACTAATGTACCTTCAGAGCGCAACATCTCCGAAACATGCACTGTGACTTTACAAATCAACTTTAGAAGTAAGTATATTATGCATTTTTGTACAATTCCATTAGAATTACTACCAAAATGAGTCTCATAGTGTACTTATTTGGTTAATTAACACGAAATTGATGAACTCAATCACACAAATATGACAAGTGTACTTAGAGAAAACAGTGTAGCCCTTTGCTATAACGCAGTCGTATTTAATTTAACGGCAGGCTCCGCGCACGTCAACACTTAATGTTTTAGAGGTCGTAACGTGAGTTTCCATTAACACCTGGCCATCAAAGCGAGCGTGATTAATCTAATTTATCCGTGTGATGTTGGTAATTACACTCTAGGGAACCTAGCCGTAGCCGGGTGGGGCGATTCTTTCAAGCAGCCGCCTACCACCGCCGACGACGCTCAGCAACTGTGAGCAACTCACCCCAGATCCAGCTCGCCTCCCAACTCACGTCACCCTTAATCATTCACAGCACATTAGTGTTTAGTGCTTTCAACACAACGGTTTTATTCCCATGTAACGTTTCAACTCGACAGCACTCGTGTAACGACTCGTGGACGACTTAATTGTTCAGATCGCCAAAACAACGTCTGAATATTCAATTAATGTTAATCACGAGATTTTGCTATTCCAAAAATACCGTCCTCGAATTCAAAATAACATCTAATATCGGGAACATTTATCCTCCATCGGTTTTAATTAAAACTAATTACAGGGGTTTACCGTTGCGATGGCTTCAGCGTGAATCTTGGGTCCGACTGGCAACTGGGGAGAAATTGCCATGGCGTCTTCCCCTTCCCCTTTGCACGCAGATAAATTAACTGCAGATAGGTGCTTGTAGGCGACATGGGATCAAAATTTTATCCACTGGTTTTTAAAGAGCGGCGAGTGGAGCCGGGGCGGTCTCGAGTGCGGTGATAGGGTTGGAACAATTTGCTGGGGTGGCTAGGTAAACGACCGTGATTATATTGATTTTTAAAACGACATCTCTTTCGGCGCCCCTTCTTTACACCCTCGTGGGTTATGGGAAAAGTGATTTGTAATTCTTTTTATTCTTTCAACCGCATGCGTGGCGTTTACAGATTATCTGCCACCTAACGTTACATAAAGCTACGAAATCTCACAGATAAAGTCCAATCGCTGTTTAAAGCAACACTTTGAAGTCCTATTCAAATTCAAATCATGCAATCAGAATAATCTCCTTTTGATATGTGACTCTATATGATTTACATATTTATACTTGTATGCCCGTTTTGTTTAAGCGAAGTGTCGGTAGAAAGGCGGCAGTTGTTCATCGGGCATTGGTGGAGCTGCAGCCCCTATGCATTGTTGGGGAATTAACGCGATACAGCCGCTGCCAGACGTATAAATCACGCGACTAATGCTGTAGTATCCGGTGGGTGCTGGGTATTGTCGAGGCACGCGGCGGCGGCGGCGGCGGCGGCGACAATTGGTTCTGTCGCGCACCACGGCACCCTCACCACTATGGCGACGGCAGGAAGAAGGGCGGCGATGTAATTTATTAATTCGCGTGAATTGTTTTTGAAGCACTTTCACTGGGTACAATTTCATTTCGTCTGCGAGGGGCTGCCTGCCTGTGTTGATGATCCGCGATCCAGTTACATTGCAATTGTCCCGGTAAATGTGCAAAGCACATTAACCTCTGTTATCGTCAACAATAAAATATCGTTCCAAACTACGTTCTGCTGAGACTTCAGATTTCAGCACCTGTGTTGAGCCACATTTTTTCATAGCAGTACATTTTGCACACCCCTACCTAAAGATACTCCTACCTATACGATTGCAACCGATAATCTGATTACGTCGTACATCTTAATTTACGAATGCGCATGTGTGCAAAGCTTGTGTTCGAATAGACACCTAGCGTTACAAGATTTGAGAACCCCTCAACACCGTTAACTCTGTTATTCTGTTACCCAATTTCTTGCTTCCCTACGTCCGTAAATTGTTTCAGAGGTTCGTAATTTCACCTGTTATTACGGACCTGTAATATTCGTGCCTGTCGCTGTAATACGATTTTGGTATCGAAATAACAAGAGCGGAAAAGTATGATTTGGGTTTGATACTGACAGAATTTATTTTATTTATAAGTATATGATTTATTAAATTATACAAGTATACATACATAACTCCTAATGGCGGCGTGGGAAGAGCCACAAGAAATCAAAGACAACCAGCAAATAAAAACTTACTTATTAATTAATTACCACGTAGGTAGTGCACGCAAACATCCTGCAATCCTCGTTTAGGTGGGTAGAACCAATTTACACAATGAAACATTCAAAGTTTTTCTGTTTATGCGTGACTATCCATGAAACTATTTTTTTAAATAATATAGGCTCGCGTTTGACCATAATCTCGCCTGAGGGGTTAAAAAGGCCACATCGAAGCAATTCATCTAAAAAAGCAATATTGCAATTTGACATTTGCGCATATAAAAGTAAACATGTTGTAGCAGCATTGCGCTCATGTTTGTGGCGCTGATGGTAAATGACGATGTGATCTAGGGTGGATCACGCTTGCCTAGCAAATGCCTATTCACACCAGCGTTGAAGACTCCCAGATTACAACGAGTTGGATACACAGACTTTATGAATGATTTTTTTTTAAGATAAAGTTTTCGTTCTCGGGGTAACTTCAGTCCATAATTGCCCATATAAGTATAAAGTTCGTCAATTTACAAAGCGAGTTAGTAGTTGGTAGAAGTTGGATGCACAAAAAGCATAGTTTTTCATTGGCGCGACGTCTGGCGGGCGAGATCGATATTAACCCTAGCACTGCTGCAACCCGGAGTCTTAAGAATATTCGGGCATCTCGAATGTAATTATCTAAAACATTTATTTATTACATTATTTTACCTCTGTGGTTTAACGGCATTATTCAAACCATGTATTTAGATTAAGGATATAATGAAAAAAAAAACATATTTCTTTATTGTTTTTTTTTTTAAGTAAATGACATATTACTTATTTACCACTAACCACAAATCGTCAGAAAACAATTTGTTACTATTTATAGCTAGCTATAGCATACAGGTTGTTAGTGACATCGTAACGAATACTAAGGGGGATGATTCAGACCATGATTCTTATCAAGTGGTATTTTCCGTTGCAAAATTCATGTTATCTAACGTTTTATTTACTTAATTATTTTCAGTTCCATACTTTTGCAACGGAAAAATCCACTTGATATCAACTTAGAATCATGGTCTGAATCATGCCTCAAAGTGTTCATTACGATGTCACTAACACCCTTTTTAACTACTCGTAAGTATTGACATCTTCATATATTTTATTAGATTCATAATGAGTTACTATAGTCCATCGCATTTCAATTTCATAGTGTTATCAAAAACAATAAAACGCATAAATATAAATTACATTTGCATAAAGGGCACGCCTAATATCTGAGCGTCATAAATTTAGCCGAGATATGTCCTCGGGGCGAAATTAAAATACGCCACAAATTGTAGATTACGTGCCCCCGCAGTGACGTGCATACGTGATGCCAATAACTGACCGTCATGATTTAGGACCTTTATAAATGTCGACCTTTTGAAGCAAATTTTAAATGATGCTAGTACCCGCGGCACAGCGTGTGGCGCGAATTCTACCGAGAGTCTCGACCAATAACCGTACGACGTTTGTCCATATAAGTACTTCTTATTCTTCTTATTCTTAAAGTACTAGATTTCGCGTGGTTCGCTCGCTCTAGTGATGTGCTGGTATTAAAGTCACTCCATACCTAAGTTCTTATGCCACAACATTGGTATGGATATGCACCCATTAGTCGTCACCTCATATCATAAATACACAATACTCATGCCTCAGCTTCTATGCAATCACACCAATGTATCGTTGCAAAAAGTCAACAAGCGTAAGGCGTCTTTCAGACGAGACTGTCCGCTATGAATATTTTTACAATCTGTTTTATAGACTGGATAAAGCATAAGTCTTACCAAGATAATAATTGTTTTATATACCTATTCAGCACAATATTCTACTGCATGGTGATAAAAATTTTGCTGAGATAGTTATATTTTATTTCCATATTCGTGCATGTACCCTCGCGGTGACTCACACATTATTCAATGCTAATAATTAACCGAATTATATCGGAAATTAAAAAAGGATTAAAAGGATTTTTCACCCTTGTTTATTTTTTATGACAAGATTTGCGAATATATTTATACCACAGATTAAAAAGAAAGGAAAGTTAAGAAAAAGTTATTTATTTCAACAAAAAAGTACAATTAATATTTCATTATTTATGTATTATATGCGAATAGAAAAGACTCTGGTGCCTATTTTACTCGTGCTTATATCGCAAGAATCTTCGCAAGTGAACGGACAAGAGTTATCGCAACTGATGAAGTTATATATTACTCCATCAGTTGCGATAATACTACACTCTTCTAGTTTTACCCTCGACCCTATCGTCACCATCTTTTTTATCTTGCATATAAAAATTAGCATGAATTAGGACGTTACCTGTAAAGCGTGCCATTCCAAATTCAAACGAATCAGAATCAGAAAAAAGACATCGTCCTTTCTCTGATATAAAATTTCCTAAACTAAAACATTTGCCGCAGAATAGCCGTCGTCGCCTCGCATGCAGGGCGCCTTAGAATGTGAACTAAACAGCCACCCATAATAGGTATATTATTATGTTTTTTCCCGCTGCGCTTCGCTCTGGATACAACATACATTACCGTTTTTGCTAATATTTTATTTTTAGCTTGATAATTTACACAATACTTGTAAAGTTAATAATATTATTATAATGAAAAAAAGGTTCACTGCAGCTGTGCTTTTTACAAAGCCTAATTGTAACTCAAACAAGCTGGCTCTTTCTTTCAATTAGCTTCTTTCTGCACCGGCTCGTAAGATTAAGAGCTTTTCGTATTCATTTGAGCTACATTTTTACTTTCACAAACATAAAGTTTTTGTTGTGAAATGCTTTGGCACTGAACCTAGGAGTTTGCCCCTTTAGCATGTAAGTGCCCACGAGTAACTTAAAGTTAGTCCTTAATAGGTACTGTAGTTGATTTATTTCATCGGGACACATCGCTACCAAGTTGAAAAGTTCAATATTGACTCACAAAATTGCTTTAAGCCACTGCAGCCGATAATAGTAAAAGCTTATTGGGAATGTCAACCTTAAAGCTTGAGCTGAGGAGTGAAATTGGTTCCTGGGTTGTTTGTTCGAGGTGTTGTTACAGCTCGCCGCACTTATTGGCATGTCCCCAAGCTTCCTTCCGAAGAGCTTCAGAAGACGGTAAGGATTTTCCGCCGAGACTCAACCGACCAATAACATTGAAAAAATTTGAGTGTACACCATTAGCGCTTCCCTCTTTTATAAAATCAATATTGACAAACCGTCGCTCAGTTGAAATGAGGTGCAGACTGGTGACATCGGGGAAATCAAACCAATTGGTGCTGGATGCGATACTCGTACTATCCCAATATTTGCGGCAACTAATTAGTGAAATTGGGTTAACACATTTTCGCTTCACGATCCTCCAAGTGTTCACGGTTGGAAACAACCTGTGCCAAACAGTTACGTACTGGTACGACTGGCGTAATGTGCAAAAGTGTTATTAACAAAGTTATTGTGTTTTGGTGTGTACTCGCGCGGACAAAATTAATGAGTGTGAGTTCAGATGAAACTCGTGATACGAGAAAAACCTTTCCTCATTCATGTATTGTAACACAGGGAGCATTAGTTCAACGCTAAGTTGTATAACTGCATCAGATACCATATTCCAATTTCCGGCGAGGACGAGACCGAGTGAGGTGAAAACTAACTTTTCGTAGATAACCAGGTACATAGACACCATAGCGCCGGGAAAGCACTTTATAAAAGATTTATGAGATAAGCTGGACTGTGGCGTTTCAGTCACGTCTCTCGAAAATTCGTGATAGCATCAAGGTTATCCACATATTAATACAAAACATATTATATCAGGTATTCTTAGAAAAAGTCCGTAAACAAGTTTATTTGAATTTTATATCTTAGAAATAAGTATTTAATCAGATAAAGAATTCATAGAAACGTGTTCTATCAGCACACTTGACTGGAAGATAACTCAAGAAAATCAAATTTTAGACCGTCCGCAAGATAGAAGCTGAGAATCCGTAAATCAATTACAACTCGTTTAAATCTTTAAACCAGACTGAACAACACTAATAGCACGAAACTTTCAACATCAGCTAATTGGCCAAGTTTCGTGCACTTTAAAAACTAGCAGGATTCCGACCGCGCTCAACGATTCCAAGGAACTATTCGAAACTTGGGAAGTGAGAAAGAATTATTTTCGCGAAAAATCATTCATTGCCTGTTCAATAAGTCATGCAGCTTGCTTCGTTCTTGCATAAAACGCTGCTGCTCAAAATTTCTGAAATTCCGCAGAGGTTTCCGCAATTTGGCTGTTTTCCAGTGCTTTGGTTTTCCTCAAAACAGTTTTAACGACCACTACGCACATAATGATGCTCGCACAGTCATTCATCCCTGGGTACGGGCGTACATCGTCGTACAGAACTCTTGTTCGACTATTCTGATTGATCTACGGCAGTTTTTCGAGGCAGGGAGGCTGTATTGCTGTTAAGAGGCCGTCATTCAGTTGTAACTGTGTGCCAAGGCGTACGTATGAAGGGGTCGACGGCCTCGGGGGGTGCCGGGGGTGTTTTGCACTTCCGCCTCGCTGCGCTCATTTCCGCATAAATAGTACCTGCCGTGATGTAAGATGCAAACTTATGAGTTGTCTACATAGAAAAAATAATAAGGCAAATGCGATATAATGTACCTACTGCTCGACGATGAATTAACTTTTACCTATTTGTCTTTTTAGGGCACTTATGTTTGGAAACTGTTTTTGTTTAGCTACTCCAAAGCTTGAAATAAGTTTTGTACACAATTTATTGCCAAAAAGTCGGAGGAAACAAACTGTAACTAATCAGCTGTAGCTCAGCTGTAAAGAGGAACGCAATTGGAAGTCCCCCCGAAGTTTGTGAGTAGTGTGGGTGAAATAAAACAAAGGAGGCACGCGCCGCCGCGGCACTCCTGCTGAGAGCCCTGCTTTGTAGCGGCGCAGCGACGCGGTGTAACGCACACCTACTCAAACTACCATACAAACATCTAATGCAAAATAAAAAAAAAAGCGTACTGAAGTACTGACAATGTCTATTACAGTTCAGTGTCGTTCTTTTCGGTGTTTACGTATTATTATTAGCACCTTACCTTATCCAACTTAACATTGCAGAAATCCATTAACATTTAATAATCAGCAGAGTTTAAGATTAGCTACTTATTCTATTAATGGTAGCTTAGCTCACGTATTATGTAGGTACTTATGTACTTAAGTGCGCCGTAATATATGCTTTGACGTTAACTTTCCAATTAAATTTTATTCGCAATTCCGCCGATATGGCTTGAATTTCATGTAAGTTGAGCTAGAGGAACAGATGAGAAGTGCTGGTACAAGTTTGAGCGCCTCTGATATCGGCATCGTGTAGAGGCACTCTCAAAGACGCAAGTAGGCTCACAAGCTGCCGCACGCAGCGGATACGGAAGCAGTATTGCTTTACCGGCAATATGGCGCCTTATTGAACGTACAGGTTGCCTTCACATCATATTGGAAACTTATGATATGCACCAGAATTTCATTTAAAAATCATCCGATTCTTTCAAGACACATGAGCACTCCCACAAACGCGGCTTTATTTAAAATGCAATCTTACTACACTGAAAATCTTTTCATACATTTTGCGGTTGACAAAAATAGAACCATGTTTACGGGCTTACTACGGCGAAAGGATAAGAGATCATTAGTGAGGTGTCACTAATGAACTCGTGATCTCAATGGAAACAGATCGCCGGAGGAGACAAGCCATGCTGCGGCTGCCAGCTCGGGGTTATTAGGCTTGCCATGTCGAGAACCCCATAATACGTTGTTATGTGGGTCCCCTCCGTTTTGTCATCAGATTTCGCCCTTTCAGATTACACGCATCCCCGCAATATCAATAAATTGGTCTTGCTTCCTCATACACCTCTGTCACGTGCGAACCTAGTTCGAAAAAATACTGCGTACAAACAGAGTTATTCGGATTTGTAAGTAAATGTTAAACTAAACAAGCTACAGTCTCAACACTCCATAAAATGTCTACTACTGTTTTACGAGGTGTAGCATCACGACATACCGTGTTGGCTTGTTTATCTCTCAAATACTCATAGCATACCATTTGGGAAGGCAATAAAATCGAATGTTGATTTTGAGCGTTCTAAGCGACAAATAGACGAGCGTTAGAAATGTTTCTCAACGTGTCTTTTATAGCAGTCACACTCGTAGTTGTAAATAAATTTGTCATGAATGGGCGGTGCAGTTTATTGAGCAAATATAGAGCAGCGTGTAGCACTCGCTGAGAGCTTATCGAGAGACGGCCTGAGAGCGAGCGCCCCTTCTTTCAAAAGGGTTGCTTTGTGCCTTCACTAGCACCACTTTACTCCGAGGACATGCTGCCTTTAAACATAATGAATTCTCTTAGTAACTACCGACCTGGCTAACAGGCACCTTTCAAGCACTATGAACTTCCTTTCAGCATTCCCTTGTTACTTAAAATGATTATTTCGCAAAACTTTACCTTCCACTATGTTATCAAAGATACGTATTTACTTAATAACACAGAAAGGTTTCCCTCAGAGAGTTCCCTTTTCAAACGTCTATTGACCTTTTGGAAAAATGTTATTGCTGGCCGCATCCAATAGAACGGCAATACCCTTTTACCTATAAATGTCAGAATGGATTATAAATAAGTTAGCATACTGTTATCGTGTTACCGATACCGCGCTGCGCATATATTATTTAGGTATATCGAATTGCTGCGGGGAACATAATTTTGACAAATGAAAATATACACGTCATGTAAAATAATTTTACTCCAACATAAAGAACTAATCCATTACTGTAAAGACCTGGCTTTTAAGTACCGTATAACATAATAGTTTGAATGTAATAGTGCAGGAGAGGAAGTGTTCCCGGTCTAAGTGGCGTTCGTGAAGGAAATGAGTTCAATTTCCCATTATCTCTGAGAATTGACTCGACTGGGCAATCTCGCTAGCTTCTACGACGCTATAACTACGCACAGACCAAGTAAGTCAGTTATGCACAAACCAAAACCAATAAGTAAATATTTCTTATTAGATATTATTTAAAAAATAAAATCTCAGGCAACAATATTACAAAAATGTAACAATATGAAAAAAAAACAAAAACGCCTTGCATCCACCACAGGTATCGTCAAAAACTTATACGTAAATGTATTCCACACGAGCTTCGTCAAAAAAATGTTTATTGATATTTAAAAATGTACGAGACACCTAATAATCATTATCAACGTCGACAAATCTTATCTACTTACATACGATATTCATATAGGTATACTTAAGTCATCATCATCCTCATCAGCCCATTAACGTCCCCACTGCTGGGGCACGGGCCTTTCCTATGGATGGATAGGGAGATCGGGCCTTAAACCACTACTAGTATACTTAAGTATCAATCATTATTAGTGCAAATATTTTATTGTGTAAGTACCTTTATTTAACAGAACAAAGATTTTTTTTATACATATTTAGATTACCTACGAGTATTTTACAGCGCGACGGTCGCGCGACAGCGGCGACAAATTTGCAAACGTCCTAATACTAAATCAGAATCAACATCAAACTATACTCTCAACTACATACAGGCCAAATCACCAGTAATTAAAAGCTTAATAACTTATATAGAATATCTTGTTATCCACATTGTTTGACGTTTACGCGGTTATTATCATAACTAAAACACATAAAACCGGGTTTTTTACCGCGTTAAAATCGGGGATATGAGACTCCCGATATTTCATTTTTTCTTTTATTACTCCAATTTCATCAGTCATCCCGTAATCATGGCACTTGCAACAGTGTTGAAAAATCGGGAGTCTCATGTCCCTGATTTTAACACGGTAAGAACCCGGTATTATGTGTTCTAATTATTATTATTTATCTATAGATAAAGAGAACCCGCTCATGATTCACATTAAATTACCACTACGTAAGAAATGCTACCACTGCTACCAGTAGTAAAAATCCGTTTTTTTTTTTAATTCCAGCGGGTGCGATGATGTGCAGCGGTCGTTGGAACTTCTGGACCAAGTGCTGAGCGAGTACGACGAGGGCGAGCCGCGGTCGCTGGAGGCGCGCGCGCAGGCCGACCCCGCCGCGACCCCCGCGACCCCCGCCACCCCCGCGACACCCGCCACCGACGACGACTCGCCTCTCGCCGGACATACCTCCGAGGACGATGGATACATGAGCATGAACGGGAGACGGTTAGTAATACTTAATATAAAGTTATACTTCTGAATTAGTGACCTAACATAACAAAACTATTCATAATACGTATTTACACATATTATTGTAGGTATATCACATTATTATTGTCTACCCTTATATTAGGTACCATAAACTATAAAGAAGGTAACCTATCATTATAATTAGCGCGTGATATAATCACCATCTGGTGCAAGATATACACAAATACTACTAAAGCTTACACGTGGTGTCAATGTTGTCGTAAGTTAGCCCGTATTTCTGTAAGTAAGACCGATTACTCCCACGCCAATAATAGGCTACTTGACAACCTAGTCAAATGAGATACCTACTTTTTACGAAACGTTAGAACGAAAATTTTCTTTGGAGTTTCTATGGAAATACTGAAATAAATGAAATTCGAAAATAAGTCCAAAAGTAAAATGAGATTGATTTCTGGTCATCTTAAACTACGTAGTTTCTATGATTAGCATTTCATAATTTACATTTTACCTAACTTTAAACTAGTATACAGTACTAACTGCATACCTACATCCGTCCGTGCTTCAACAAACTTCAAATTTTGTTCAACGCCATCTAGGTACAGACTAGTGCAACAGAAAGCTTAACGTGTTGCAGAGCTAAACACTGCACGGACTAAACCTGGTTGTTATTTTATTGGATACACCTTTTCTCATTTCGCAGCAGCGCAGCGTTGGTATAACTAGAACTCACATATTTTGTGACGCTATCAAGCATCACTGATGGTGTAAAGTACTATACGAATGATCTAAGGAGAGACAGAATGAAATTAAGGCACTGTTCTGTTTTCAAAAATTGAGATGTTAATAAATCGACCCTACACCTACTTACACCCCTAACAATGCGATTTAGGTACCTACGGTCTTCTATAGTGTGGGTTCATCAACACCAGGCTTGAGCCGCCAAAGGCCGCTTAAGATATCAGTAAGTACAGTCATGAGTAATATCATGTACCCACTTTAGAACCCTGTCGCACTATCATATTTCACATTTAATGAGACTTACGGTTTAATTTGTCAGAAAAGTTAATGTGACATGGTATCAAAGTGTATACATATTAGTACTCGTGACCGTACCTACTTAGTAATCGGAACTAACGGTTAAACGTGCCTTCCGAAGAACGGATCATCTTACTTTCGGACAATCGAGTGATCAGCTTGTCCTAACCAAACCAAGGCTAATGAAGTGATTTTTGTGAGACGTACGATACCTGTTCTACCAATTGGGCTACCACGGCTCCAAATACATATCTCTGATACTTGTTTTGGAATGTATTCAGTTCTCAATTTGACTGGAATGTTGTGCGTTTCTTATTTCAGGGCGAAGTTCGCGCTAGGGTTCCGTCCGACGGAGGAACGAGAGGAGCCGTCGCCGCCCGACCCGCCTTCGCCGCGGTCTCCGCCGCCGCCCGAAGAGGCCCAGCGGATCATATCCACACTACTACCTAAGTAAACATTCTAATTTAAGTATATTAAGCTAATATTAAGTATCTAATATATTAGATCGAGGAGCCACCGCGCCGCCAGAGTAGGCCTACACCGCTACCTAAGTCATGTATTCTAAGCTTCTTCATTCGTGTTCGAAGACGAATCTCATCAACACTGGAGTTAGGGTCAATTATTATTGTACTGCCAGAGGAATCATATAACGACTACATACTTACTTCAAATAGTAGTTAGGAAAGTAGTCATTTTATAGGAAGCTATTTTCTACATATTTCATAAAAATTATGCGAATGAACCTAGGGTACAAGAATTACATCACAATTTTACTAAAACATATCATTATGTAATTCCAGAGTATCTCCAGCGAAGCAACCACCTTCGACTGAACTGCGCGAGGCTGAAGAGAGGCTCGACTCTATCATCAGCGTGAACGGGATCACAACTGCTACTCAAACCACATTTGTAAGTAGAACCTCGACAAAATTGTGCAAATTATTCTCATAGATACTGTAACTTCTATTTAATGTAATTCGTACAAACTTGTATTTCAGCCAAAAACAAGGCATCAGCGACCGTACGGTTGGGAGAAAGATGGCGTGAAGAACGGCGGCTTCGAGCTGCAGCAGCCGCCAGCGCCGGCGCACCGGTTCGCGTCGCTTCAGCACGGCGCGCGTCCGCCCGACGCCGCGCCCGCCTGGCTCCCGCCGCGACACCCGCCACCCGGGCCCAAACGGTCGCCCTCCCTCGATAACCCTCCCGTTTTCCCATTCATGGGCTTCTCCAGCGAGTTCAGTGACAAACCCTACAATGAACACCCCGTCACCATCTACCCCGGCCCAAACATACAATTCAGCCGACAAGCCCACTCACCCACGTACAATATCCAAAAATTATCACCATCAAACACCAAAAGCTCAGAAAGAAAGAATGTCGCAAAACGAGACAGTAGATCCGATGGCGAAATGCTGTCACCAAAAGGCAAAATACCTCCGCGTACTCTCGCTGGTTCTATGGAGAGACATAGAGAAGTGTGTAGAGGATCGTCGGAGGACATAACCGAGAGTTACAAGATAAGGGGTTCCAAGAGCAATGACGACGAGCACTTTTCAGACGACTCCTTGGAAGAGTCGTTCCCCCCGCCGCCGCCAGCAGCCACTACGCCTTCGAAACGCAATTCCATAGCTTGGGAAGTGTCTCTCGATGGTGATGACCCTCTACTTACTCCGGGGAGCACAAAGGTAATTCATATTATCAACTACATAGGTAGCTGTATAAACAGCATCCGTGGTCTAGTGGTTAGAGCGTTAGGCTCACGATCTGGAGGTCCGGGTTCGATTCCCGATGGGGACATGGTCGAAATCACTTTGTGAGACTGTCCTTTGTTTGGTAAGGACTTTTCAGGCTTGAATCACCTGATTGTCCGAAAAAGTAAGATGATTCCGTGCTTCGGAGGGCACGTTAAGCCGTTGGTCCCGGCTATTAGCCCTAAAAACACCTCCACCAACCCGCAGTGGAGCAGCGTGGTGGAGTATGCTCCATACCCCCTCCGGTTGATTGAGGGGAGGCCTGTGCCCAGCAGTGGGACGTATATAGGAAGTTTATGAGGTAGCTGTATGTATGTGGCTGGTATATATTCAGAAATATCATAAATATAACTGTAACGTACGTATATTCATTTTATCATATTTAACTGTTCCATTTCAGGTTATTGGTAGACGAAGAAGAAAATCCGGCGACCAGTCCCACTCAAGCACCAGTTCTATCCCACAGCGGGTGGATGATGACTGGGGCGACGAGTACTGGCCCCCGCCCCCGCCGCCCACGCAGTGCGAGCCTCTTGCCTCTCCCACCTCCGACGGCGACTCCGACAGGCGCAGCCAAGACATCGCCTGCGGAACATACGTCATAAGAAAAGGGAAAAATCGAAAACAACTACCTGCCTTCAATAAAAACGCAAACAATAAACCAAACGCAAGCAATTTACTACAAAATCATAGCCTCAATCGAAGTATAGACACTGACAAATCTATAGATGGTTCCAGTGTCTCCATAAGCGGCTCAGGATCGGTCGGATCCTACAACTCCAGGCCTAGCTCAGATCTCAGCTTACCACAATCTCGATACAGTGTAGACTTGAACTCACGGTTAAGCCGCGAACTCAATACACCGAATTCTAGATATAGTATAGATCTCTGCACACCAAACGTTAAACTGAGCAAAGAAATGACGTCACCGAAATCTAGACTTAGCTTAGATCTTAACAATGGACAAGATAGATACATAAGTCAGGAATATTTTGGTCACAGTCCTAAAAGTAGAAAAATGCCTAGTGATAAGAGCGCTCATAAAGGTAACTTAGTCCAAAGTAAGTTATCACCCCAGAATAGGTTCACTGATTTCAAAAAGTACTCTTCAACTTTTGACAATATACAGTCGTTGATAAAGGAAGGCAAAGTGGAAGAAACCCCATTAGCTGATTGCAATGAAACAGTGAATGAACTGACGACAGTACCTCCTAACATGGTGAGGGTGGTGTCACTGCCGAGCCTTGGCGCAGACGAGAGCACGAGCGCCAGCCGGCAGGCGCTCATCACCACCGTCGAGGAGGAGGAAGACCAAGAAAGTGGTGAGCCAGAATCCAGCGGCGAAACGTCACCACTCCGCAAAATCGAAAACAACATTAGCGCTATACTAAGTCAAGGTCGGGACCAAAAACATTTTACCCCATACATACCTAAAGACTGGAATATACATAAGGATGAATACTGTGATGAAGTATCTAAAGATATATTAGAAAACAATTTCCGTTATAGTTCTAGAGAGAGACAGAAACGTCACGATATTCAGAAGTCATCAAGTCATAATGAAATACAGAATCAACGGTCGATAGAGCGTCGTGATCGGTCGTCGGGGCGGCGGTCTAATAGTATGCATAAGTCTACTAGTGCCAAGGACGTGCCAGTTAGTTTAATGCGCCAACCATCGTCCTCCGACTCGGCCGTGTCTAGTGGCGGCGACTTCCCGTTGAATGTACAAATAGTAGAACATTCGTACAGGCACCACCCCCTGCCACCGTCACCGAATAT
Source organism: Pectinophora gossypiella (assembly GCF_024362695.1). NCBI lineage: Eukaryota > Metazoa > Arthropoda > Insecta > Lepidoptera > Gelechiidae > Pectinophora > Pectinophora gossypiella. The sequence goes on from NC_065404.1 coordinate 7,300,581, forward strand.
GGTGCACGAGATGGGTCCTCTACCGCAAACCCCAGAGTCACCAAAGTTCCCTCCTCTTCCGCCCTCCCCCGTGCAAGAAGTCGAAGATGAATACACAGAAATAATGCCGCCTTCAGAGAAACGGCATTTGAAAAAGTCTGACACCTTGCCAACTCCCACAATGGACTCCAGAAGAAGGTAAATTTAATTTAACATCTTATTACCCGGCGTGGGCCTAATAATTAATCATTAATTAGTATAATTAAATCCACATTTCTTCTGCAGGCCTTCTGAACCTCCAGCGGTGCCTCCACATCGCGACACAACTAACAGCCTGAAAACGAGATCCATGGAAACCAGCTACAATAAAAACAGGAGAAGTAGTAACTTCAAAACTGGCTCTACAGACAGAAGAACATTACCGACAGGTACCTTGATTTACATTACTTATTACATATCTATAGTAACTGTACAGCAATGTTGCATACTTGTATGGTATACTCGTAATAAACTAAAAATTAAAATAATGAAGAACGAAAAATTTGAATCGTCAGTTAAATGTTGTTGTTCTGCTAATTACAACTTTATAATTATGCTTTATGTTTATATTTTTTTATATTTCGATGATGAGGCTTTTATTGGAAACAAAAAAAACCTTTGGAAAAGTTAGGAGGCAAATGTACCTATCATATGAATGTGTATGTGTGTTCAATAGGGTGGAGCGATTTCATTTTTTATTTTTTTTCGCTTCGGTATACCTGTAAAAAGTTGCTATTTCAGGTCAACATTAAGCACAAAAAAAATCAGTTGGCTTATGCTATGTTTCGAGGTGCCCCCATCGTCATAAAGTTTTGAAAAATTTAGGCAAATTATGAGTTTTGCCAATTTTTTCAAAACATCGCAAACATTTTATAAAACACCTGAGCGACAGTTATTACCGGTAGAAACATGCGTGTTGAGACTCTAAGGAAGCGGGACGCGGGGGAGAGGTATTTCAGCGAAATAACTCTCCTCCGCGTCTTCATACCCAAACACCGATCGAGTGACATTTAGTAATTTCGCGCGCTTACAGCAACTCATTTATTTGGCGTTCATTTATTTGCATCCTAAGTTGCATTCTAATGAATTACCACTGCGACATTTGTTATTACAATTAAGATGGAAAAACCACAGGGCCGAAATGCTTTTCAGGTACCATTGGATCTTAATTACAAAATTGTTAAACAATACCGATAGTCGCATTCTCCTTTATACCCACAATATTACCTGAAATTACTAGGACAGAGCTGAGTACCGACCAAAAGTATCTATACGATATTATGACCGCTATCAGTACTGGTATATTTACTTCTGATTTAGCTAATATAGAACCTGGACTTCTTAACCATAACAACAGCTAATCGAATTCAAAGGTTGTATGCCACAAAAACTGACCCTGAAGAAAAATTAGTGGTATTAGCCACGTACGTAATGAAAGTTTATGGACCGATGTGATTTAAGTACAATAAAATGTACTTAATTCCTCGTGCATCGACGGGGCTAAGCACCTGTGACCAACTATTAATCTTAGTCGCTATTTGAACTCCGGTATTAAGGCTATCATTGACAAAGTAATGCAACGAAATGGATATTTCGGTCATCCAAAAAAATATCTTCATTGCCATGCTTGGCGATGACAGAGAGGCTATCCGAAATCTGGCATATCGAAAAATTATAAAAGCAAGATCACAGAATACTCGAAGACTTCGAAAATTGAAGGTGCCGGTGTTCAATTCCGATGATAAAGTTTATACTGACATTATTTTGTGGCGTGACTGTGACATAACTGAGCCACCACTAACTTCAAATTTGTTTGATGAAACCTTGTAGGAAATTGAAAAAATGTTTTTTATTATTTGTATGTCGTTTTCATATCTCGGGCGTATAGAGTCCCGGACTTTTTGAAGGCGTGCGTGGGGCCGAAGCCAACACGTAGAGACCCCTTAAGACAGTTTAATCTAAATGTGATGTGACACCAACCGGCGATTATCCCTGTATACACTATGGGAGTGCACCCAAATACAATCCCCGGTTCGTGTAGGACTATTGCTGATTATGCGAACAACGGGAACTGGGCTATCGGGTTGGAGGTTAGTGGACCGGGAAACTGGATATGGGGGACTATGGCGCCTGCTCGACCAATGTTGGTAAAAATGGATAAAATGAGCAGGCGGTGACTCGCCACTCACTGGATGGGCCACCTATCTAGCCAACGTGACTGGACGGCAAGGCAGCAACATGGTTGTGAGCAGCTCAGGGTGTCGAGAGGTGTAAACCGCTTTCTGCGAGGCGGTTTACTCGCCTCACCAAATCGCGACTTATTCATCTTTCACTTCTACCCTGAGCTTATAGCTCTAACGCCCCACTCTGGCCAGCCAATGAAGGCAATTCAGAGGTGAGAGTCCTGCGGCCCCCGCTGGGGTCCACTCCGGTCGGCCAGTGAAAGTAAGCCGAAGACGGAGGGCCTGACCGACTCTCGGGGGATCCCAGCTCCGCGGTGTCGTCACTCACCAACAGATCGCCACAAGCTGGCCTGCGGAGACTGACTGCACTGTTGAATTCACCAAGTTCGCTGATGAATTCACCAGGGGCGATGGGGGTCATCACATCCCTACGCCTTTATTATAATTATTAATAATATTTAAACTGTATTTTTAATGTTTCTGGATATTTTTTGTAATATATAATTACATACATAAAAAAATGTTTTTCGTTTGTTTTCATCCCTGCTGGGGCACCTCAAAACGTTAAGATAATTGTGTGATATTTTCTATGTTTGTTTTGTATATAACAAGGCAACTTTTCGTCGCTATGCCGCTGAAGAAAAAAAATTTTTTTTTTATTTCATATATTTTCGCTCCACCCTAGTGTTCAAACAACCATACATTTGACACTTCACTTACTTAGATATTTTTAACTTTAACACTTCTTTTATAAATCTTCAAAGTAAACAGTAACCAGAACACCGCGAGAAGCGTTAGAATAAACTTGCTTACGACGTAGATAAGAGGTATTGGCAGTAAAAATGCAAATGAAGTTAGGAGCTAGGTATTATGTTCAGTTTTTAATTTCTCGCCAAAGATTACGGAACCAAGTTAGGTGCGCCTAATGCAAGCGAAATCATATTTTTAATTCTAGGTTTATAAGAATCGCAAAAATGACAAAATAACGGTTATGAGGTCATTACGCTTCACCGTCAATTTGCCCCCGAGGACTTGTAGTATGGCTTCTCCTAAATTACTTCTCATTTATTCAATGGACACATTGTGATGCCCGTCTCTAAGTGTCATACCCATCATTATGAATGATGAAGGATTGTGGGACCCTGATAGTGGTAAAATCTGAAAGACTGCATGTGTTATAGACATCGGAGCGAGCGGCGCGCGTCGCAGGACATTGCAGCGCCAGAACCGTGACGCTACCGGACGCGGGGCGCTGCAGACGTCTGCCAGCCTACCAGAGACGCCAGTCTTCGCCCGTGGCTGCGACGTGCCGCGCACTCCCCCACGGAACTCCACGGGACCTCCAAGAAATAACACCATGAACTCAATACAGTCTATAGGTGGGTTGTGTAAGCTATTCTACTAGGAATCACAGCAGTATCTACGGTACAAAAACGTTTTTAAAAACGTAACTTTTCCGCCTGTGATATGTCCACTGAACGCTAAAGAATTTCTGTCAAAGAGGGAAAGTCACCTTAAATAGTTCCTTAAAAATCGCGAAACACGCAAGACTCCTAAGCTAATTTTTAACTAAGGACATCTTTAATTCGGTAGCAGAGTGTTCACATCAAAGTTAGGCTTTGCCTACTCTACATTTGAGGTCACGAGAGAAGAGACTGAGGTTGCTCGATGAGGTTGTATTAATCAAGAATCGTCTATACCCGCAGTCACCTCGCAGAGTAAAATACCCGGTTACCCCCGGTTGTGTCAACAATGGGCTATTATTTTATTGTTTCTATACCCAGGATAAGGTTAGTCCTAGTACACGTTGGCCGAGCCGGCTCGGCTATAAAATAGTGATATATTTCCTTACTTTTTATTTTGCACTGTCTATCTCGCTACGTATTTATTAAATTCATTTCCTGTACCGAAAAGTTGCTTGAAAGAGATTGCTACCTTAGCAAGACGGCCGCCTGTTGTATTACCTAACTGTTTATAATTCTGTATTTTTAATGTTTGTTTTAAGTGCAATAAACAGTTTTATATTGTATTGTAATTGTAATAAAGTCTATTAGCAAACCAACTGCGAACTGTGTGTTTAGTTGGTTTGCTATTAAAATGCGAGCAATCAAAATGTTTGAAGGCTAATGAAGTTCTGCTGTTGTTACAGGAAGCAGCGCCACGCTAGGAGGCTACGGGCGGGGATCCGTGATGGGCACGTCCGTGTGCACGGGGGCAGACCTGCTGAGGCTCGGGGGCCCTCCGCGGGGCTGGTACCCGCGACAGAGGCACCGGTTAGTACCTACCACTGACCATGTACGGTCACGAGTACTTCCATGTATACACTTTGAAACTATGTCACATTAACTTTTTTGACAAAATAAATGTTAAATATGATAGTGCGACAGGGTTCAAAAGTGGGTACATGATATTGCTCAGGACTGTACCTAGTAGTATCTTCATGTTGTAAATGTATATGTGTGTCGTAGATTTTACCTGAATAAACTTTTTTATTATTATTATTATTTTTTTACACATCAAGATGCTGATAGACGCCGTGATAGGCGCGTCTCAGGGGGCGGAGGAACTGCCGTATACCCGTTGAAATTGTTTTGATATTGAATAATAATGACCCGGGCCAGGCCAAGTCATATATTTTCCTTATCTATAGCGTCAAACCAACAACTAAAGTATGGTCGTGTACGTAAACGTGAAGTTGGATAACTTAAATTATAAAAATATGAGTTCAAAAACTACAACCCAACTACGGATAAATCGCGCTCTAAAAAGTATGAAACACAAAACCTTCATTTTTGCTTCGTCGCAGTAAAAACGAAAGAATTATCTTCTACATCTTGACTTGACTTTAGTAGGCAAATTCCACACGAAAAAACCTTTTTAAAGGCCCATTTAAGTATGTGTACTTTGTTATTTTTGCATGCTTAACCTATAAGGTTGAAACTTGTCAGCAGCTTTGATCGACAAAGGCTAACTTAATTTGTCTAACAGCTAATTATTCCTAACAGTTCTAGATCCTTATAACCACCACTATAATGTGCTTGCGCAGGCCCGCATCGATCGAGCACTTGGACCGCTTAACGGCGTCGAAGCTGGCGACGGATCACGCCACACCGTGGGAAGCCACCGGCACTCGCAAACCACTCACTCTGCCTCCCAACCTGACGCCCAAGTTCTTTCAGAAGTCACCACGAGAAGCACTGCGTAGGGTCACCAGCTTACTAATACGAAAAGGTAAGCGCAATTTTTACTTCCCTCATGCAGCGCTTATCGCTATCGGCCCACTAGGGTCGATTCATTATTTCTGATTGTCCGAAAGTAAGATGATCCGTGTTTCGGAAGGCACGTTAAGCCGTTGATCCCGGTTACCACTTACTGATGTAAGTATGTAGTCGTTACATGAGCCATGTCAGGAGCCTCTGGCGGCTCAGTAATAACCCTGACACCAGGTTTGATGAGGTTGGTGTTCCACCTCGCAACCCACATGATAAGAAGATTCTTTTAAATCACGGATGATGCCCTGAGCCGAGGTTCGCGTCCAACTGGGCACCCTCAGGCCTGTTGTCTTAAATTTTGTACCGGGTGAGAGCCCTCAGCGCTCCCCATTTGTTCGGCCAAGCAGTTAATGTCGTTTACACTTTCGCTTCTTCTAGTCATAAGTGTATTTTTTAAATTATAGGCGGTCTGAATCTAATCGCGGTATGGTAACAAAAGTTTCTCAATAAAATTAGCGTTTGTAAAATAAAATAATCATTTCCCGCGTTGAATTCTGTTAAAGACAGATTTTCTTCCAAGCTAACTATGTAATAATGTCCATTGGATTCATCTCTTAAAAATGTATTCTACAAAAAACAAGAGCATTTCAGTATACTTAATGAGAAAGAACTTTAGTTATTCGAATGGCATTAGAAGTAAGTAAATGTTCAGCATTCAAGAAATAGTTCAATAGGTATGTCGCGTGAGCATAAATCACATTATATTCTACATCTTGAGAGCACTCTTGAGAGCCGTTCCGGCCAAGTAGTTAACGCCTACAATAAGTCACGTCAAAAAAAATATTAAAAGAAAATATTGAGAGCCGAGTTTGGGTTATTATTAATACGGCGTCGCGTTTATTAATGAGAATATCATCTTAAGATCTCAGAGATAAGAGCGGTTTATTAATACTTTTTGTGCATCGTTTAATGTTCAGTTGTATATATCTACTAGGTATCATTTATTTTTCTATTGACGCGGAGCTGTGTGGAGATGAGCGGAGGTGTGCAGGGCAGGAATCGACCAATCACCGTGAGGGAAAGAGTGACAGAGAGTCTTCGTTTTTCGCTCTCTCGAACGCTGTGATTGGTCAAATCCGCACATCTCCGCTCTTCTCCGCCCAAACCCGGCCTAATGCTTACCCAACTCTTTTAAACAAAACTTTGGCGTAGCTGTGTCCAGTAGAGCTAACACGCGCAACGTGATAACATTTTGTCACGGTCATTTTATCGATTGTGACGATATAATGATGTTGTTTTGTCGATTGATGCCAATATGTGAACCCAAATAAGTCATTCGTTCTGTCAAAATACGAACAAAATCACGTGGCACGCATATTAGGGAAAAGAAATACTTATCGATTTTAACAAAATTTATTGAATCGATTAATAATTTTATCACGATCGCGCTCGTTAGCCTTGCTAGGCGTTAAGGTGCTCCCTCACCGCGAGCATTCTCCTGTAAAGTAATGAATGTAATGTAATGTTTTGAGTATTATGTTACCATGCTAATTTAAAAAAAATACTGCTTAGTTGCTTAGTACGGGTTCTTTTATCATATATATATATATATATATATATATATCGATTATCATAAATGTCGATTATCTATTATTATATAAAAGTACGTCTGCAATGTAAGGTACAAACGTCTATCAGGGATAATAAATAAATCTCAATCAACAACGTTATCAACGTACGTTATGTTGCGTCAATATTAGACATAACATGAACTTTCAACTCGACGTCTACTAACCTCATCTAAAGGAGAATATCCCGTAAGTTGACTGCGGGCTAATGAAGAATCACACATCAGTCAATTTAGATAAGACGTTTAGTAAAAAGTAACTGATTTGACTAGTTCGAAACTAGCCTATTAGAAGTTTTATGAAATGGGCCCTTGGAATCGTATACCCTGGGTCGGAAGGACAGGAAGTCGTTACATTAAAGACAGAATAGTCATCATTTTCTATTGAAACTAATGGATTTTGCGATTATAATTATCAGCAAATGGTAATAAGCCCCGTGACGTAAATTTTGAAGAATAGTTTTAGTACCCAAATATATATATGGTATTTTTAGTAATTCCTTTTACATTATTTACAAATCGGAGTCCCGGACTTTTGGAAGGCTTGCGTGCGGCCGAAGCCTACACGTAGAGGTCCTTAAAACAATTTAATCTTAACGTGGTGTGACACCAACCGGCGAATATCCCCGTATGCACTATAGGAGTGCACCCAAAGACAATCCCCAGTTGGTGTAGGACTATTGCAGATTATGGGAACAAAGTAAACTGGGTTATTGGGTTGAGGGTTAGTGGACCGGGATACTGGGGCTATGTGGGACTATGGCGCCTGCTCGACCAATTATTATTATTATTACTATTTAGCCTTGACCGTGACCGATGCTCAATAAATTGTAGTCATGAATCGGCCACCTTGGCAGTATTGCCAGCAACAACCTACTGATCTACACAGGCTAGGATATTGTCCAGATCGAATTGTTTGGGAATCTGCCAGCGATCGTCATGTGTGACGCTGAGCTAGTGTTGTAAAAATGAGCGCTGAGCGTCGAGCGTTTAGCGCTGAGTCGACGCTTTGGAGCGTTTTAGACTCAAGCGTAAAGCGCTTGAGCGTTTAAGGCTTGCGAGCGTTGAAGGCTCAGACTTCTACGCTGAGCCCCTTCTAGTAATTCATCACGACCTAAATCCAGATGAATCTAAAATTTATGCACCCACGCGCCGGGATTTATTGCATTTCTTATTATACCTGCGCAGATGCACTTGCATTTATAATTGACTGCAAAGGGGTTCAGAACTGATATTGATCGTAAATTACAAACACAAGAAACATTTTTGAAACGCTTATTTTAACTATTTCAATATCGTAAAGACATGCGATAATGATGATGAGTTGACAGTTTATTTTGCCTTACCTATAAGTAGGTGTCTAAGGGTGGTATTAATAAACTAATCTCAGCTGAGATTGTCCTCAAGATCATGCTCAAGTCCCTCTTTTTAGATAAGAACTGTCACATTGACATGGTCTTGAGAGCAATCTCAAAGCTGAAATTAGTTTATTAATACCATCCTAAGTACTTAATTAATAAAGAATTGTGTGCAATTAAGTGTTTTATTATTTATTATGTTTTTTATCGCGGCTTTTAAATAACCGGTTTCCTAATAGTCACGGGCCTAGACCAAGAGACTATAACGTTGGGTGCTACTATATTTTTCAGTCTGCATAAAATTCTGATTATTATTATTAAAATGTTATAAATATTCTAAAACCCGCTTGTTGGCTTTTGTTTGACTTTAAACAATATAAACTTTATCATAAATCTTATACACATCCATAATTTCCCGCCTTTGGCTCACCGGGGTAAGCAGAGACTATGGAATTCCATTTGCTTCGATCCTGACACACTTCTCGTGCTTCCTCCACATTCATCAATCGTTTCATTCACGCACGCCGGTTCAGAGTAGATCGTACTGAACTTTTCTAAGGACACCTCCAATTTGGTCAATGTACGTCCTTCTAGGTCTTGATCTCCCAGCCCTACCACCAACTTTCGCTTTATATACTGCTTTCGTAATCAGCTATACTTCATGCGCTTTAAGAAAAAAAAAACACTCTCTTCTCTTTCCTAATATAAATCTTATAATTAATTTAAAATATCGAAGATTATGTACCTATCCATCTAAACCCCCTCAACTATAGATACATACAACTATAGAAAAATACAACTATAGATATATATAGGTAAGTACCTATACCTATTTATTCTAAGAATGTAGAATAACCATTAATCTGCTCATCATCTCGCATGTTTCCCATTATAAAGGAATAAAGGATTGCACGCCCTAGGGATTTAAAAAGGCCTCATTCTAGTATCCAACTAGTCAAATCAGTTATTTTTTACTAAACGTCAAAACACGAAATTACTAAGGCATATGTATGAAAAAGCAACATGTGACGTCATAGAAAAACGTGATAAAATGTCGCACCTTTTAATATATTTTTTTCTTTATTAAAATTCATAAATAAATTAAATCGAAAAAAGAAAACGTTTTTGTCACCTTTAGGTCTGTCTTTATTAATCAGATTTTCATAATTTATCTTTGACCTAGGAAACTACCCAAGTCACCTAAAAAAGCATTAGATATTGCAATTTCACAGTCATAGTAAAAGAAATGCGCAATGTCAACAAATACCATCCAAAAGATGAAACGTGTCAATGTCCCCTGTTCAACATGATGGAGTATAATGACCCATGGTTTTGTAACATCACCTATATCCCATTGGTTCATTATATCCATATTGGGACTTGAATAGGTACCTACTCTACCAAATGTGGCTATAAATTATCTTCTACGGTCTAGTGAGTCTGTCCACCCCGTTACGAACGTAATACACGGTTTTAATTGAAGTAAGATCATTAGAATTCTCTTTTATTTAAAATTCCGTGATTCCTGTTCCGATTACTATCCGTAAAACAGCGTGGTGGAGTATGCGCCATACATACCCTCTCCGGTTGATTGAGGAGACGCCGTGCCGAGGAGTAGTACTTGTATAGGGTGTTCATGTTTAAGAACTACATAACATAACATAAACAGCCTATGTACGTCCCACTGCTGGGCACAGGCCTCCCCTCAATCAACCGGAGGGGGTATGGAGCATACTCCACCACGCTGCTGCAATGCGGATTGGTAGAGGTGTTTTTACGGCTAATAGCCGAGACCAACGGCTTAACATGCCCTCCGAAGCATGGAATCATCTTACTTTTTCAGATAATCAGGTGATTCAAGCCAGAAAAGTCCTTACCAAACAAAGGACAGTCTCACATTGTGATTTCGACAATGTCCCCATTGAGAATCGAACCCGGACCTCCAGATCGTGAGCCTAACGCTCTAACCACTAGACCACGGAGGCTGTTTAATAACTAAACCTGATAAAACCTGAAAACTTTACTGAAAAATACATTAGGTATAAATATACTATAAAAAATCTAGTTCTTGCATCCGCTACGAGATGGCGCTAGTTGTCACATTTCGTATATTTTCCTCGTGTTATCGGCGGATGGTAGGAGGGGCCGGCAACTGGACATATTTCACAATAATAAAAATAATACTTTTTTATCTCTATAAAATTATGCCTCTGTTTTAAATAATAAACGTAAGTACATAAGTTCACGCTCACCATCCACATTAGAGTGGACATAGCTTCAAGTCATCTAACGAACCGCTTTTTGTGCAGCCAAATTCAAATAGATAAGTAGGTAGGTCTATTTGTGTAAGATGAATCTGTTTAGTAACATTCATCATCATCAGCCCATTAACGTCCCCACTGCTGGGGCACGGACCTTCCCTATGGATGGATAGGGAGATCGGGCCTTAAACCATCACGCGGGCCCAGTGCGGATTGATGGTTCTTAATGACTGCTAATGCAGCCAGGGCCAACGGCTTAACGTGCCTTCCGAAGCACGGAGGAGCTCGAGATGTAAACTTTTTTTTTGTGGTCACCCATCCTATGACCGGCCGGCAATCGCAGACCGAGCGGGTTTACCGCTGCACCACCGAGCTCCTCACACAATAGTAACATTAGACAATATAAACTTTATCATAAATCTTATACACATACATAAATTCACGCATATGTCCCACCCGGGGTAAGCAGAGACTATGGCATTCCATTCGCTTCGATCCTGACACACTTCTCTTACACATACACCTGTTTGCTGTGAACCTTTCAAACGAGACTTTAAACTAGACAACTTCATGTGGTTACATAGCTTGTCTCCAAGCAGGAAGATTCTAGATTTAAGTAACTTTTAGTCCCGGAAAAATGTATGGAATTTTTTAATTAACCGCATAGGTACCTACCTACATATTGAGAGTTCAGCCACGGTTGCCATTAATTAGAATCAAGGAAGGAAAAGTATAACATTGTTTTGTTCAGTTTTTGTTCAGTAGCACTAACTAGTAACCTATAAGTACCTACTTAGGTATTTAAATGAATTAACGGAAATACACAGGTACTTTGTACATGGTAACAGCAGTTGGAGCAAAAAAACTATTTTTATAATTTTCGAAAAGTTTTTAATTACACCTAGAGTCAAATTAGTGTTTGTTACAGATGTACGTAGGTACCTCTACATATTTTATATTTAACTAATTAAGCTATTAGGTACGTTACAGTATACATTGTATACGTATTAAAACTCACTAATTGCTAATTTGCTGAAAATGGAGAAATATTTTTTGGAGAAAAAGCTACTAAAAAAATAATCCATATTCATAAGTTGCATATTTACTTAGAAGAAGCATCCATAACGAACATTATGAATCAGAGTGCAGCTTGAGATCCTGTTATTATTCCAAATTAAATAAACGGACGCATTCAAGTCTTGTAACAATAAGGCGCTAACAATCGGTTACGGGCACCTAAAAAGTTCGGCGGCACAATAGCGAATAGCATACAATGGCGATTCTGTTACCTGCGACATCAATATGTGCATAATGGCTCGCCGTGACTGCAGTGATTCAGTCGGGCGCTCCGCAGCCCTCCGGCGTGAGGCCGTGACTCACCGACAACCGCCGCGAGGGTGGATCATACACATATTTCGTGATTAGACACGAGATACTCCTGACTCAACCGCTATTTATTACTTCTAATAAATAACGTATACCCAGAAAAAGTCTCGCCATCACACTTTTGAGGAAAGCGAGCACACTAATTTGTCATGTCATATTTCGTGAAATAGCACTGATTTCACCGGATCCGCAAACATTCAGGTTGAAACGTCAATGCAAATGTGAGCCTGTGAGAGTAAAGTGGCGGGTACAGCGTGATCTAGCAAAACCGGTCGCGACCAAAGATGGTAACCGGTCAACTTTGAGGCCAAGACCAAAGGCGGACAGCCGGCCCCGGCGCCGCGCCCTACATACGCCCGACCTAGCCGCTATCTGGTTTTATTCTCATCTTATCTCAATGACGACTTAGACACACAGTTAAAACTTAAAACAGACTTTAAAGTCATAAGACCGAATCTCCTTTTAAAATCCAAACCCCATTGTTTAACTATTGTGTCTGGAAATCTCGGCCTCAGGAGGTTAAACTGTTAAAACTTACACAACTAAGTGTTATTTACATTGCGTTTAGTTGTACACTCGATACAAAATACCACAAGGTTCGAACTAGTAAATATTAATAGACCTAATGTGTGTTAAGAGTTTATTGTACCGACAACTCATTTCAAGATATTTTCTACTGCATTTCGAATTCCTTGGAAAGTCGCCAAGTTTTATTCATGTTAAAAATTCTCGAGTTATTCACAGAAAGTTCTCCTAGTTAGCTGTGAGGAGATATGAATAGTTAGTGGAATAGTGAGTGGAGAACAGCACTTCATGGCTCTTACGTTATGCAGTGAGGTTAGAGGGATAGACTCGCCGGAGCTGTTCATGTCCATATCTGATAACGGCTCGATATCGGTGTGATAACGCGGGTAATCATACAACTTCATAACATTTATCACTGTTATCTCGCGCTCTAACCACGGAGACAAAATTTTGTGTACATTTTGAAAGAAATATCTACAGGGCGTGGTGGAAATTTTACATAATATCGGTTCATATCTTTACGATGGTTCAATAAAGTAAGCAGTTTAATAACTTGATCGTATTCTTAACCTAACAGTAGTTCATAAGCCTTACAATGAACATTAAACATCATTTATCAGATAGACCATAAAATTCCAGGGGAAAAAATTAGCACCGTTTATTAAGTCACATTCATTATCCAGTTGGATTTAAGCCAATGTTTGTGTGTGTGCAAAGAAAGTGTTTTTTTAAAGGCACCTCGTGATATGCAGTTAGTCGTAAAGCAGAAGATTATGAATACAAAGTAAACCACTTTACGTGGAAGGGGCAAGTTTATATCCACGGATTGACCACTCAATCGCGATTGATATTTAAAAGACTTTCTTTATAAGCGACTGCACAAAATAGAAAGTTGTTGAGCAAGTAAAATTCTCTCGCTTCGCTACTTTATTAAACTTTACTGTGTCATACATAACATACATACATTTTCCAAAAACGCTTAATGTTTCATAGATGGGTATCATTAGTGACGTGCATTAGAGACACAGTCATAGGTATTCTTCTTGTACTATTGTAGTAACATGTCACCACACATAAATAAACTTACGCCTATAAATTCCATTGGGCGGAGGCAGGACTACGTCGTCAAAAAACTATGCACGCGAAGTCTATGTACTAATGCCATAGATCAAAGAATAGGTAATACTTACTGGTTATTATAGGTACTATTATAGGTATGTTGAAATTAAGTTCGATTACATAAAATATTACATTTTTTTAAGTTTACGCGGTTATTATCATAATTAAAACACATAATAACGGGTTCTTACCGCGTTTAAATCAGGGATATGAGACTACCGATATTTCGACACTGTTGCAAGTGCCATGATCACGGGATGACATACTTGTATCCTTACTTTAAACGCGGTAAGAACCCGTTATTATGTGTTTTAATTACATAAAATATTACTCT